>NC_050070.1:57128141-57764375 GCF_009764565.3 Dermochelys coriacea
CTGTAAGATATTTACCACCCTGATTTTACAGAGGTGATTCTTTTACTTTTTCTTCAATTAAAATTCTTTTTTAAAGAACCTGATTGCTTTTTCATTGTTCTTAAGATCCAAGGGTTTGGGTCTGTGTTCACCTATGCACATTGGTGAGGATTTTTCTCAAGCCTTCTCCAGGAAAGGGGGTGTAGGGCTTGGGAGGATTTTGGGGGGAAAGACGTTTCCAAGCGGGCTCTTTCCCTGTGATATGTTTGTTAGACGCTTGGTGGTGGCAGCAATAAAGTCCAAGGGCAAAAGGTAAAATAGTTTGTACCTTGGGGAAGTTTTAACCTAAGCTGGTAAAAATAAGCTTAGGGGGTTTTTCGTGCAGGACCCCACATCTGTACCCTAGAGTTCAGAGTGGGGAAGGAACCTTGACAGGACCAGTTTACCAAGTGATCCAGATTGCTCTGTAACACTGCCCTGTCCTCATCACTATTTACCTCTCTGCCAATCTTTGTATTATCCATAAATTTTATCAGGGGTGATTTTATATTTACTTGCAGATCATTTGATTAATACATCAAAGAGCATTTTGCGCAGTACTGATCCCTGCATAACCCACTAGAAACATCCCAATTTGTTGTGATTCCCCAGGGACAACTATTTTTAAAATCTGTGAATTAACCAATTCTTAATTTATTTAATAGGAGCTTTATTGATGTTGTATAGTACTAATTTTTAATGTCATGAAGTACTAAGGGAAATGGCTTACAGAAGTCCATTATTTCTATGCAGTTACCTTTATCAACCAAACTTGTACTCTCGTCACAGAATGAAATTGGGTTTGTTTGATAAGACCTATTTTCCAAAAAAACATGTTGACTGGCATTAATTATATTCTTATCCTTTAATTGTTTGTCAATTTAATCAACTTTTCCATTATTTTGTTCAGGACTGCAGGCTAGCTGGCTAACCAGTTTATAGTTACTCAGGTCATCCCACTTGCCTTTTTTGAATATTGGCACAACATTACCACTCTTGTAGTCTTCTGGAATTTCCCTTGGTTTAATTTTACTTTCAAACAAGGATAAAGGTTTCAGTATCCTACAGAACCCTATTCATGTCACGAGACATTCTTTGGATCATGTTCACAACATCCAAATCTTCTTCACCATAACATTGATTCATTATCTGTTGTCCCATAATTGGTGGTTTTTTACATAAGTTTTCTAAGGGATTTCTCCAGTATTAAAGACAAGAGATTTATCATGTGTGTATGGGGAAGTTGGCAGATAAGGTGAAATCAGGACAGAACTATTACAATGGAAAGAAAACTCACATTAGGAGCTGAATGATGCTTAGAAGTAATGTTGAAAAGGAATTATTGCATGTTAAAGCAAGGAAAATAGAACAATTAAGACCTTATTATATGAGAACTTTCTTTGTAGCTAGTAAATTCCATTAAACTGTTTGTGGGGAGGGGATGAAGAGGGGAGGGGCTGAATGTGCATAGATGAAGCTTGACATTTCAATCCAAAGTTACACTTTGAGCATTTTAACATTAAGTACAAATATTTGCACAAAAACAAAGGACATTTTGAGATAAAACAGCCAGCTGATCATTAGCACAGCCCCTTAACTCCTAGGGATTTCAGCCAGCACATATGGTTATCTAACAGGGGGTCTCAGAACAGTGGGTGATCTTATATACCATATGTACTGCTATACAGCAAGGAACAACTGGCTTTGGTCAATAATACAACAAAAAGCTAAAATCAAAATTATCTTGCTTTTATTAGTTGGTATCAGCATCTTACTATTTTAGCTTTGCTCTTGTTTTTAACTACGTATTGGGTGGCACCATGAGGATACATTTGTGTCGGTAGGGACAAGTTAGAGGAAATGGTTTACTTAAATTTAACTAAAAACTCAAAATGCAGTATTAACTTGGAATTCATTTGATTTTCTAAAAATACATTATGGTGGTCTGAGTCAAATGTAACTGGAAATGCAACACCAGAAACAGACCATGACTATGATCCATGTATTGCAGCACTGCTATTTTGGCTTTGACATTAACCAATATTAAATTAATACAACTTAATAAAAAAAGGTGTAAAACCCCACCGTGCCCCTAAATATGCAATAATATGGAAAGGAATTTCTTCCTGACCATAGCTAATAGGAATATCTTATATTCTGAAGCATAAGGATTCACAGCCCTTCTGAGGTTCATCATGTCTAGTGTATATGCAGATATGGTTTCATAAATATCTACCCTATTGTAAAAATTATTAAACTAGTTGCCTTAATAGCATTCTGAGGCATCCAATTCCCTGGGTTTGTTATATGCAGCATAAAAATACTTCCTTTCATCCATTTTAAACTTGTTGGCATACAGTGTCAAAAGTGTCTCTTGATCTCGAGAGCCCCAAACAAGATACCTTTAGAGCCTGATTCCAGCAAGTGGGTGCTCAGTTTGGACACTCAAATACTGACACCCTAAATCAACAGTCAGTTCTGAAAATTTAGCCTGTTGCATTTTAACATGGTCACACCATTATTAATTAATATTATTCTTAGGCTTGAAGTCCCTACAGGGATTGTGGGAGTCCATTGTGCTAGGTGCTGTACAAACATGGATTAAAAAGATGGTCCACCTTCTCCAAATATTTTATAATCTTGGTTAATGACAAGATGCAAGTGGTGGATGTAACAAACAAATGGGGGGTGGCTGTGGGGAAAGGAAGAAGAGCTAATAAAACTCCAAACATGTTTTGGCACAGACTAGCTGTATACACAATGTCCAGTCCGCCCTTCCCCCTTTGTAGTATGACAAGGAGAAAACTGAACTTTTCTGCACCATTCATTATTTTACATACTTCTTGCATAACTCCTTGCCAAAATAAAATGTGCTAGTGTTTAAGGGCCTGCCTTAAGCAAACATGTTTTTGTGTTGCCTTCATTGGGAGCAATATGGCGCCATTAGTCTGCCCTTTCATTACCATTCTCTAGCCTTTTTCTATTTCAACTGCTCTCCAGGCTGGGATAGATCCTTAGCTGGTGTAAATCAGCATAGCTCCATTGACATCAATGAAACTGGGCCAATTTACACCAACTAAAGATTTGTTTTTACCTCTTTACAAACAAAAAAAACCACCTCCTGAGGTGACCAGAAAATAAAGCAATATCCATTAATTAATGTGAGGGTGTTCTAAGGATGTCTGCATTCTCTCTTTCACCTCTAGCCTCGCTTTAAAAAATAAAAACTTCTGGGCTCAGTTGTGCATTATAGGCAAGCCTTTGAATGTGGAGTGGTGTTGGGGTGGTGTGGAGTCTCTGGTGGAGCACTGGGAAAAGCCATCAGAAAAGCACAATGGTTTCCAGCACATTCACTGTGTGCATTCCCCTCTGCTACCAGCCAGCTCTGTTACTAGTGAGTGGGGGGAGGGGAGTCATAGCCCCACCTCTCCACTTTTGGAGTGGCTTGCATGTTGGGGTGTGTCTAATAGGGAATAGTCTTTGAAGGGCAGAGCCAAGTTTTGGAACTGTGGGGGGAAGGGGGGAGATGGATCATTGGTGATGGGCTGGAGTGAGAGCCCACCCCACCCTCACCTGTAGCAGTGGTACCTGTCCTGTGAGTCTGGGACTGGCTCCCCACTCCCCACAGGTATTGCAACCTGGAGCACAAGGTTCCAGTGCACCCTTTGCACTGTGTTGCAGTGGCTGGAATGTGGAGCTGAGCCCACCACAGTTGCCAAGTGAGAACAGGGTGGGCTTGGTTTCCAGCCTTGTGTGGAAATTTGTGTGGTACACCTCCTTTTGTCAATTCCATAATGTGCTTTAAAAGGCATCAAACATACATCTAAAGGCTATTGGTGGCAGGGGATCACATTCCCTGCCTCCCTATTAGCTCCTCCACCGGTCTTTGTGCTCTAGACTAGATACCTGATCTCCATTTCCACTCTCCCCCACACACACCTGGACAAATTGCTCCAATATGGCCTTTAACTTTTTAGTCACAATAAGAAAGTTACAATTTGTAGTCAAATACAATTAAAAATACCAGCATAGTATCAGTTACAGTAACAAGCGAAAAATAACCTAATGTCTTGTTCTCTTTTCTACAAGCTTCAATGCACTGAGCATCTATTGTCATCAAGCAGTCCAGAGTTATGGCTAGCTGTTTTTCTCGAGAGGTTGCAACTCATTTAGAAACTATCAGAATGCATGCATATTTCTTCCAACATGCATTATGTTTCAGGAAATACTTGTGCCTTCCCGTGCATTAGAGTGGGAGGTGACATTATCAGGAATTTTGTTTTGCTATATCTTGTATCTAACAAGGTTGTTACAACTCTAGCATCCTATTAATTTAAATTGGACATAATTACAAAAACATATTAAGAGGGATCTTGAATTATTATGAAAATGTTTCTGCACATACATTTCATGGCAGCCTATATCACCTCAAGGCAAGTCATGAAAATTAGCTATAGAATATGCCCAAGCTTACTCTTGAGAGTCATTGCACAGAGGAAAGTGGTCTAGTAAATGCAGCTGGGGCCTGGGATTCAGGATTCTGAGTCTGTTCCAAGCTTTGCTCCTGGCTTATTGTATTACCTGGGCAAGTCACATTTCTTCTGCATCTCAGCTGAATTGTGTGTATATTTAACTACCTCACAGGGAGAGATGTGATAACTGATTCATTAATATTTGTAAAATGCTTTGGGATCTTTTGTTGAATGACATTCTACCGAAGTGTAATGAGTAATAAAAGTTTATAGAGCTGGAAGTAGGCTTCATTTACAATGGGGTTTTTAACCACGTGGGTAGTTCCACAATCCATGCCCTGATGGACACCAAGATTTGCGTCATTGCTACTTGGATCTTCCACAGTGTGATATCATCCACAGAGCTACAATAAATAATAAAATGGGAACAGTAGTCTGGCTGTTATACTTTCCTCAGTGAAGGCCTATTGGAAGACTCCCTTTTATTTCAGTGGGCTTTTATCAAGTCCCAACAGAGTTGAGAGAATAATTCACAGTGACTACTCTATTTAATGAATTGAATTTTTCTTTCCGCTCATGGAATGCCCACCAGGAAATCGAGTCTTCCTCAAAGTTACGTGACACGTTTTTATGCAATTTTTTTGTTCTTTGGATTGACAGCAGGCAGTATGCTGCAAATATGTAATACTGCTTTATAATTGTGATTGGTCACAAAGATCACATGGTATTTCTAGTATGAGATTAGAGGAGTAACTCTTATAGTCTGGAGAAGCCGTTGGACTTGAACGCTTTCAGGGAGATGTTGCATTTTGGAGAGAATTGGTTGGTAAGAAGGATTGTGAAATTTTTGGAAGCTTTCAATCTTTTCTTTTCCGAACCATGCAGGTCTTGCCCAAGTAAAAAGACCTTATAAAATTTAGGCTAACATTTACTTACTGAAGTCTTCATCCTGCAAGGATCAGGATACCCTCAAATCCCATTGAAGCAGAGTTCAATCTGGAGAAAATAATATTGCTGTTCTCCCAGGCCCTATCCACAATCCAATCTCTGCCCACTTGAGATGCCAAAATAAGATGTGACTCACTGCAGATTGTACAGCTGTTCAGAATATGATCGGGGGCTCTGTATGGGCTTGGTTTTGCTTTGATGAGTTTTGTATACACCCCTAGGCACAATAGGTATGTGCCTAGAGTCCTAGATCCCAAAGTCTTGTGATGGCATCTGAATCTCAACTCTCTGTCATTGTTTCTAGCCCTCATGGTTGCAAAGAAACACTTGAAACCATGAACTGAGTGTTACTGATGCAGTGATGTCTGTCTGAGGCTGCAGACAGCTCCTAGCAGAGAGAGGAACAGCAGCCATTAGAACTAGAGAAGAAGTCACCTGACCCCATGACCACCACCAGATCAGACCTGGCTTCAGCTGTTCCTGGAGTGGAGCTGGTTGATTAGGAAAATTGGCTGCCCTGCTGGAATTCATGAGCTTAATTCCCTCTTGATGGGGTTCAAATGCACATCCTGGCTCCATTCCACTCATCTGACCTTGTGGCTGTATGGATCAGATTGGGTAAAAAAATGGTGGTTCTCTCCAAAATGCCATCCACTCACAGCACCAAAATGAGATGCCACTCGGTGAACTATGATGATCTTTATATCTGAGTCATACATCTGTACTGCTTAGGGACCCTAGTCTTGGATCAGGAGCCCCTTGTGCTTGATGTATCGCTCTCCTTTCCTCCATGTCAGCCAAACTGACAACTTTAACTAGGACTCTCTGAACTTTAGAGATATGTTTAGGGTTTGTATGTACAAAGTTCTTTCACAGCCATTCTTATCAATGAGAAAGTTAGTGAATGAAGTTGTCAAGGTTCCTTCCCCACTCTGAACTCTAGGGTACAAATGTGGGGACCTGCATGAAAGACCCCCTAAGCTTATTCTTATCAGCTTAGGTTAAAAACTTCCTCAAGGTACAACTTTGCCTTGTCCTTGAACCCTATGCTGCCACCACCAAGCGTGTTAAACAAAGAACAGGGAATGAGCCCACTTGGAGACGTCTTCCCCCAAAATATCCCCCCAAGCCCTACACCCTCTTTCCTGGGGAAGGCATGATAAAAATCCTCACCAATTTGTAGTGGTGAACACAGACCCAAACCCTTGGATCTTAAGAACAATGAAAAAACAATCAGGTTCTTAAAAGAAGAATTTTAATTAAAGAAAAAATGAAAGAATCACCTCTGTAAAATCAGGGTGGTAAATATCTTACAGAATAATCAGATTCAAAACATAAAGAATCCCTCTAGGCAAAACCTTAAGTTACAAAAAGACACAAAAACAGGAATATACATTCCATTCCATTCAGCACAGCTATTTTACCAGCCATTAAACAAAAGAAATCTAATGCATAGCTAACTAGATTGCTTATTAGCCCTTTACAGGAGTTCTGACCTGCATTCCTGCTCTGGTCCCGGCAAAAGCAACACACAGACAGAGAGAACCTTTGTTTCTCCCTCCCTCCAGCTTTGAAAGTATCTTGTCTCCTCATTGGTCATTTTGGTCAGGTGCCAGCGAGGTTATCTTAGCTTCTTAACCCTTTACAGGTGAAAGGGTTTTGCCTCTAGTCAGGAGAGGTTTTATAGCACTGTGGACAGAAAGGTGGTTACCCTTCCCTTTATATTTATGACAGAAGTTTTTACATATTTTATCAAAGTTGAAATTTTAGAGGGATAATTTATTGACCCAGAGGTGACTGACCATGGGATTACATGTCTCCATCCTGTAGAAACCACTTCCCCGCCTCACACCAATGTACTCCAAATATCAACATGGATTCTCCTTTAAAATGCTGCAGCAACTAGTGAAGAGAATTATACTAAACACACATACATGCAAATTAGTAGGAAAACTTCTTTGAAATGGTCCTAGGCTTCCAAGAAGAAGATGGCATTAAAAATACACACACAAATGAGGGAGTGGGCAGGCAAACTTAAAAGCATACAGACTGAAATATCAAATGGTCAAAATGGCCATTTGTGACGTATTTTAGTTTGGCCAACTAGTTAGCACTAGACATCTATTTTTGGTCACAAACCATCTCATTTAAATAGATTTCATTTGCTGTAGATTATAAAAGCCAAAAAGGACCACTGTAATCATCTAGTCTAACCTCCTATATAACACAGCCCACAGCACTCCCCCAAAATAATTCCTTTTCAAAATAGAGCATTTCTTATAAAAACATCCAGTCTAGATTTAAAAGTTGCCAGTGATGTCGAATCCACCATGATCCTTGGTAAATTGTTCAATTGCTTAATTACCCGCATTGTTAAAAATGTATGCCATATTTCCAGTCTGAAATTTGTTGAGCTTCAGCTTCCAGACACAGGATTGTGTATTGCCTTTTTTTGCTAGATTGAAGATTCCATTATCAATTCTTTGTTCAAAAGGCGTAGGTCAAAACAGGGCAAACAGTGTTTCTTTACTTTGCACAACTCATCTGAACATTAATGTTGCTTATTAAAGCTACAGATGATAGCAGGCAAATGGAGTTTTCTGTTGATTTCCTTATTCTTTTTCCTTCTTTTAGTGAAAATGGATGGAATGTGACTTTCATTTGCAATAACTATGGGCCAGGTCAGTGCCTGGATGCCATCAAAGGCTGTAATAAGTATGTACAATATAATAGTAACCAAGATTTTCAGCTATAATAGATATCTTTACACTTGATGCATGAGTCACAGTATTTATTTTAGAGCAAGAGAAAATAAAATACATCAGAACCTTGCTAAATTGCACAATTTATAATCCACACATAAAACCTGATAGTCAATCTCCATACTTAAAAATATGATAGTAGAGTGCTGTGGCATAGTCTTGTATTAATATAGTTTCTTTTTACAACATATTAAATGGAGTAGCTAATGTTAGGGTCTGCCTCTGGTGTGACTAGATTCACAATTGCTCAACCGAATGTCATAGGCCTTCAAACTGCTCACAGCTAACAGAGATGGCCTGTAGTAGAAATAATAGGGTCCTTGTCTTTTGCAACAGAAGGATCCAACTTTTATCACCATTGCCATAAAATTCTAATGGCCTTTGCACACAACATAGTGACAACTATAAAGACCTAAGCAGATGAGGATATGTAACAATATACTGCATTATGTTTACTAGTATGTTGAGAGAGATCAATAATTAAAATTAAACTCATTACATTGTGTCAGATTAACCTTGCTTTCATTGTCTTTGTTTACATTTGCTAATTCACAATTCAGTAAATGCCGGTGATCCCAATCATTAGTGAGGCTCTGCTTAGTTCCTTTTAATGCATAGATTTGTATTTATTTTTTTTAACATTTCAAAAATATTTTTAAATTGCCATATTTGAAGCTTCTAATTGCCTAAAGTTTGTCCGTGCTGTTAAGAAAATAGCAGGTCAAATAGCACCAATTCTCTGTGCAGATCCCGGGAAATGTACTGTGATGTTTTGTACTCCTCCAGTGGCTGTGCTGCCATTGCTGTAGAAACAGAGCTCAGATCAGTAAAAATGTGTCAGGAAGTTTCACGCTATCCACTGTTTAATCGGAATGTCTTTTTGGAACAAAGTATATTTTAAAAAATAAAAAAAAAACCCCTAACCTGACCAGCTTTTGCTTTCTATCCTCTGTTTCCATGGCATTTTCAGCTGGTAGAAGGCAGGAAGCTGGTACAGTAAGAGACAAACAGCAGCTTGAGCAGCACTTTCCTAGCAACACCTATAGATCATAGGATCCTGTTGTGTTAACTTGAACAAGATTAGAAACAGAATCTCTCCACTTTTTTTTCTTCCCTCTCATGGGTGTAGGCATATGAGGGAGGTATATGGTCTGCCAAGTACTGACACTCCCATTTATACTGCACTAACACAGCAGCAACTCTCAGGGAAGCAGATTTTTATAAATACATTGCATATGCAATAGGAAAGAAAAATAAATACCTCAGTACATTTTACTGAGATTGCTTGTCTTCTCTGCTAATTGTTTCAGACAAGGTCGCTATAGCTAATTTGTTCTTGTCTGCTATACTACAATATGATTCTATAATTTGTGAAAAGTATTTTGCAACAACAGATTACATTTATAGTGTGTGCTTCACAATTAATAGATCTGATCTCTTTACATTAGTGCACACAAAGTTCTCTCAACCTACAGATAGGTAAAAGCTCAGAAAGTAAAGTGCTGGACCTTTTTTTTAATATCATAGACAAATTGGACATATAGACTTGCACTCAGCAGAGAATACCATAACTTAAGGAAATATTTATAAAATAATAATATTTTTCAACAATTCGAGTGAAGTATATGTCCCATCTTTTTGCAGCAGCTTTCTCCCAATAATAACCTAAAAAATGGCTCAGCATTACTTCCCTCAGATAGCAACTCATAATAAAATCTACAGTTTCATAGCAGAAAATAAGAAAAGACTATGAATGGTTTGGTTATTTTATTGGCAATGTATATAATAGATATACCTCAATAGACAACGCGCATTTGAGCCCCTTTGTGCTAGGCACTGTGTAAACATAATAGATGGACCTTGCCTAAAGAACTTACCGCCTAAACAGGACAAAACCTGTCAAAATTTAAAAACCTTTTTTGCTTGTTTTGCTTCATCCTCTTGCTCCTGGCATTGCTCTGTCCAGTCGCATGAACCATTTTGCCTGGCCATTGCAAACTTAGCCATTTTTTCCAGTGTTCCCTCACACAGACATTTTTTACTTTGTTTCTGACCCTTCCTACTACATGTTAATTATAATTTATCGATCTGTCACTTCACTGTTCCTTTAACATCATCCTCAATGTTGCTTCAGCCCAAGATCAGCATCCAACACCCCCTTCCCCTCCCAGAGTCCAGTTGAGATCTCTTCAGTTGGCAGTTCTGATGATGTAGGAGGGGTCCTGAAGGGACCTGACTCCCTGCAGATGTACTCCAACCCTGCCAGGATGATGATGTTGCTGCTGCTGCCCTAAATCTTTGTTATCCAGCGGAGCAGGGGCTGTATGAGCAATCCACAGAGAAGAAGCTGCCTCAAGACTTTGTTGCCACAGGGTTTGGACTGGCTGGGGATGCCTCAGCCTTCAGATTGTTGTAATCATTGGAGGCAGGTATCCAAAATAATTGGTGAGGCTGCAGGAAGCAAGATTCCTCAATACTTCAGACTGTTTAAAATGAAAGACTGACACTGTGTTTGGGATTGGGTCACAGGGGAACATTTGGATGGTGAAGTGAGAAGAAAAAGGAGTGCCCCTTCCCCTCTCTGTCCCCTTTCTCTTTTCAGAATGAAAAACTGGGATCTTTATAGTCAAAGGCAGTTGGGAGAAGATAGTATATGCAGGGGAGGGGTAACAGTGGAAGTCCTGAGAGGTGGGCTTCTGAGGCTGGTAATGGGGAATGTGAAATAGGAAAAGGAAGGAGTCTGAGCCTGGGAGTGTGAGAGAAAGATGTTCGGAGTCTGGCAGTGTCAAATGGGTGTGGGTTCAGAGCTGAGGAGATTGGTTCTGAGCTCTGGAGAGACTGGGTAGGAAGAGGAGGGGTTCTCAGCCTGCGTGCACTGGGTTGTGTTGGGATGTGGATTTTGAGCAGGTGGGAATTGGGTTGGAGGGGTTCTAAGACAGACAAGAGACATGTTGGGTTGGCAGGGAGGTAAGGGGGTCAATTGATGAATGAGATCATGGGTAAAATGGCCATGTGTGTGTGTTGGTGGGGAAAGCAAGTAGGAGAAGATGGTGGAATATGAACTAGACTGGAGGGGAACAGGTTGGGACTAGGAAAAGGACAACACTTGTTGCTAGGAATAGGGAAGTAACAGGAACCAGCTGTTGAGAGTATATTCTGCCTCAGTGGGGCTGAGGAGTAGTCCTTGCTCTTTGTTCCCTCCCTCTATACCTTGCAGCCCATGTGCTGCAGAGCTGGAAGAGCCAAGTGGCAGCAAGGTACTCTGCAGTACACAAGCCACACTGCAGCATCACCGTCTGTAAAGTGAGAGCTGTGGCATAATTGGTGGGGCATTTTAGCCCCAAAGAGCTAATTGTTCCTACTTGTAATGGATCTCTTAGTCTTGGCTACATTGTGGGTATTTTGTTGATGCAGTTGCACAGGTGCAACCCCCCCTACACTACAGCAGTGTTAATTGTTACTTGAGCTGGCGCAACTTGTATAAGCATAAGCTGCAATGTCTAGGTCATCCTAGTGCAGTCCAGCTATGCTACCGGTTTGCACCTGTGCAGTTACATTAGTTCAGCTACAGTAGGGGTAGGACAGGGCTCATTTAGACAGTGCTTTACTGTAATCTTTGACTTTCTTAGGCCTCTTTCAATTCTTGCCAGCATAGCATCATTGTTATATCTTGCAATGGTCCTGGATCTGAACAAATTCTTGGAAGAGGTCTGATCCATTTCATGCTCAATGTGAATGGATTTACCTTTATTTTGACAACTTCCTTTGGCCCTTAAAAAGAGTTTATTTTATTTTGAAGTTTAATAGCTCTCTTTATTGTTTGTTGTGGCTCTGCTATTAGACTGACTACAATATGGGTTTTAAAATCCAAGTGGAAAAAATAGAAATGCCTTAATACAAAGTGAAAAGAGCTTTAACGATCCCTTCCCAAGTCCAGAAATATATATTTACTACCCCCTTGTTAGCTAGAACTTGCAGCTGTATTAGTTCTTTCTAGAGTCATCATATGTCCCATTTTGGCCAGGAAAGTCCCTTTTTTAAGCCCTGTTCTGGCTGTCCTGAATTTTTGGCAAAAGTGGGCATTTGCTCTGTATGCTCTTGCCAACTTGATCAGTGGGACAAATGTCCACTTTTGACAAAAAAGTGGGAGTGGAGGAATGTGCGGGAGTGGGGGAGCAGCAATGCCAACCCTGTGCAGTGGGGGTGGCAGGGCTTGTGCAGGGGGAAAGCAGGGCTTGGGTGAGCAGCTCAGGCTAGCCCCGCGTGGCAGGTGGCCTTGGGCTAGCCATGTGTGGAAGGGGGGCTTGGGCTAGCCCTGAGCAGGGAGAGGGGCTCAGGTGACCGGCTTGGGCCAGACCCACATGGTGTCCCATTTTCCCTTTGGGAAATATTGTCACCCTAGTTCTTTCATCACTGCCTGCATACTATAAAAATCTAAGTTAAAGGACAGAGATGCATACCCTTTTACTTCAGCCCCTGTATGATATAAGGAGCTAGACAGACTTGCCATTCATTTTGTTAAATTGCAGGCAGCAGCAGCTAGAAATCTCCTGGGTTTTCTTGAATGCCTCTGGTTCAGGTCAAGTCAATATAAAAAATTAACCAAACATTCCTTTAAAGGGCGAAGCTGAACTTTTTTAAAGGAAGAAAAATCTCACCTATCATCAGTCTAACTCAGGCCTTGTCTGCCTTGGACTGTGGAAGAAAACATGTTAAACGAACAGGATATTAAACATGACTTAGCCCCTACTGCAGGCAGGGATAAATTGTATTTAAAAACACATTAGCAGCCTGTGGCTAACTCTAGGGTTCCTTAAGGTCAGAGTTAAAGTTGTAGTGTGGTGATGAAATATGTATTGCTTTATTGTGGATAAGAAAAATGGCTCAGATTCTAAGCTGCACCTGAGCTGTGCTTGGCTCAGGCCCAGCTGCATTGGCAAAGAAAGCTTTACACAACCTTTAGGACCCCACTGTAAAATAGAACCGACTTATAACTGGATATTTATTGTTTCCCGCCAAGAATAGCTTAAATGCAGGGGGGCCCTGGCCACACCCTTTCGTGGCTATGCTCCTTGAGCCAGAAGCCATGGTGGTGGGTCAGTCTACAGCCACTGCAGTGGTTTTGCACCACCTAAGGATTTCCCTTACACAAGAAAAATTCCCAGGTAGTCATGTAAGGTGACTTTATGACTGCTTTTTGCTGCTGCAGTGGCATCAATAAGCTGAAATACAGGAGATAACTAACGCAATGTGTTTATCATGTGAGATCTGATAGGTTTTTATTGAGTCCCTTTCTTTTGAGAGGAGGGGGCTTGTAAAGGATGTGCTAGATAACTACACTAAAGGGTTGTGATACAGCTCTTTTGTTTTTGGAAGTGGAGGAGAGGTGATTTTTTTTCCCATTCTGCCACTCTCAAAACTAGAACTCCATCTTCTCCCATCATGTATCTGATACTTACTTTGTTGGGAGTACAGATACTTTCACCTCTAATAGTGAATTTTTTCCCACTCTACTTAGTTCTGAGTATTGCCTCTTCTGCTATTTTTGTGCTTATCACACTTTCATGTAGAGTGACAACATTGGCAGAATTGATAGAATTTGTAAGTTCTTAGTTAACAGTTTATGCATTCTCCTTTTCCATTATGTATTATGACAGGGCAAGGCCAGATGGCTATGGAAGAGTAGGGGGAGATAGATATATTAGCTCGAGGCTAAACAAATCCCTGGTACCAGGATAAGTGAAATGGCAGCACACCATATCAGGTACAAGGAAGGAGGCCCTGAGGTAAGAGTGAAGTGGAGCTTGAGGAAGTGAGGGCTGCTGTGGGGGAAGTAGCCCAGGGAATTGTATATGTCATGTTTCTAAAAGGTCAGCTACCATAGCTGATACTATTAGGGTCCCTGGGCTGGAGCCCAGAGTAGAGGGTGGGCCCGGGCTCCTCCCACACCTTTGCCCCTGATTAATCACTGAGATTAGGAGACAATAGAGACTGTGCAAGGAAGGATAACTTCTCCTCACCTCCCTCGCTGGCTTATGATGAAAATGGCTCATCTGTGACCCTTGTCTCTAGAGAAAGAAGGGTTACGTGGAGGGTCACAGTGAGCCTCTGAGACTAGTAAAATCCACCAGGAAACGCGGGACCCATAGAGGCAAAGACAGACCTTTGTCACAACTGGTGTCAGAGTGGGATTTCGTTCACAGCGTGGTGGAAGAAAGAGGTTTTAAAAAAATATGCACTGGGGGTTTGGATTTTTTGGTTTTGGTTTTTGTTTGTTTGCTTTGTACCACAATGGAGGAGGTGGTAAGAGCTCTGGTAGAAGCCACGGCAGCCCAGCAGGAGGCCACCCGGGTTCAGGCAATGGCACAACAGGAGTCTATGTGGCTACAGCAGGAAACCAATCAATTATTGATGAGCCAGGTGACCCAAGATCATGGTCTCTTGAGAGAGGTGGTGGACCAGCAGAAGATCCTCACCACCCAGGCCCAGGGGTCCGATGGGATGCAAACCCTGAGGGCCACTAGTTGTCTGCCAAAGATGACGTCAAGAGATGACGTAGAGGCATATCTCCTCTCATTCGAAAGGACTGCTCAGCGTGAAGCATGGCCCCAGGAGCAGTGGGCCATCATCCTCACCCCTTTTTTGTGTGGAGAGGCCCAGAAGGCCAACTTTGACTTGCCTGCCACAGATGCCACTGACTATACCCATCTGAAAGCAGAGATCCTAGCATGAGCAGGGGTAATGGCAGCGGTAAGGGCCCAGAGGTTCCATGTGTGGAAATACCAGGAGAACAAACCCCCGAGGTCCCAGCTATTCAACCTCATACACGTCGCATGGAAGTGGTTACAGCCCGAGGTGTGCAGGCCGGAGGAGATTTTGGAAACCCTGGTCATAGACCATTACATGCGGGGACTGCCGCCAGATCTCCGCAAATGGGTAGGCCAGAACGATCCTTCCATGTACGATGAGATGATAACACTGGTAGAAAGGTGGATGACAGCCAGAGGACTGACCCGACCCAAGGAAGGCTCCTTTCGAAGCAAGCACCCGACCCCAATCCTGGAAGGTTGGGCAGCCAAACCCCTGGGGAGTCCTAGGTGGAAGAAGGGGGGGGGAACCAGCGGGGACCCCAGAAGGAAGAGATTGGCCTGAGTGGGGGGAGCCCCAGAACTAAACCCCCGGGATAGGGGAGTGATTAAAAGCAATTATAGATGTTATGCATGTGGGGAGTGGGGACACATAGCAGCACAGTGTCCCAGTACCGAGGAGCCCATGCAATGTAACTTGGGGGACTGGGAGGTCCCATGCTCCCTTATCCACCTCGCGGGGGTTGCATTAGCCCTGCATAATTACACCAGGCCAGTGAGGATACATGGAGCAGAGACTACAGCGCTTGTGGACTCTGGGAATGCTATCACCCGCATATTGGGTAAGCTGGTAAAAAATAGTCAGCTCCTACAAGCCAAATGCGTAGCAGTGACGTGCGTGAGCCATGGGGCCGTGAGCCATTACCCCACCATCCCAGTGGAGATAGAGGTTCAGGGAAACCACATTGAGGGGACCGTGGGCATAGTTCCTAAACTCCCATATCCTGTAGTCATTGGGAGGGACTATCCAGGGTTTGATAATTTACTCCCCCTGGAGAGGCTGGAGAGAGGTGGGGACCCTGAGGACAGCGACTCATCACTGGGGGAATATCAACCCCCGATGTTCGCTGAGATTTCTCAGGATCTGTTCTCAGCCCCCGGAAGACAAAAAAGGAGAGGAAGGCTGCGAAGGCCTTGGGAACTCGGATCCTGACCCAGGGCCAGAAGATCTCCCTAGTAGGCAGATGGACGTGAGCAGCCAACAGAGAAACTTCCACCACAGAAGGTGAGCCAGGAGCTGCCCCCAGCCATGATGGCAGCAAGCTGTTGGAAGAAGCAGAAGCCGGCTCCTGGGTGCTTGGGCAGGTTAATCCCGGGAGAGAGACTTTTGGGCGGGACCAGGCGGAGAACCCCAGATATGATAACGCCAGGAAAGAAGTGGCTGAGATTGATGGGATACCCATGGATGGGAAGGTCGGGGTCCTTGATCTTACTTTGTAGTGAAGAAAGATCTCCTGTAACATATGGTGCAAATGCAGGAGCAAGAGATACAACAACTTCTTGTGCCACAAAAACATCAAAAAGCCATATTGAGTTTCTCCCACAGTCACCTGTTTGGAGGACACCTAGGGGTAGAGAAAACCCAGGCACGGATGCTACTCTTCTGGCCAGGAGTACATGAAGATGTCCGGCGATACTGCACCTCTTTTCTGGAGTGTCAGTTACATAGCCCTCACTCGCACTTGCGGGCTCCTTTGGTACCTCTTCCAATAATAGAGGTTCCTTTCGAACGGATAGCCATGGATCTGGTAGAGCCCCTAGAGAAGACAACTCGGGCCACCAACATGTGCTTGTTGTACTGGACTATGCAACCCGGTACCCGGAAGCTGTTCCCCTGCGTAACACAGCTTCCAAGACAATAGCTAAGGAGCTAGTACAGATCTTTGTCCGGATTGGGCTACCCACGGAGATATTGACTGATCAAGGGACACCTTTCATGTCCAAGTTGATGAAAGATCTCTATTCATTGCTCTATGTATAAGCCCTACGGACCTCTATATACCACCCTCAAACAGATGGCCTTGTGGAAAGGTTCAATAGGACTCTCAAGGCCATGATCAGTAAAGTGGTGATCCGGGATGGGAAAGATTGGGATACCCTATTGCCTTACCTCATGTTCGCCATCCAGGAGGTTCCGCAAGCCTCCACGGGTTTCTCTCCATTCGAACTACTATATGGGTGCCACCCTCGGGACATATTGGATATAGCCAGAGAAGTCTGGGAAGAGGAGCCAAATCCCGAAGGAACATAGTTGAGCATGTACTGCAGATGAGAGATCAGATAGCCCAAGTTACGCCCATTATACGGGAACACTTGGAGAGAGCACAGGAGACCCAATGAACCCATTACAACCACCAAGCGAAGCTACGACAGTTCCAACCAGGGGATTGGGTGATAGTACTGGTGCCCACAGCAGAAAGTAAACTGTTGGTCCAGTGGCAGGGACCCTATGAAATAATCGAAGCCGTGGGAGCCTTCTATGTAAGCCTTTTCTCCCTGGATCCGACCGATCCTAACGCTTGCAGAGTGCTCTGGGAGGAGCTCTCTACAGTCAGCGCGGGTGACCGAGACCAGCTAGAGCTGCCTCTCACTCTGGCCGAGTTCTCGGAAGCCCTCCATTGCATGACCACCAATAAATCTCCGGGCATGGACGGGCTGACCGTGGAGTTCTACCGCGTGTTCTGGGATGTCCTCGGCCCAGACCTAGTCACTGTCTGGGCCGAGTCTTTGCAGAGCGGGGTCCTCCCTCTTTCATGCAGGTGAGCCGTGCTCACTTTATTGCCGAAGAAGGGGGACCTCCGTAATTTACGAAATTGGCATCCCGTCTCACTCCTCAGCACGGACTACAAAGCCGTGGCAAAAGCAATCTCGCTGCAGCTAGGGTCCATGCTGGCAGATGTGGTCCACCCAGACCAGACCTACACCATCCCGGGCTGCAGCATCTTCGACAACCTATATCTGGTCCGGGACCTTTTGGAACTCGGGTGTAGGGATGGTCTGTCGTTCGCCCTCCTGTCCTTAGATCAGGAGAAGGCATTCGACAGGGTGGATCACGGGTATCTCCTGAGCACTCTGTAAGTGTTTGGCTTCGGACCCAGTTTGTGGGTTTTCTCCGGGCGTTGTACGCCTCCGCAGAGTGTTTGGTCAGGCTCAACTGGACCTTGACCAAACCGATCAGCTTCAGGCGAGGAGTACGGCAGGGGTGCCCCCTTCAGGCCAGCTGTATGCTCTGGTGATCGAGCCCTTACTCTGCCTCCTCTGAAAAAGGTTGACAGGGTTGGTGCTGCGGGAGCCGGAGCTGTGGCTGGTCCTGTGAGCGTACGCTGATGACGTGCTCCTCATGGTCCAGGACCCGGACGACTTGGCACGGGTGGAGGCTTGCCAGGCCATCTATTCGGCAGCCTCTTCTGCGCGGGTCAACTGGGTCAAGAGCTGTGGGTGGTGGTAGGGGACTGGTGGCTGGTGAGCTCCCTCCCACCCATGCTTCAGGCCATCCGGTGGAGCACGGGTCCGCTGCTCTATCTCGGCATTTACCTTTCTGCCACGCATCCCTCTCTGCCGGAGAACTGGCAGAATTTAGAGGGCAGGGTGACAGTGCTGCTCCGGAAATGGACAGGATTACTCCGGTGCCTCTCCCTTCAAGGGAGAGCACTGGTGCTTAATCAACTAGTCCTGTCCATGCTCTGGTACCAGCTCAACACCCTGGTCACGGCCCCGGGTTTCAAGGCCAACTTTCGGACATCGATTCTGGAGTTCTTTTGGTCAGAACTGCACTGGGTCCCAGCAGGGGTTCTCTATCTACCCCTGGAGGAGGGAGGGCAGAGCCTGAAATGTCTGCTTACTCAGGTCCATGTCTTCCGCCTCCAGGCCCTGCAAAGGCTCCTTTGTGGTGCAGGTAGTCCGGCGTGGAGCATGCTGGCGCACGCCTTCCTGCACCGCTTCCAAGGGCTCCGGTATGACCGGCAGCTCCTTTATCTCCATCCAAGAGGTCTTCCGCAAGATCTCTCTGGGCTGCCGGTCTTCTACCAGGACCTCCTCCGGACCTGGAAATTGTTCTCAATGACCAGGTCCGTGGCGGCCACCAAGGGGACAGATCTCCTCACAGAGCCCCTGCTACACAACTCCCAGCTCTGTGTGCAGGTGGCAGAGTCCTGCTCGGTGCGCCAGAGGTTGATCCTGGCAGAAGTCCCAAGAGCTGGAGACATCCTGGACTATGACCGGGGAGACTGGCTGGATCCCCTGATGCTCGCTCAGCGCATGGGGCTCTCCAGACCTTATACTCCCCGGCACATACTTCAGGAAGTGAAGGCTGCTTCGCCGCCCGCTGCTCGGGTTTATCTCGACCAGATCCTGCACGAGGGCACGCCCCGCCCACCTTCTATCCCAGACCCGCTGGACCTTTTAATTAGACCCCTGCCCCGTGGACCCAACCGACCCCCTCATCCCTTCACTGTAAGCCGGCTGCATGAGATGCAGCCGGTCTGCTTTCAAACCGTGGGAGAGGTGAACTATAAGGTGCGGCAACCAGGCTGCTGGAAATCAGAGCAAATTTACCACATCAATCTTCTAAAACCTTGGCACAATCGAGAGACATGCTTAGTCATGCAGGAGACCCTTCCCCAGGAGGATAACTTACATGAGCAAGTGAGGATATCATCCAACTTGACGCCGATCCAAAAGATCGAGGCAGCCGACATGATTAATCACAACAGAGATGTGTTCTCTACAAAACCAGGGCGGACAACTGAGACCTATCTCCATATCCGCACGATCCCCAGAGCCAAGGTAACATTGAGACCCTACTGAATCCCAGCAGCCAAAAGAGAGGAAATCAAGACTGAAGTAAAGAAAATGTTAGAATTAGGGGTTATTGAAGAATCATACAGTCAGTGGTCCAGTCCAATTGTTCTAGTGTCTAAACCTGAGGTACCATGAGATTCTGTAATGACTTTCGCCGACTGAATGAAATATCCCAGTTTGATGCATACCCCATACCATGCATCGATGAACTGGTTGACCAACTGGGTAGTGCCCGATTCTTGACTACACTGGATCTGACAAAAGGGTACTGGCAGATTCCTCTGACCAAAGAAGCTAAAGAAAAGACAGCATTCTCCACCCTGGATGGGCTATTCCAGGACACTGTCCTCCCTTTTGGGCTACATGGGGCCCCAGTCACATTCCAGCGCCTCATGGATAAGCTGCTGCACCCCCATACTAGTTATGCAGCTGCATACCTAGATGATGCCATCATCCATAAGCCAGACTGGGGAACCCACTTGGAGAAAGTTGAGGCAGTACTACTCACCTTAAGGTGGGCTGGCCTCACTGCTAATCCCTCTAAATGTGCCATAGGGCTAGCAGAGGCTAGGTACCTGGGATATATTGTGGGAAGGGGCACAGTGAAGCCCCAAACGAATAAGCTAGAGGCAATTCAAAACTGGCCCCGGCCAACCCGAAAGAAGCAGGTCCGTGCATTTCTAAGCGTGGTAAGCTACTCCCCACTTCGCCACTGGGCAAGTCCCCTAATGGACCTGGTGAAAGCCCGAGGTCCAGACATGGTAAAGTGGACCGACGCAGCTGAGGGGGCATTTACAGACCTTCGGACGGCCCTCTGTAATGACCCCGTACACATAGCCCCAGACTTTAACAGGGAATTTGTTTTACAAACAGAGGCTTCCGAGGTGGGGTTGGGAGCAGTTCTGTCGCAAATGGTGGAAGAAGAGGAACACCCAATCCTCTACCTAAGCAGAAAGCTTCTCCCTAGAGAACAGAAATACGCAGTAGTTGAGAGAGAATGCCTTGCTGTCAAATGGGCTATGGAGACACTGTGTTATTACCTCTTAGGCTGGCGATTTACTCTTGTGACGGACCATGCACCCCTCCAGTGGATGCAGCGGAATAAGGAAAAGAATGGAAGGGTCACCAGGTGGTTCTTATCCCTCCAACTATTCCAGTTCCACATATGGCACAGGGCTGGATGCCACCATGGCAACGCTGATGGTCTGTCACGATCATATTGCCTGGTGTCCCAAGTTGCCCAACTCTATGGTGTTGAGCAGGGGCGGGAGGGAATATGTGACGGGGCAAGGCCAGATGGCTATGAAAGAGTAGTGGGAGATAGATATATTAGCTCCAGGCTAAACAAATCCCTGGTACCAGGATAAGTGAAATGGCAGCTGCTCCACGTCAATTAAGACACTTGGGGCCAATTAAGAACTTTCCAGAAGGCAGGGAGAAGGCTAGGTTGATTGGGACACCTGAAGCCAATCAGGGGCTGGCTGAAACTAGTTAAAAGCCTCCCAGTTAGTCAGGTGGGTATGCATGTCAGGAGCTGTGGGAAGAAGTTGTGCTGTTGGAGAGGCTGAGTAGTACACATCATATCAGGCACAAGGAAGGAGGCCCTGAGGTAAGAGTGAAGTGGAGCTTGAGGAAGTGAGGGCTGCTGTGGGGGAAGTAGCCCAGGAAATTGTACATGTCATGTTTCTAAAAGGTCAGCTACCATAGCTGATACTATTAGGGTCCCTGGGCTGGAGCCCGGAGTAGAGGGTAGGCCCGGGCTCCGCCACCCCCACCTTTGCCCCTGATTAATCACTGAGACTGGGAGACAACGGAGACTGTGCAAGGAAGGATAACTTCTCCTCACCTCCCTTGCTGGCTTATGATGAAAATGGCTCAGTAGACTGTGACCCTTGTCTCTAGAGAAAGAAGGATTACATGGAGGGTCACAGTGAACCTCTGAGGCTAGTGAAATCTGCCAGGAAACGCGGGACCCATGGAGGCAAGGACAGAGCTTTGTCACAGTATGGATCATAAAAGAAGGTGTTGCTCTGGATACAATTCTGTTTTTAATACAAATACACAGTAGTCTAAATACCCCCACATGTTGAATTGCAAACTGATAACTTGATATGTCTGAGAGGCCAATACCTACTCCCCTGTGGTTCAAGATTTATGGGACTTTGGAAAAATATAGGCACAGATTTTATTAAGAGTTTAATTTCTACTGTTTTATAATCTAAGAATGTAGTGTAGTAATCTGAGAATATCCCCTTCTGATTCCTGAGTGGAAATTTGTCAAAGAAAAGACTACCCCAAAAAGTCTACTGCACGCTGGTATAAGACTTTGGTCACACTGTTCTCATTCATCCAGCATAGAAATGACCAATAAAGCTCAGTTACTTAGATCACACTCCTTTCTCAGTGTTTCTATTTAACCAAACTGGGAGTGGATATAAAATATTCTACAATATTAATAGATTTGCAAGATTATTTACTGAGCCCTGTATGGTTTAATTATAATTCTCTAGTATCACAGCTCTGAACTTCTTCCCTTTTCAAACTCACTTGCTCAAAATATCCATGTATCTACAGTTGTGTGTTTGCACACACACACAAACCTATCAGTGTCCATTAAAATGAAAAATTAAGACATACAAACAAGCTGTTTTGCTGTATCTTTCTGGTAAGCCAACAGGTGAAGTAACATGGTTAAACAGAGAAGACAACAGCTGGTTTCAGTATGAAATAGGATGATATAGTGCTATGACAACATATAAAGGACACTTCCTCTGAATTCTACCTCAGTTCTCTTGTGACTACATAATTCCATAGCATAGTTTTTTTTCTTTTAAAATGATAGCTTCAAGAATGGGAACCTCATTGAGACAGCCACTTAAAATAGATTTAGTCTCCCTAAAACAATCTGAACTTTCACATTTAAGATGTTTAGTGAAATCTCTACATTTCACAGTTGTAAATGTATAGTCCCTGCTCCCGCAAATTCCTATGCCTATGCTTAACTCTAAGTCCCACTGGGACTAATCGTGCTTAAAATTAAGCATGTGTGTAAGAGTTCACCTTATATGTTTTGATCGAAACATGTCTCTCATTCCTGTATGGAATATTTCCAAGCAATATTTAAGAGAAACACAAAACTTATTTAAAAAACAACACATTTCCTTACCTGTATTAACACCCTAGATTAGGTAAATCAGAAGAACTGTTATAATATACTTTTTACTCCTGTTCCAGAATGAAAATAGTATAGTTTCTCTTTCAGGAGCACAGCAGATGGATTTTTTAAGTCCAGACAAAACAGTTTTCATTGGATTATTAAAAAAAAAAAGCCTGGAAACATTCCAATCTGCCTTAGATTTTTTGAAAGGCCCAATCCTGTAAACACTACCAGGAATATCATATACTAACGTGAGGATCCTAATGAAGTCAATGGAACTCCGTGGGGGTAGTAAACACTGCAGCTTGGAATGGACCTAAAGTAAAGGAACAGGTTTGTTTCTCCTGCTTCAGATTACTTACTGTACAATGAATATCAAGTTTAGGCCTCAATCAAGTCTGTACCTTTTAGAATAAATATTTCACTATAGATATGAGGTGTAATGAATATGGCAGCTATTTGAAACAAGAATAAAGAATCTGGACATGGTGTATAGCCCCAATCCCCCAAAAAGTCTTTCAACTGCAGTAGGGAATAGAAAAGACTTGGTTAAGTATGTCCTGGGAGGTGGTATTGCTTAGTGGCGGGAGCACTGGACTTGAACTCAGGAGATATGGTTTTGCCACTGAACTGCTGCATGACCTTGTGCAAGTCACTACACCTCTGCTTCAGTTTCCCATCTGTAAAATGGGGATAGAGCTGGTTGGGAACCAACATTTCCATTCTGCAGAAATTTCTGATATTTGGATTTTTTTCCCTTTGAAGTTTCCTATGAAATAAGAATTCTGAATTTTTTTTAATCAGGATCACTGCAATATTGTTTCAATACTGGCAGTTTGATTAATTTCACTTTGACTTATGATATTAAATATAATGTGCAAAATATTAAAATATAGATCATATAATCTGTTAAAATATAATGTAAAAGTTGAAACAATGAATTTACACATAAAAATGAAACATTGACACAAAACATTTCAAAGCTATTTAAACAAAATATTTAACATTTTCCCTGTCAGTTTTTGTGTTGAACTTGACATTCCAGAAAAACATTTCAGTTTTGACTAAACTATTTTTTTAAAAAAGGGAAACTTCAGTCAAAACTTTTTGATCAGCTCTAATAATGAATAATCCTTTGTAAAGGGTTCTGAGGTCTGTGGATGAAAGAGTGCTTTATCTGAGCTAGGTATTCATTATTAGCTAGGGTGCAAACAGATTATGTAGACAAGGCATTTCAGAGCTCACACTACTCCATAGAAGCAATTCTGGAGACAGGTCTCACTCTCACTGACATCTTTTTCTCTGCTGCTAGTTTACAGCCATGGTCTCTGGGGAATCAGGTGTTAACTGCCAGTTAGTCTTAATAAAATAGCAGGAGTTTCTTGTAGCAACGTTGACAAGAGTGGTTGCTGAGTTGGTTGTAGTGATTATAGGTCTTTTGGCTGTATGGGACAGGGTTTTAGACCTCAGCTTGCTAAGTGCCCTTTTTCATAGAGTCCAAGGCCAGAAGGGATTAATTGTGATTTCTAATCTGACCTCCTGTATATAACAGGCCATAGAATTTCCCCAAAATCATTCCTAGAACATAACTTCTAGAAAAACATCCCATCTTTGCCAATCTTTGGGTATGTCTACACTATGAAATTAGGTCGAATTTATAGAAGTCTGTTTTGTAGAAAGCATTTTTATACAATCAAGTGTGTGTGACCCCACACAAATGCTCTAAGTGCATGTAGTCGGCAGAGTGTGTCCGCAGTACCGAGGCAACCGTCGACTTCCGGAGCTTTGCACTGTGGGGAGCTATCCCACAGTTCCCTCAGTCTCCACTGCCCATTTGAATTCTGGGTAGTAATCCCAGTACCTGATGGGGCTAAAACATTGTCGCGGGTGGTTCTGGGTACATATCTTCAGGCCCCCGTTCCCTCCCTCCCTTTGTAAAACCAAGGGCAGACAATCGTTTTGCGCCTTTTTTCTTGCATTACCCGTGCAGACGCCATGCCATGGCAAGCATGGAGCCCGCTCAGCTAACCGTCACTGTATGTCTCCTGGGTGCTGGCAGACATGGCATTGCATTGCTACACAGCAGCAGTTTATTGCCTTTTGGCAGCAGACAATGCAGTATGACTGGTAGCCGTCGTCAATGTAGTCCTGGGTGCTCTTTTAACCGGGCACCTGGGCAAACATGGGAGTGACACAGCCAGGTCATTTCCCTTGTTTCGTCTCATGGCGATTGAGTCTACCGGCAGTGCACTGTCTTTTAATCTGCAGCTAGCAGAAGACGATGGCCAGTAGTCATACTGCACCATCTTACTGCCGAGCACCCAGGAAGTGATGATGGCTAGCAGTCGTACTGCACAGTCTGCTGCCAGCATGATGTATAAAGATAGATGAAGTGTCTCAAAACAAGACCAGATTTGTTTTGTATTCATTTTCTCCTCCCTCCCTCTGTGAAATCAACAGCCTGCTAAACCCAGTTTTGAGATCTATCCTTGAGGTTTTTGAGTTCTATCCTTGAGGCGGCCATTAAGTTTCTCACAAAGCCAGCCCCTTTGTTGATTTTAATTCCCTGTAAGCCAACCCTGTAAGCCATGTCGTCAGTCACCCCTCCCTCTGTCAGGGCAACAGCAGACAATCGTTCCGCACCTTTTTTCTGTGCAGACACCATACCACGGCAAGCATAGAGCCCGCTCAGATGACTTTGGCAATTAGGAGCACATTAAACACCACACGCATTATCCAGCAGTATATGCAGCACCAGAAACTGTCAAAGCGAAACTGGGTGAGTAGGCGACGTCAGTGCGGTGACGAGAGTGATGAGGACATGGACTCAGACTTCTCTCAAAGCACGGGCCCTGCCAATACGGGCATCATGGGTAATGGGGCAGGTTCATGCGATGGAACGCCGATTCTTAGCTCAGGAAACAAGCACAGACTGGTGGGACCGCATAGTGTTGCAGGTCTGGGATGATTCCCAGTGGCTGCGAAACTTTTGCATGTGTAAGGGCACATTCATGGAACTATATGACTTGCTTTCCCCTGCCCTGAACTGCAAGAATACCAAGATGAGAGCAGCCCTCACAGTTGAGACGCGAGTGGCAATAGCCCTGTGGAATCTTGCAATGCCAGACAGCTACCAGTCAGTCCCGAATCAATTTGGAGTGGGCAAAACTACTGTGGGGGCTGCTGTGATGCAAGTAGCCAACGCAATCAAAGATCTGCTGATATCAAGGGTAGTGACCCTGGGAAATGTGCAGGTCATAGTGGATGGCTTTGCTGCAATGGGATTCCCTAACTGTGGTGGGGCCATAGACGGAACCCATATCCCTATCTTGGCACTGGAGCACCAAGTCAGTGAGTACATAAACCACAAGGGGTACTTTTCAATAGTGTTGCAAGCACTGGTGGATCACAAGGGACATTTCACCAACATCAGCGTGGGATGGCCGGGAAAGGTACATGATGCTCGCATCTTCAGGAACACTGGTCTGTTTCAAAAGCTGCAGGAAGGGACTTTCTTCCCAGACCAGAAAATAACCGTTAGGGATGTTGAAATGCCTATAGTTATCCTTGGGGACCCAGCCTACCCCTTAATGCCATGGCTCATGAAGCCATACATAGGCAGCCTGGAGAGTAGTCAGGCGCTGTTCAACTACAGGCTGAGCAAGTGCAGAATGGTGGTAGAATGTGCATTTGAATCTTTAAAAGTGCGCTGGCGTAGTTTACTGACTTGGTTAGACCTCAGCGAAACCAATATTCCCACTGTTATTACTGCTTGCTGTGCACTCCACAATATCTGTGAGAGTAAGGGGGAGACGTTTATGGCGGGGTGGGAGGTTGAGGCGAATCGCCTGGTTGCTGGATACGCACAGCCAGACACCAGCGTGGTTAGAAGAGCACAGGAGGGTGCGGGGCATATCAGAGAAGCTTTGAAAACCAGTTTCATGACTGGCCAGGCTACGGTATGAAAGTTCTGTTTGTTTCTCCTTGATGAAACCCCCCGCCCCTTGGTTCACTCTACTTCCCTGTAAGCTAACCACCCTCCCCAACTCCCTTCGATCACTACTTACAGAGGCAATAAAGTCATTGTTGCTTCACATTCATGCATTCTTTATTAATTCATCACACAAATGGGGGATAATTACCAAGGTAGCCCAGGAGGAGTGGTGGAGGAGGGAAGGACAAGGCCACACAGCACTTTAAAAGTTTAAAACTTATTGAATGCCAGCCTTCTGTTACTTGGGCAATCCTCTGGGGTGAAGTGGCTTGGTGGCCGGAGGCCCTCCCACCGTGTTCTTGGGCTTCTGGGTGAAGAGGCTATGGAACTTGGGGAGGAGGGCGGTTGGTTACACAGGAGCTGTAGTGGTGGTCTGTGCTCCTGCTGCCTTTCCTGCATATGCTGGAGCATATTAGTTTGATCCTCCAGTAGCCTCAGCATTGAATCCTGCCTCCTCTCATCACGCTGCCTCCACCTTTCAGCTTCAGCCCTCTCTTCAGTCCGCAACTTACTCTCTTCAGCCCACCACCTCTCCTCCCAGTCATTTTGTGCTTTCCTGCACTCTGACATTGTCTGCCTCCATGCATTCATCTGTGCTCTGTCAGTGTGGGAGGACAGCATGAGCTCAGAGAACGTTTCATCGTGAGTGCCTTTTTTTCGCCTTCTAATCTTCGCTAGCCTCTGGGAAGGAGAAGATCCTGTGATCCTTGAAACACATGCAGCTGGTGGAGAAAAAAAAAGGGACAGTGGTATTGGAAAAGACACATTTATAGAACAATGGGTACACTCTTTCACGGTAAACCTTGCTGTTAACATTACATACATAGCACATGTGCTTTCATTACAAGATTGCATTTTGCCTCCCCCCACCACATGGCTAACAGCGGGGAACATTTCTGTTTAGCCATAGGCAAACAGCTCAGCAGGAACGGGCACCTCTGAGTGTCCCCTTAAGAAAAGCACCCTATTTCAACCACGTGACCATGAATGATATCACTCTCCTGAGGATAATACAGAGAGATAAAGAACGGATGTTGTTTGAATGCCAACAAACATACACTGCAATGCTTTGTTCTACAATGATTCCCGAGTACATGCTACTGGCCTGGAGTGGTAAAGTGTCCTTCCATGGTGGATGGAATAAGGCTGCCCTCCCCAGAAACCTTTTGCAAAGGCTTTGGGAGTATATCCAGGAGAGCCAGGGCAAATTAATCATTAAACATGCTTGCTATTAAACCATGTATAGTATTTTAAAAGGTACACTCACCAGAGGTCCCTTCTCCGCCTGGTGGGTCCAGGAGGCAGCCTTGGGTGGGTTCGGGGGATACTGGCTCCAGGTCCAGGGTGAGAAACAGTTCCTGGCTGTCGGGAAAACCGGTTTCTCTGCTTGTTTGCTGTGAGCTTTCTACAACCTCCTCCTCATCGTCTTCCTCGTCCCCAAAACCTGCTTCCGTGTTGCCTCCATCTCCATTGGACCGAGTGCATCCGATGAAGTGAGCTGTAGCTTACAAAAGCTTATGCTCAAATAAATTTGTTAGTCTCTAAGGTGCCACAAGGACTCCTTTTCTTTTTTGCGAATACAGACTAACAAAGCTGCTACTCTGAAACATCTCCATTGAAGGAGTCGAACAACACGGCTGGGGTAGTGGTGGCTGAATCCCCTAAAATGGCATGCAGCTCATCATAGAAGCGACATGTTTGGGGCTCTAACCCGGAGCGGCCATTCGCCTCTCTGGTTTTCTGGTAGGCTTGTCTCAGCTCCTTAAGTTTCATGCAGCACAGCTTCGGGTCCCTCTTATGGTCTCTGTCCTTCATGCCCTGGGAGATTTTCACAAATGTTTTGGCATTTTGAAAACTGGAACGTAGTTCTGATAGCACGGATTCCTCTCCCCATACAGTGATCAGATCCCATACCTCCCATTCGGTCCATGCTGGAGCTCTTTTGTGATTCTGAGACTCCACCATGGTCACCTCTGCTGATGAGCTCTACATGGTCACCTGCAGCTTGCCACACTGTCCAAACAGGAAATTGAAATTCCAAAGTTTGCGGGCCATTTCCTGTCTACCTGGTCAGTGCATCTGAGTTGAGAGTGCTGTTCAGAGTGGTCATAATGGAGCACTCTGGGATAGCTCCCGGAGGCCAATACCATCTAATTGCGTCCACAGTACCCCAAATTCGACCCAGCAAAACCGATTTAGCGCTAATCCCCTTGTCGGGGGTGGAGTAAGGAAATTGGTTTTAAGAGCCCTTTAAGTCAAAAAAAAAGGGCTTCGTCATGTGGACACGTGCAGGGTTACATCGATTTAACGCTGCTAAATTCGACGCCTAGTGTAGACCAGGGCTTTAAATTGTGATGAGGAATCCACCACGTCCCTGGGTAAGTTGTTCCAATGGTCAATTACACTATTGTTAAAAATTTACTCCTTGTTTCCACTCTGCATTTGTCTAGCTTCAGCTTCCAGTATTGGATTGTGTTCTACCTTTCTCTGCTAGACTTAAGAGCCCACTTTCAAAAATTTGTTCCCCATGTAAGTCCTTCTAGACTGTGATTACATCACCCCTTGACCTTGTCTTTGTTAAGATAAATAGATTCAAAGAGCTCAATCTATCACAATAAAGGCATGTTTTCTAATCCTTTAATCAGTCTCGTGGTTCTTCTCTGAACCCTCTCCAATTTATCAACATCTTTTTTGAATTGTTGGCACCAGAACTGGACATAGTATTCCAGCAATGGTTGCACCAGTGCCAAATATGATGATAAAATAACCTCTCTACTCCTATTCGAGATTCTCCCATTTACACAACCAAGACTGCATTAGCCCTTTTGGCCACAGCATCGTAGTGGGTGCTAATGTTCAGCTGATTATCCTCAGTTTGTTTTTCCAGAGTCACTGCTTCCCAGAATAGAGTCCCCCATTGTGTAAGCATAGCCTATATGTTTGGTTGCTAGATGTATACATTTAGCCATATTAAATCCATATTGATTGCTTGCACCCAGCTTTCCAAGAGATACAGAGCTATCTGTATCAATGCCCTGTCCTCTTCATTAATTACCACTTCCCCCAATTTTTGAGTTGATTTCATGTTTTCTTCCAAGTCATTAATAAAAGTATTAAATAGCATAGGGCCAAGAACCAATCCCTTTAGGACTCCCACTAGAAAACAATGCTCAGTGAGGATTTCCCATTTATATCTACTAGTTAGCCGGCTTTAATTCATTTAATGGGTGCCATGTTAATATTATATCTTTCGAGCTTTTTAATCAAAATGTTGTGCAGTATCAAGTCAAATGCCTTATAGGCATCTACATATATTACATAAACACTGTTACCATTGTCACCCAAACTTGTAATATCTTCAACAACAAAAAAGATATCAAGTTAGTTTGACAGGATCTATTTTGCATAAATTCAAGCTGATGAGCTTTAACTCTTGATTAATCAAGTCCTGCATCAGCCACTCCATTATCTTAGCCAGGATCGATATCAGACTGACAGGTGTAAAATTACCCTAGGTCATCCCATTTACTTTTTTAAAATATTGGCACAATAGCTTTCTTCCAGTCTTCTGGAATTTCTGAGCCATTCCAAGACTTATTGAAAATCAACATTAATGGTCCTGTGAGCTGATCAGCCAGCTCTTCAAAAACTCTTGGATGCACATTATCCAGACCTGCTAATTTAAAAATGTCTAACTTGAATATGGAGGAGATGGGATGATGGGATAACATGATTTTGGTAATTAATTGATCTTTAAATATTCATAGTAAATAGGCCCAATGGCGTGTGATGGGATGTTAGATGGGGTGGGATCTGAGTTACTACAGGAAATTCTTTCCTGGCCCGGCTGGTCAATTTTGCCCATATGCTCAGGGTTTAGCTGATAGCCATATTTGGGGTCGGGAAGGAATTTTCCTCCAGGGCAGATTGGAAGAAGCCCTGGAGGTTTTTCGCCTTCCTCTGTAGCATGGGGCATGGGTCACTTGCTGGAGGATTCTCTGCTCTTGAAGTCTTTAAACCACGATTTGAGGACTTCAATAGCTCAGACATAGGTGAGAGGTTTTTCGCAGGAGTGGGTAGGTGAGATTCTGTGGCCTGCATTGTGCAGGAGATTGTACTAGATGATCATAATGGTCCCTTCTGACCTTAGTATCTATGAATAGCTGCTGTTTAGGTGTGGCTGCAGGGACAGTTAATAATGGGTGCCTTGTTGAGACAGGTGCTTGGGTGCCTATGGGTAGCCCCTGAGATACCAACAGAATGGAGAGAATTATATGAGGTTCCCCCCTCCAGTTACAGAACAAAAATATGTATTTAACATTTCTGCCTTTTCTGCATTGTTGCTAATTCTACCATTTCTATCTAATAACGGACCAATATAATTCTTTTTGTTCTTAATATACTTAAACTCTTTATTGTCCTTAACTCTGCTGGCCATAGATTTCTCTTTCTCTCCCTTTATTTCCTTCATCAATTTTCTGTAGTTCTTAACTTCTGATTTATATTCATTACTATCAACTTCCCCTTTCTCATGTATTTGTATAGCTGCCTTCACTTCTCCTTGAAACCAGGTTGGTCCTTTAACCAGTATGGTCTTCTTCCTCAGATGTGGCTTATTGGACATTTAGTAAAGTTATTACAATTCCCAATGGTTATTAGCTTTTTCATTAAGTTCTTCCTTCCCACTGATTTGGCTGTTAATTGTTTTGTGAAATTGGCCCTTTTGAAGTACCCAATTTATATATTATAGGTCTGGACTTTGTTCTGATTGCACATAATGAATGTGATCAAGTCATGATCAATTGTACCTAAGCTACCATTAGTTTTTAATTCTGTGATCAGCTCCTCTTTATCTGTTAAGACAAGATCTAACATAGAATTCCCTCATGTTGGATGTAACACATTGAGTTAGGAAATTGTCATCTATAATATTTAGAAGTTCCAAAGATGTTTTAGTTCTGGCAACATGAAACCTCCAGCATATGTCACTCAAATTGAAGTCTCCCATCTGCTGCTTTTTTACCTACACATTATAGGTAGATGTGTAAGGAGTGGGTCATTCTGCTCCCTGGTGTGATTTGATGGTCTGTAACAGACACAACTAATAATATCCCATCTTTTACTTTCTGTTGGGACATTGATCCATAAGTTTTGTTCAAGTTATCAGAAACAGGTTATGCCATTTTTGACAGTGCCACTCCCTCTCCCCCAGTCGCTCCTTCCTAAATATATTATAATTAATTTTAACATTCCAGTCATGTCAGATTTCAGTAATACCAGCTAGCTCAAATTTATGATCAAATAAGCAATCCCTTTTGTTTGTTACTGAGGCTTCTAGTGATGGTGTCTAGGCAATTAAAGAATTTCTTCTCTTCATGTCCTTTGGTTCCTTGATTAATTTTGTTCTCCATATCTTAATTTTGTGCTGAGTGCTCATATTTCCACTGTTTTTACCCTGCTCTTTTATTCTTAGTTTAACACCCTCCTGACTCCTCTAGTCAGCCTATGCCTGAGAAGACTGATCCCCTTCTGCTGAGGTAGAGGCCCATTCAAACTATACACTTCCGTCTCCCCATAGAAGTGTTCCACAAAACCCTTCACCCTACACCCTTAGCTAACCAGTGGTTCACGTCCAGATTCTTCTGTCTTCCTTTGTTCAAGAGAAAGGAAGATCTCAGAGAAGATCACTTGGACATTCTTTCTCTTTGGGCTTGTCTACACTGGCAATTTACAGCGTTGCAACTTTCTTGCTCAGGGGTGTGAAAAAACACCCCCCTGGGTGCAGCAAGTTTCAGTGCTGTAAAGCACCAGTGCAAACAGTGCACCAGGGCTGGTAGCTATGGCCTCTCGTGAGGGTGGGTTTTTTAGCGCGCTGGGAGAGCTCTCTCCTAGTGCTTTGCCACAACTACACAAGCCACATTAAAGTGCTGCCGCAGCAGTGCTTTAACATTGCCATTGTAGACTAGCCCCTTAGGGTGTTGCATGCCCTGTCTTCCGGGAGCCAAGACAGCACACTATCATGATGTTTGCCTGGCAGAACGTTCTTTCAGTTCTTCCGTCTTAGATCTTACCTTTATGGCAATTTCTCCAACAATCATAATTTAAAACATTTGATATCTTGAAGATAATGGTAAAAAAGACTTCAATGTATAGAGATTAGGTTTTCTAAGAATAAAGGAATTTCATAAATATTTTCAAACATTATAGTATATTATACTTTTACTATAAATATTTAAAATGTTGAAGTTTTAAGCACATCTGGAGCAAGAGAAATTCATATTTCAAAAGAATTTTGCCTTAATTATAGAAAATGCTGTATTACTTCAAAGTTTTGTAGCCTTTTATTTTCTTTAAAATGAATTTTGTAATGTGGCATTACATCACTGTGGGTCCAGCTCTTCAGTGGCTACAGTTTCAAGCTTAACGGAGTGAAAGTCACCTCTGCTACTTGCTTCAGATTTAGAGTTTTTAGGAACACATAAAGACCAAGGATAGTGACCACACAAACATTTACCAGTACAAGGTCTATCTGTTTTACAAGTTTTATTAAAGTTGCAATTAAATTTATGATTACCCAAGCATATAGAAATTCTATAAAGACCTATGTACAAGTTACAAATATAGTTTACTCACATTCCTAACAATAGTGTTAGGGTCTGATGGGTCTCTCATGGACTGATCATCTCTAGAGGGATGGTGTCTACTCGAGTTTCCAATAGGGAGCTCAATTTTCCTGATCTGGGCACCCTCTTTTTATAATGTGATTTTTGTCTATACCTACCTTCTGCGCCTGTCCATGAAAGAGTCAACCCCCTTTTTCCTTATGTCCTTCCTTCTCCATTAGATGATGCTTCCACTTTCCAACTGGCAAAGTGCCCTATAGGGTTTCTCTAGAAACTTAAGGGACCTGATTTCTATGGGTTTTCTTTATTCTCATTAGCATTGATGCACAACCTGTGTTATATGGTTAAAGCACATTTTGAAAACAATATGCCCTTACAGCATTTTTATGATTTAAAATTAATCTTTTGACTCATGATTTGCAATATTACCACTTGGTACTGTACTGAATTTAATCATTATTTTTTCCATCTGGCTGTCTGCTGACTTACAATGTGAGGTGTTGATTTATTCTGTTTGAGCCATCCAACATCTAATCCTCACTGATAGCTTTCTTAAAAGATTGCAAACTTAGCCATCCACGCTGCAATTGGTTCTGCGCAGAGCCCTGAATGAGGCTGTTTGTAGGCTCTGGGGACCACCCACATGGAATCCATAATTAAAGAAAAACAGTAGATGTAAAAATGCCCTTTTCTTCGTCCAGCTACATTCCCTTTGTGCCACTTTGCCAGTTGAAAGGGGCTGACTTCCCTCAGGGAATACATGCTAATACATCTGGGATAAAAGAATTAAAACACTGATATTTCATTAGACACACATTTGGAAAGTAGCAATACCAAAAAGGAACCAGGTGATAAGACTTAAATGAGAGTTTGCAAATGCAGTATTGCACCTAAAGATAAAGTGATTTTTGGGCTGCATATGTGGAAGCATCATCTAATGGAGAAGGAATGACATAGTCCCTCTTTATATAAATCTGGTGAGACTGCACCAAAAATACAACATGCTTTCCTGGGCATGTCAGGAACAGAAAGATATTATTAATGGGAGGGAACTGAAAGAAAAGCAACAGGAATTATTTAGGGGCCTGGGAATTTTTTTGGGGGGGTGGGGTGACTCCCAAAAGACGGTAGTTGAAATAAGACCAAACAGCTTCCAGGATTTCTAGAACATTCATCACCATAGTAGGTAGGCACTGTTACAAAGTTATGCATAACAACAGATTCTGTACAGAATAGGATATGGTTGTTTGCTTTTTTTTTGAGCAGTGGTTGTCATCCTTTTCCATACCAGGACACCCCTCCCAAGAACTGTTATCTCACTTAACTTTGATCGAGCTGGCACCTACCTCCATCCCCTCCAGTTATCAAGGGAAGGGCAAGGGGGTGATGATGCCTTGTTCCAGAGGATTCATAGATTCTAAGGACAACCGGGTCCATTGTGATCTAGTCTGGCCTCTTGTATAACACAGGCCATAACACTTCCCCCAATAATTCCTGTTTGAGCTAGGGCATATGTTGTAAAAAGATATCCAGTTGTGATTTAATAATTACCAGTAATTGAGAATCCACCAGGACCCTTGGTAAGTTATTCTTATGGTTAATTACTCTGACTGTTAAATTCAGTCTGAATTTGTCTAGTTTCAACTTTCAGATATTGGATCTTGTTATGTCTTTATCTGTTAGACTGTAGAGCCCATTAAATATTTGTTCTGCATGTAGGTATTTGTACACTGATCAAGTCACCTTTTAACCATCTTTGTTAAGCTAAATAGATGGAGTTCCTTGAGTCTGTCACTATTAAGCAAGTTTTTAATCATTCTCATGACTCTTCCCTGAACCCACTCCAATTTATCAACAGGCATTCCTTCCTCTCCATTATTTGAGGAAAGCCTTCTCTCAAAGAGATACATTTTGCAGTGTGCCCTGCAGGTAGTGAGACTTGAATTCTTCCTGTTCTCTGATGGACAGTTCTGTCTAATCTGCCTGCCTACTGGGGTGGGTTTGGAGTGTGCTGTTTTCAGCAAGTGTCTGCTGGACTTCTCTGCTGCTGATGTAAACAAATGGCTGTGTGCTCCTGTTACACTCCACATCTTGTAACCTAATAGGTTGTCCATTAGCAACTGATCCTCTGCAGCCTTTTCTGCCCTCTGAGCCTCACATTCCAACCCTCTGACCACACTCCTTCTGTCAAGCTTCTTCTACCACTTATGGTGTCATCAAAGACCACAGGGAAGGCAAGCAGTTCCCTCTCCTCTGCTTTCTGTGCAAAGTCCCCATCTTAATTCCTCATTGCAAGAGTAGAAACAGGAAGTACAGATGAGGGTCTCTGAGGGTACTGAAGAGGGTAGATAGAGAGCCCTAGGTGGGGATCCAGAAAGGACTCAGAGCTGGGACCCTGGAGACTCAAAAAGGTATTGTGGAGAGACCCAGAAAGATGGCAAATATCACTATGTTCACTCATGAGAGACCCAGAATTGGGTATACTAGCACAGCTGGTAAACCCAGAACAGGGATGGACCCTGGAATAGCCAGGAAGGAGTATGTCTAGGTGAAGGGAGGCTCAAAAGGGATGGAGGTGGGCTTGAGAACCATAACAGGAGTCAAGGTGCATGGGGCTGGTGCAGGAATACTGAATGTGTGGATAGATACATCATGGTATGTGCAGGGGGCAGTAAGATAAGAGGGTGTAGGAGTGCATGGTTGTGAGAGTGGTTGTGTGGGTGCCTATGTCCACTTGAGATAGTGGATGTGTGGTGTGATCATGGGTGAGATAGTTGGTATGTACTGGATGCAGAGGGCTGGGAGGAAGTGTGGAGTAGATGTGTTTTCAGTGGTGTGTATAGGGAGAAGGACCAGTGAGTATATGTATATATGTATGAGAAAGAAGGGGGGAGTGATTGGTGCACAGGTGTGGCTGGGGGGGCAGCCAATAATGGGTGCCTTGTTGAGACAGGTGCTTGGGTACCTATGGGTATTTTAAGTGACTGTGAGGGATGAGTGTAGATCAGCACTGCAGAAAATGAGGGATATCAAGAGAAGTGGAAGGAAGGAAGAAGTCAGGGGTTAATGTAAAAAAAAAAAAAGACAAGAGAAACTGATTGAAAGAGACAGATGAAACTGAGACTAATTGAAAGAGACTTTTTTTAAAAAAAAGTGTGAGAAAAATATGTTATAAGACACACAATGGTTAAGTAGCTTGAATTAACCAGTTACCTCTTAGTTTGCCTGTTCTCTGTATCTCTATTCCTTAGAGAAAGCACAGACTAGAGAGTTATTGTAAATTTGAGTTATTAGCCAATGCAGCATTTAAAAAGATAATAAATTACAGAAAGCAAAATAAGGGTGTTTAGATGAATGTTTACAAAAAGCAAAAAACTGAACTCATCATGGGATGTTACAACTTACCATAGAGTTTAAGGCCAGAAGGGATCACCAGATCATATAATCTGACCTCCTGTATATCACAGGCCACTACCACCACCCACTGACTAAACCCAACAAATAAAGTTAGAACAAAGTATTACAGCCCCCAGGGGACTAGATTATTATGTGCCCAAGGATTGAGGTGCACCAGTGCCCAAGGATCTTGCAATGGCATGGCAATGATTAAGTGAGATATATCTAGATAATCTTGGCAAGCGACCTGCACCCACATGCTTCAGAGGAAGGCAAAAAAAACTCCCAAGGTAATTGCCAACCTGACGTGGGTTGAAATTCCTTCCTAACTCCATGTATGACTATCAGTTAGACTCTGAGTATGCGAGCAAGAACCAGCCAGCCAAGCACCTGAGAGAGAATAAATCATTTCAAGGTTTTATCACAGTCCTGTTATAAAAATAAACTTTATCCAAATTCTCTACTTTCTGGGTGGGTGATTTTTATCCTTAAAATAGAGATCCTTATTTATTTCCATTCAAATTTATATGCCAATGTGATTATGGGATTGCCTGTGGCAGTTCAAACAAACAACTCTAAAGTTAGAATTCTAAAGTTTAGGTATGTTAGTAATCAGTGTCAACTACATTCAAAGCTGCCTTGCCCAGGTGATACTCAAGCCAAACTTTATATCACACATTAAACCCCAAATATAATATGCCAGTAATAATTTTGTAGCTATTTTAATTTATTTGGAATTTCACCAGTAGTAATAGGCTCTTATATCACTTTAAGAAGGGCTCAAATAGTGTTAAACTCTTTTGGCTTACAAGCCATATCAAAGGTTGTCTCAGAAGCTGTTGATTCTCTTGATTACAAAATCTATACAATTTCTAGGCAGAATTATCTAGACATTCAGGGTTTCTTGTCACTAACCTTCTTTTGAGAAAGTGGATTTGTATTACAAATAATACTTGGCGTAGTTAGCGTAAGGAGTTTCTCCAGCCTCAGTGCTCTCAACTACCTATTGACTCAGGGCATTCTACACTCAATCTTAAGATGTAGTTTCCAGCTTCGATACACATGCAAGCTTCGATAGTCCATAGAAGTGTAGCTGCGGGTTAGGCTACCTATCCCAAGTACAATCCCACCTGGGACCTTACTCAGCACAGCAAGCCCATACCACCACCTGAATCTACAGTTCTAATTTTAGCATGCTAGCTCGATCAAAGCTAGCATGCCTGTCTGTCTGAGCTGAAAGTTACAACTCCAGCTTGCATGTAGGCATACTATTAGGGCCATTTCAACACAACAAAGATTAGTCTTCAAAAGAATCTATATCATTGTAGAATGGCAGACTCACTGCTGGAGTGCTCATGGCTGGGTGTGGTAAAGCCAGCTCTTTCCTCTCTAGTGCCCCCTGCCAACATTCACTTCAGCCCTATAGTGATCTCCTGTCTCATAACTTAGACCTCCAGCCAGATCACGCTGTAGTCCCACCCATTCCAGTGTAACAAAGTCCAGGAAATAGTTCAGTATGCTTATAAGAGGTCTTCAGCCCCAACTCTGGGCCCTGTAGTTCTCACACCCTTCTCTTTGGGCTTTCCTCCTTCTCAGGAGCTTCACATCACCTTACCAGTGGCTGGCAAGAAAACCCAGGTCCACCCTCTACACTAGGTCCCAGTTCTAGGAGCCTAGACAGGCAGCATAGTCTGCCAGACTCCTTGATACCATCTCCCTGGACTTCCTCCTTTCCTTTAGTCTCTTTAAGTTCTCCCTTCTCTTAGGACCAGGAGTCACAGAGTTCCCCCTTGGAATTCCCCAATAAATCCCCAACCTAAAGTATGAACTTCAACCCACATCTACCCTCTTCAAGCTTGACCTTTCATGCCTCTCTGTTCCTCAGTTGTGCACCTCCCAGAGCTCTCTCCTTGGGAGGCCAGATCCTGCCCTATTATCACCAAAGCTCATTCCACCCCACCAGCTATTGTCACGGCTGGATTTCCAATTAGGTATGCGATAAGGGGCAGTGGTGTTCTAGGAGCACAGGGGTTGCCAAGTATGCGATTTTTCTAGCCCAGTTGCCAGGAGTTTTAGCAGTTGCAAGTTGCAGTATTTTGGGCTATTTTGCTGCCCTGCAGCTGCTGGCCACACTGCTCAGGAGTTCTTGAGCGGGAGGAAGCCTCCTAATGTGCTCCACCCCCTGCTGAGACATCCCACATGCTGCTTGTCTCATGGTGTGCCCTCTCCCATTAGGTGACGTTTGCAGCATGTGCAGAACTCTTGTCCGAGGGAGGCAGAACTTTTTTCTGCAGAAAATATGCTGCAGTTCTGCCTTCACCCATCAGAGACTGCTGTGGTGCCAGAACAGCCTGAGCTGGCTGAGGCTGACTTTGCCTCTGCTCGCCACACTAACAGGTAGCAGGCGGGTGCATTTTTCCCTCAAGTGAAAAGTCACAGCAACCTTCTTGGAACCGGTTAGGAGGCAGGGTGGGCCACACAGGGTTGCTGGGTGGGGGGCTCACAGGGCCACATGGGTATGCAGGGGGGAGGGGCTCCAGGAAGGGCCACATGGGAAGGTGGGGCACTGAAGATGCAGTGCCTAAGGGTGCATAAGCTGTAAATTTGGCCCTGACTACTGTGTAATTGTCTCCTGGCCTCTTACCAGACTTTGCTATTCATAAGAGGATCTTAGGGTCAGCTCTTTGCCTACTCATTTTCCTTAACTCATCTAATGCGTGAGAGTGACTACAGAGTTTTTTCCTGTAGCTTCCTTCCTTTCTTTATAATCACCACCCACCTCCTTCCCCAAGTGGAATTTAATTAAGCCTGGAGCACCCTCCAGGTGCAGCCACATATATTAATTGGTCTCACAATCCCACATTTACCCTTTCAGAGCTTGGATACCCATCATAGTCAGACATTTCAGTCAGTCAGAGTTTTAACTAAGGTACATACTTTCTATATTTAACTTAACATAACCAAGTAATTATGTAAATAATACATGTATAAAAAGCTTTGCTTCTTATTAGTTGGAACTGGCATGAAGGTGAGTTCTCCAGTTCAGCTTCATGGTTACAATGACTGGTTTCTTGAGACAGAAAAGTAAGATCATTAAGGTAATTCATTCAAGGTGTCATGACACCTGTATTTATATTTGCATTCTGGATTTTGCAGCAGTCTTCCGTACAGAGGCCTGCAAATGAATAGAGGTCAGAAGATGTTTGTCAGTGAGAAGACTTTAGTTGTTATCAAGGAGGGGGGATACTCTCACTGGCCAGGTGATGAGTCCCTCTCACAGTTTCTTAAATCCCCATATTTCAGCTTCAGGGGGCAACAAATTGAACAAAACAAGGCATTATATATATATAACTTTTTTTTTTCTGGATATCATGACTTGGTTCCTTTTCCTGACAGCTGATATGGACCAGTCATAAAGCAAGAATACAAATTGTGCCTCTTCTCATCTCATTTTCTCAATGGATGGTATCTTCTTTATGGCTTCTTGAACTTTGTCTTTGGAAAATGTTACTATCTTTGTATAAAACATCTTGTGCCATACCAGTTTGTGTAAGACCTTTTGGGCCCTATGTTGCATACCTGTTGCCAGAGCTAGCGACACAAATTACTTTCCATGGGCCCATCTGCAGTGTGGTCTTCTAAGCAACTTTGTCCAACTTTATGCTTTTTCCATGAGCACTTTTACCTGTCTGCAAAAATGTACATTTTAAAGTTAGAACAGAGTCTTTGTATAAAGTTTCTTCAGTAGTTTGTGGGGGCTATAGCTATGCCAAAATTTGCCTTATCCCCAACCCATAGCCACCCCTCCTAGAGCTGGGCACTTGTCCAGCAACTGCCACAGCAGTCTCCCCTTCTTTTGGAACCTGGGGTCTGAGGAGCTCGCCTGATGCTAGAGGTGGCCATGCCCAAGTGGGCCTCTGCTGAGCTGGGATGCAGGGAGAGGGAGCCTGTTAGTGCTGGTGCCTCTGGCTCAGGAGTGGAAGCTGTGGCCACTGCTGTGCAACCAAGCGTTGAGGCTCCTGAGCTTAAAGAGACAGTGTGATGACACACTCGCTCAGGTGCATGCGCACACACACTTTCACACATACAGTCTCATTCATACTCCACTCCCTCTCCCCTCTCTCTTCTCACACACTCCCCCAACATGCGCACACACCTGCTGTCTCAAACACACTTGTACTATTGTTGTGGTTGTTACTTGGGACTTCCTGTCAAAATGCGCAGTGTACATATATTTGCTGTCATTTTATTATTTTCAAAGTTCATTAAGGATTATGGTACTGTGATAGGTGGTTTTTTTTTTTTAACTGGTCTATGCATTTCATAATTCTATTTCTCTTATTCTTAAATTAAATTCTTTGAGTAGTGAGTTCCAAAATGCCTACTTGCCCTGGCTGAAGTAATTATCAGTATTACTTTTATTACTGTGTTTAAAGCAGTACAATGATGGCATATATAAAGCTGGCACATGATGGCATATATCACATTGGTAGATATGCAGGTGAATGAGCCCCTGATGGCGTGACTAATGTGATTAGGTCCTATGATGGTGTCACTTGAATAAATATGTGGACAGAGTTGGCATTGGGCTTTGTTGCAAGGATAGGTTCCTAGGTTAGAGTGTGTTGTGTGGTTGCTGGAGAGTATTTGCTTCAGTGGTTTGTCTCCCAAGGTCTGTGAGAGTGAGGGATCGTTTTTCAGGATAGGTTGTAAATCTTTGATACGCTGGAGAGCTACATTAGATTTCAAAGAGAAAAAAGAATGAATGAACACAAAAAAGAAAGAGAAAATCAAAAGAAAGGAAGACAGAATAAGTTGAATATGTTTTTAATAATAAATCAACGTCTGACTCAATTTTTATTTAAATTTAAATACCAATTTTTTATGGTATATGATGATACATAAGAATTGATGTTACTGATGTATTTGTTTGAACAATACACAAAATTCAATCATAAGTCCTCTCAGCTTGCCAGTCTCTGTTTGTTCTCCTGTATACACAAACAAGTCTGGTAAGATAAGGTGGGTTATGATTGCATCTGATGTGTTATTCAGAGGTATTGACAGGCCTACTTGTGCCATTCTATTTCTATACTTGTGGGCAGTCACTTCAGCAGGAGGGACCTGATGAATTCCTTTTACGTGTGAGTGAAGAAAGTGAGGCCAATTCTGTGCTTCAATCTAGCAGCAGGGTTGGCAAAGTTGTGTTTAGTTTAGCTCACCTATGTTGCTGCCTGCTTCTGGAGGTGGCTGGTTCCTGATGTATAGGCTACTCTATACGTGATACCCAGCTGCTTATAGCTCTAAGGGGCCATAACCCCCACCAAGGATTGCTAGAGCATAAAGATGCCCTGGGCACATTCCTTTTCCTCTGCACGCTCCTCCCCCCACCCCCCGATCTTCTCTACATTTAGTCCTACCACTACTGCCCTCCCCATTCATTTGCCCACTGGACATCTATTTTTAAATTTATTCCTGCTTGCGCTCATCACTATGGTATATGAGCGTTCCATAGCTCTGGACTGTCTACTGACAAGTTCCTGTGTCTGGTTTCTTACAGTCTAACTTTGGTGTCTGTCAGAGTTACTGGTTTCCTCAAGAATAGCTTAAGCAGCATGGCACAGAGTGAGAAGCTATTCTTGGGCCACGCTTATTGAAGGCTTAGAGATTGCAGAGGACTGTTATACTCTCTCTTTGGCCTGGCCTGGCCAGATGGTGAGTTTCTGCATGGTGGAACAGCAGCAGCTTCCTTCTGGCCTTTGTAGTCAATCCCACGTAGAGTTTGTTGCTGTACTCCAGTCTGGAGGTGATGAATGAATGGATTACTGAGGGTCAGCCTTTGAGAAGAAAGGATGATGTGTCCTTGCTAGTCAAATATGGAAGAAAGTTTTTTTGGTGACTGTTACTATTTGGATGACCAGGAGTGATAATGAATCTAGCAGGACCTGGCTCATTGGTGGGCCTATGCCTTCAACTAAGGGGGAAGTTATGATTTTACCAGCTGTCCAGAGTGCTCTGTCCTTCATTCACGTTCCAACTTCTTTCATGTATTGGGATTTCTGGGAGACAGCAAGGCTGTGTGCTAGATGAGAAGGACACTGAGTTGCGTGCATCTGTATAGATTTGGTTCCCTAATCAACATCTCCCTTTTTGCTTTTACACTGATGTGACAGAACTGATCCCTGCAGTAATATCTCAGGGAGGAGAAGCAGTTGCCCTTCATGACCCTTTTAGAATTTGGACAGTTGTAGGGAGGCCCTTCATGTCAAGAAACGATTTGGTTTGTTTATGAAGAGTTTGAACTATCACATATTTCAAGGTTGGTTTTGGAATGCCCAATTGGGAGAGAATAAGAAGAATGTGTGGGGCTAGGCTGAAGTAAGGGGGAATGGGGGAAGTGTTGAGAATGCTCTGCTCTGGCTCAAGGTGGGGAGCCCAGTGAGAGCATAAAACCTACATTGAGTGCAGGGGAAGAAAGGTTGGAGTTCATGTAGTACCAGGCTGCAATGTAGCGGCCTGAGGAAATTATCTATGAGTTCTGTTGAAAGCTGAGAAGCCAAGAAAAGACTGGCATAGTAAATACAGGACTGGGTCAAAGCAGGGATCCAGATGGAGTACCTGCAGCCTTAGCCTAAGTCATTGGAGTCTGGTCAGCATGCGTGCTGGGCAAGTCTGTGGTCAGGGGAGACTGGAGAGTGTGTCCAACAAAGTGATGGAGAGGGCCTGGCACCAGCCCAAAGCTGGGGAGCTCCAGGCCATGGTGCTGACCTGTAATGGGGGAGCCAGGTGAAAGCCTGTGGCACTGGTTTGCAGTGAGAAAGCTTAGGCAGAGGGATAAAGTGCAGGTAGGCAAGGGCACCAGCTGAGGAGACTGGCAAGGTGCATGGCCCTTAATCGAGGAAGAGAGAGCTGAGGAAATCGGAGGGGAAAATGTCACCCCAGGAGCGACTCTGGCAAACGTGTGGCCCCAGGCCAAGTCAGGGGACGCCAGGGGTGTGGGTGGCTCCGGTCCAGGGACTCCACAGCTGGTGGTGCTCGGTGTGAGACAGCAGGAGCATCTTCCAGGAGCGGAGTGGCTTGGACTCCGCCTAACCGACACCCAACTCCCCCCCCCCCCCTCCCTCCCTCCTCAAAGCTAGCAGCAGCATCCGCCCTTCTCCTCCAGCCCTGTGCAGCCAGCCTACTAGCTGTAATCCCGAGCCCCCTCCCACCCCGGGAGGATGGGCTGCAAGAGGCAGGAGGGCAGCCCCCAGCCTTCCTAGAGCCGGGCAAACAAAGGCGGCGGCAGCAGCCGCCGGGCTGGGCTGGATGCAAGCAACCATGAAAGGCTGGGTCTCCGCCTCCGCCGCCGCCGGAGAGCTGCGGGCTGCTGCCGAGGAGCCGCGGACGGCACTGTGAAGGGAGGAGGCGTGATTGGCGTTGCCTTGCCGAGGTAGAAGGTGTAAGGGGAAAAGGCAGAAATAAAAATGTCGTCTTCGGTGGGGCCCCGCGGCCCTCGCCCACCCACGGTGCCTCCCCCGATGCAGGAGCTGCCCGACCTGAGCCACCTGACAGAGGAGGAGCGGAACATCATTATGGCCGTGATGGACCGGCAGAAAGAAGAGGAAGAGAAGGAAGAGGCCATGCTCAAGTAAGCAGCCGCCCGCCCGTCATTCATTCATTCAATCTGGGCCGGGTCGGTCCCGGCGGTGAGGGCGGACGAGGCAGCGGCGCGGCTGGGCTGCGGCGACGGGCTCGGCCACGCTGACCCCGCCACCCGCCTCCCTGAACTTCCTTCTCTCCCCCACCCTTGGGAACCGCCTCCCTGCCCTGCGGGAGACGCCTACCTGAGGAGACCCACACCCAGGGGAGGCGGGAGGGGGGGGGGGAGGCTCGCTCTCTTCCCCCCCCCCCACGCAGGGGAAGAAGAGGGGACCCTCCCTCCGCTGGGGTGTGTGTTACAAGCGGGGAGACCTTGCCATTGGAAAGCCCACCACATTTTGGGAAGGGATTCCTCTGGGGGCCTTAAAACCCCGCCCGTTACGGGAGGGGTAATGGGTGGGGCTTCCCGAGGACAGAGCCTTCAAAAAAACCACCAGGCTGCCCCCACCTGGCTCAGTGTAAACCCAATCCTGCCACTTGGGGATTAGGCAGCAACCTGCCTCTTCCTCTGCTACTTCCAACCCCCCGCAGGCTTTGTCCAGCTGGGCTATCTTCCTTTTGCTATCTTCCTATCTGCCTGGTGGTTGCTGAACTGTGGGCAAGGATGGGAGGCATCTTGCTGTGGAGGGGCGTTTTGATGTGGGAACGCACAGTGTGTTTATAATTCGCCACCCTGTTCCTTCCAGAGGGCAAGGTGTATACTTGTGTTGGTGGGCTAGAGAGACAATTGGTAGATTTATTACACTGTTGATTACATAGGGAAAGATGTTGGGGGCTCAGGGCACTGATGGATGCCATATTTGGAAACTAGTCTCTCTCTTGAACATTTTGTCTCTTTCCCCCGTTCTTCCTTGCAAAACAACACCTATGTGACCTCACTTTCTATCCTTCTCCATTAGCAGCGGGCTTCAAATGTAATGTTACTAAATTGCCTCCTGTGAGTGATGAGACTAAACAGATTGAGACCGTGGCCTGAGGAGGAGAATTAAATTTTCTCTTCCTGTAACCACCCTCCAGGCCTATTCCCTTTTGGATGGAAATGGCAGAATAGGTAACGGACTACATGCAAAGCTCTTAATATGATCCAGATCCTTTGTATCCTGTAAGGTGTGTCCTTGCCTCACTGTATCCTATTTTCTTGTGTGTGTTTGGAGGGTAGGGCTGGTGGCTTGGACAAAAGGTGTGACATACTGTGTGTGGTGGTTTCTTTTGGCTGCATCAGAAATAACCAGTTTTAAGGTGTGGGTTCCAGTTTTTATACTTTTCCCTGTAGCCATCAGTATAATCTATAATGGACAGACATATTGAATCCCTGCAGTCTCTTAACTTCTGTGCCATGTATTGCAAGTGATTTGAAGCTGAGGGTAGTGTCTGATTGTGCTGTCGTCTCTGTCCTTTCAGATCAGTGTTGGGATTTGCATTTCTGCAGTGGCTGCTGCTTGTAACTGCAGAAATGTACACTGAGGCCCACTAGCTAATGATGCTTATTGCCTGGGACCAGGACTAGGGATGGGGGTGTGGCACTGAGAGCTGAGTTTGAGATGAAGAGTTCGGTTCGCTGCTGCTGTGGTTGTAATACTTGGGGTGTGATCAAGACTTTATTAGGGTTGGAAGAAGAGCAGGATTGTGAAACTGCACTATACTAGCCAATGTGAGGATAAAGCATTCAGGGTCACTTTTGGTCTCTGTACATCATTAGAGAATTGAAAGGAACTGCTGGCCAAATGCTATGCACTACATCTCTACTTCCTTCATTCTCTGTCCTTTGCCCCTCCGCCCATTGCTACTTCCATACAAATATTTAGCCTTTATTCTGTGGGAAATAGCATTATAAGTCCCATGTCCACTGCAAGAGAAAACTTTTGTCAGGAGTGGCGCTAATTTGTCAGTACGATAATTGTTAATGTGGGGTAAGGGATTTCTTTGCTTCTTTCATATTAGCATTGGTGAAGCCTGGAACATTGTTTAAAATGTTTTCCACAAGGGTGCTGGAATCTTCAAAGCATTTGCTAAAAGACTTGGGGCACCGTTCAAAGTTAGTTTTATAGCACAGGTCAAAAATTGCCCTTTGTGGATTCTGCTTGAAAATTGGATCTTTCTACATTGCTTTAGACATGTATTCAAAGAGTTTGTGATTCCAAAAAGAATTTCTTGTAATTTAGTCCACATAACAATTCTTATTCAAAGGCATCTGAAGAATAGGAAAGGCTCTGCATCAGGCTAAGAAAAATGTGATGGCTGGAAATTCAGCCCATGGTTATGGAATGAAGGGGAAAGCTTATAAACTTCGATAAATAGCGGGGGTGGCCAACCTGAGCCTGAGAAGGAGCCAGAATTTACCTATGTACGTTGCCAAAGAGCCACAGTTTTACGTCAGCAGCCCCCACCCATCAGCTCCACCCCCCAGCTCCTTCCAATCAGCTGTTTTGTGGCATACAGGAGGCTCTGGGGGTGAGGGGGAGGAGCGAGGGCATGGCAGGCTCAGGGGAGAGGTTGGGAAGGGGTGGAAGGGGGCAGGGACTGTGGCAGAGCGAGGGGTTGAGCAGTGAGCACCCCCCCCCCGGCACATTGGAAAGTTGGCACCTGTATCTTCAGCCCCAGACGCAGTCCCTATACATGGAACCACAGGTTGGCCACCCCTGCTATAAAGTTATATCATTATGGGAATTAGGTCAGAGTCAGTAGTTTCCATCTAGTTTTGATTTTATATGTTGCACAGAACCATTATATCTTCTAGAATCATTGTCCTTTTTTCTATATGGCCAGCACTACACTTTTTTTTTTCTTCATCGGGCAAGAATTATACATGCTCTTCCTTATAGATAGGATAACAATCTGAACAAGCATCTCCTGCCCTAATTTTGCAGAAAGGGTGTATGTGATATACATATATGATGGTGCCGTCCATGTAATATTCCACAGATATATTATACATTGTGAATCTTAGACTATGTTACCTGCCTTCTGCCTGTTAATTTGTCTCCAGCAGAATTGGTTTTAACATTCCAAATGTCTGAGCAGATTCAAAAACCTATCAGTTTTCTTTTTAAAACAATCTGATAAGAAAATGTTTCCTTCCACGGCACCCACATCCCAAATGTGGAACTTCCTCTCAAAGTAATGCTGGTCTGAGATGCCAAATGGACAATATTCATTCCTAGACCAGTGACAGGTTTACTGCCCAATATCTCAGGATGGAAGATGGATGCACAAGGGGGCAGAATTAAGGTTGCAAAGGCAAACGTAAATCTGGCATTTCCTAATTTTTAAGTGCTTGACTTTGCAACCTAAATAATATTTTAAATATAGTTTTATTGTATGTAGTACACATGCAAGCTTTATGAGAAATGGGACTCAGAGCTAAACACACTGAAATTTTGTAAAGTCTAGAATGCAAAATTGGATCCAGATTCCACTGCTGGCTCCAATCTGTATTGGAGATCTGAAATTTTGAAAGCTATATTGCTGTACCCCCCCACCCCCTTTACACATGCTTTTACACAGGATAAAAATAACTCCCACTGTAGATATATTATTCAGGAAGTCTGACTAGATGATCACAATAATCCTTTCTGGCCTTAAAAAATCTATGAATCTATAAGTTAATAGGTGTTGTTGATGGCTGGCAGGAGGGATGGAGAAAAGAGGGAGGAGAAGTGTAGGGTCCTTATATAAAACTCCCCAGAGAAAAGGGCTGTTACAAATCCAGATTTTGATAAACATTCTACAGAAGAGACTATCTTTTTAATATGCTTTCCTCCTAATGTTCCATTGGTTGGCAATCTGGAAAATGCCACTGTTCCAAGAGTTTAAAAAATAGTTAAGTTTTTCATTCCGAATCTTATCATGCCCTTTTATTTTTTAAGATGTACCTAGACTTTCTTTTTTGTTTCCTTTGACACTGGAATAAAATGTTCAAACCTACTGTATTGCTACCTCCATCAGGTGACTAGTTAGTTAACATATTGCAGAGCGTTTTTTAGCACTTTCATTTAATACTTAAGTAAAAGAAAGGTTGTTAAATTTTTTTGAATAGGAGTGTACCTTATATTGTGAGAACAATAGACCAAATTATCTGCTAGTGGAAATGGTCACAGATCAATTGACTACAATGCAATTTTGCGTATTTGCACCATGAAAGAATTTGGCCCGATATTTGTTTTCAGTTTGAATCACTTATATAAGTAAATATCTGAACTGAGTAACCACATGATTATATTGCTCTAGACTTCATTCCTCCATACCTCATCCCTTCTGTACTGTCTATCACTATTCACTGGTTCGCATCTAAAATTATTTTGTAAGGGCCAAATTTTGCATTCCTGTACACTGGTCAGACCAGAGTAACTTCATAGAAGCAAAAGAACTGCTCTGGATTTTCATTAGTATAAATAATCGTAAGATTAGGCTCAACGTTCTTCAGGGCATTGGTCTATTTACTATAAAGAATATAGTACAATTTGGGGAACTGAGAAAATGCGGAGGATTTTCTAAAGCGTTCAGCTGGCATTTTACCATTAAGTTTAATGGGAGCAGATTTCAGCCAACCCTGAATGCTTTTGAAAATCTGACCTATGCTATTTTTTTTGAAAAATGACTCTAAAACATTTGTATCTGCAGGGTAACTTTAGTCTGCAATGGCTGTACTGTGGAAAACATTTCATAAGATCCCATCCAATTAGATACAAAGATCAAAAAGGCTTGATTCTGCTCTTTTTTTTGGACATACTTGTGCATAACCTCAAATTACTGGCCGAAGTTTGCACATGATCGGGACTAGGGAATTTACACCAGATTCTTCAATGAGAGCCAAATGCAAGATCTGGGGATGCATGGATAGCTTTTCAGATCTGTGCTTCTGCCAGTTGGGGCCAATGTTTAATCCTTACGTTATCCAGTGTATATTTGGGGAATATTTTTCCCTAGAGCATGCCTAGTTGTGGAATGTAGGCATTGAATTGGGTTCTTAGCCATTTCTTCACTAGTCAGAACAGATTATAGAGAACGGATTGCATTATCTGAAGTGCATTCATGTTTATACTGATATTTGTTGATCTGGGACGATGTTTTAATTCTCTGTATATATAATTTAAATATCACCCTCAAAATGTGATTGCATTTGAGAGTCTGATGTCCACAGAGAGAGAGTTTTGAACAGGAAAGCCATGATCCAAATATATTTTCTAGCACTACAGAGATGAGCAACGCTCGTTGTGATTTTCAGTCATGACCTACAAAGCCATTTGTACGCTCACCACTTTGAAGACATGAAGGGGTAAGGGCCTGCAGAACAACTCTTTCCAGATAGCGCTCTATTGGATGCCGAACATCCATATTAGCTCACTGCCTGAATTATTCCCCATCATATCAGCTGTATCTTGTCATTTGCAATTGCAGGACCATATACTCTCACTCACTCTTTTTGAACAATTCAGTGTAATCAGTGTTAGCTCTGCTGCAGATTGAGAGGATTGCATGACTCTCACCTCTGTATTGAGCCCAGGTATGTTTGTTTCAGATGCCATCATAATAAATGCATAAATGGTTAAATTTGGGGGGCACTTAGACCAGAAAAGAACCATGGCATATGGCATGGTGCCACCCCTGGAGCACACCCCTACATTGCAACCCTACTAGTGGGGCTGGACCTATCCCCCCACACTGGTGCATGGGTGAACTGAGCACATCAATAGGCTAGTGTTAAAGCTGTTGACAGTCCATCTAATACCTGAACTGTTTCAGATTTTGGAGATCTACTGTGTGGTTCTGAAGGCAGATTGGAGCCATTAGGGCAGTGATTCTTCAGAATTTAAGAATAATTTTGTCTGTATTTAGTGCTTGGATGATGAACACCAATTTCTGGGTAGAATAAGTGCTTTTGTATGACAAGTCAATCATGCATTTTAAATGCCTTAAATCTAGAGTTATTTTTACAAACTTCATTATGTGCAATTTGTCATTACATTTCTCACAAAAGGAAACAAAATCCAGCCATGTTAATAGCTTAAGGAGTTAAAATATGGGCTATAGACTTTGGTAAGAAATACTAGCATGAGAAATATTTTGCAGGATAAACCCTTTAATAATTAGAATATTTGAAATGTGATAATGAGCCAGTTCATTCGTTTCAAACGTATGTGTGTTTTATGCAACTGGGGTTTACAGATTTTTGAACATATTCTGTCACATTTCTATCCATGACATGGTAGGTACTGCTCCTTTTGGTGGTATAAAACAGTGGCTCTCAACCTTTCCAGACTATTGTACCCCTTTCAGGAGTCTGATTTGTCTTGCGTACCCACAAGTTTCACCTCACTTAAAAACTACTTGCTTACAAAATCAGACCTAAACATACAAAAGTGTCACAGTACACACTTTCTGAAAAATTGCTTCCTTTCTCATCCTTACCATATAGTGATAAAATAAATAAATCAAAATATAAATATTGTACTTATATTTCAGTGTATAGTGTATATAGAGCAGTATAAACAAGTCATTGTCTGTATGAAATTTTAGTTGGTACTGACGTTGCTAGTGCTTTTTATGTAGCCTGTTGTAAAACTAGGCAAATAGCTAGATGAGTTGATGTATCCCCTGGAAGACATCTGCGTAACTCCAGGGGTATGTGTACATCTGGTTGAGAACCACTGGTGTTATGTATATCATATGTAAAGCATTTAGGGGGAAAAATACAGAGCTACAGTCATTGTAAATATTCAGTCAGCTAGGAATGTAGAGGTTAACACTGATAGCGGTTTTTTTTTTTTTCTAACAAGCTTTCTGTATGTTGCATACTAACGTGATAGAACAACCGTCAGAGTAATTTTATGATTTATATTCGTTATTTTGTTTTCTAGGTTTTTAATTCACATTTTCATATGAAGGTATTTACAAAATAAAGCTATTTACAAGTTTACATATTTGCAACATTCTCTTTAGAATCATTTCACATTTTGACATTTGTGTTCTGAAGTGAGGTTACACAGATGTAGTTGGGGGCATAATATGGCCAGAAAGCTTGAATTGTAGCATTCCAATAATCAATACATTAGTTATTGTAGCTAAGTATTTTCTTTGGTGCTATTGTTCATTTATTGAAATGTTGACACTGGCAAACTTTAAGTTTTTTATTGTTGGAAAAACATATCCATTGTGCGCTTTTTTTTTTTTTTAAATAGATGTAGAATGACAAGGCAGGCAGCTAGTTGATGGGTGTTCTGACAGTGCACAAGGCAGTTTATAGAGGACAGGACTTGTAAAAACTCTGAGCCATCCCAGTGTAACTCTATTGACTTTGTCCCTGAACGATTTTCCCATTTTCAGTATTTATAAAAACTCCCTGGCCTGTCTCTTTCTGGTATCACAAACTGCTCAGTCAGTCCTTCATCTGTCTAGCCTTTTGTACCATGCTCATCACCGTAGTATAGGAGTGCATTACAAATTCTGAAAGTAAACATAACAAAGGATCTCTTTCTCTCTGTCTCTCTTTCCCTACCCCTCTCGTCAGTAGAAATTTTTTTTTATGGGGAAGTAAAAAGCTTTTTTCTGTTTTTTCATTTCATTTATTGGTCGTGACTCTTATGCACTGTTTGGGCAATACAGAGTGTCATCAGCTACTGATTAGAAACACCAAATATTAAATGAGCACTTTTATTATAAAAAACAGATAAGTGAAAGTAATTTGTTTAGCGCACCTCCCCACTTTGCTTTTTTTTGCACTTTTTTTTGCCACTTTAACAAAATGTTGCTTTTTTTTTTTTCATTACATGAAGCAAGTTCCTAGGTACTAAAGGAGAGCCCTGCAAATCTGTGGATATCCGTGAACCGTATTTGTGGATCATGGATTGGATGTAGATGCAAATTTTGTATCCATGTGGGACTCTTACATGCTGCTGTGCCTATTTCTGCAATTGATGGGATAGGTTTAAATGCTTGATGATATGTGAGTGTACAAAGGACAAACTCTCTGCTTATCATATTAGTACAGACAATTAACTGGCTAAAATAATGAGGGGAAATCCTCACCCCTGCTATGCTGGGTAAAAGGGCCTGAGTGGTATAAGCAGACCGTAAAATCCGCTGGTCCCTCCAGGTGAGGATTCCCACTATCACAGGCACTACAGTAGAGAGGAGTAAGGCTGTGCTTTGAGGATCCCTTCACACTCCCTGAAGTAGGAGGTATGCTAGAACTGGGAGGGGCATGTCAGGAGCAGGGCTGCAGCATACCGTGCTGTGGATATTGTGGGTGGCACTGTGGCCCCTAGGGCAAACCTAGAGATTGCAGTAACTTAGACACATCCCAGGGCTGTCTAAATTATGCTGCGGTCCTTTTCAGCCCCTAGAGCAGCTTCGGGTAAAGAGGGAGTAAAGTAGCTTAAAGCCACTTTAGTATTCCCATCCCCTGGGCACCTCTTAGAAGCACAGTATAGAATCTCACTCATAAAGGATAAGTACAATATGTATGCATTTAAGAATTGGAAAGGGTTTTTGTGTGAACATTCCATATGGAAATATGTGCAAGTCATTACATAGGCTTTAATTTTAATATTCTATTGCTTTAGTGTAACTTAAAATATGTACTGTGTACTGTTCAAAGTGAACAGTGTACTGTTCAAAGTTGATCAGCAGCTGGAGGTCATCAGTAATGACTGCACTGCACTTTAAGTGGGGATGGGGGGAAATTGGCTTGCTGGGGGAAGGGGCATACCTCTTTAAGGGCACAGAGGCACGTAGGTTGCTGCAGATGCGGAACAGGTAAACATGGGGACTCTGACTCATCCCTCCCCCTGCCAGGTGACCAGAAGAGAGGGGAGAGTATATAGGTGCAAGCCAGACAGGAGAAGCCCTCTTTCACCTGGCCCAAGTTGAACAGCTACCACCCAGGTTTGGTCAGGATCCGCTGGGGGCACTGTGCTAGCCTCTAAATTCTTGTGGGGCTGGGAAGGAATTTTTCCTTCACCACCAAATTGGCCAAGGCAGAGTAGGAGTTTTTTCACCTTCCCCACAGCGGGTTTGGGTGGAAGCCATCTGCATTTGGGTCCAGCACAGAATGGGAGTGAGGCTATAATGTTGCAACTCATTTCGTAAGTGTGGGGCGGATGTCCAGTGCAGATGCTCCATAGGGAAGGGATACAGTGATCAGATAAATTATTTAGTAAAGGATTTAAAGGAGGTGTTTATTAATGGAGTGGAAAAGGGATGGGGAGTGGGTGCTCCTATTACTGGCACAGCAGAGAGCCAACCCCCCTTCTTTACAGCCCAACTTAACACTTATTTGAAGGGAGGGTAGTAAGGTTCCAGCGGCAGGTTGGCTGGGGACCAAGATGGAAAAGGAGGTGAGGCTGACAGAAGGCCCCAAGGTAGATACTGAAATGATCATGGAGTTGCATGCACTGTACACTCTTATCTGCCCGGTTCTCCCAGACAGTTTAATAATAAAGTTTTCAGCCTGATTAAACCACATCCAGTGTCTCCTGTCCTCCTTCCAGTATAGCCAGGCAATATAGTCCACAGCCATATCACTTCAGACTCAAATTTTGCCAAATCTTACAAGTTAATGTCTCTTGATCCTGCAAACAGATTTGGCCACACTGTCTGATCTCAGTAGATCTCTGTCCAGGCTCAGGTGTGACTGGGTGCACATCTATTTACAGGATCCGGGCTTAAATGTGTTTGAGTCTAATCACTGTTTAGATGGGAGACTTCCACAGTAAATTCTGAATGTTGCAGTAGGAAACTTGCTTCCCTCTGAACCAATGTGGGGTTGCCAGGCATCCGGTTTTTGACCGGAATGCCCGGTTGAAAAGGGACCCTGGCAGCTCTGGTCAGCACTGCTGACTGGGCCTTTAGAAGTCCGCTCAGTGGTGCAGTAGGACTAAGGCAGGCTCCCTGCCTGCCCTGGCTCCACACGGTTCCCGGAAGCCCCTAAGCACAGGGATGGCAAGGGAGGCCCCGCACACTGCCCCCACCTGAGCACTGACTCTGCAGCTCCCATTGGCTAGGAGCCTCAGCCAAGGGAGCTGTGGAGGCAGTGCCTGCAGGTGAAGTCAACATGCGGAGCCCTCTGGCCGCCTCTGCACCAAGAAGTCACAGGGACATGCTGGCCACTTACGGGAGCTGCCGAAGACAAGCCCCGCCCAGGAGCCCGAAACCCCCTCCCATACCCCAACCCCTTGCCCCAGCCCTGAGCCCCCTCCCGCACCTAAACTCCCTTCGGAGTGCGGGAGCGGATGTGGGCTCTGGAACACCTTGGCCCCAGCCCAGAGTTCCCTCCTGAAGCCCGAACACCTCTGTCCCAGCCCTGAGCCTCCTCCTGCATGCCAAACTCCTCATCTCTGGCCCACCTCAGAGCCCACACCCAAAGTCGGAGCCCTCCTCCCTCCCTGAACCTAACCACCTGCCTCAGCCCAGAGCCCCTGCCCGCACCCCCAGCTGGAATCCTTACCCTCTCCTGCCCCCCAACTCTCTGTCCCAGCACAGATCCCCCTCCCACACTCCAAACCCCTTTGCCCCCCAGCATGGAGCCCACTAATGCACTCCAAACCCCTCATCCCCCAGCCACACCACAGAGCCCACACCCCCAGCTGGAGCCCTCAGCCCCCTTGCCCCAGCCCTGAGGCCCCTCTTGTACCCCAAACCCCTCATCCCTGGCCCCTCTCCAGAGCCCGCATCCCCAGCTGGAGGCCTCAACCCCCTCCTGCACCCCAAGCTCCCTGCCTAGCATGATGAAAATGAGCAAGTGAGCGAGGGTGGGGGAGAGCAAATGACGGAGGGAAGAGGAATGGAATGAGCAGGGGTGGACCCTCGTAGAAGGGGTGGGGCACAGGGGGGCCAAGGGTGTTCAGTTTTCTGCACTCAAAGTTGGCAAACCTCTGTCCCAGCTTTGTAAGAAATGAAACCAAGGCCTAGTCACTTGCACTTATTAAAGATCTCATATCATTTTGCAAGAGCAGAGCTATTCTCTGATTAAATCCAGTTTAATTAAATACGTTCTGTGTGCCAATCTCTTTCTGAAGTTTTAATTGCATATGCTATTTTTTTTTTTACTTCCTCTGTGAATCTATATGCTAGCATTTCATTGTGGTGTTAAGCAAGTACTGCATTCCATTCCAAATGGGGAGATTTCAAAGATGCACACTTTTTTTTTTTTTTAAATTGGATCTGTAAAAATTTGAAAATCCCTTTGGAACTAAAGGCACTATATATTTTTCCTGTGTTTCAAGACAAAATTAAATATTGATTTTTTTTAATGTAAAATCTATTTTTAGAATGTAGGTCTTTGGTAACATACTGTGGTTTTTATATCTTGTGTTTTTATGATTCAATATTGATTGCAGCTTTAAATTTACAAAAAAACCAAACCTTGATATATAATCTCTTTACAACTTATTTTGCTAATTTTGTATGTACGCAAGTAAGTTAAAAGCAGAGCATCATGCATTTCAAAAGATTTATAAACACTTCAAAAATTATTAGAAAACTTAATTAAAATAAGAATCAACACGAATGTAAATGGACTGGTGGCTTAGGGAAAGAGTAATGAACTACAGATCTGACCACCTCTACCTCCTGATCGTTTCCTGCCGTCATCATTAATGCTCCAAACTTGTTACTATGTGAAGAGTTTTCCATGGGCTATGTGAAATATAGCAGTAATTTCAGTCCAGTTCCTGTGGACACAAGCACATCATACAACCACACTCTTCCTGTTCTGTCCATATATGAGACTACTGAAAGAGAGAGGTTTTGGGCAGAGTGTGAATCACATGTAGATAACACAGCTGTCTTTTATCAATCCCAGGTGTTGAGTTTGATTTCCCAGGATTTAGTGTTGATTGGGAACTGGATGAGTGTAAACAGTCTGATCTGGGTTAGATAGAGATAATAATGCTAATCGGGTCAAGGAAGGATCTTGAGGAGAATATTAAAGACAATGACACTCATTATTGTGGGATTTTGTCCAACTTTTATTCAAGTGGTTTGTGATTTGGGGGTGCTTTTTGGATAAACTGCTTCTGGAATTTCAAGTAACTTTGTTGATTAAGAACACCTTTTTCCTTCTGCATCTGGCTAGGTTTTGGCAACATTTCTCTCAACTCAGTCTTGTCCAAGTGATCCATGATTTCTGTCATCTTCAGATAGATTACTGCAGCATCCCCCATGTGGGGTTATACTTGAAGACAACTCAGAAGCTTCAGCTGGAGCAAAATGTGGCCACAAAACATACATTATGCCTTTTCTTTGTCAGCTTGTGCTTGCTATTCAAGATGTCGACTTCAGTCTGAAAGTCCCATAGCCTGCATCCTAGTTATCTGATATGGTCTTCCTTCCCATGTACTGCCACAAGAATTGAGATCAACAAAGACACATAAGGTATTTAATTTCCAAATATAGATAACAGGGGACTTGTGACCAGCCTGTCTCAGTGAAGAGTCCTTGATTCTGGAACTTGCCCAGCAGAACTCTCCTTACATAGCCAAAGCTTAGTGGTCTTTAGGGCATGGTGCAAATTCTCATCTCATATAGGCTTTTGCTTAAAGGATATTGGGGCTGGATAGGTAAATTTATTTGAGCAATCTCTTGTTTTTAATTAAATGATTAGGTTAAAATACCAAGTGATAAATATTGTAGATAGGACCATGTACATTTGCCATTTTATGAATAAACCAAACAAGCAATCAATAAACATATGGCACTTTTGCATCTGCCACCCTTGTTGACCCACCTTGTCAGAGGCCAAGGACTAAATGAACAAGAAAACCAAACTATCCCTTTCCATCTGTCCCCTCCAGGATAGAGTTGAGACAAATTGTGAGTAAGGGAAAGCTGGAATTGCCACAATGTCAGTTCTGTGGTTAAATATTAGGACTAGAAGGGTCCTCGAGAGGTCATCTAGTCCAGTCCCCTGAACTCATGGCAGAACTAAATTTTATCTAGACCATCCCTGACAGGTGTTTGTCTAACCTGCTCTTAAAAATCTCCAATGACAGAGATTCCACAACCTCCCCAGCCAATTTATTGCAGTATTACCCTGACAGGAAGTTTTTCCTAATGTCCAATCTAACCCACCCTTGCTGCAATTTAAGCCCAATGCTTCTTGTCCTAGCCTCAAAAGTTAAGGAGAACAATTTTTCTCCCTCTTCCACGTAACAACCTTGTATGTACTTGAAAACTGTTGTCATGTCCCCTCTGTCTTCTCTTCTCCAGACTAGACAAACCTAATTTTTAAAATCTTCCCTCATAGGTCATGTTTTCTAAGCCTTTAATAATTTTTGTTTTTCTTCTTGGGATTTTCTCTAATTTGTTCACATCTTTCATGAAATGTGATGCCCAGAATTGGACACACTACTCCAGTTTTCAGAGTAGCAGCCGTGTTAGTCTGTATTCGCAAAAAGAAAAGGAGTACTTGTGGCACCTTAGAGACTAACAAACTTAAAAACTCCATTTAAGTGAAGGAGTTTATCAGCCCTTAAACTCTTATAGTCTCCGTTTGTTTCTCATAGGCAGCTTGGCATGGGGCTGTTACCCCTCCACTAACCCAGGCCTTTCTGTTCCCCCTTTTTTATAGGCTTGTTTTCTTTATTGGTCACAGCTGTGGGTGCATGTCTCCACGATTGGCAGTTCTGCTAGCTGTGCAAGGGTGTGATCAGCCTGCTTGTCTGTAAGCAGGGAAGATTCTCCTTTCCTTTCTTCCTGTGCTCAGTATGGGGTTTGTAAACCCCATTACAGATCTCAATTTTATATACCTTACAATTGTCCAGCTTATCGGTCATTAGACACAGGCATATTATATTTAGCCTATAGCCTGGTTTTTCACATTTCAGGAACAAGCAATTATTCTTCCTCTTTTACCCCATTCTAGTTATAATCACTGTGAGTTCCTATAAAATGAAATCCCAGAAAGATGGAGTTGGCTGAAAAAAGACATTCTGTACTTTTGTTAGTATTTTATTTCTGTTTAAAAACTGAACTTTCAGTAAAAGTATAAGCTAATAGGCATTTGCAGTGAGTCTTCCAATGCTGCCTCCTCTCATAAACTCTGTTACTAATGGGACTAATTATGTGAAAATCAATCAAAGACTCAAAAAACAGAGTACACATACTACTAAATTATGATTAAGATGCAAATTAGGGTCTCTGTGCAGTCTTGTCATTGGACTCAGTTTTTGATTGGTTTAATTTTAACTTTGGTCGTTTACAGTTTAAGGAATTGGAGAAGTACTTTTGAAATACATGGGAGTGAGATGCGCAGAAATAGTGCGGTGAAAAAGACGAAACAGTGGTTTCTGATTGGCATCCTAACTGCTCACGGACCTGTGCACAGTATCCTTAAGTAGTCCTTTCTAAATGACTCACCACACTATATAGCAGCAATGGAAAACAAATGATTTTATTCATAGGAATAAATAAAATTTATAAAATAAATTAAAAATACATAAAATTTTATTTTCATTTATAAATTTGACCTCATTTGAAGCTGAAGGTGCTCAGCATGTCTGAAATTTGGACCATTAGCGAAGTGCCTGAGTATAGATTTAGTTTCTCCCAAGTTAAAAAATGCTGGCCTTTTGTTTTTCTTTTTCTCTCCCTCCCCCTGGCCTCCCACAATCCCATCCCATCTTCCTTTGGGAAACCCTCTTGTTTCTCATGACTCATTGGAGATGCTATAGCAGTTCTTGGGGTACCAGGAGGCAGCCACTCCAGAAGAAGTATCTTGATGGTGAATGGCCACAGAACTGGGCAACAGCAAAGCTGAGACATTATTAAACTTGCAGTGTTGCCAGCTTTTATGACTTTATCGTGAGTGTAATGATACTGAGGTTCATAATTTTTGATTCAGTCTTGTGAAATTTTACCCTTATCCAGAATGGCTTCCAATCTCTCATTATTTAAAAAAAAAAAAAGACTGAAGCCATTGGTTGCCTTCAGCAAGGTAACCATTATTTTCCTTTAGCCTTTGGAGATGAGAGTAAGGGTTCCCTTAGTAATGATGGTTGCCACCTTCTATTCTTTCCAATGGGGTTAAAGCCAGGTGGTTCTGAGGAAAGATTGTGGCTCCTTAAGTCACCAAGTGAGGGCAAGGGATGGGATAGTATGGAGTTGCAGGAAATGGGCCTGTGGTGGCAGCAGGGAGGAGGGATGTGTTAGGAAATGGGTTAGGAAATTATGAAGAAGCGCAGGTTATTGTTGGATGCAGGAGGCAGACTTTGGGGAGTAGTGGAGGGAAATATGGAGTATAGGGAAACGTGGGTGGCAGAGTGGTGAATGTGATGGGTAGGAGACTGTGAGGGGAGAAGAAAAAAATACGAGAGGCAAGTGAATATAAGGGATAGGTTGTAGTAGAGGGACTGGAAATGGTAGGAGAACATGGAAAAAGAATGTAAGTGGGGCAGCTGTCTATCCAGGGATGAAGGGGGTTAGAGAGGAGTCAAATGGCACCTTGCTGCACCCCAGGAGTTGGGAGACCATAAGTGGAATCTCCTATGAGAAGCAAATAGGGAAGCCTGCATTTTTGTGCGTCAGAGATTGAATTTTGAGATGGTCTCACACATTGGGGATAGGCAGGTTCTCCTTAAAGGTGAAAAAAACAGAAGTCTGGTATGAAACAAAAATGATTTTTATTTTAATTTCATGATAATTAAGCCAATCTCATGATATTTTGGGAGCTGAGTCATGATTTTTGAATGCTTGGGGTTGCCCATACTGCTTTCCCTTTTCTCTCTGCAGGCCACTGCTAGGTAGGTGATGGGATCCAGAACCACAGATTGATTAGAGTACAAAAGTAATTGAACTACTCAGCGTGTTCAACCGCTCCCCTGCCACCACTCCCAGTTACTCTGAGCAGCAGCTGCAGTAGTTTAGGGAGTGCTAATAGCACCCTCCTCCTCCTCCTTCCAAGCTGCTTCTGACTAGCAGTTGGGTAACGAGCTGTGCAGGGAAGGGCTGCCCCACATAGCTCACGGTGGAGTTAGAATTTCTCCTCAGGGTTGCAGAGGAAAGCTTGGAAAAGCATCCAGAGAATACGCCAAGGGTTCAAAAGCCAAAAGGCAAATAAAAAGAATCCCAGATTATTTTATGAAGTTTTACAATTTTAAACCAATCCAAACTTTTTTTGTGGGCTCGTCTCTTGATTTTTTGAACGCTATCAGTTCTATAACATTAGCTTCATTTTAACAGTTGAGGATTAAGACCCCAAAAAATTGTCTCACAGGAATTTTGTGGCAGACACAGGTATTAAACCCTGACTATTTTTAATCATAAGTTAGTTCTTTAACTACAAGACAGTTCTTCCTCCCTATATCTTGTCTATCTGTTTCATTAGACCTCAGTATGACTCTTTTAAACTCTTTAACAGTGCTACTATTTTTGCTAGACAAGGCTCAGAACCCAGAAATAGCAGATCAGTGGTAAAAGCAGAGTTGCTAGTGTATAATGGAGGGGGAAATTGGATAGGTTGGAGGACAGCAGAAAAGGGAGAAACTTGGTCAAGTTGACAAGTAAAGGTCGCGTGAGAGAGGAAGGTAGATAACAGAGCAAATGAGGGTACCAAGTGGCAGATTAAACACTGACATTTAAATTTTACTTCATTTATTTATTTTATTCCCCACCCCATTTCCATCTCTCCTCAAAAGTGGTATCAAAGCCCTTGGGTGTATTTCTGACAGGGGCCCAGAAATGTTGGTACTAGTATGAAGTGCTTGAACACTTTATTTATAAACCTAGGAAGAGAGATTTTTAGTCCAGTGATGCATGCCCACGTTCTGTGGCTAAACTGCTCCATTTTAATTTCTAACTAGATTCTCATTTTCAATATGTTTTGGAAGGTAGCAGGTAGTGTATAAAGTAATTGAAAAGTTTTAAAAAATAAGTTCTAATTTCTTCTACAAGTGTAAAATAAACTGCATACTTTTTTAATATATGCAATTTTAAATTAACAAGGACAGGGATATTTTTCCTGTTACTGTCTCTATATTTGTCCTGAATTTTCAATTTTGTATTTTTTAAAAAAATACATGAGCATTTGGCAATTCTAGTGATAAGCTTTTGTTTTAATGAATGTCCTGCAGCATCTAAAGCAAGATGTGAGCATACAAAATAATCCCTTTGTGTAGATTAGGAAATAACTGATATCTCATTTACTACTATGTGGTGACTGACTTTTTAATGATAACCAATATCCTTTCCCAATGGGAAAGCTAGGATAGCTCCAGCAGAAGTACAGTGAAACTGATGCAATTCTTAAATGTTTCACTGCTTCCTTTAGAGGAGTAGCAGAGCAAACTTTACAAGAATCAGGTCAGTGTCATGCTGCTGTTTTTTCTGTGGGCAGCAGCATAATCCTGTGTGGAGGAGGGACGGGAAACTAAAAAAGTCACTGAGTGGAGAAAAGGGAGACTGGGAGAAGGAGAAACAGATAAAAAAGGACAAAGTGTACAACTGAAATAAAGAAGGAAAGGAGTCGTATTGTTCTACATCCCAATGGCTAAGAGGAGAGAGTTCCAGGTTTGACAAGTAATAATGTACTGGTGGAAGATGAGGTAGTTGTGAGATCTAGGGTGACATCAGGAAGGAGAGGAACATGTTGGGTTTCCCATCAGGGCAGTGCTACTACTGCTACTACTACCCTGTTACTTCTGGTACCATCTTCTACACCTGAGGTGATTAGCCCATGGGTGGGTGGGTTAGGGTCTAAGTTCCCTCTAAGCCAGTGGTTCTCAACTGTGGTCCACTGCTTGTTTAGGGAAAGCCTCTGGCGTGCTGGGTCAGCTTGTTTACCTATACCATCAGGTATATCCGCTTCCCGCTGTTAGGTTTAGGTCTCTTATATATTTGTCAAGCTATGAATTATGATATAGGTGTTGGGATTCCCTCTGAGAACTTTTCCACTTGGCTTATTCAGAACACCTCATTCAGTTCTGGGAGAACACTTCGTTCAGCTCCAAAAACTTTGTTTCAATCTGGACTCGTCACTGAGGTTTTGTTGTTGGCATTTCATAAAGCTACACCCATGGGTGGGTGGGTTAGGGTCTAAGTTCCCTCTAAGCCAGTGGTTCTCAACTGTGGTCCACTGCTTGTTTAGGGAAAGCCTCTGGCGTGCTGGGTCGGCTTGTTTACCTGCCGTGTCCACAGGTTTGTCCAATTGCAGCTCCCACTGGCCGCGGTTCACCACTCCAGGCCAATGGGGGCTGCAGGAAGCGGCGTGGGCCGAGGGATGTACTGGCTGCCCTTCCTGCAGCCCCCATTGGCCAGGCACAGCGAACTGCAGCCAGTGGGAGCCGTGCTGAACCTGTGGACACAGCAGGTAAACAAACCGGCCCGGCACAACAGGGGCTTTCCCTGAACAAGTGGTGGACCACAGTTGAGAACCACTGCTCTAAGCTGTGTGACCGCACAGCCATGCAGCAGGCTATAAAGAGCTGTGTAGGTGCGCAGCCACAGGGGTCTGGTGGGGAAAGGAGCAAGTTGGGGCATGCTGGGATGTCGTGGGCCTCTCACCTGGCCCTGGAGCTCCTGCTGGCAGGAAGAAGTGCCTCTCCCCAGAGCTGCTGCTGGTGGGGGGAGTCCTCTGGCCCCATCCCCAGGGCATCCTGCACCCCAAACTTCTCATCCCTGGCCCCACTCTGGAGCCTGCACCCCTCAACCCCTCATCCCCACACCCCAACCCTCTGTCTGAGCCCCCTCCCGCACCCCAAACCCCTCCTCCCTGGCCCCCACCCCAGAGTCTGCATCCCCAGCTGGAGCCCTCATGCCTGAGCTCTGAGCCCCCTCCCACATCCCAAACCCCTCATCCTGGCCCACTCCAGAGCCTGCACTCCCAGCGAGAGTCCTCACCCCTGACCCCACTCTTCAATCCTTGGCCCCACCCCCGCCACACATCACCTCCAGATTGGTGCACGTAACAAAATTCATTCTGTACATAGATATAAAAATCAGAGGGAGCATTAGATAGGGTGCACCACAACTCAAAAATATATAATTATAAATCAGATTTTATACATACAGACTAACACGTGCACGTTACAGTCTATATTGTGTTAAGTGCTTTATGATTGGCTTACTAATTTTGTGAAACAATCCTTGTATAGATTATAAAATATCCATGAGCTACAAAGTGCGCTAGTAAGCAAAGCCGCAGCTGCAAGCTTATCACACATTACTCTTATTACTATTTCTTTAGCTACCAGCTACATATTATTTATAAAAACCACTTGTGAATTCACTCTTTATCCATTGTTAACCTCTGTTTCCTTACTTCTGTTTTCTTTCATTGTTCATACAAAGCCTACAATAGACCCTAAAAGTGTGGAAAAGTTTTCCCAGTTCTTATTTGCAAAGTAGAAGACGTGAATTGGGTGTATGCACAAGCCCACCTAAAGCTTAAGGTTTATAATCAGTTCTCAGGCTCCAGCACCAATGTGAAGCTGCAACAGACTGAACAAATAGAAAATGTGAGTACCAAAACTTCCATTCATGCAGTATTGTGTGACTGAAATTTTAAAGACACATGTCAGGAAATCTCCTTTGGGCTGAAAAAATGTATAAAAAATGTCAGGCTAAACTGCCGTTTTTTAGGGTAAAGTTAATGGCCTGAAGATGAGCTTTTTCTACTATAAATATAGCTGCTGTGACACCATGACCTATTATTTAAATGGCCATAGTGGTAATCCTCATCACATCAGTTGTTGTTTTCACTAATGAAAATGCTATTTGTTTTTCCTTTCTTCTTTTAACTGCACATAAAACTCTTGAAAAGTGCTAGTCGTGGCCACGAAAGTTCTCTAGCCACAAGTCGTGTGCTAGCTATAGTTAGTGCAAACTTCTCCACAATTCTGCAGGCATTGCCTCTAGAAGTGAAAGGGTACTTCATTTCCTGCCCCCCCTTTTTTAACTTTAATACCTCTGCTAAAATTGCCAGCAGGGAGTCCCTGCAAGTACTAATTATGATTGTAGTTTAGTGACATACACACTTGTTAGGAATTACAATCAAACCACTGAGCCTCAATGATGGCCTGTTGTGAAATGAGCTGGTGATCTCAATGCAATCCCTAATAAACAAGTGTCTACCACAATTACCAGTCAGTATCTGTCAGAAAACAGGCCTCATTCAAATTTTATGATAGAGATGAAAAATTCTATATTCCACTACTGGTCATCTTAATATTCATACTTCTTATTGCTCTCCTATATTCCAAACAAATCTCAACATGTGATGGACTGTCTAGTTCTTCAAGCAATGTCCCTGTGGGTGCTTCACTTCAAGTGCATCCCTGCATCTGAAATCAGAGTTTTAATAGCAGTGCCTGTTTGGGCTGCAGGTGCCCTCCCTTCCTCTCACATCACCGCTGGCAGCTAGCGCTGTGTGGCCAAAGCGCCCTCGGTTCCTTCTCAACTGCCCTTGCCCTGAGACAGAGCCCACAGCAGCACTGCCTTAGTTTCTTCACATTTACCTTTTAGATTTGGGTTAGTATAGTTATACAGTAGAATTAGTTAGCTATAGCTACCCTCCTCTCCACTGTTTATTTTCTTAAAAAAAAATTAGTAGTAGTTACCAGTAAGATTACATTTTTCACCTCCTTCACCTGGTGGAACGGTACTGACAGGAGCATGCCTGGATCTCTGGGGTTTAAATGCTGTCTTTCTTGCTGGGAAGCAATCCTGGTCAGTGACTGGCACCCAAAGTGTTCATTGCCTGGGCGAGACGCACACATCTTAAAAGTGCCACCATTGCCTCAACCTCAAGACTCGCTCCAGAAAAGCAAGGGAGCTCATGTTAAAGTTCATCCTGATGGAAAATTCACTGCACCCAGCTTCCAACCCTGGACTGCAGACCTCAGTGACAGCCTCTGGCAAACATTCCATGCCACCCTTATAGAAGAAATCACATTCCTCCAAAAAGGTGGTTAAAAAGCAGGCAACGATCTCCCCTTCCAGGGAACCGGCTAAAAAGAAATGATCCCCAGCTCATTTGACGTTCTTGGTACCACCACAGCATGGTTGAGTACCCGTGATTAAGCAGAATCTTCCAGTACCGCTGGTACCATGAAAGCCAAAGACCTTAAGCGGGTGGGCTCTGAGAGGAGTGGTAAAGAGAAGCTTACTGCCTCCTCCACAGTATTGTTGGAGCCTCTTAAACATGTAGCACTGGGCAGCTTAGTGTCACTGCAGTTGATGGCACCATCTACTGGTCCCCTAGCACAAACCAGAGCCTTGGATTCACTTTTACTCAAAGTCCCCTCCTGGGTAGGCGCCCTAGCAGCTACTTTAAAGATGATGGCTCTCTTCTCATAACTACAACTACAGATAAACATGAAAAAAATAGTGTTGACACCTGTAAAAATCTAGAACTCATCAGGGCCCACCTTGATGCACTGGAGGCCAAAGCCTTGTTATCACTAAACAGATTTCTCATCCTAGTTGATCTGATCACCACAATGCAAACCAGCCCACAGATATCGGCCACGATCTGCCTATAACTATTAGGTCTATGGCAGCAACCACGTTTGTCTTAAGGCATGCCAGATTATATACGAGTTGTCTTCAGGGCTGGCTCAGGACCATATACATTCGACAGACACAATCTGAACAAGTGTCTCATGATGCCACTTAAAGTCAAAAACTCTCTAGACTGGTGGACTCAACCCCACAATGTATGTGTTGGAGTTCCCTTCACACAACCCCCTCTCTCGCTGATACTTACGACAGATGCATCTTTGTTAGGTTGGGGAGCACACTTGCACAACCCCACAATCCAGGGCTGGTGGTCCCCATCAGCATCAACATTATACATCAACTTACTGGAACTATGAGCCATCTGCAATGCTTGCTCATGCTTTTTAACTCTGATCATGAACAAGACGATAAAGGTACTGATGGACAACATCGCTTGCATGTGTTATATAAATCATCAAAGGTCACTCTTCCTTTGCACTGAAGCACTGAGATTATGGAACTGGTGCATACATCACAACATCAGCATATCAGCTACCTGTCTACCAGGATGTCAGAACATCACAGCAGATGCACTAAGCAGAAAATTCTCTCAGGACCAGGAGTGGGAAATAAACACCATGGTCTACAGAACATGTTCAGATGCTGGGGTTTCCTGAGTATATTTGCAAGTGTCTGCAATTCTGCTCAAGAGCTCCAATATATGAGAGATGCTTTCCTTGTCAAAAGAGATGTGCATCTGTTGCATATGTTTCCCCTGTACCCGCTTGATATCCAGAATGATACACAAGATAAAGGCTGAACAATCCAGAGTCATCTTGATAGCTCTCAGATGACCCAGACAAACTTGGTTCCCTTACCTGTTGCAGATGGTGGTATACCTACCATTCACTCTTTTCCCCCTTTTCCACATCTCCTATCTGAGGTTGCAGGCCAGGTTCGTCACCCAAATCCAGAGATCCCCAACCTGAAGGCATGGCTCCTCCCTGGTTGCAGGACAAGGAAATCACCTGTTCAGAAGATGTTGGAAATCATTAAGAAAGGGATAGATAATAAGACAGAAAATATCATATTGCCTCTATATAAATTCATTGAATACTTCATTGAATACTGCATGCAGATGTGGTTGCCCCATCTCAAAAAAGATATATTGGACTTGGAAAAGGTTCAGAAAAGGGCAACAAAAATTATTAGGGTTATGGAACGGCTGCCATATGAGGAGAGATTAATAAGACTGGGACTTTTCAGCTTGGAAAAGAGACGACTAAGGGGATATGATAGAGGTCTATAAAATCATGACTGGCATGGAAACAGTAAATAAGGAAGTCTTATTTACTGCTTCTCATAACACAAGAACTAGGGGCCACCAAATGAAATGATCAGGCAGTAGGTTTAAAACAAAAGGAAGTATTTTTTTTCACACAATGCACAGTCAACATGTGGAACTCCTTGCCAGAGGATGTAGTGAAGGCCAATACTATAACAGGGTTCAAAAAAGAACTAGATAAATTCATGGAGGATAGGTCCATCTGTTGTCCAGGACGGACAAGGAAGGTGTCCCTACCCTCTGTTTGCCAGAAGCTGGGAACGGGTGACAGGGGATGGATCACTTGATCTGTTCTGTGCATTCCCTCTGGGGCACCTGGCATTGGCCACTGTCGGAAGACAGGATACTGGGCTAGATTGACCTTTGGTCTGACCCAGTATGGCCATTCTTATGTAAGGGACATACTGTTAAACAGCAGAAGGTTGACTACATGTTATACTTACCTGCACATATGGTGCCAGAACAGGCAAGCCACAGTTATTACCTCCCCCCTTACCACTGGTAATGGATTACATACTGGAGCTAAAGAAATCAGGACTATTATCAAGCTCACATTGAATACACCTCGCAGCCATCATGGCTTTCCATCACAAAGTTGATGAGTTCTCAGTCTTCATGTATCCTATCACTCAATGGGTATTGGGAACCTCTATCCTAAAATACGAGTTCCCACCCCACCCTGAGACCTTAACCTTAATGCTGTCTTATTGGTTCCCTGTTTGAACCAATGGTGACATGTTCACTCATGCACCTACTGATGAAGGTGGCCTTCCTGGTTGCTATCACATCGAGTGGGAGAACTTGGAGCATATACAATCTTCTTCAAATACAAGGTCACTTTAAGACCACATCCTAAATTTCTACCTAAAATACCTTCCTCATTCTACCCAAATCAACCCATCAACCTTCCATCCTTCTTTCCTAAATTTCAGGAGAACAACCAAGAGGCAATATTCCACACTAGATGTTAGATGGGCATTAGCATTCTATCTGGAAAGGACTAAACCCTTCAGGAAGTCACCCAAGCTATTCTCTTCTGTTATGGAAAGATCTAAAGGCTCAGCCATATCCAAACAGAGGTTCTTGAAATGGATTTCCAGGTATCTTCACCTTTGTTACCACCGTTCTCTGCAAGCCTCACTGAGAACTTAAATATACTCCAACAGATTGCTCTCCAATCGACAGCCTTCTTAAACAATATACCCACCATGGACATCTGTAAAGCAGCCACCTAGGCATCAGCCCACACCTTCACAGAACACTATGCACTTGAGCAAAACTCAACCTCGGATGCTCTGTTAGGATTAACTCTCTTATCACTTGAAGCTCCAACTTGAAAGCCCCATCCTTCCAACAAGTGGCACTGGTCTACAGCCATCTAAAGCGGAGAATCCACAGGGACACTGCTCGAAGAAGCAGTGCAGTAATTCACCTTGTGCAGTAACTGAGGCTCTTTGAAAAGTGAGTGCTCCACTACCCACCCTTCCCTCCTCTACTTTGCGCTTTAGACATGCAATCTGCAGTGGAGACAAACTGAGGGCAATTTAGCCACACAATGCTATGTAGCTGCCAGGGGTGGTGCAAAACAGGGGGAGCGCATGCGCGGCCCAAACGGGCGCTGCTACTAAGAATCTACAATTGTAGGCACAGGGATGCAGACTCATCTAAACTGAAGCACCCACCAGGACACACATCTCAAAGAACCTCAGTTACTGCACAAGGTAAGTAACCTTCTCTTCAGAGATACTCAGACCTCAGTGGTTCAGGAGCCAAATTAGTGATCAACATTACCCAAAAGAGCCACAGTAGTGTGAATTGGATGTGAGTCAGCAGTGTGCCCTTGTTGCCAAGAAGGCCAATGGCATTTTGGGATGTATAAGTAGGGGCATAGCGAGCAGATCGAGGGACGTGATCGTTCCCCTCTATTCGACACTGGTGAGGCCTCATCTGGAGTACTGTGTCCAGTTTTGGGCCCCACACTACAGGAAGGATGTGGATAAATTGGAAAGAGTACAGCGAAGGGCAACAAAAATGATTAGGGGTCTAGAGCACATGACTTATGAGGAGAGGCTGAGGGAGCTGGGATTGTTTAGTCTGCAGAAGAGAAGAATGAGGGGGGATTTGATAGCTGCTTTCAACTACCTGAAAGGGGGTTTCAAAGAGGATGGCTCTAGACTGTTCTCAATGGTAGCAGATGACAGAACGAGGAGTAATGGTCTCAAGTTGCAATGGGGGAGGTTTAGATTGGATATTAGGAAAAACTTTTTCACTAAGAGGGTGGTGAAACACTGGAATGCGTTACCTAGGGAGGTGGTAGAATCTCCTTCCTTAGAGGTTTTTAAGGTCAGGCTTGACAAAGCCCTGGCTGGGATGATTTAACTGGGACTTGGTCCTGCTTTGAGCAGGGGGTTGGACTAGATGACCTTCTGGGGTCCCTTCCAACCCTGATATTCTATGATTCTATGATTCTATGATTCTATGAATTCATTATTTCATTGACATGTATAATAATTCTCACAACAAAACGACTGACCAAGTATTCAATTGGTTAATAACATAATAAAAGCATCCTGACTGGTTAATATCTTAGATTTGTTGTTACTTAATTCACAGTGTGTTAATATCATGTGCTGCAAAGAGCCGCAGGAAATGCATTAAAAAGTCATTTGTGGCTCTTGAGTCTCAGTCTGAGTATCACTGGTCTAGTTGTTAAGGAAATGGATAAGGACTTGGGCAAGTCACCTTAATCTCTCTGAGCCTCAGTTCCTGGCCCTGTTAAATGGGGATAATATGTCCTTTCTTCTATTGTCTCTGTTTAGATTGCAAGCTTTGAGAGGCACAGACTGTCTCTTACTATGTATTTATATGGTTCTTAGCACAATGGATCCCTGATTTCATCTGGGACCTCAAGACACCACTATAATACACATGCATCATAGGTCAGAATAACCAGAAGTATATTATCAATAACCTGCCCTGCTGTGATCAGCAGCCTACTGACTCCAGGGCTGCATAGCACAACTGGGATTTTTTTGGGGGCTTCTTTAGGTGCTGTGACACTACTTGGCAGCTAGCTCCTACTCTCTGTTCAGGGGCAGGCACACCAAAGTGCTGATTGCCTAAGACTTGGATATCGTTATTCCTTTGCCCAAAAGTATATGTCTGCCACGTGAAATACACAATTCCAGAAATAACTACCATAGATGGTGGTTTGACATCATATTACGTAGATTAAGTTAATGACAAAAATTCAGTTTAGCTACAATTTTTCAAACTCTGAAAATGCCATGTGGCAGTCATGCCCTTTTGTGTTGGGTATGTTGAGACCCACAGTAATGACACAGTTTAGCCCTTTAGAAATCTGTGCCTTTCTCATGTTACAGATTGACCATGGAGTTAGGTGAGGTGTATCCACTGTGTCTAAGTGATTGGCAGTGTGCCAGGAACCTGAAAGCCACACCTAGATTGCATTGTGACAAATGACCCCTTCTGGCCTTGGAATCTATGAATCTATGCATTAAATGTACGAGTGTGCTGCAACTTTAATCTTTTAATAAAGAGGTGCAGCCCACTGCATGAATTTGAAGAGTACAGCAGCTGCATGTTGTGAAAAATATTTGGGACCATGTATATGTTTGCAGGATTAATATAATTAATAACATCATTTCTCCTTTTTGTAGAAATTTTATACTTTGTATATTTATTTGGTTACAATGGAAAAAAATTAGAGGTTTGCTTGGCAAAAATTATATTTGAATAAATATGCAGTCAGTGAAAATACAGGATTGAGTAGCACATTCTAGAACCTGGAGTGTTCTTATTAAAGACGGGGCAATCTCGGACCCTTTATAGAGCTTGGTGAGCCACTCTTCATTCTCATGCTGCACTTTGGCCAACTTTGCATTAGATAAGCCAGTTAGCCACATGGCACGTGAGTTTGCCTAGCTGTAATTTCTTTCTTCCTTACATCAAATGTACACTACGTAGTCTACTTACATCACATGTACACTATTGAGCTACATTAAGAGAATATTAAAAAAATCACCCAACACTTAGTTGTTTAGACAAAAAAAATTATTTTAGTGGGAATCGCTTTAGCCCCAGTTATGTAAATGTCAGTTTGACTCCTGCCTCAGCTCAAAAAGAACTGTGCACTAGGATGGTTCTCTGCCATGATCAGGAATAGCCATTTAATAACATGCCTTTAAAAAGTTTATGAAACTATTGTTAGTATGCATGAGAAAATACTGCACCACCATAGCTATAAAACCATATCTTTTGGCTGTCCAAACTTTAGGCTTAGGTTAAAACACAGGTTACCGCTACAGTTATAGAACGTTTTTTTCCTATCCACACTAGCAATAAAAATCATGTGTTAAGGTAGTTGATTCTGGCTGTGATAGTGCACAATTCTTCCACTTTTACAGACAAACTCTCTAACACTCCTCCCTTCCCTCATGTTTATTTAAGTCCTGTTTGGGAATGTTGGTAAAGTTAACACATCTTGTTTTTGTCAGACTGTTTAGATACTAATATAATAGACTATAATTCAACCTTTTTAGCCAGCTTAGGATCTGCGCATAGTTCTTAACATAAATGGAGCTGTATTTTTCAGAAAGAGATTTTTAAAATCCTATTTACATCTTCTACTAATTTGTTCTATTGTTTTAAACTCTGTGAAGGCCTAACATACTTGGACCTACTTCTTCCTAAGGCACTTAATGTGAAATTTTTTTCCCACTAATTGTAAAGGAAACCTAAAATAGCTATTCAGAGGAATCTACTTTTAATTTTTATGTTCCGTTTCTGGTAACTGGCTAATTGCTGTAAAATTGTATTGAAATCATAAGCCTGGTATACAGGATCCACATTGTGCTCTTTTACTGAGGCTGCTTATTATAGTACTTTCTAGTCCCCATTTGGTCCTTAATTATACCCCATAATCTTTGGTTTGTTATATAAATAAAAGAACCCAAAAAATTGATTTTCTTTTTCAAATTGAAGCAGTGTCAATTTTATATCCTCTGAAGTCCGGGGCACTCTTTGGAAGAATTGCTGATTGATATAGGTACACACATCACGTGCAGAGATGCACTGCCAATATTTTAATAAGTGACTTCCACAAAAGTTTTCCCCCTCAGCCTATGATAAACCCTGTGTACCAGATGTGAACAACCCACATGCTCATAACCAGAGAAAGGAGGTAGCACCACTTGGCAAATGTACTTACACTAAGTTGTACTTTGCTCAGAATGTTTATATTTTGTCCTGAAAAATACACTGAGTATATTGATAACAATGCACAGAGTTTTACTTATGTGGAGATGGGGGAGAATAATCCACACAAGAAAATATTTTGTTACAATCTGGTCCATTTGAGAGTTGAGAAAATGTGCACTTCAGAAGTAGTATTATTATAAGCCCCAGAGCTGTCATCTCTTGGCAGACATAGTTTGGCAATGTCTGGAGAGACGGTGATCTCCTTAAAGGAAAGGGAATTCAACCAACCTTCCTTTGAATTTGATGAAACCTGAAAGAGCCCCCATCAGAACATCACTTGATTCCAAGGGAGGCAGGATCTGAGCAAAAAGCATGATAGCTTACTGAAAATAATAACTTACATGAAGTCTCTCTTTGTTAAAGAATAAGGGTCTGGTCAAATAGAAAGTATCTGCAGCATTCTTGGCCACACAAGTACTGAAAGGTTTCAAGTGTATAGTAAAGATTTCAAAAGAAATATAATACCTGGTTATGTTAGAGTTCTGTCATTTTTCTTGTAGTGTGATGTGCTGGTTAAGAAGAAGAACATTGTTATGAACAGCATTGGAATGGCTGATCTGTTTGGTATCCTGAAATATATTGATTACATAGTGTTGTAGGTTTATGTAAGCATATGGATAGCTCTCCCGTTTTGTCTTTTTAAGTATATTTTAGGAAACTAACATATGTAGTTTTCTGTAGTGAGTAATGTACTATATGTTAAAGTTATGGCACATTGGAAATGTCTCCTATGAATAGGAAATTGGATTTCATAATCTCCTAGTCATTTGTTGTTTTGCCCTTTGCATATATTTTTGCAAATAGAAGGATCAAAGCTGAGGTTGGTTGGTTGGTATAATCATTAAGGATGAAGCATTTTATGGCAGTGTGAAACAGTCTGGTTCTCTTAACTAGCCCATTCCTGAGTTTTTAAATGTTGTTTTTTGATTATGAAGATTTTGTTTTGAATAGAAAGTGTCATTTTTGTGGTGGGGGGGACTGGAAGTCTCAGAATTGATAGCTGGACTCCTCTGAAATACTTTCAACCTTTATTCCCTTTCAACATTTTTTTGTGTGTGTGGTTTAAATCAGTGCCAAAGTGTACATTGGATTTGTGTACAAAACTTGCAAAGGGGAGACCTGCTCCAGCAGACTTTACAGGGCACAACAAAGCAAGGCTGACTTGGTCCTTTAGCAATTTCCTAGAAGATTTGAATGAGGAGGTAGCTCCCCGGGTAAAACATTAGAGTAATGTTTGGAGGGATAAAGGGGGAAGTTTTTATCTACACAAACTTTAAATGTTCAAGATTTTAGACCTATCAAATGTAGAATTAAATGCTGACACAAAACCCTAGTCTTTAAAAGAAAAAGCACTATTTGTATTTGTCACATTTCCTAATGCTTTTATTAAAGCTAAAGTATGATCATATGCTACCAAAACCCTTGATGGCATTTAAAAAGTAAAGTAAAAAATTAAAGATTGCTCTTATCCATTGTAAGAGACCAAACTTGTGAAGTTCTGAGCAACTCGTATGAAGTTAGTGGTGCCCTGAACTCCCATTAAAGCTGATAGAGTTTGAGGGTTCTCAGGAATTCACAGAACTGGCTGCTGTCAGAGCCAGGGACGTGCAATGGAAATCAGAAGCATTATTTTTGTGAGACAGATTTTCAAAGAAGTTTAAATTCACTGATTTTTTTTTCAATGGGATTTGGGTGCCTAACTCTCTTTGGCTTCTTAGAAAATCCCAGCCTGGATAAATAGTAGATATTTATCTTGTAGCAAATATTAATTCAAATAAAACAAAAGAAAAATGTGTGGCTGTAAGGCTACTAATCTTATGTGGATTTTCAGAGTGAAATCCTACCCCCACATTGACAAAAAAGGCAATTATGCCATTTACTTCAGTGAAGGGGTAGGCTTTCATCCTTCAGTGTTTTATTTAAATGCTTGGGAACACTTCATAATCACTAAAGGAGAATTGAAAGGAAGTACAGGATGGCCTTGATTACACAAATATTTGTATCCAACTTCTCACCATTGCACTACTCCTGGTGCAGCTTTAGCAGTGAACTATCAGTGGTGGAAGCAGCAATGGAGACAGGCTGCTGTCCACGGCCAATGTTTAACTACTATCAGCTGGATTTTCAAAACAGCTCAGCATCTAATGGGCACTCAACATGGTAAAGCCACTTTGAAAATCTGGCTGCTTATTTAGGTATCTGAGTGGGAACTCACATAACAGGTTTCAGAGTAGCAGCCGTGTTAATCTGTATTCGCAAAAAGAAAAGGAGTACTTGTGGCACCTTGGAGACTAACAAATTTATTTGAGTATAAGCTTTCATGTGCTACCACCGAATGCATCCGATGAAGTGAGCTGTAGCTCACGAAAGCTTATGCTCAAATAAATGTGTTAGTCTCTAAGGTGCCACAAGTACTCCTTTTTTTTTTTTTTGAGTGGGAACTGAGCAGCTCTGAAAATCTGGTCCTGCATCGCTAGCCCTGCTTGAAGGATAGACAGACATTGTGCTAAAACATCCAGGGGTGGTCTACTTTAGCACTTCCGCTATTGCTAATGAATAATAGAACATCAACAGGGATAATGAAGCATTTGGAAATTTGAAGAAAAAGGTTAGTGATGACAGTTTTTGAGGCAGGCTTTCTAGTTGTTGGCAGGGTTTCCTGTCATACCTCATCTTGTTCCTTACTATACACTTAAAGAGAGGACTAACCTTGCTTTGGTCTTGGACTGTAATCAGTCATTAGAAAGTCTGAAGAAAATATACTGAGGCATTACTGAGCTATGTGAAGGGAAGGGGGAAGGTTTAATTATTATTATTATTATTATTATTATTATTTATTATTTTAGATTTTTTCTTGTGTGCTTTCATAACCCTAAAACAACTTTATTTATTTTAAAAGTTCGGATTAGCTGCGGACTCGGATATCAATGAGTACTGCATGTTTTTCTTTTCTTTTTCCTTTTAAAAATTTGGTGTTCAAATAACACTATGAATATTTTAAAACTGTGTACAAAATAGGCTTTACAATGCAATGGGAATAACATTTCTAAAGGGAAATTCTGATGCTCCTGCACAGTATATTACAAGTGCATATTATGTGTCTATATGATAATATAAAAATCAGTCATTGGTCAACTCTTAAGTGTGTATGAAAATAAAGCCATAGGTGGGATTCTGTGAGGTGCAGAACACAATGTTCAGATAAGTGGGAGGACTAATGTGACTTTAAGCAACTATTGCACCTTCCTGATTCAGGGCTGCTCCAGGAGTTGAAGTGGATACTTCAGGGGCTGGAGTTTGTCTAAGGGCTTGTCTACACTACTGCTTAAGTTGATGTAAGTTAGGTCACTCAGGGGTAGGTACACTACCACCGGGATCGATGCTCTGAGATCGATCCTCCGGCTGTTGATTTAGCGGGTCTAGTGAAGACCCGCCAGATTGACAGCAGATCGCTCTCCTGTCGACTCCAGTACTCTACCTTCAATGAGAAGAGTAAGGTAAGTCACAGTAGACCCAGCAGTAACTCGACCTAAGATACGTCGACTCCAGCTATGTTATTTACGTAGCTGGAGTTGCTTAGCATAGGTCAACTTACCACGGTAGCGTAGACATAGCCTATGCTGTGCTATGTTGGTGGGAGATGCTCTCCCACTGACTTAACTTCCACCTCTTGGGGAGGTGGATTAATTACATCAATGGGGGATCGTGCTCCCGTCAATGTAGTGTGTCTTCATCAGACATTCTAAATCAACACCGCTGCAAAGATTGCAGTGGCACCAATTTAGTGCCATAGTTACAGCACCTGTCTGCAGCTACCTCTCAGCAGGTGTGCTACACAGAATATCTGCAGCCCTATGTGCCTAAGATTTCATTTCATATGCATTTAGCTATGTATAAGAAATGAAATATTTTGCTTTGTGTATGTATGAAATTCAATCCTGCTCCTGAGGCTGTCTACTTCAGGTCCTGCATTGGGGCTTTTAGAGTTCCTTTACATTGTTGTAGCTCTTTAACCTGGCATACAGGTGCTGGACTTGGGTGAGAACCTCAGCCCCGATCTCTTGAGTAGCAGTAGCATGATCTCTCTTTAGTGCATTTTTTGGGGGGTAAAATTTGTCAATTTTGATTTTCCTTGAAAGCATAGGATTCTAGAAAAAAATTTTCTTTGCAAATATATATCCTTTCAGAACACATTAAAAAGGGGGAAAGATCAGATTCTGAGTAGGAAGTTAAAGGTAATAAAATAATCAGATGTGTTTGTTTGCAGGAGAGAATCGGCATATGAACTTATAGGCATATATTTTCAAAGGTAGTGTTTCAGGTTGGTACCAAAAATTACTGGCCATGTTTGAGAAGTTTGGCCAGAGTGTTTGAAAAGTGCTTTGAGATGAAAGGTGCTAAGTAAAAAGTAGAGTATTACTTCTTCTGTTAGTGATCAGATAATTGTTTATTTTATGCAATTTTATTAATTCCTTTATGTTGTGTATGGTAAGATACCTTAATTTAATGCAGTAATTACTTGTGGTGATTTGAAGAACTAATCAACTACAGCTCCCGGTCTTCAGCTTCAAGCTTAAGAAATTTGAGCCTATAGGGATGTTCTTTCTCTCCACTGTTTCACTCCAGAAATACACATCATAGCAGCACAATAAGATGGCATGGATTTACATTCCTGAGGGCCATAAATCAGCTAAGAATAGGAAATGTGGAGTTTTTTTTGTGCAACTTAGGGTAGAAGGTACTAGGGCATAGTTCTCCTAACCAGTTTGTTTGTCATAAATATAAATGAAAGGATAACCACCTTTCTGTATACAGAACTATAAAATCCCTCCTGGCCAGAGGCAAAACCCCTTCACCTGTAAAGCGTTAAGAAGCTAAAATAACCTCACTGGCACCTGATCAAAATGACCAATGAGGAGACAAGATACTTTCAAAGCTGGGGGGGGGGCAGAACAAAGGATCTGTCTGTCTGTGTGATGCTTTTGCCAGGACCAGGTCAGGAATGCTCTTCAGAACTTCAGTTAAATTAGTAAGTAATCTAGCTAGAAATGCGTTCGTTAAATGGCTGGTAAAATAGCTGTGCTGAATGGAATGTATATTCCTGTTTTTGTGTCTTTTTGTAACTTAAGGTTTTGCCTAAAGGGATTCTTTATGTTTTGAATCTGATTATCCTGTAAGATATTTACCACCCTGATTTTACAGAGGTGATTCTTTTACTTTTTCTTTAATTAAAATTCTTCTTTGAATCATAGAATCATAGAATCATAGAATATCAGGGTTGGAAGGGACCCCAGAAGGTCATCTAGTCCAACCCCCTGCTCAAAGCAGGACCAAGTCCCAGTTAAATCATCCCAGCTAGGGCTTTGTCAAGCAAAGAACCTGATTGCTTTTTCATTGTACTTAAGATCCAAGGGTTTGGGTCTGTGTTCACCCTATGCAAATTGGTGAGGATTTTTATCAAGCCTTCCCCAGGAAAGGGGGTGTAGGGCTTGGGGGGATATTTTGGGAGGAAGATGTCTCCAAGTGGGCTCTTTCCCTGTTCGTTGTTTAACATGCTTGGTGGTGGCAGCATAGGAGAAGGCAAAGTTTGTACCTTAAGGAAGTTTAATCTAAGCTGGTAAGAATAAGCTTAGGGGGTTTTCATGCAGGTCCCCACATCTGTACCCTAGATTTCAGAGTGGGGAAGGAACCTTGACAATGTTAAATCAGCAATATATGGTACTCGGTGTAGTGGGAGGAGTGGGAAGGAACAAGTGGCATTAGTTCACAATAAAAAAAATTAGCAAGTGTTTGAAAAAGTTGAATGTTCAACTGAACCTTTTGTGGCCGTTCTATAGCAGATATATGAAGGTCTAACTGACCACATCAACTAGGGTGACCAGATGTCCCAATTTTATAGGGACAGTCCTGATATTTGGGTGGGTTTTTTTTTTTTTTTTTATATGGGCTCGTATTGCCTCCCACCCCCGTCCCGATTGTTCATACTTGCTATCTGGTCACCCTAACATCAGCACAAGGGCATTTATACATGACGATAATATATTCTTAAGCAATTTCTTGTGTACCACACACATGCTTCTTTCCATTCCGGCTCTTACACACACACACACAAGTACATGTCCTTTTACAACTCATTTTTGTTTTGTCCCTAAACATTTATTCTGGTCTTGGACTATATTTGAGTTTCTCTTAAAATACTCATCTTAGGGCAATGACGCAGAGCAATGCTTTGCTTCTAACCAGGCCTTGGTTCTGGGGTCTGCCTTTAATGTTTCTTTAGCATAGAGGAAAATGAGGAGATGTACCCTTACAAATTCTCTTGCTGCTACTGGAGTTGAGTTGCTAAATTCCAAGAGGAAAACACACCAGAAAAGAAAAAGATAAATGCAACAGAAACCAAGCTGGTAAAATATGGTTTTCCAGAGCAAATGGAAAGCAAATAACATAAAAACATGTTTTGGGGACAATTCTTTTTTTTTTTTAATGTTTCAGCCATGGTAAATGCTGCAAAAAGATCTGCCAGCTAAAGAGGCTTCTACATCTTTGCAAACATGTCTGTGCTGCAGAAGATTTTTTTAAAGTACAGATTTTTTGGAGGAAAAAAAACAGTTGACAGGTTTCACTATTATTAAAATGACATTGAACAGTATTTCCAAAAGCCCCACTGCCAGGGTGTCAGCTACAAGGCTGCAGGAAGTATAAAGAAAATTGGAATTCCCTCCCATTTATGCCTACATCGACTCAAAATAGATCTAAACTATACCAAATAGAATCCAGTGTTAGTTTGTATTTTTTTTCTTTCAGTTTACACCATGTCTGTCCTTTAATGCTCAGGCCTTGCTTATCCTATTTGTTCATTTCAATCTGTTGATGAGGAATAGGAATGTGAGACTGGACATAAAGCATAACTTTTTAGTGAGAGCTTTCAGAGTAGCAGCCGTGTTAGTCTGTATTCACAAAAAGAAAAGGAGTATTTGTTAGTCTCTAAGGTGCCACAAGTACTCCTTTTCTCTTTAGTGAGAGTAATTAACCACAATTTACCAAGGGTTGTGGTGGATTCTCCATCACTGGGAATTTTACAATCAAGATTGAATGTTTTCTAAAATATATCCTCTAGCTCCAACAGGAATTGTTTTGGAGGAAGTTTTATGACCTGGGTTACGTGGGAGATCTGCTTGAATGATCACAGTGGTCCCTTCTGTCCTTAGAAACTGTGATTCTATAAAAGTATCTTTCATTGTCTCTCATCAAAGCAATGTGTTGGATTATATTTCAAGATCTGCTAGTGAGTCTACAGTGAAGTTACAGCACACTAAAATCATATAATGAATTGGATTCCTGCAAACTTCCTCGAATGTTGCCTACTGGACAACAATATACGCTGATGTGAGAATCAGGAGGATAATTTGACAGTCTACTAACATTTTTTTTTTGGCCAAATACTGTAAGAGAGAAATATTATCATGTAATATTTATATTACAGTAGCCGTAGTATAGAAACATACATTACCAGCTGAGTCAGAATTATGGCCCCTTTCCTGCAGTGTGTGGGCAGATGCTCGCTCATTACGGGATGGAGACCTAAATTTACTAGATACTGTTTTTCAGTACATGGGACTGAAAATAGGTTGAAATTGCTTTTGGAAGTGAAAAGAGATTGATCTTTATCAGGAAAATCTTTGGTAAACCACTTTTAAAAGACTGGTATATTAACATAGCCAAAATTGCTCCCTACAAGCATCTTATTTTATAAGATTAATGACAAAACTGAAAAAAGTATATGCTACAGCAAGAGCTTATCTCTTATCTGAAGAAAAAACAAACACATGCCAGTGAGATTCCTGAGATTGCTAGGGAGATGCTATGAGAATGCAGTGTTGGCAGTTCAGGACTTTACAGAAATAAAGTATTTCTCTGTTTATATTGTTTCATTACTTTGAAATCAATATAGTTATTAAAACCAAAATATGATTGCTATCATATTGGATTATTTGGAAATACTTTAATGGTATTATTATATATGGACATACACCTACACAGGTGAAGTCAGTATTAAGGTAGCACATGCAACTTTAAATTCTGCATTTCCCAACTTCCAAGTTCTTAATTGTGCAAACCTATCAGTCTCTTAACATATATTTTAAAGGAACTTCCCAGATTTTTGAACATGGAAAAACAGAAAAACGTCAATCTCTAAAACTTCATATCTCAGACTGCATGTTAAAAATTGATGATATACACAGACTCAGTGGAAGTATTTTACTAGCCACCCCTTAAACGCCCTTTCCCAGGCACTTCAGGATGTCTGCAGGAGAGGGATCTCCTTTCCTAACAAATTTGGGAACTGCTGAGCTCCTAATGTGCATCAGAGTGAGGCTCCTTCCTGTGCAACTTACAAAGTGATCAGGAACCCTCCCTCAACCTCTTTGTATCCTAACGTGGTCTGTAGCGGATGAGGCAAGTGATCATGTGGAGGCCTAAAATCAATGTTTGTAACCCTTACAAAAAGCCTATTCTGTCTCCTTTCTCATGCTGTTCTTATGTGTTCTTATGCTGTTCTTATTATACCCTCTATCAGGGAAATTTGTAAAATTGGGCCCACAGTGTGCAGTAACCCTCCCTCAAGCCCTGTGCTCTGTATAGAAGCAAATTCTGGTGTAACAGAGCAGAATTTGGCTCATAAGGGGTCCTTAAATTGAAATGGAATAGGATATACCATGTCCCCATGGAGATGTTACCCGGTGTTCTTTCAACCCAAAGCTCTTTGTAACTTTTACTCTGTGCGAGATGGTGTCAGAAAATGAATCGGGGAAGACACAGCCATCCGACTGATAGATGGCTGGCACAAACAGGACAACACAAGTGCTTTCACTTAAAGCTAAACTTTACTTAGTCTCAAGCACTTACACACATCCGCACCAGGTTAGTAAAACACCCCCAACCCTTGATAATTACCGAAGCCGATTGTGGCTCTCGAGTGACACAGCGACAGGCTTCCGTTGGCCAAACTTCTGTCTGCCTGTGGGGACCGCAAGATGTATCCAGAGGGAGAGTCCAGACCTGAAGAGTCCAACTCAAACTTTCCCCCCTTATTTATACATTAGTAATACAATGATAAGTCCCTTAAAGAAACTTTGTTAAGCAAGCAGTTTCAATGGTCAAGCAAGAGGTTTCCTTCTGATTATTGATTAACCAGGTGAGGGTTGTTTTTTTTTTTCTTTTCCAGTTTGCAGCCTTAAGGCCCCTAAAATGCACCTATCGGCCTTCAACACAATTCTTATCAGAAGGACGTAGGGTCAAGCTGCCTTTTGTGGCACCCAAAACCCCCTCCCCACCTGCTTTGGTTAAGTTAAGCCTGCTGCATGGTCTCTTTATGGCCTACTCACTTGGCTGCTTTTAGAAATAAGCAATAGTGGTTTCAGGCACTTTACTGGTTTGCCAAAATCTCACCCTACAGAGAGACTTGAAAAGCGTAAAAAAAGGAAACCAACAAAAATAACAGCCCCTTTCCCCTGCTGTCCCATAAGCTAGAATTCTTAGCTTCCCATAAACATAAATTTGAACCTGTTTAGTTAAAACCATGCCGACCCCTGTGTGGACACTTATTTCACTTATTTTGGTCTAGTTTAAATCTGTTCCTAATTGACTTAAGCTAAACTGAAATAATTTGGACACCGTTTTTTGCACTGGTTTAACTAAATCTGCTTAAAAATCACACCATATGCTAAACTGGTTCACCTCTGTATGTAGACAAATCCTCAGTGGGGGAGTCTGTACTCCTGCTATTGTGAAGTACTGAATTCCTGCCACCCTGTGGTGTTTTGTGAGGCTTTAATTCAGCAGCAATCCCAAACCCAGGATTTAGATCCAAAGCGGGACAGACACAGAACAATGAAATATTATCCTAAGGAAAGAGTATACCAAACTGTGTTTCTGGGCAGGAGATAGGATACCCGCTCTGAGTGTGCTTCATGCACCTGCATCCTCCTTGTCTATCTTGTGTTTGGGAATCTGTACTAGCCTTAAGGGCTGGCTTTTGATATAACTGGGATATCTTTCTGGATTAATGCTTCATGCCCCCTCTCTTCCCAGTGGTGGATTGGTCTTTAGAGTGACGGTCATATTTCAAAGAAAACTATGTGATACTACATTCTACTAAATTCATTTTTAAAGGATGCCACTCCCAATATTTATTCATGGGAATTTATATCTCTGTGTGATTCTTTGCATGATTATTACTTGAATAAATCTTTTTACATGAACAGGTGCTCCTTACAGGAGATAGGTGGTGGAAAGTTAGTCACCAAATAATTCAAATTGCTTTTGAAAATACACTTCTGCAGTATTGTTTTAAAGCACATCTACAGTTTTAAAAGAACAGCAAAAAAGAAAAAAAGCCAAACCTCCACCTGAATCATAAAGACAGTAAACTGAGTAGCTGTGTAATCTATATTTGGTACCAAAGCTTTTCCTCTCCTCCTGTTCCTTGTCTGTGTTTATAACCTCACTTGTTTGTTATGTACACTATTTAAACTGAGCAAGGAATAATAGTGAAGTGCCTAATGGACTTGTAGGTGCTATACAGGATTGGGGGACACTCTGTGGCTCAAGTCATACGTATTTGAGTTTTACAATGTGTTGTAAGTGCTACTTAGATAAGTTGTCTAGTATTGCATCACTGAGGAAGACTTCATGTCTGCAGATGTGTTGGAGAGATACAGTATGTTTTTGATTGTGTCCACATATATGTTGGCATGTATATGTAGGTAGGTACAGATCATCAAGTTTTTGCCCACTCTTAATTAGGGAGTTTTGTCATATTTTGTTTTGTCTAGAAAAACTTGGACCTGGTTTTCAAGATCCTTTTAAGAACTATTTAAAGTTACGTAGTGTGTTTCAAATATCTAGCTTGCTAAAATCTTGTCCGCTACTATACTCGCTTCCCTTTTGTATGAGAAGCTCATCATCTTGGACATCCTAAAATAAGTGAGGAAAATCACTTTTGATATTCAGAATATAACCACTGAGAAAGATTGTCCAGTGGCACCAGAAAATGGCGAAAGTTAGGCGTGTGCCATAAGTAGTAACAATATGAGCATTGGCAAGAACAAACTGTTCTGAGGAAGGTTCCATATCATTTTGTGAAACCAATCACATCCTGTGCAATGCAAAACAGGGAGTGGGTCGATTACTGAATACTTGCAAAAGTGAACAGTCAGGAAGGAGATTTTGTCCTGTAGCCTCAGATAATCAGGAAAAAAGAAATGTTGTATATAAAAATTGAAAATCTACACTTAAATACATGATTTGCCAGCTACTTCCCACAAATGGCAGTTAGTTATTTTAGATGTTGTTCCTGAATACTTTCCAGTCAAACACATTCAGCCTTCTGTATTGAAAATCTGGCATGTGGGAGTAAGGTGTGAGGACAAAATGTGTGCTTACTTAAGATCAGAAAAAAACACAGTGTTAACAGGTTTTGTAATATATTAATCTGACCCTGTGTCTTTTATACTAGATCTCTGAAACTACAGTGCAATCTTATTTGAGTTGAAGTTGGTAATCAAAGTGACTTGAAAAACACTGGCTCAGAACCTAAAATAGATGAAAGCTGAACATAGGTTGGAATGAATCATATTCTTGACATCTTTCAAATATTACAATAATTCACCTAAAATATGTTAGTTTATAGTTTCCCAGAATTTGCTGTTTATCATTTGACATTTTAAACAATGTTGGCACTCTTACGTATACTATGTATTACTGAGTGTCACTATTTTCAATTTAATACTTACTTTAATTGCTGCATGATTGCAACTTGAGACACCTTAAAAGGATTTTCAGATAGTGAATATTTGTCACTTCCTCAAAATGAGGCAGGCCTCTGTAACATGTCTCAAACTGGGCACCCAAAATCCTTAGTTATATTTGGAAAAAATTGGCCAATAATAATAAATGTAAATAAATTTGGCCAAATTGCGTTTATGCTGAGAAATATCTGTCAGGGTTCAAAATGAGGGGTCATTTCCGAGATACCCATGATAAACCAAACACTATCATACGTCTTTGAAATGTCAAAATTTGGCTTATTTTTCACTGCTTAATGCTATGTAACTGTTGAATCTGAAATTTATCTCAGGTGCTAATTTTAGAAGTGGTTGTGGGACTATTTCATTTACATTCATGGCTTTAGAAAATGACGGCATCATTTGGTATTCCTCTGTTCGCATACACTCTTGATCAGGGAAGTCTAGATAGCTATCAGTTCTACCTCTCCAATCTAGGAATGTTGTGCCTCCTCCAGTACACCACTAATGTCACACAAACTCACCTCCGTCACATGCAAGTCTCTGCTGTTTTCTCACTGGAGCTTGTGATGTGTACGGCTGTAACTGAAATCAGTAAAGCTGGAATACTGAATCTTGATGCTAAAGTTATAGAAAATGTTACACCTGTGCTTTACTTGAATGGATATCAAATGAGGTGGTCAAGTCAGTTATTCTGAATTCCAAGCTGCTGCTGCTCTGTTGGTTGGTGGTTTTGTTCTCTCCTCCTTCCCTCCCACCCACCTTTTTTCATTTTTGGTGTCTTATGTGTTTTGAAGGCCAATGCCACTCACACATGGGCCCTTGATAGTTGAGAAGAGAACAGATTGGACAGCACACCAAGCTGTTCCTTGTGGATTTTCTGGTGGCTCAGGGCCACATGCTCATGCTGCAATCCTAACACAAACCCTGAATGACAAAAGAAAATGTTTCCAGTTTAATTGTGTTGGTAAACTGCTGAGATAATTGCATGGTAGAGAGGGTCAGGTTTTTTTACATTAATATCTAACTGGATAAGTGTTTGCAGCGTTAGGCACTGACTTCCAAGAAAATTTTGACGAGAGTTTCACGTTTGCTGTGCAAAGCAAGTGTATCTTTTGGATTCTTAGATAACACATGGCAAATACTGTGGTTGTCACTTTACAAATAAATTAATATAACTATATTAAAATGTACTGCTTATAATAACTTCCAACTTAGCAGTGAACCACTTTCTCTTTCTCTCTCCACCTCCTCCCTCCCAGGCCCAATGCTCCTCCTGTTAAAAAGAGTCACCTATTTGAAAGGTCAGTTTATTGATTTACTAACAAAAATGAATGTGTCACTGATTAAAATATCTTTTTCTCAACTGGAAATTTGCTAAAAGCTATAAAATCATGATACTGCAGAGACTTTGGGAGATGATAGGTAACAGATTTTGGTTTAAGCCTTTGAAAAGTAATACATCAGTCCTCTTGGGGAAAAAAAAGAGGAGTAGGACCTTACTTTATGTGGTAATGAACAATATTAATTTTTAAGACTATTTCCAAATAAACTTCTGTTTATTCAGTCACAGAATGTATAGAACATTGAGTTAATTGAAAAGAATGTAAATGTTACTCCTTAATTCAGTTAGTATTGATTGGTTATATTATACAATCCATTGAACTCAAACCATGTATGTTCCCTACAAATTTCTAATTACTCTAATAAAAAAAAAAAGGCAAATTGATATTTTTTTCCTGAAGATTTTTTCCAGTCACTTTTAGAATGTAGTATTGGCTATAGTTATGTTAAACTTGGCAATAGGATATTTCAACTCAGCCTGTCATGCTGAGTCTCATTCCTTGTGCACCCGAAACTCAAGTTTTCTTTTGTGGAAGTTTTGGTTACGCAAGAAATTCAGGATCAGGCCCTTAGATTTTCTCTCTTTTAGTTTATGTAAAAATCTCATAAATCCCATCCTTCTTACCTGAAGATATTTCTTGCCCAAAACAGTGATTATTGTTTACAATATATTCCTAGGCTATTTTTCATTTTAAAAGTATGCAGAAAATTTGGTTGTAGTCAAATTACTTGACATTTTGATAGCAATCAAATGTGACAAAAATATTACATGGAATCAAAGATCAAAACTTTCTACACAGCTATAGAAAATAGTTGAGTTAAGAAAATATTTCTTCTCAGCGTGAGAGCCTGTAGTTATTCATGCATAATTTATTGAAGTAAAATGCTACTGATTTAAAAATATTTTCTCATTTTATTAATATGTTTTAAGAAGTGAACATGAAGACTAGATTTAAATATTCTTTTCCTTTTGAGTTCTGTGGTATCAACAATAATATATAATAGGAGAATGTTATAATGAAGCATACGTCGGCCAATATTTTAACACAAGTAATTAATTCAAAGCGTATGAGAATAGTCAGGATATTGTTCAGATTAATTATTCCTATTTTAATGTGCTGTAGTTACTGCTGAAATATTAATGACTTGACTCTAATAAAAGGAAATAAGGTTTAACCTACTACTGAGTTTGAAATAATTAGGTTTCAAACACAGCTGGACAGTCCTAACATGAGATTTTTATGATAAAACATAACTCAACATTTGGTTGTGCGCTGCTGTAATCTAGATTTCTTGATCACTTGTGGGCATTCATGATCTCATGGTACATTTGACAAGTGTATGGCAGGGTTAGACCTTTTGCTATTGACTTCATTAGGGTTGGAATTTCACCCAGGGTGTCTTGCCCATCTTCCATATTCAGGCCCTGATGCTGCAGACACCTTTTGCATGCCCTTAACTTTACATGTGAGCACTCCTTTGAAGTCATTGTGACTACTCACATATATAAAGTTAACAGTGTGTGCAAGGGTTTACAGGATCCAGGACCATTTTCATACTTGCATTTCTCCAGCACTTTATGTTGCATATGGTATTGCGCTGTGCACTATTAAAGTGATGTTACATTTTATCCTATAGGTGACATTGTTATCACTTTATGCTGCACATGTTTGAAAGTGGAACTTGGGTGAAAGTGACCATGAAATGGTAGAGTTCATGATTCTAAGGAATGGTAGGAGGGAGAACAGCACAACAAAGATAATGGATTTCAAGAAGGCAGACTTTAGCAAACTCTGGGAGTTGGTAGGTAAAATCCCCTGGGAAGCAAGTCTAAGGGGAAAAACAACTGGAGACAGTTGGCAGTTTTTCAAAGAAACATTATTAAGGGCACAAGAGCAAACTATCCCACTGAGTAGGAAAGATAGGAAGCATGACAAGAGACTACCCTAGCTTAACCAGGAGATCTTCAATGATCTAAAACTCATAAAAGAGTCCAACAAAAGGTGCAAACTTGGTCAAATTACAAAGGATGAATATAAACAAATACTACAAGTATGTAGGGACAAAATTAGATAAGTCAAGGGATGAAACCAGATCAAACTAGCTAGGGACATAAAAGGAAACAAGAAAACATTCTACAAATACATTAGAAGCAAGAGGAAGACCAAGGACAGAGTAGGCCCATTACTCAATGAGGGGGGAAAGACAATAACCAAAAATGTGGAAATGGCAGAGGTGCTTAATGACTTCTTTGTTTTGGTTTTCACCAAGAAGGTTAGTAGCGATTGAACGTCTAATGTAGTGAATGCCAGTGAAAAGGAGGTAGGATCAGAGTCTAAAATAGGGAACGAACAAGTCAAAAATTACTTAGATAAGTTGGATGTCTTCAAATCTCCAGGGCCTGTTGAAATGCAGGCTAGAATACTTAAGGAACTGACTGAGGAAATATCTGAGTCATTAGCAATTATCTTTGAAAAGTCATGGAAGACGAGAGACCTTCCAGAAGACTGGAAAAGGGCAAATATAGTGCCCATCTTTAAAAAGGGAAATAAGGACAACCCAGGGAATGACAGACCATTCAGCTTAACTTCTGTATCCGGAAAGATAATAGAGCAAATAATTAAGCAATCAATTTGCAAACACCTAGAAGATAATAAAGTAATAAGTCAGCATAGATTTGTCAAGAACCAACAGTGTCAAACCAACCTGATAGCTTTCTTTGACAGGGTAAAAATGCCTTCTGGATAGGAGGGAAGCGGTAGGTGTGGTATATCTTGACCTTTAGTAAGGCTTTGATACTGCATGACCTTCTCGTAAATAAACTAGGGAAATACAACCTAAATGGAGCTACTATAAGTTGGGTGCATAACTGGTTGGAAAATTGTTCCCAGAGTGTAGTTATCAGTGGTTCACAGTCATGCTGGAAGGGCATAATGAGTGGGATCCCACAGGGATTGGTTCTGGGTCCAGTTCTGTTCAATATCTTCATCAATGATTTAGATAATGGCATAGAGAGTACACTTATAAAGTTTATGGATGATACCAACCTGGGAGGGGTTGCAAGTGATTTGGAGGAGAGGATTAAAATTCAAAATGCTCTGGAGAAATGGTCTGAAGTAAATATGATGAAATTCAATAAGGACAAATGCGAAGTACTCTGCTTAGGAAGGAACAATCAGCTGCACACATACAAAATGGGAAATGACTGTCTAGGAAGGAGTACTGCAGAAAAAGGGATCTAGGGATGATAGTGGATCACAAGCTAAATATGAGTCAACAGTGTAACATTGCCCTTTTTTTTTTTCCAACAAACATAATTCTGGGATGTATTAGCAGGAGTGTTGTAAGCAAGACACAAGAAGTAATTCTTTTGCTCTAGTCCACGCTGATTAGGCCTCAACTGGAGTGTTGTGTCCAGTTCTGGGTGCCACATTTCAGGAAAGATGTGGACAAATTAGAGAAAGTCCAGAGAAGAGCAACAAAAATGATTAAAGGTCTAATAAACAAGACCTATGAGGGAAGACTGAAAAAATTAGCCTAGGGCTTATACATCTCCCACTGCTCCCTGGCCCTGCTGGATCACAGGTTGCCAACTTTCTAATTACAGAAAACCGAACACCCTTGCCCCATTTCTTTCCCGACCTTTTCTCCCGAAGCTCCTCCCATGCCCCAAGGCTCTGCTACCCAGTCACTCCATCCCCACCTCCCTAGCTCGCTGTGAAATCTACAAGAGAGGAAATCTACAAGATGAAATGAAAGCAGGAGAGTGTCCTGTTTATGAATAAAGATAAAGTATTGTTCTGGTATATCTTAGTGTTCAAGGAAACACACGGGGCTCTTCACTGAGGAAGCAAGCTGACCGTGTGCTTGATCATGAAAAGAGGGTCCCAGCCAACCTGGCTCTGAAGCATTGTAAGGATTTGGGGTGAGTAGTACACTGAGACATAAGGTATCTAATTAATTAAGTCTAGGTACTAGGATGCGTGTTATGATTTTATTTTATATGTAACTATGTTTCCAATACATCTACTTGCTGTTACTTGAATCTCTGTGTTCTGTTAAATAAACTCGTACTTGATTTCACTATAAACATATCTAAATGCTGAGTGTTAAACTGAGTGGTGATCTGAGTGGAACTGGTAAGCTGGGGTGTACTGTTTCTGGAAGCAGCAAATCCATGAATACTGTGAGTGTCCAGGGGCCCAGGGCTGGACACTCCAGAGAGACACTCAGAGGGCTCAAGGTTGGGGTGGGTCAATCACTAACCTGTAGAATAACAGCAGGGCCTGCAAGGTCTAGAAGGGAGTGCTGGTGTTGCCACTGGGGAGCTGACCCATGGCAGGCACAAACATGCTATGAGCAGGTGGAAGCGAGGTGGCTCACAATCCTGGGTAGTCTTGGAAAGCATCACACATGTCATCACAACTGGGGCATTGATATTGCAGACAGATCAACATAGGTGAACCCCTATATCCCCTTCATGAAATTCTATGGAAATCGGTAAGAATATGAACAGGTGTAGGGGTCCAGTTGCTCAAATAAAATTGCAAGATCTGGACTAAATGTATTCATTCTCGTACATCCAATGTTACTTACTAGCTAGTGTCTTCTCTCTTTGTTTAAAAGAGAAAATTAAACCATAAAATGTTATATCATGAGTCTGATTAGCAAAGCATCAACCAACAGAAAAATCAGGTGTCAAGACTACAAATCCAGGATAACAATCCATCCACACTTAAAACCGTTTTAAAAAAAAATACAGTGGCATGAGTGAGAGTCCAGATCTGTAATGTTAAATCTGGGCAGCCTCTCTTCTCTTGGCCAAATCTTTAATATGTTTGTGACTAATGTAGTTTGATAGTTAAAATACATCTATTTATTTTAAATAGAACTATCACAACCAATCCCATTTTCCAGTAATTCACATGCTGTGAATCTTACAGTGGCCCAAAATCCAGACTGACACAAGAAAATGAAAATCAGCATTTGTTCTTTATTCTGAAATTATATTTGAAAACAAATTCCTACCCCACCAATTTCCTTGAATAACAAAGGATATCAGCTATTGAAGTTATGTCAAATGCACTGGAATATGATCGTGGCCTATTTCTGGATGCTTCCATGCATCACTGCAGTGAATACCCACCCCACATCACCCAATACTTATAACAGATTTCATGCTCCCAAAATATCATTTAAGGGAGCTGATGGGGGCCACAGACCCTTCCCTCAAATTGCTACCATCTGCTCCTCCTCTTCCTCCTCAAATAAAAAACAAAATTAAATCTGCAACCTGGAGTATATGTAAAAATTCTGTAATCCTAACTGGAACCTGTTCAAGGTGAGAGAAGAAATAATTACACTATTAGCAAAAGGATTGTAATTGCAGAGAAATAAAGACTTGGATTGTAAAATCTTTGAAGAAGGGACAATAGGGATTGAAAGCAGCTACCACTGTGTGCACTACCAAAACATATCCCATCCGGTAAAGAATCAAAGCAAATTGAATCCCTTCCCCAAATATAGGCGAGTTGTACATACACAACACACAATCTGCATCTTTCAGCCTGGCAGCTGCTCCTCTAAGCAGCTGCCTCACATCCGATATTCCCCCTCTGATTTTGCGGACAGCCAGCATTTTTGAAGCCAGCCAAACTAATGCACTTCCCCATCTGCCCGCCTCCTTCTTTCCCGCCGCCTTCCTCCTCCCCCCCCCGATGGCTGTGTTGTGGTGTCATGCCTCCGAAAGGCAGGTTAATTGTTTGTTAGGAGGTTTGCAAAATGTCAACACCTGATGGAACCCCCTTCCCCTCCTCTGGCAGCTGCTGGGTCATCCCCACCCCAGCCTCGGGGCATCTGCCGCACAGGCTCGCTGTCTGTCAGCTGATACCCACCCAGCTGCATTGGTTTCTTCATCTGCAGGTTGGGCACTTGCTGCTGGGTCACATCCTCTCAGGGATGCTCAGTCAAGACCCTATGCTCCCCAGGAAGGCAGCTTCAGCGGCAGGGAGGTGAGGGTGGGAGTCGCTGCAGAGGTGCAGACACAGCAGCCAGGAATTCTCTCAGCCAGGGCAAGAGCAACAGCATCCACAGCCGTCAAGGAGAGAGAGATACCCACCTGCTGCAGCCCATTGCAGGCAGCTCAGCCTGCTGTGGGGAGCGCACAGTTCCTGGCCTCCAGCAGTAGCATAGTCACTAGGCAGAGCCTGCCTGCTTGCTCCATGCTCAGCCAGTGGCCCTCAGCGCCAGCGCATCCTGCTCCCCTGGCTGCGGCTAGCTGGACTTTTAGCAGCCTGGTCAGCACAGCTGACCAGAGCTGCCATGGTCCCTTTTCAACTGGGTGTTCTGGTCGAAAACCGAATATCTGGCAACCCTATACTATGTGTTTATATTAGAGAAGGCAAGGTCACAGAGTGTGCCTTGCACTTGGAGTGGAAGATGGTGTGGTTTGTGATCATCCTTAACGCCTGTGGGAATTTGTTCCACAGTCTTGGATGAGCCCCTGAGAATGCTCGGCCTTCTGCACAGATGAAAGTTCCATTGTGGCTGAGGAGGGGAATTGTCAACCATGGTCTTCATGTGGAAACTTTTAGATATCCTGGGCCCAGATCACCAAGTGTCTCGAAGTTGAGGATGAAATATGTGGTCAAAGATGGCTGGGTCAGATTTAGGTCAGGGTTCAGATTCAAAGCTGCACCAGGATTTATAGCTTGGATTTGACAGTTCTAAAATATCGGGCATTGTTGTTCCTAGATTACTGTCCCAAATGAAATTTTATTAGATCAGCTGTTTTTGGGAGATTTTCACCATCTTCAGCTGTTCTCATGAGAATTCTGCAGCAGCCAAACTGAAAAGCGGCCTTCTTCCATTTTGTATCTGACTAAGAAGCACAATTGTAGTAGTGAATTCTGCTCAGAGTATTAAACTCAGTCTCTCCCAACCCTGCAAAATATTCAGAGGGAGATGGATTCAAATTTTGCACCTATCCATAAGGCCCCATGGTAATGGGCACTTTATTAAGGAGGTAATGGTCAAAACCGTCAGGGTTAAGGTTGAACTGAGTTTTTCACCTAAATCAGGGATTCATCCAGTTTATGTAAGAAAAACACAGCATATGTTTGCCTCAAAGTTACAGCACTTACTCTTTCAATATAGACTGTCTATTATCTGAGAATTATAGAGGGCCATCATTTTTGCTGAGGGCAGGTTGGCTTCACTTCTTTTGGAAAAAAGGAGGCAGTGGCCATTTTAGAGAAGACTCTCTAATCTGAGGGCAACCTGTCCTCAGGAGAATGAGGGAAGTTGCAGGCGGTAGGGGGAACTGGGTATGTATATGCAGAAGAACTGGAGGGTAGGAGGGAGGAGAAAACTGGGATATATATACTCTAGTTGCTTTGCTCTACAATGTCAATGCACAACAGCTGTAAATTCAGCTTAACTGGCTACTGTAGAGAGGCATAAAGCAGCTAGAGGGTACCAGTGAATCTGGTTCTATAAAAGTTTATAAGTATCAATCTTATTTCTTATTATTTTAATCAAATCATTATCTCATGTAACAGTCTCTTTGGGTTGTTTGTTCAAAGTTCATGTATGACTTTTTTTTTTTTTTTTAATTTGAAGGGGGGAAAAATGGAAATTCCTCAGAGGAAATTTTTTAAAATGCAGTTGAGTCTGAGTGCACATGTCAGTTATTTAGGATAAAATACAGAGTGGTTTAATTATGTTCCCAACCGGTATTATAAACACAGAAAGTCTTAACCGTGCCCTGTAATGACTTCCATGAGGGGAAAAATAAATTTGTCTTTAAAATCATTTTTATTTTGTTTGGAATTACAAATACTTAAGTGTTTTTAATATAATTATTGCATGGTTGTGACTAGTAAGTAAATTTGTTAGCACGGTTTATTTTTGTGCCCCTATTTCATTTTTAGATGTCTACAAAGTGCCTAGTATGATTCTGGTTCTATATAAATATTAACAAAAGATGGGTAAAATATGGGAGGAACTATTAAAAGTTATACCAGTTTTTTTAAAGCAAAAACTATAAGAACATAACTATTGGAACTCATAACCTCTACTGCCTTAACTTTCCTATTGTCTCTTACCTTTTTGTATCTGCCACTTGCTTTTAGTTATGTGGGAGAAAATAATTTGCATTGTCAGTAATAATGTTTCTCTTTAATGAAAAGTTAGCAAGTAAATAATAAATATTTATAGCATTGATATGGAACACTGATAAATAAGGGTGTGTAAATTTAATCTGTGGAAGTACTATCTGCTGTTAAACTGTCAAAAGAAAATTCTATGAACGCCTTCTAGAATTTCTTGAAAGCTACAGATTCTTAAAATGAAGCTCTTGGTGAAAAGGTGTGCACAACAGCCTTCATTTTGTTTAATATTCTGACCAAGAATATAATATGTTCTGCTGTTAATACATTAAAAATTGTAGCAAAACCACATTACAACAGCAGATGTATTTTCATTTCATAGAATTTCTTGAAAGCTACAGATTCTTAAAATGAAGCTCTTGGTGAAAAGGTGTGCACAACAGCCTTCATTTTGTTTAATATTCTGACCAAGAATATAATATGTTCTGCTGTTAATACATTAAAAATTGTAGCAAAACCACATTACAACAGCAGATGTATTTTCATTTTGCTTGGATTATCCAATAAACCTTACTCTGAATAGAATGAATTGCGTCGGAAACGATCAGGAAACCTTTCATGTTTACAGACACAAAAAATAGTGCCTCACCCTTATTGCAGTTCTGGGAAAAATTAATTCCACATACTTGGTGTTTTGTGAATACTCTGTGATTACATATGCCTTGCCATAACTTGTAGTGAGATGAATTTACAAGCAGTTCTTCATTAAATCTATTTGTTGAAGAATAGTGAAGAGGTATATATGGCCACATCTATTTATATATGTATAGACAGGTAAAATAAAAAGGTGACAGAGTTATAGGGACATAATAAATTTGAAATCTAGTCAGTTTCCAAAAACACTAGCTTCACTACACCTTCCCTTGGTTCTTTCCCAGTTTTTAACCAGACATCACTCTGCTACAATGACTCCAGTTAATAACAGCCTAGCTCTTAACTTTTAATTTGTAGATTTCAAGCACTTTACTAAGGAAGTATAATAATCCCCATTTACAGATGGGAAAACTGAGTCAAATATAGCTGAAGTGACTTGCCCAAGGCAAACTAGCTGGGTAGTGGCAGAGCTGGGACTAGACTCCCAGATCTTCTGAGTCCCCGCTATGTACTTTATCCATTATGCCACTCTGCCTCCTTTAAACAAGGAGTTAAACCAAATAAAACATTTTTATTAACACGGGTTCTTTTACGTGTTAACTAAAACATTTTGGGCAAGATTTTTTCCTACGCTAGAGCTCTGTGTTGGGGATGAGTGTTAGGAAGCTTGTTCCGGCTCCACGAATCTAAGGGCCAGCCTCAACCACTATATAATTTAGAGCTGCTATGGGCAGCTGTATGTTGCATCACTGACATATGGTCCCTAATTAACCATATGCTGACGGCGATACAGACCTGGATCTGGTGCAGATAGCAGCAAAGAATTCTCCTATGGCAGTGCATCTCCACTGGACATTTGTGGCCACATTTTAGGCCTTGATGCAGCCTAAGTGGAATAATGGGGGCTGTCAGCACATCAGAACATCTGACCCTTTAACAATTAAAGAACAATTAAAGAATAATTAAAGAAGCCATTTCTGTAACTTAGTACAGTAGGACTTTATTGATGCGACAAGCTATACAAGTGTTCTAATGTGAAAAAGACAGACTCCCTCATAGATCTCTTATAAGTAGGTACAATCCACCCTAAATGGACATACCTATACCTATTCCATACTTGATCAGTGTCAGAATATTCTGTCAATCCAACTGAGAATTATTTTGTTTTGATTAGAAAGTCTGTTACCTGAATAACTTTGGAGTTGCCCGTGTCTTTGCCAAAAGGAACTCAATCAAAGCGTGTAGGAAAATAAAACTCTTACATAACATGTGAGCCTGTTTGTGCTCCCATGATGTCAATAGGCATTTTACCACTTGCTTAAATGGAAGCAGGACTTTACCTGCAAACAGAGAAAATGGTCTGAAATATTTTTCCTGTTCACCAGTGCTGTAGTGTTTGAAAATATCTCCCTCCTACTATGTTGCCTACAGTGCAGCAAAGAACTTACACTTTTCAAAAGTGGTGCTTTCTAGGAATTGGATACAATTCTCAAGATACCTTCTGTGACTAGCAGGTAAATGATTCCTAGATAAAACTAGTATTGTATCATTATTGGCTCTGCATTTGAAGAATTTTTTATGTTATGCAGTAATGCATGAGATGTGCTAATGAAAAGTAGAGTTTCTTCCTGCACTAAATGTTGCTTTTCTCCATGGAAACATTTTTGAAGAACTTTTATCTCCCTCACCCCCCCTTATTTTGCTATTTATTTTGTGGCCAAAGTTTTTATTTTAATTACATTTTTTTTGTTGTGAAAGTGTTCAATTGTACATTTTTTCCCAACAAGTCAAATTGAGTAAACAACGGGAAAGAGTAAGTTCAAAGAACATTTGATTAGCTTTGTTAGGGAAAAACTTAATCTCATTTGTACAATTAAAGCATAGGAAGTTGCTGGGTTTTTGTTTTGATCAGAAGAACAGATTTTAATTATTTCTTTGACAACACTTCTTCTGTACGAACAAATTTGGAGTCTGGGTTTGTTTGAATTCAGTACTTTTTCATACATAACATTTTTGCCATTTCTGTGTCAAAAATTACTAAACTACAATGTAATCAATTTAAAGGATTAGTGCCCATTTCCTAATTAGAAAATAAGTGTTCAGACTTCTCATCATACCTAGAAATATATGGTCCTAATGGCTTGTCTAAACACACAAGTTGCACTGGTTAAACTTAAATAATTTAGTTAAATCAGTGCAACATATGTGTGGACTCTCTTATATTGGTTTAAAACTGGTTATATAAATTTTATCTTGTGCCTATAAATCTATCAATGCAAATTAAACCAATATAAAATGGATTTAAACTGATACAACAATGTTCTTACACAAAGTTGAACAGGTTTAACTAAATAAGCATAAAATCACTCCTTTAGGTTTGGTGTACAGTGAAAAGTTATATCAACATAGCTATGTTGGTCAGGGATGTGAAAAAAACTCACCCTGACCAACTCATCTATGATGACAGAACCTCCCAGTAGAGAGACAGCTGTGTCAATGGAAGAGGGCTTCATTTGGGAAGATGGTGTTCATATGACAACAGAAAAATCCCTTGTGGAGGAGTAGATTGTGTCTATACTACTGGGCTTGATAGTGAATACAAAAATAAGTCTCCATCTTTGAAATGGCATAATGATATTTACCTTTCTCAGAGTGAACTGACATTTAGTTGATGATTTTATAGTGTTATTAAGTATCACTATTATACAGAGAAATAGAGGAGTGTTGTGGAGAGTCAGTGGAATATGGGAGAAAGGAAAGGAAAAATAAAAATAGCATCAGGTATCTGAGAGAAAATGGGGGAAGGCAAGAGAAGTAAGAACAATGAGAAGGATGTAATTTAGGGTGGAGAGCAAGGACAACAAAGAATGGGTTGAATGTGAAAGGAGGAATAAGTAGAAAAGAGGTGTGTTTTCTCTTTGTAAAAAGCAGATAATAAGAAAATGAGAAAACAGAACGTTGTGGGAGTGAATAGAATGGGTTTGACCTGGAAGGAGAGAAAAGCGGGATAAAGAAATGGAATAAGGGACTAAAGATGAAAAGATGTTTGTTTGGCCAGGTCTACACTAGAAAAGAGTTGTCATTATAGATATATCAGCAAACCCTCCCAGTGTATATGAAGCTTGTATGGACAAAAAAAATTGCTTGTGCCAGTATAGCGTGTACTGATTCCCCAAACAAAATAAGCTATGCAAGCAAAAGCTTGTCTATGCCGACAGAACTGTGCCAACGCTAGGGCTTTGCTGGCATAAAAATGTCACCAAAAATCATATCCCACATTTGACATTACTATATTGGCAAATGTTTCTATTGTACACCAGGTCTTAATTTAATTTAATGTACTTATGCACTTTCATTTTCAATTACATTTCTCTGGCAGTTAAATTTTGGTTGTGATGCTGCAAAAGGAGGCCCATGCTGATCCCTTTGTAGGACTGGAATGCATATCACTAAATGTAATGTAAGTGGTAGGATGGCTATTCTGAATACTTTTTACATTAACAATGCTGCCTGAGCTGGATTCTATACTTAGATATTTGGAGAGAAATGAAAATAACATAGAATTCATGAAAACTCTGGAATGTGGAGTTCTAGCAGCCCCACAACTGCAGGTTTATTTAGAGAACTGTTTGAAAAATGCTATCAGTGATTCTAGACTCCAACACCATCAGCAAGTTCTGGTTCTTCTGCAGCACAGGAAGCTGCTGGTGGCTTGAAGATCCTCCTCCTCTTAAATACATAATCAAGGTTTTGTTTGCCCCAACGAATCACTTAAGCTATCTTTCTCCTCTCTCCCTCTACAAAAAAAAGTTTCTATTCTTAATAGAGTGATTGTGGTGAACAGGAATCTGTTAGGTTTGTGAGGAAGAGCCCCTGAAAACTTTTCACAAGGTAACTCATAATGCTTTGGCCGGCTAGATTACAATTTTCAGACTTTTCTATGGGCCTGCAAAGAAAACCCCAGTCTACAGGGAAGTCCTGTCTGATTTGGTAACCTTTCCCCATTCTCCTGAACCATGACTAAGAGCAGCCAATCAGCATATCCTGGGTGCCCAGCACTTTGTTTATACAGCTGGAGATGGGGCAGAAGCTTTACCTTCTACACATATTGAAGGACCAGGTATTAGCATGTTGGGCAGCTCTGATTTGCTGCCCTTCCCTATGACACAAGGGAAAAGCAGTCAATCAAAGGGATTTCCCCCTAAACAAGGACGTTCTCTGCCTATCCTTCAGAAAGGATCTGAAAACTCATAGTCTATGGACTAAACATTAGATTTGGCAAGTCTGGGTGCATAACTAACAGTGGTGTGTGTGTGTGTGTGTGTGTGTGTCTCCATAATAAATGTGTAGTTGTGTTCAGAAGGAACTGGGTTAGGTGTGGAGTAAGCTATCTGGGTAGTGTAGTGATGATGGTGGAGTGAAAGTGGGTGTGGCTGAATGTATGAAGTAAGGTATGAATGTGACAAATATGCAACATGCATATGTGAAATAATGTAAACAAATGCAAATTAAAGTAGATTTACACCTGTGGATGAACAAATTATTTAATTACAAAATAGAGTACTACACTTGGGAAGGAAAGTCAAATGCACAAATATACAATGAGGAATAAATAGCTAAGCAATAGTATTGCAGAAAGAGATCTGGAGGTAATAGTGGATCAAGTGAAAACTGCTAATATCACTATTGGGTCTATTAACAGGAGTGTTCTATATAAGATATAGAAGATAATTGTCTTGCTCTACTCAGCACTAATGAGGCCTTAGCTGGGGTACTGTGTCCAGTTCTGGGCACTACATTTTAGGAAAGATGTGGACAAATTGGAAAGAGCTCAGAGGAGAGCTACAAAAATGATATAAGGTTTGGAAAACCTGACCTATGAGGAAAGGTTTTAAAAAACAAACAAACAAAAACAACCCCCCGCCCCCAAAACTGGGCATGTTTAGTCTTGAGAAAAGAAGACTGAGGGGGATCTGATAACAATCTTCAAATATGTTAAAAGCTGTTCTAGAAGGGACAATAACCAGTTGTTCTCCCTGTGCATTGAAGGTAGGACAAGAAGAAATGCATTTAATCTGAAGCAGCAAGGGAGATTTAGGTTGGATATTAGGAAAAACTTTCTAACTATAAAGATAGTTACGTAAATACATTCCCAAGGGAAGTTGCGGAGTCCCCATCATTGGAGGTTTTTAGGAACAGGTTAGACAAACACCTATCAGGGATGGTTTAGGGCAGGGATCCGCAACCTTTGGAAGCGACGTGGGCCCAGGGATGTGCTGGCCACCGCTTCCCACAGCCCCCATTGTCCTGGAACAGCGAACCACAGCCAGTGGGAGCTGTGATCAGCTGAACCTGTGGATGCTGCAGGTAAACAAACTGTCCTGGTCCAACAGTGGATTTCCCTGACTGGCCACATGCCAAAGGTTGCCGAACCCTGGTCTAGGAATACTTGGTGCTGCTCAGTACAGAAGATGGGACTAGATGAGCTCTCGAGGTCCCTTCCAGCCCTGTATTTATTTGATTCTATGATAGTATTGTTCCATTTTTGTAACTTAAGTAATAAGTTTCAGTGAAGTTTTTTATTTGCATTTTTCCTCATGATGACAGTACTAGTTACTGGAGAGTTTTAGTATTAAAAACATAATTTTAATAATTCAATGAGAGAAATTGATTAAAGATATGGTAAAAACCATTAATAGTAATTGCTTAAACATATATTTAAAAAAGATGTCAACAGTGATATGGTTTATACTCTCTGTCTTACATTTTTTAAAATACATATGCTTGAGTGATTGGATATCAATAGTAATAAATCATGATTCAGTAAATCTGTTTTTTCTTAAAGTTTCACAAATCCATATCCTGCTGTTTTAGCCCCAAAGGCAGCAGGGTCTGCAATATGATTTGTAGCTTAGGTCCTGCATATTCCCCTCTTCTGGAGTCAGGGTGAATGCATATGCTCTCAAGGATTTAATATATAGCTTGTATTTATATAATTTAAATGGTGAATTAGGGCATGATAATGGAAAAATAGATTCCATAATAACAGTGCAGCTGTCGTACTTGGAGATGTAGCTTCAGATAGCTGAATTATTATATGTTTATTAAAATGAAGAAAGTGAGGGAGATGCGTGTATTCTAGATAAACATAATGCTTGATATTTGACAGTTTGCAAATATTTCATACAGCAAATATCTCTAACTGAAGTTTAAATGTAGCTCTCGGCTAGTTCCAACTGAGCAATATAGATGTAATCTGGGATAAGTGAACTGAGCTGTTTTTTGTGCTGTGCAAACATAACTGATTTTTTTCTTGACTATGTATATTCTATGACATCAAATAGTATAACAGTAAAAATAACAGGAGGACTTGTGGCACCTTAGACTAACAAATTTATTTGAGCATAAGCTTTTGTGAGCTACAGCTCACTTCATCAGATGCATTATAAAAATAACGTTATCATTGTCTATTTTAATATATGAGCAATTCTTACAATTTTTTCCATGACAATGGTAAGATGAGCATGTTACTGTGCAGTCATCAGCTGTCTCTTAAAACACGGTGGGGAACATTTTAGTAATAATGAGAATGAAGTTTTGACCGATGTCGTCTTGTATGAGAGTTCAGCAGGGTTTTAAGACGTTTTGGATCATTGTTTTCCTAAAACTGCTGGTCTTTTAGATGCTGAGGTGTTAGGTTTCCCCTCCTCCCTCCTTTAAAATGTAAAATGCCCGAGTCGGACTTGCTTTCAGACAAAAAATGCTCTCTCAGCCTAATCATTTTAGCATCAGAATACTGACAGCAATAGAGCAAAAGAAGTTGTGTTACTGAGACTTTTGTACTATAAATAGAACTAATCTGAAATACTTAGCAATCATTTTAACTATACCTGAAATATTAAATGGCCAGGAAAATAAAATTCTGTGGTGTAAGCAAATTCAGGGGCAACATAAACTGTTTGATATGGGAGCCTGTAATGGTCCCTTGCTTTCCCATGGGGAAGGAGGCCACTGAGTCCGCTCCTGTCTGGCCAGGACCAGAGTCTACAGGACAGTCAAGAGCCCACAATAGGGCTGGGCAACCAATAGTCACAGTCAGGCTTCAGCCTGGGTTTGGGCAGCTCAAGCTGCCAGCCCTTAAACAGAGTCTATACCTGAGCTGGGGGCCTGGGCTTGAGGAGGCTCAGGCAACCAGCAACAAAACAGTCTTAGGGCTGGCTTTAGCCTGGGTGGAACTCAGGCAGCCAGCAACAGTCTACAGATGGGCTAGGGCCTGGGCTTGAGGAGGCTCAGGCTGCCAGCAAGCAAACAGTCTTAAGGGTGGCTTTAGCCTGGGCAGGCCTCAGGCAGCCAGCAAAGCAACAGTCTATGAGGAAGCTGGTAAGGGAGGCTCCTTCTTCAGAGCTGGAGCTTCCCTGCACAGTGGAGGGAATTGGCCACCCTGGGCCCACCATACTCCACCGCATCCCAGCCCAGGGTCCTGGCAGGGGCAGGATTGGCTGCATTGGCAGAGATCCAGCTGCAACACGCTGACTGAGCCACATCTGGCTCTGCAGCTGGCTTCTCTGTGGCTGCCCCGGGCCACTTCCTGCCTCCCCGTGGTTTGGTACCTGTAGCCTCCAGGCCTCTTCAGGCTCCTCGGGGTACACAGTGACAGGCACTCTGGGCTAGTCCTTGTCGGCATCTGGGGATCGGGCACAGCCAGGCATAGGTTCCCCTCTGGGATGCTGCAGAACAGACGGAGTATCCTTCTCCTCTGCAGGCTCCGCCCCCCACGGTACTGCAGGGCCTGCCTTTTATACTTCTGGCCACGCCCTGGTACTTCTGGCCAGGGAAGCGTGGCGATCTAGGCTCTGCCCTCCAAGGGGAGTGTAATGGTCCCTCGCTCTCCTACTCGAAGGGAGGCCATTCAGCCTCACTACAGAGCCATGATTATTTTTTCCATTTTTCCCAGCAATGAGATAATGAAAAATCCATCTGTGTTAACTTTAGAACACCAGAGTCCCGCAGAGCTGAAGAATGGGCATGGGAGCTCCAATTCTGAATAATGCTAGTATGATGATGAATGCCTTGTTTGTCTTTGTAGTGACAAAGGTAAAAGTTGCAGATATCATATTTGGAAAATCCCATTCAATTGCTAGAAATATGGAGGTTAGAAGATTTCTCACTGAGTCTCTGGCCCGGAAACCAACCAACATAAACTGATCACCTTTCTCTGAATTACTACAGCTGGTGTGCAGTTAGATACTTACAGATGAATATGCACTTAAATAGAATGTAATATTTTTGACAGTGTCATCTTGTACATTTTCAGGTTTAGTTTCTTCTGGGGCCTACATTGGTTTTTGCCAACTTTGCAGTATTGTTCGTGAAGGGAGAGCACAGCTTTCTGACTGCCCTTGATGTTGTATTTGGGATGTTATTAATTCCTAAATACTTTCCCTAAGGTTGGAGTTCCTTTTGTCTCAGAGGTTCCTGCAAGGATTATCCTCCAGCTAACTGCATTTGAGCCCCATTTAAGTTCTTCAAAGAGAAGAGATGTTACTGGGAAATATTTTAAGGCATGATAGAAACAGAAAAACACAAAATGATCTGCCATCAAAATGAACAAGTCTAGTTTTACACTTTGGAAATGTTCCTAGCTAAGCTCTAAGATTATTCACAAAGAATTGATACTTCAGAATTGTACATAGTAGAAAAGTCCTGTGTGTCCCACACCTGCCAAGCTGACTTTCTTTCTGCATGCTTGTGGTTGTCACTTTATTGTCTGCTACTACAGTGATAGGTACTAATATAAAAACCTAGATAGTTCTCAAGTATGTCTGCCTGTGGATCTGGTGTTTGCCCAACCCATTGCCTCATTGTGATGATTCAGATTATTTCCTCCCACATGTATACAATTCGTATCCTTCTGTTACACAGCCAACTTGAATAGGGTAGTGTTCATTTCTCTGTATAACAAATTTAAAAAATTGTAAAATTTGCAAAGTCAAGCACTCCAAAATGAGGAGGCTGCTGCTTCCTTCTTTTTCAGGCTGTCTGGATGCCAGCAGGGAAGCACTGAGAGTGCAGGAGAGACTGTTTTGTTGCTCTCAGTTCAGGTGCCCAGGCCACAGTGGCCCTTGGCAGCTGGGAGTAGCAATTTCAGGTAAAGTTCCACTTAACCCCAGGCTGTTGCATGGTCCAGTATGAATAGCACGGAGCTAGGTGGGAGTGGAGCATGCTCAGTGGAGATAGAATGTTTCACTGCCAGTTTATAATAAACCTCTATTGAGCCCACGCCAATGGCAATTTTCATTATAACTCAACCAGCTTTGGATGGATTTTCACAAGGACAGGAAAAAGTATCATTTGACCCCTGTGTGACCCTCCTGCCAAACTTTGTCACTGCTCCAAAGCTCCGAGACACTGGCCTTCTCAACTGTAAGAATTTTTTAACACTGGTATAATTCAGCCTGCTGGATACATGGCCTGGAAAACTTCAGCCTTTTGTGAAATTTGTGAAAATTATAAGCCTAGCACAATGAGGTCCTGGTCCATGCTATGGCTCTTAGGTGCCATGATGATGATGATGATGATAATAATGAATAAGGAACTGAAAACAGGGTCTCATAATAAAAAGCATTAGACAACCTTAATTCTTGGTAGCATTGCCTGCTCCACATATAATGACTTATTTCTTTCCTTATATTGACTTCTGTTAAATTCTCAACTCACTTCCTGTTTTAATGTTTTTATTAAACTGATACACCTTTTGAGGTTCCTCATTTCCAGTGAATGCTTTGATCTAAGGTGTGCAACCAATATGTTTTAGGTTTTTGCATAAAATCTCATTTAATTCCTTGCATGGTCTGTTTTTAGAGAGGGATATATTGTAAATAAAATGATAGCTATTTTGCTGGCAGCCTAAATCAGTTTATGGAAATTCAGCTTTTATAAAGCATAATTATAGAATACTTTAAAAAAACTACAGAATGTGCAGTCCATATTGGATAGGCTGGACAATGAGTACTGAGTGTTATATTCAGAAGGAAGTCATAATGGCTCCTTCTTTGTTATGTAACTAATAATGCATAAATATAGAAACATTGTTTATACTAGGTGTTGATCTTGTACTAACATCATGTTGTATTTATTACACCGTACTTATTACACGTTACTTTTTCTAACACTTAAACATTCCTCTTCATACCATCCAAGTCACATTGTACTGTTTAAAAAGGTCTGAGTTATGACTGAATGTTTGTAGTCCAGAACACCCCAAGAGCTGAAGAAAATAGTTAAGAAATATTACATTATTCAGCCACACTTTTATCATAGCTCAGATTTAGCCAAATGTAGTTTAAGCTAAGATTGGCATTGAATTTATAACTAACTGATGAAAATAAAGAGATACAGAAGTGAAATAATTCATTAAGCAGTATTTCAATCTAACAAGGGTATATACGCTACTTCACTATTTTGTTTTACATTGTGCTCTGTTTACAGTACTAAAAATCTAGGTAGATGAAAATGTTTGGGCCAACACTGTCTTTCAGCATTGTGTCATGTAATGAAATTATGGTTATTTATGCATAACATAGATGGGCATGGTGCTTTTCAGGCCAAATAAAAATTGGCAGGTCCCTGCCCTGAGGAGCTTGCAAATAAAATTAAATCTAACACAGCAAGCAATGGCAACTGAAGAGGTGAATATGGGAAACAGCGAAGGATTATGGAATGTCTGTTCTTATGTATATCAAGTTTCTTTATTTTTGTGTTTTTAAATTGCAAATGTATTACAATGTCTGGATAGCATGCAGGGTGAAGGCGGGTGTGGAGCCTAAAGTTGGCTACAGTGAATTTTAAATGAGGGGTTTTAAAATAATGTAGTAAGCTAATATCAGTGCTTTTATATTTCCTATAGCATATTTAAATTTATTGCAACTCAAATTAGTCACTATCCAGTATTTTTCTACATAGTATAGGAGAATTTTTTTTTATTCCTTCTGTCTCTTTCCTCTGCTTCCCAGTTATAGTTTGGGGAGGCCTCAGGTTGGAAGATCAGGAATGCTGTGCATTAGAAGTTGGGAACTGGTTGCAAAAATTTGCCATTTATATAGTGCTTAGCCTTAGCTGAGCTGTCAGACCCTGCTTCCAAGGAAACAAGATTAAGGCACACAAGACTATATAAAAGATGATCCAGACTAAATTATGAAACACTTAAAATATTGCAAAAACCAGCAGAAAAAAATAAAATTCTTCACTTTTTTTTTTTACCATGTGTAAATTAAACTGATATATGAAAGACACACACAGCTGTTTGTGGCTAGCCATAGGAAAGTCAAACCAAAGGAAGCATAGGAATTACCATGTAGGAATTAACCAGTGATTCCTCTAGCCCACTGTTCTGTCAGTAACAGCGGCCTATATCACGTGCTTCAGAGAAGGTACAAGAAACCCTGAAATAGGGATTTATGGGATACCTGGCCTGAAACAGAGTTTACTCCAGCCCCCAACAGTTAGAAGTTGGCTTGTGCCCTGAAGCATAAGGGCTTAGATAAATTCCAATATACTTCTTTAATATTTAGTATTTTAACTTTGGATATCCTTGTTATCCACATGAATGTCTAGTGTTTTTTTGAATCTTGCTAAGCTCTTAGCCTGTAACATTTTGTGGCAATAAGTTCCACAGGCTATTTACTTGTTCTCCACATTTATTTCCTTGCATCGGTTTTCAATTTGCTGCCCTTTTGTTTCACTGAATGCCCTCTTGTCCTTGCGTTATCGGAGAGTGTAAATTATCTTCTTTAAAATTATCTTCTATATAAAATGTATTGTTTTGCAGATTTCTATTATGTTGCCTCTTACTCATCTCTTCTCTAAAACTAACCAGTTCATTTTTTCATTCTCTATTTGGAAGATATTTATGCTTCTAATTGCTTACATTGTCTATCCCTGAACATTTATGTTTCTGTTCTATCCTTTTTGAGACTGGGTGATGAGAACTGAACACTCTATTGTAGGTAAGGGTGAACCATTGACTTATAAAATGGCATTATCACATTTTAGGTATGAATTCCATTACATTATTTGTAACTCTAACATTTTCTTTGCCCTTTGGCTGCTGCTGCAGATTGATAGAGGTTTTCACTGACCTGGCCAAATTGACTCCCAGGTCTTTTTCCTGACCATTTTAATTTAGAGCCTCGTGTAATGTGTGTGAGTAATTCAAATGAGTAATTCCAATATTTATTACCTTGCACTTGTCAAAAGTGACCTTCATCTTCCATTGTGTTGCCCATTCACCTAGCTTTACATCCTTCTGAAATTCTCTCTAATCTTAATTAGCCTAATTAATTACATTTTATTGCCTCACTATTCACCCGCTTCTCTAGATGTTAAACAGCATCAGTCTCAGAACAGAACCTTGGGACATCCTACTGTTCACCTTTTTGCCAGGTTGAAAATTGACCTATTTATTTCTTCTCCCTGAAAGTCTTTTAGCCAGTTTCTAATTCATACAGTACTTTATCTCATTTAGTACTAACTTCCAGGACTACTTAGATTCCTTCATAGTCTCTTGTGAATGATTTTTGTCAAAAATACTTGAAAATCCAAATAAATGTTGTCTGACCCTCATTTGTACATTAATTCCAGCACTTCCTTTTCTGACACCACAATTTCTGACAGTATCTCAGGTTTAAACTTCAAAAGAGTAGGTCTGGGATGGTATCTCCCCAGCATCCTTTGTAGTAAAAATTGTGGCTTCTGCAATGTTCTTATTTTCCTTAATTTCTCCCTTGACTCCCTGTTAGTCCAACACTCTCACAGTTTTCCTGCTTTTTATGCATATGTATTTTTTTCTATTTGTTTTTAGATCTTTGGCTATTTATTCTTTTAATTTCTGTTTTACCTGCTATAATTTCTGCTCCTTTGTATTGGTGTCATTTGACATAGGGTACCTATTTGGCTTGAATAACCCCAAAACCTTACCATTAGACATACTTTACTTCCTTGATTCCTTTTTCATTTTGTGACTCTGCTGTTGTGTGGTTTTAAACATAAGGATTTGAATTTTCCTACTTTACTTTTGAGGGACTCTTTTAATTAGCCTCATTTTTACAGTGCCTTCTTGAAAGTTTAATGTCTCAGTGCTAGTTATCATTCTTCTGAGGACGTTGAACTGTATTGTAATCCATGTTGTTTAGTGGCTCTACTGTAGTTACTGCTTGAACCAACTCTTGAGCATCACATAGGGCTAAACTGAAAATAAAATAATCTCTTTTATGTATTTTAGGACAGACTATTCCCAAAAGCAATCTGTTAAAGTGTCAGATTGAGAAAAGTTTTAGAGAAGCAATGTGAAATCTGATAATTTTATATGGATGTAGCTGAACTAACCCATTATTATTATTTCATTAAATTTAGTTGACTCTAATTTCCCTCAACACTGTGTGTGTGGTAACCCTCCCCTGATAAGGAGGTGGGTATTTTAAGGCCACCAGACAGGTTAATGCAAAATCAGGCAATGAGAAATAAATAAAAACATTCTGTAGTGGAAGCAAGTTTAATTCTCATTTCTAAAGACCTTAATAGAGTTTCTTATGAACAATGTAGGCAAAGGCAGGAAATGCCATGCCCCAATAAGGGATCTGATATCTCAGCATTAGAATGTAATGTAAAATTGAAATGTATTGACCCCCCCTTCTAACCCTTCCTCCCTGCGTTAGGCTCTGGTATGTGTGTTGTGCCCCACCTTGTTGTGTCTCTGGCCCTTTCCTCAGTCGTCTTCACCTATTATCTCTGCATACTTACCACATCTGCTAATGGGTGGTAAAAGATTCCTGGATAGGCAGCTATGTGTCTGTCTGTATGAGTGACTTCCATGTTTACTGCTAGGGGCTGACAAGTGAACTGGGATGGATGGGGGGCATCGGACATACAGATGGATGTGTAACTTCAAAGGGGCTGTCAGCCACAGTCATCTGCTCCTTGGTAGCTGTGGTATCTTCGTACAGATGGGGCAGAGAATTATTGTTTTTCTGTCAGTTCCTCTATGTGTCCTCTGCTCGCCAGATTCCTTCATACCATTTCCCATGATGCTGGGTCCAGTGTTGCTCCAAAGTGGTTTATTTGGGTATATCTTAGTGGCACTTCATACATCTCAGACCTCTTTATAAGTGACTGTGCAAATCTGTTTCTGCTGGATACTGGAGACAAGGAATGAGTGTTCACTTACAAACCCTTAGATAATGGCTGTTGACTAGGGATTTCTTCTTAGAGTAGTGTCCTTATGTAAGTGCACCAGTGTAAGTGTGTCTGCATCCCTGTGCTGCTGATCGGAGAACTTCATTAGCAGCACCCATGGGGCCCACACATGTGCTGTGTCTCCTTCTGCTGTGCCACGAAGCTAGTCAGCACACACAGGCCAACCCTCCTTAGTTCCTTCTCAACCATCCCTGGCTAGAGATGGAACCATTTGCTGTCCATTAAAGACTATCATCTTAATTTACAGTCCTATACTTAGTCTCCTAGTTATAGTTCCAGTTGTAGTTTTTCTCCTTTTTATTTTTATCCCTAAAAATAAAAAAAAATTTTTAATTTTTTTCTTCCTACCTTTTTTTCCCTGTCGGGGACCCTTTCCCCCAATGGGGTATGCCTAGTTCAGTGAGCTTCAAGAAGTGCCCCACTTGTAAAGAAGTGATCCTGATCGCAGATAAGCGCTCTCAGTATATTTGCTGCCTCGGGGAAGGCCACATACAATGGAAGTGTGATCTTTGCCAACAACTCTGGCCAAAATCCTGCAAAGACAGAGAGCTCCGCCAGAAGATTATCTTCATGGAGAAAGCTCTCCGACCCCAGTCGCCTGGTAGACATGAGTCTTCTCCACACCCTTCTACATCTAAGGACACCAGGTTGAAGAAGCAGGCTGTGGATCCCTCTCACAAATCATCTAAGAAAGCAGGAAGCCCCCTAGTGAGCCCCGAGATAGCTGCACGTGATCACCATCTCACTTGGTACCTTCAGCACTGCTTGCACCAAGGCCATCTCAGTCCAACACCCATGGCTTATGGAAACTGACAGCAACTGGTACCACTGACAGACTCAGACCCGGTGGGCACAGGCACTGAATCATCAGCACTGAAGGACAGGAGTAAGCATGCCTCTAAAAAGGCACTCCTGCTATTTGAGCCCACATTGATACTGCCAGCGATGACTTTCCTGGCACCAGTGTGATCGGCATGGACAAGATCCTCAGCATCTCCACCGATGCCAGGCTGATTGTTACTGGCAGAACTCCACCGTTCAAGAGACCTCCACACGCTGGAGGCACCGGAGTCCCCTACTCTTGGTACCCGAGACCTCTGCACCAAGTCTCTACCAGGCATGGGAAGTATCCCTGCTGCCATGCCATGCCCTTCCACGCTCTAGTGAGGGTTCAGACAGTGAGCCTGAGGAGATAGTGTCTCAGTTCTCCTCCCAAGCTCCATGGTACTCACTATAAACAGAGCCCAAGGATATACCTGCAGGATATATTCTGGTATGGCCACCCATAGGCTCCATCACTGGGCTCTAAGCCACCACGATCCCAATGGTCATATTGGGACCTTTGGGTGGTACACTGCCAGCATACTCGTCAAGCTCTGAGCCTTGCCCGAGAACCCTCCAGGCACACTTCCTTGGCCACACCATCCAGGGCTTCAGAACTGCCACAAGACTTAGAGGAACAGTAAGCCAGTACCAAGGAGGAAGCGACTGCAAGGACCATATCCTCCTCCTCTCCAGATGAAGCTGTCATTACTTCTCAACTATCTTTGGCAGTTGACTTTTCGTCTCTTCCATGAGATGGCAAAAATTGTGGCAGTCCCAACCTGCAAGTGAGCGGACAAAATATACTATGTCCCCGCCAAGGAATTTGACTTATTATCCTCCCACCCCCGACCCAGCTCCATCATGGTGGATGCTGTCAACTCCTGTGGCCGACATCACGACTCAAGGGCTTCTCCCTATGATGGATTGGTTCTTGATCTGTTCGATAGAAAAGCATACTCCTCAGACACTCTACAATTTCATATTGCCAACTACCAAGCCCTCACAGCTAAGTACTGAATGATTTTATTGAAAAGATGCCAGAAGCACATCATGACTCATTCAAGGCCATTATCCAGGAGGACCAATTAGTGGCAAAGACATTGTTGCAATCTGCCCTTAATGTGGCTGATATGGCAGCTAGGTCTGTCTCCATGGCTGTGGTGATGTGATGAGTGTCATAGCTCTATTTATAGATTCATAGATTCATAGATAATAAGGTCAGAAGGGACCATTCTGATCATCTAGTCCGACCTCCTGCACAGCGCAGGCCACAGAACGTCACCCACCCACTCCTATGAAAAACCTCACCCATGTCTGAGCTATTGAAGTCCTTAAATCATGGTTCAAAACTTCAAGGAGCAGAGAAGCCTCCCTCCAGTCAACCATGCCCCATGCTACAGTGGAAGGCAAAAAAACCTCCAGGGCCTCTCCAATCTGCCCTGGAGGAAAATTCCTTCCCGACCCCAAATATGGCAATCAGCTAAACCCTGAGCACATGGGCAAGATTCACCAGCTAGATACCCAGGAAAGAATTTTCTATAGTAAATCAGATCCCATCCATCTAATATCCCATCTCAGGGGATTTGGCCTATTAACCCTGAATATTTAAAGATCAATTACTTACCAAAATCCCATTATCCCATCATACCATCTCCTCCATAAACTTATCGAGTAGAATCTTAAAACCAGATAGATCTTTTGCCCCCACTGCTTCCCTTGGAAGGCTATTCCAAAACTTCACTCCTCTGATGGTTAAAAACCTTCGTCTGATTTCAAGTCTAAACTTCCTGGTGGCCAGTTTGTACCCATTTGTTCTTGTGTCCACATTGGTGCTGAGCTGAAATAATTCCTCTCCCTCTCCTATATTTATCCCTCTGATATATTTATAGAGAGCAATAATATCTCCCCTCAACCTTCTTTTAGTTAGGCTAAACAAGCCCAGCTCCTTAAGTCTCCTTTCATAAGACAAGTTTTCCATTCCTCGGATCATCCTAGTAGCCCTTCTCTGTACCTGCTCCAGTTTGAATTCATCCTTTTTAAACATGGGAAACCAGAACTGCACAAAGTATTCTAGGTGAGGTCTCACCAGTGCCTTGTATAACGGTACTAAAACCTCCTTATCCCTACTGGAAATGCCTCTCCTGATGCATCCCAAAACCGCATTAGCTTTTTTCATAGCCATATCACATTGGCAGCTCATAGTCATCCTATGATCAACCAATACTCCAAGGTCCTTCTCCTCTTCCGTTACTTCTAATTGATGCGTCCCCAACTTATAACTAAAATTCTTGTTATTAATCCCTAAATGCATAACCTTACACTTCTCACTATAACATTTCATCCTATTACTATTACTCCAGTTTACAAGGTCATCCAGATCCTCCTGTATAATATCCCGATCCTTCTCCGAATTGGCAATACCTCCCAGCTTTGTATCATCTGCACACTTTATTAACACACTCCCACTTTTTGTGCCAAGGTCAGTAATAAAAAGATTAAATAAGATTGGTCCCAAAACCGATCCCTGAGGAACTCCACTGGTAACCTCCCTCCAACCTGACAGTTCGCCTTTCAGTAGGACCCAGTCTCCCCTTTAACCAATTCCTTATCCACCTTTTGATGTTCATATTGATCCCCATCTTCTCCAATTTAACTAATAATTCCCCATGTGGCACGGTATCAAATGCCTTACTGAAATCTAGGTAAATTAGATCCACTGCATTTCCTTTATCTAAAAAATCTGTTACTTTTTCAAAAAAGGAGATTAGGTTGGTTTGGCACGATCTACCTTTTGTAAAACCATGTTGTATTTTGTCCCATTTACCATTGACTTCAATGTCCTTAACTAATTTCTCCTTCAAAATTTTTTCCAGGACCTTGCATACTACAGATGTCAAACTAGCTGGCCTGTAGTTACCCGGATCACTTCTTTTTCCTTTCTTAAAAATAGGAACTATATTAGCAATTCTCCAATCATTCGGTACTATTCCTGAGTTTACAGATTCATTAAAAATTCTTGCTAATGGGCTTGCAATTTCAGGTGCCAATTCCTTTAATATTCTTGGATGAAGATTATCTGGGCCCCCCGATTTAGTCCCATTAAGCTGTTTCAGTTTCGCTTCTACCTCTGATATGGTAATATCTACCTCTATATCCTTCTTCCCATTTGTCATGCTACCGTTATCCCCAAGATCCTCTTTAGCCTTATTAAAGACTGAGGCAAAGTATTTGTTTAGATATTGGGCCATGCCTAGATTATCTTTAACCTCCGCTCCATCCTCAGTGTTAAGCGGCCCCACTTCTTCCTTCTTAGTTTTCTTCTTATTTATATGGCTATAGAACCTTTTACTATTGGTTTTAATTCCCTTTGCAAGGTCCAACTCTACTCGACTTTTAGCCTCTCTCATTTTATCCCTACATCTTCTGACCTCAATTAGGTAGCTTTCCTTGCTGATCCCTCCCATCTTCCACTCCCTGTATGCTTTCTGCTTCTTCATAATCACCTCTCTAAGATGCTTGCTCATCCAGCTTGGTCTACAACTCCTTCCTATGAATTTTTTCCCCTTTCTTGGGATACAGGCTTCCGATAGCTTCTGCAGTTTTGATTTAAAGTAATCCCAGGCCGCCTCTACCTTTAGATCCATAAGTTCTTCAGTCCAATCCACTTCGCTAACTAATTTCCTTAATTTTTGAAAGTCAGCCCTTTTGAAATCAAAAACCCTAGTTGCAGATTTATTTTTGTTAATCCTTCCATTTAGTTTGAACTGAATTAGCTCATGATCACTTGAGCCAAGATTGTCCCCTACAACCATTTCTTCTATGAGGTCCTCGCTACTCACCAAAATTAAATCAAAAATGGCATCCCCTCTAGTCGGTTCAGCAACTACTTGATGAAGGAATCTATCAGCTATCGCATCTAGGAAAATCCGAGCCCTATTATTATTACTAGCACTGGTCCTCCAGTCTGTATCTGGGAAGTTAAAGTCTCCCATGATCACGCAGTTTCCATTAGTATTTACTTGATTAAAGACATTAAAAAGGGCTCTATCCATATCCAAATTAGATCCCGGAGGTCTATAGCACACCCCAAGCACTATCGTAGGAGAGGCTTTACTAGTTTTCTTCCCCAATGTAATTTTTGCCCAGACGGACTCTGTCTTATCCATTGCATCGCTTCTTATTTCTTTACATTCTACCTCATCATTGATATACAATGCTACTCCACCCCCTTTACCTTTGTTTCTGTCTTTCCTAAACAGCACATACCCTTCAATACCTGTAGTCCAGTCATGACTACTATTCCACCATGTTTCTGTTATCCCTATAATATCTGGTTTCACTTCCTGCACCAGTAGCTCTAGTTCCTCCATTTTGTTACCTAGACTCCTCGCATTGGTGTACAAACATCTTAATTTTTGCTGTTTGGACTCGCTCACATTTTGTACCCTATTAGGCACAGTCATTCTACAGCCAGTATAACCTATTAGACTAGTATCCACACCGCCCTCGCTCCTTATATACATTCTCCTACCCATGGCTGTATCCTTTCTTACTCTTATCGGGCTTCCCAAAAGAAGTACAGTCCATGATCAAGGATCTTTTCTTAGAGGGCATGAAGCTCTTCACCAAGAAGACTGATGCCTCCCTTCACACCCTGAAGGACTTCAGGCTATCCTCCGGGCACTGGGTATCTATACACTGGGACAAAAGAGAGGATTTAGTCCCAGTCCCAGCAGAGACCACAGGCATCTCTGTACCAACCTCAGTATCACTATGAGACACAAAGAAGGAAAGGGAAATTCCCTAAACGCAAACAACCTGGTCCACAATCTTTGTCCCAGCCCTCTATGTTTAAGCTCCACTTTTGACAGGCAGGTCCAGGCACTGTTAGACCACTCTCCCTGACTGACACAGCTGCTCCTTATTTCCACAGTTTTTTGGCCACCAATTGGCAATGTTATGTGGTGTCTGGGAATGCATAACATCGAACCGGTGGGTCCTAGAGATCATTAGAATCAGGTACTCTATCCATTTTACCTCCCTACCCTCTCCACAACACCCTTCTCCATCCTCCTTGAGAGACCCTTCTCAGGAGAGTTTACTTCAACAGGAGATCGCCACCTTCTAGGAGCCATAGAACCAGTATCCCAACATCTATGAGGCAAGGGGTTCTACTCTCATTATTTCCTAATACCCAAAAGGAAGGGAGCTTGGAAACCCCAGGTTAAACCACAGAGTTCTCAACAAGTTTGTCAAGGCTCAAAAATTTAAGATGACCACCTTAACAATCATCCCAATGTTGGAAAAAAGGAAGACTGTTTTTTTTTGTCCCTCGACCTCCAGGAAGCCTATTTTCATATCTCAATCCTACCGGCTCACAGACAATTCCTCAGGTTCACTCTGGGACACAATCACTACCAATACAGAGTGCTCCCTTCAGAGTATCATTGGACCCAAGAGTATTCTCCAAGGTTCTCTCAGTGATGGCCACTCATTTACATTCTGAAGGGGTAATGATCTACCCCTACTTGGATGATTGTCTTCTCAAAGCCCAATCTCTTTGAGAGGCTCACCAAGTCACTGAAGCTATGATGCACTTGTTTCCAGAGCTGGGCCTACAGATCAACACCCAGAAGTCAACCATCGCTCCAGTGCAATGGCTGGAATTCATAGGGGCTGACTTCGACTCAACACAGGCCAAAGCCCTCTTACCCCAACACACGTTTCTAACCCTAGTCACACTAATAGACATTGTTCAAAGCAGCCCACAAATACAAGCCAGACTCTGCCTCCAACTCTTGGGGCATATGGCAGTGGGCATGGCAGTGATACCACAGGCCAGGTTTCACATGCGATGGCTGCAAATGTGGTTCTGCTTGGCTTTCAGACCAAACAAGCCCGTTGCCAACTCTGTCCACATATCTATTCAGGGGATACCATCATAGGGCCTAATCACATCAGCCACACTATCAGAGGCTCGTTCACCTGCGCATCTACCAATGTGATATATGCCATCATGTGCCAGCAATGCCCCTCTGCCATGTACATTGGCCAAACTGGACAGTCTCTACGTAAAAGAATGAATGGACACAAATCAGACGTCAAGAATTATAACATTCAAAAACCAGTTGGAGAACACTTCAATCTCTCTGGTCACTCGATCACAGACCTAAGAGTGGCTATACTTCAACAAAAAAGCTTCAAAAACAGACTCCAACGAGAGACTGCTGAATTGGAATTAATTTGCAAACTGGATACAATTAACTTAGGCTTGAATAGAGACTGGGAATGGATGAGTCATTACACAAAGTAAAACTATTTCCCCTTGGTATTTCTCCCTCCCACCCCACCCCCCACTGTTCCTCTGATATTCTTGTTAACTGCTGGAATTAGCCTACCTGCTTGTCACCATGAAAGGTTTTCCTCCTTTCCCCCCCTGCTGCTGGTGATGGCTTATCTTAAGTGATCACTCTCCTTACAGTGTGTATGATAAACCCATTGTTTCATGTTCTCTGTGTGTGTGTATATAAATCTCTCCTCTGTTTTTTCCACCAAATGCATCCGATGAAGTGAGCTGTAGCTCACGAAAGCTTATGCTCTAATAAATTTGTTAGTCTCTAAGGTGCCACGGGTACTCCTTTTCTTTTTGCGAATACAGACTAACACGGCTGCTACTCTGAAACCTGTCATTATGCAAGGCACTGAATTTAGCCGTATAGAGTGGAAATCTGTCAACTTCATGAAAAAACTTGCACAGATACAGACAGACATCATCTTCCTCTCCAGATGCAAACAGATGGACATCATACTGAAAGGACTGAAGGTAAAAAATCCATTACAATCTACATACCACACAGACTATGCTGACAGCTTGTGCTACACACTCTGAAAGAAACTGCGGAACCACCTGATCAACATCCTCTACAGCAAACAGGGAAAGATTAAGAATGAGCTCTCAAAACTGGATACTCTCATAAAGAACCAACCTTCCACACAAACTTCCTCGTGGCTGGACTTTACAAAAACTAGACAAGCCATTTACAAAACACACTTTGCTTCTCTACAAAAGAAAAAGGACACTAAGCTATCTAAACTACTATATGCCACAAGGGGCCACAACAATGGTTCCCATAACCCACCCAGCAATATTGTTAATCTATCCAACTATACTCTTAGGACAGATTCTTCTGCTGGGCTATCTCGGGGCCTCTCCTTTTGCCCCTCCACCCCCACGAACATGATACAGTTCTGTGGTGACCTAGAATCCTATTTTCGACGTCTCAGACTCAAGGAATATTTCCAACACACCTCTGACCAACATATTAACCCACAGAGACCTTCCTGCCAACACTACAAAAAGAAGGATTCTGGGTGGACTCCTCCTGAAGGTCGAAACAGCAGCCTGGATTTCTACATAGACTGCTTCCGCCGACGTGCACGAGCTGAAATTGTGGAAAAGCAGCATCGCTTACCCCATAACCTCAGCCATGCAGAACACAGTGCCATCCACAGCCTCAGAAACAACTCTGACATCATAATCAAAAAGGCTGACAAAGGAGGTGCTGTCGTCATCATGAATAGGTCGGAGTATGAACAAGAGGCTACTAGGCAGCTCTCCAACACCACTTTCTACAAGCCATTACCCTCTGATCCCACTGAGAGTTACCAAAAGAAACTACAGCATTTGCTCAAGAAACTCCCTGAAAAAGCACAAGAACAAATCCGCACAGACACACCCCTGGAGCCCCGACCTGGGGTATTCTATCTGCTACCCAAAATCCATAAACCTGGAAATCCTGGACGCCCCATCATCTCAGGCATTGGCACCCTGACAGCAGGATTGTCTGGCTATGTAGACTCCCTCCTCAGGCCCTTCGTTACCAGCACTCCCAGCTATCTTCGAGACACCACTGACTTCCTGAGGAAACTACAGTCCATTGGTGATCTTCCTAAAAACACCATCCTAGCCACTATGGATGTAGAAGCCCTCTACACCAACATTCCACACAAAGATGGACTACAAGCCGTCAGGAACAGTATCCCCGATACTGTCACGGCTAACCTGGTGGCTGAACTTTGTGACTTTGTCCTGACACATAACTATCTCAGATTTGGTGACAATGTATACCTTCAAATCAGTGGCACTGCGATGGGTACCCGCATGGCCCCACAGTATGCCAACATTTTTATGGCTGACTTAGAACAACGCTTCCTCAGCTCTCGTCCCCTAATGCCCCTACTCTATTTGCGCTACATTGATGACATCTTCATCATCTGGACCCATGGAAAAGAAGCTCTTGAGGAATTCCACCATGATTTCAACAATTTCCATCCCACCATCAACCTCAGCCTGGACCAGTCCACACAAGAGATCCACTTCCTGGACACTACGGTGCTAATAAGCGATGGTCACATAAACACCACCCTATATCGGAAACCTACTGACCGCTATTCCTACCTACATGCCTCTAGCTTTCATCCAGATCATACCACTCGATCCATTGTCTACAGCCAAGCGCTACGATATAACCGCATTTGCTCCAACCCCTCAGACAGAGACAAACACCTACAAGATCTCTATCATGCATTCCTACAACTACAATACCCACCTGCTGAAGTGAAGAAACAGATTGACAGAGCCAGAAGAGTACCCAGAAGTCACCTACTACAGGACAGGCCCAACAAAGAAAACAACAGAACGCCACTAGCCATCACCTTCAGCCCCCAACTAAAACCTCTCCAACGCATCATCAAGGATCTACAACCTATCCTGAAGGACGACCCATCACTCTCACAGATCTTGGGAGACAGACCAGTCCTTGCTTACAGACAGCCCCCCAATCTGAAGCAAATACTCACCAGCAACCACACACCACACAACAGAACCACTAACCCAGGAACCTATCCTTGCAACAAAGCCCGTTGCCAACTCTGTCCACATATCTATTCAGGGGATACCATCATAGGGCCTAATCACATCAGCCACACTATCAGAGGCTCGTTCACCTGCGCATCTACCAATGTGATATATGCCATCATGTGCCAGCAATGCCCCTCTGCCATGTACATTGGCCAAACTGGACAGTCTCTACGTAAAAGAATGAATGGACACAAATCAGACGTCAAGAATTATAACATTCAAAAACCAGTTGGAGAACACTTCAATCTCTCTGGTCACTCGATCACAGACCTAAGAGTGGCTATACTTCAACAAAAAAGCTTCAAAAACAGACTCCAACGAGAGACTGCTGAATTGGAATTAATTTGCAAACTGGATACAATTAACTTAGGCTTGAATAGAGACTGGGAATGGATGAGTCATTACACAAAGTAAAACTATTTCCCCATGGTATTTCTCCCTCCCCCCCCCCCCCCCACTGTTCCTCTGATATTCTTGTTAACTGCTGGAATTAGCCTACCTTGCTTGTCACCATGAAAGGTTTTCCTCCTTTCCCCCCCCTGCTGCTGGTGATGGCTTATCTTAAGTGATCACTCTCCTTACAGTGTGTATGATAAACCCATTGTTTCATGTTCTCTGTGTGTGTGTGTGTGTGTGTATATAAATCTCTCCTCTGCTTTTTCCACCAAATGCATCCGATGAAGTGAGCTGTAGCTCACGAAAGCTTATGCTCTAATAAATTTGTTAGTCTCTAAGGTGCCACGGGTACTCCTTTTCTTTAGACCAAACAAGGACAGTCTGGAAAAACTCATGTCACTACCCACCAGGATCAAAAACCCCTTAAACTGGTGGAAGGACTCGGCCAATGTTTGCAAAGGGATCCCCTTCTCACAAACATCACTGTCATTGATCATCACCACCGATGCATTACTCATAGAGTGGGGTGCGCACCTAAATGGCATCACGACACAAGACAAAGTGTCACCCACGGAACTATCCCTCCATATCAGTCATCTCGAGCTGAGAGCAGTCAGCAATATCTGCACCCATTTCTTCCTGCAGATCACAGGATCACACACAAAGATCCTGACAGACAACATAGCCTGTATGTACTACAGGTATGGCAGGGGAGCTAGATGACCCTCCCTATGCACAAAAGCAATGAGATGATGGAATTGGTGCATCTCCCACAACATTACACTGTGTGGTGTACCTCCTGGATACTCAAAACTCGATAGTGGATGACTCGGTCACAAATTCCCACATGACCACGAGTGGGAGATACCCCCAACAGTACTTCATGACCTATTCAGACAATGGTGGACACCATCTACAGACCTGTTTGCCGCTCACCTGAACAAGAGGTGTCCACACTACTGCTTTAGAGCAGGTATGGGAGAACACTCCTGGGGTGGTGATCTCCTCCTCTCCTGGGACAGGGACCTTCTCTATGCCTTCCCTCCATTTCCCCTACTGTTGGACAGTCCTGCTGAAAATAAAAAGGGTCAGAGCTTGTATCATTCTCACTACACCTACTTTGCTGAGACAGACCTGGTACCCTTACCTGTCACAGCTTGCGACGTGCCTGCTGATGTCTCTCCCGGCCATTTCACACCGTACCCTCCATCTCAACTTGGGGCTTCTCCACCTCAATGCATGGCTCCTGCTTGGTTCCAACAGCTAGAAACCTCCAGTTCAAGGCCAGTACAAGAGGTTCTATTATATAGTAGAAAGTCCTCAACATGACGTACTTACCTGCAGAAATGGTCCAGCTTTCAGATTTGGTGCACATCTCAACAAATTTTCCCAACATCTGCGGCTCTTCCATATATCCTAGACTATTTTAACCCTAAAATTGTCTGGACTATCTCTAAGGTCATTTCATCAACCTGTAGAGGGGTACTCAGTGCTGTCACATCCAACTACAAAAAGGTTCAAGGATATGGTAAATCTCTTTCCTGAACCTCTACTTCCTACCCCCACATGGGACCTGAGCCTTGTACTGGAAGGACTGACTAGGACCCCTTCAAACCCCTGGCCCACTACCTGCTCACTAGCGTGCCTATCAATGAAAACTGCCTTTCTGGTAGTGATGACAAGATGGCGCATGCGTGGGCCAAACAGACACTGCTACCGAAGTTCTTCAATCAGCAGCACAGGGATGCAAGCCAACCTACAGTAGAGCATCCATAGGGGCACACATCTTGAAGAACCATCGTTAATGCACAAGGTGAGTAACTTCTCCCTGTTCAAACCTTATTATCAAGTTTGTGAGGGGTTCATGTTCAAAGTTTCAGTTTTGAACGTGTCCCCAAAACTCCAAGTAAAGTTGTGCCAAACCAATAGGTTTTGGGATGAAAGACATGAAACCATAGTCTTACATTCTTACCAGTTGACATTTTGTTTCAGGCTTGTTCTGCTCGTTTGTGGAGGTGGATTTTGTCTGGGTTTGGGTTTCATTTGGGGCAGACCTGTTAGAGAGAGATGGATGGTGGTTTACAACCTGCTTGCTGAAAGCTATTGATTTATACTGATTATAAACACAAATTTGAATTAAAATACACTTTATACAGAGGAACAGAGTTAAACATTTTAAGATATCTAGTAAGATCCCTTTACATGTTTTCAATATTTACTAATGTTAATTCATGGTTAATGCTCAGTAATAGTTGTGCTACCTGAAGTGTGTGCTCAGTGTAAAGATTTTCCAGCAAGGTATATTACATCACTTACTATTTTCAGAAACCTACAGTATTTATGGTGAGGGGATGAGCTTGGCCTTAACTTGAAAGGCCTTGTTTTTGTCAGTTTACATGTGTGCCAAATTGTTAGTTAAACTTCAGGTGTATTGATGTTTTTCACTGTTATTTTCCCCCCCCCCATCTTTTTTTATCTGAATTCTTCCATGCTGTCAGATGTTGCTTATGCCACAAATAAGGCTCTTTCATCCCTGTCTATCCTGGGCTGCTGTTTGCATGTCCTCTGTGTTGCTGAGTACCATTCGTTTTCTATCTCAGAACAGTGTTCGATCGCAGGGTCCTTTTGCACGTTCTTCCAGACATGCTGTGGCAGACACTCTGGCTTCATTCCTAAGATATGTCCCAGATATTTCCATCATCATTTACAAATGCAAGAGAGGTGAAGTGACTTGCCCACTGGCTAGTAGTAGAGTCAGAAATAGAAAAAAAAACTAACTGCCAGAGAAAACATCTCATTCATAAAATCAGTTGTCTCTTTGATAGCCTCCCTCTTTGTATGAGGCCTGTACTTTGAACTGGGGCTGTGATTTCAGCCTGAGGAGATGTACTCACTCTAGCTTTCATTGAGCTGGTACACTAAAAATAGTGTAGCTGCAGCAGTGGGAGGGGCTACTTGCCTTCAGTACACACCTAGGGTCTCGGAGCAGTTAGTTCTTCATGCTGCTTTTGCTACTGTGACAACACTATTTTTAACACACTTGCTTGATGAGATTGACAGTGAGTGTGTCTCCTTGAACTGGGAAACACACCAAAAGTGTAGACATATTCTTTGAGGCAGGAACAGCATCTTCCTATGTGTTTATAAAGTACTTAATACAGCAGGACCTTCCAGTCCACACTGGGGCCTCTGGACTCTACCATGATATAAATATCTAAGAATAATGTTTTCCAAATAATTAAATTTGACACTTGTAATACCAAATGTAGCCACAAGAATAGTTTTGAAAATACTTACAAATACAATAATTAATTGGCAGGTTGAGATCTTATACTAAGTAGCAAATCCTGAAAAAATGTGGGATTATAAATTAAATGCTACAAGACCATTAACTGTAGCCAACTTGCTATAATATGCATATATACTAATATATACAATATTGCATTCTATTTTCATTTCTAATTGTCTGAAAGATGGATGTTTTGCTTTTTAAATTCTTCATAAGCTATTTCAGTCCAGTGATGTAATTTGTGGGCAGTGTTGTGCCTACTAATTAAAAGCATTTCCCAAAATACATTAATTAAAAATATAACTCTTTAAAGGGGAAGAAAAACAGATTTTATGATTTTGAAAACATCTAATTTCCAATCCTCCTCTTCTGATTTGTACCATGCTATGGTTGAATAAACAATTTAACTATGCTTGAATTTTCCTTATCATTAAATTGGTGAATGGCTTATCAAATGTCAAAAGTCATTTTAAGCACCATGCAATAGAATATAAAATCATTTCTTTTAACATAGATTTTTCTAGTATAGTATGATAAAGCTTTAGTACTTGATAAACCAAAAGTTTGTCTTTAGTCTGAGTTAATGACAGTGTGACCATTGGGTTTTTTTGGTCTCAGTATCTGATCTTTGAGACCAGATATGTCTCCTCTGAATATGTAGGTTTTGCTTTTACCTTAAAATCACAAATTAATTGCAGTAATACATTGTTCCTATATGGTGTTAGCTACCAGACTACTTAACATCCTTTGTATGAAGGTCTCATTGTAATACGTGTGCCATGTTGTATTGTTTGTTAATGTATCCATGATACCAAGAAAATAGATATTAATGTAGAAGCATCTGTGATTACTGGACACAAAACAGTTCCCATTATAATATTATAAAGTAACTGAAATATTTATCCCATATTTTGCTCTCACATTTTACTTCTCATTCTGAGGAAAGAGGGTTTTTATTTTGGTTTTTACAGGACTAAACTTTTAAGAAAGGAAAATTGATTTTGATTAAACAGCCAAAATGCTGTTTGATAAAATGGGATTTTGCAAAAGCTTTTAATATTTAATTTCTTCAGGCTGAGTATCTGGAAGAACATTTAGTTCCTGTTTTGAAAGATGAATGCCTTACATTGCAAAGTGTACCAAAGGCTCATCTGCAGTCATAGAACATTGCTTGCTTCTCTAGTATGTACGTGCAAGGAAGAGTAGAAGGGGTTGAGTGGGCAGTTGGCAGTCATTCATTGTCAGTGATTGCTAGTCATTCATAAAAACTGCAGACCTGAGAGGTGGAGCCAGAAGGAGCAGCCTTTCAGACTGTTGCAGAAGATGCTCATTTGCATAATCCTAAATGATTCTAAAAGCTGCTCAAATACAGCATGATGAATGTAATGATAAGACATATGATAAATCTGTGTGTAATTAAAAGAAATTGCATAGAATAAAATGTTAATTCTTTACTTATTAAGACCATCACAATTTCATATATGTAGCAATCTGTCTGATAGTTCTGTTAGTTTCTCTGTTGAAAACAATAAATCAGGTTAAAGGAGTGCTCTCTGTTTTGTGAAGTTGCTTGCAATATTTCCATTTATTTCCTTTAATAAATGTAAAACAATAACCGGTAATTAACACATTGTGCTGGAGATACCAAATCAAATTCTATAGCCTATAAAAGTCCATAGATTAAGATTCTGAAGCCTATAGAAATAGAACTGGGGGCTTGATCCTGCATTCCTTGCCCACCCAAAACACCTGTTGACTCAAATAGCAGTTTTGGATCTGCAAAGAGTGCAGGATTGGACCCCATAATTGTTCAGATTTTTAAATGATAGTAAGAATATAATTTCCAGGGAAATTACTGTAAAAAGAAACAAACAATAAAAAACTATTTTCCTCCAATGTCACTATTTTTTTATGGTTGCTATATGCAGCAGTTTTATTTTTCTTAACTGCTTATTCACCATACAATCTTGACAACACTTGATATCATATTGTGTCCAAAATGAGTCAATGAAGCAAAATAGGGATGTTGTGGTACATTGGAAGACTTTTTTTTTTTTAATTTATAGATTATAAATTTGATTTACTAAAAAACTGGATGTGAATGTTATTACATCCAATATTCAGTCTTTTAAAGTTGGCATGCCTTTCCCACAAACCTCCAGATGTAATCACTCATCTGACAGCATGCTGATCTAGTATTAGTAAGATACAATATTTAAGGCAGGATGCAGTGTCCCAGTACCATAGCATTAAAATTAAAGGGTCTCATTTTAAAGTGGCCATACTTGATTTTCTGTAATAAATGACTTATTTTGTTATAGGGCAAAACAGCTACTGTATCATGTCATGTAGGAAGGATCTCCATGGACAGTAAAGGCGAAGGAGAGGGGAATCAAAATCTATCATAAAAGGGGGAAAAATCTGCTTTAACTTTCCCAGAATTTTGGGTGTTTGTACCTGGAGTTTTAGTTAAGACCCATGTTAAGTAAAGTCAGAAAGAACTTTAATACCAGCCTGTGTTAAACACAGAGATAATGAGCTAAATGGTTATATACTGTTTTAGAGTCCCAAATTTACTTTTGAGATAGTGTTCATCCCTGTTATCAGACAGAAGATTTTTACAGCAAAGCAGCTCAATGTATCTTTAACAAATAGCTAATTAAATTGTACATTCCAGCCTCTCTGAAGCTTTTACAGAAACTGTGATTTAAAAAATCGTTCTATATGGCTATGTTCTAGTGAAAATGTATATATGTTTAAGCCTATTTTTCAGAAGGTAATTGTCCATTGTTGAAGAAGAACTAATGTTATAGAGTCAGATAGCTTAAATAAACAATGCCCTACGTACATGTTCTTATCTACACAGAACTCTTCTATTACTCTTAGATTGAGACTAGGGTGACCAGACAGCAAATGTGAAAAATCGGGACGGGGGTGGGGGTCATAGGAGCCTATACAAGAAAAAAGATCCAAAAATTGGGACTGTTCCTATAAAGTCGGGACATCTGGTCACCCTAATTGAGACAGACCCAGCCACATGCAGACATCACCCAGACACCCCAGTTTAGTCAGTCTTGAGCAGCAATCAAGAACAGCTGTTAAACTGCTGTCCCTGGAGGTTTCCAAACATCTCCCCAATGCCACAGAACCTTCCCCTCCTGGCCACTTTATCACCTTCTGGTCAGGAGCCATAAAAGCAGCAGCGGATTCATCACACTGCCTTGTGATGACCTATTAACATGCAACCGATTCATTACAATATACTTGGCTGTTTTTGATTTTCCATCCTCTGTCTGTACTGCAAGTTGCAATACTGGACTAACTAACATTTTACAAAAGGAAGGCTTTTTCCCTAAATTTAGAAAGTAGATAAAAGCCTACCCATCAGTGAAATGCATCTCAAAGATGTAGTTGGATTGGCAGTTTCTATTTATAAACTTGCAGCTCCCCCGCCCACCCTCATAATGGGTTTGTCATGGCTAGAATTTTCAGTAAAATTTCAGCTTATAGCCAGCATGCTCGAACATCTTTGGGGTTTAGAGAAGACCAGAGTGAAGGTAGAAAATATCCTTACCCTAACAAATAATAAGCATCAAAAAAGTGATTGAAAGCCAAGCTTGTTAGAGGTAGGGGGTGAGGCCTAGAGAGAGTTCCTGAGATTACTAAATCCAAAAAAGGTTAAAGCAGGAATGTGAAGGAGCGTAACTCCCCTGATCTGCTAGAAGAGAAGGACAAGCCCTCTGCTTCTCCTTTCCCTACCTTCAGGAAATGATGATGCCCCAGAAAGCAGCCCTTTTGCCTTAGTTGTGAGGAGTCCACATACCCACTCTGGAGGAAAAAAGCAGAGGCCCTGTGGTTCTCTCATCTTTCACTGTGAAACCTGAATATGTGGCTTCTCTTCCTGCTTTGCACCTGTGAGAAGGAATAAAGGGATTGTTCAGGATTCACTCCATCCTATACACCTCTAGTTCTCTTGTAGCCTTGATGGTAAAATCCTGGGCTTGTTGAAGTCAATGACAAATTTCCCATTGACAGCAATAGGGCCAGGATTTCCCTCCTGGCTTGCTTAGTGATAGCCAAAAATTGTGGGCTCCCCCTCCTCCACTCATCTAATTTAAACACTGCTAAATCCCCAAAGAAGGAAAGGTTTACAGCTCCTACATGGTATTAGAAGATTGTGACCATTCTCATTTCACTAACAGCACTCATAGGCCGAGGGCCAAGCTGCTGGAAATACTCATTGTGTGAAAACAGTTTTGTAGAGCTCAGCATTCCTGTGTGTATTACAGTTCTGATGGTAGCTGTTGTCCTTTGAAATGGTTTTAGTGACAAGTAATTGTTAGAGCAATATGTAAGAAATCAGATATTTCTTGCCTTTATATTAAGGAGGTTGTGTGTTTAAAAAAAAATAGTTCCACTACAACATATGATTTATTTTTTAAATAATGCTATCACGGCTGCTGCTTGAATCCTAGGATACGTCTACATTGCAGCTAGAGGCGTGCTTCCCAGCTCGGGTAGACAGACACTACTAGCTCTGTCAGAGCTTGTGTGCTAAAGATAGCAGTGTAGCCGGGGTTAGTACAGAGAGCAGCTCTAGCTAGCTGCCTGAGTACAGATCTGTCCAGACCCCCTGGGTATGTGCTGCCACCTGTGCTGTTCCTGTCTATACTGCTGTTTTTAGCACAGTAGCTCAAGCAGAGCTAGCACATGTCTGTCTACCTAAGCTGGGAAGCACGGTCTACAGCATAGATGTACCCTTAGGCCTTGTCTACGCTAAAGGAAAAAGTCGATTGAAGCTACGCAATTTGAGTGACGTGAATAGCGTAACTCAAATCGACTTTAGCTTAGATCTACTTAGCGCGGGGTCCACGCTATGCAGTGTCGACGGGAGATGCTCTCCTGCGACTCCCCTTATTCTTCTTGATCCACTGTAGTACAGAAGTTGACAGCAGAGTGCTCTGAGGTTTATTTAGTGGGTCTACACTAGACCTGCTAAACCGCTCACCGATGCATCGATTGCCACTCGTTGATCCCCCTGTAAGCGTAGACTAGCCTTAGAGATTGTAAGGGGGTGTGTTACGTAGAACAGCGCTTCTCCACATCTTTACTTAGTAGTTGCTCATATTTTGGCCACTGTCTTCCCCTGATGCTCCTTTCTGCTTTTCTGGCATCTGAATTACAGGGAAACTTGCACTTTTTTCCCATGTCTGCAAATGGAGGAAGAGGAAAAAGAGGTGATAATACCGACTCTATGAGCCTTTCCCTCATCTCCCTTCAAACTACCAGAGACAGGGACGCTTTTGAGTTACGCTATTTCTTATCAAAGTTAATTTCTCTCTGTCGTCTTTCTCAGGTAGCAGTGTCTGCAGTCTGGAAACAGGATAAAGGGCCAAATTTCCAGAAGTATTTAGAAAGATGCACATAGGTGCCTACGGACATTTTTCAAAGTGCCTATGTGCCCAAGTTCCCTTGGTACCTCTTGGGATTTTTAAATGCAATGATATCAATCTGCATCTTTAGGTGTCTAAATGCCTTTGAAAATCTGGTCTGAAAAGGCTTAATTCTCTGTGTCAGGAGGGCTTTACATATTAAATTTAAACCTACTATTCACTTCAGGAGGTCTGATCTCATCACAGTTCTGTCTTGTGTAGGTGTAATAAAAAGAGTAGAGGACTTCAAAGGAAGGTGTCTGTAGATGCCTTAGGGAGAACCTTTCTCTTGGAAACTTGTTCTGTTAGAACAGTCTTGAACTCTGGTTCATTACTGATTATGCCTTACCTCTGGAAACGTGCAGAGCAGCCACCTTACCCTCTTTTCTCTAGCTGCAGTGAGCCAGCTGTGGTGGCATCTTCCAGTGTGGTTTTAGGGCAGAAGTGGGCAAACTATGGCCCATGGGCCACATCCGGCCCACGGGTTCATCCTGCCCAGCCCCTAAGCTCCTGGCCGGGGAAGCTAGCTCTTGGCCCCTCCCCTGCTATCCCCCCTCCCCTGCAGTAACGCTGCCGTGTGGGCAGCACAGCTTGCGCCCACCCACCTCCCAGGCTTTCCAATAAGCCTGTCCTGCCAATTGGAGCAGCATGGTAAGGGGGTGGGGGAGGGAGGGGTAGATAAGGGGCAGGATGTCCCGGGGGCAGTCGGATGGGGCAGAGGTTTGGGGTGGGGTGATCAGGAGACAGGGAGCAGGGGGGGTTGGATAGGGGATGGGGGGTTGGGGAGCCCCAGGAGGGGGGACAGGGAGCAGGGGAGGTTGGATTGGGGTGGGGTCCTGGGAGGGGGTGGTCAGGGGACAAGGAGTGGTGGGGGGGTTGGATGGGTCGGGGTTCCCGGGGGGCCTGTCAGGGGCTGGGGTGTGGATAGGGGTTGGGGCAGTCAGGTGACAGGGAGCAGGGGGGGTTGGATGGTCAGGAGTTCTGAGGGGGGCAGTCAGGGGGTAGGAAGTGGGAGGGGACAGGGCCAGGCTGTTTGTGGAGGCACAGCCTTCCCTACCCAGCCCTCCATACCATTTCACGCCCCGATATGGCCCTCGGGCCAAAACGTTTCCCCACCTATGATTTAGGGAGAAGAGCACTGGACGTTGTTGGATAGTTCCTGCTTCCGTATTTTATTACATATGCCAGTAGGGGCAAAATAAAGTTGTATTTAGAACCTTAACTTTGGTATCTCCTAACTTCTCTTTTCCCAGTGCATTCAAAAATGAAGACAGAATACTTTTCTCTAAGTAACAGATTATTGGCCTGTTTGGCCCAGCTATCTAGGTTTAGAAAATGGTTATTTACTATTTGTATTGTGCTGGCCCCAATCAAGAACAAGGGCTTGTTGTGCTAGGCACAGTGTGAATACATAGCTAAAAGACAGTCCCGGCCCTGAAGAACTTACAAATCTAACTCCTGGGCCCGATGGACATTTCTGCTGAAACAGTAAACTGGATAATGGTTTGTATGTACCCCTTTCATCATACCTTCTTTCAGTATGCTAAGACTGAAAAACCGTTTTCCAATTTCCAGAAAAAAAATCCTACCCTCCTTAGCTGGAAGAGGACTCATCATTTTGACAAGAAATAATGCAGGCCCATTTGAAACTCAAACAAAAATGTCAGAAGCTTATATGCATGGCAAACTGAATGTTGCAATAGATAAGTTGATCATAATAGCTATTACATGGGGGGAATGGGAATAGAAAACCTCCCCTGTGATTATAAGAATTGCAAGCATCAACCAACGATAGTTCTGGTCGCAACTCAGACCAATAACAATAAAAACATGTAAGCTTTGTCTACACTGGACATAGCCGTGTAGCTATTCTGATGTCTGCACTAGTGAAGCTGCATGTTACACTGGTGGCTAGAAACCCGATGTAGATGAAGTCTTACTGTCTTAGGAGTTGGGACCAAAATTCCTGCAATTGATACCCTTTCTAAAGGCTTGTCTACACTACAAAATTAGGTCTACTTAAGTTAGGTTGACCTACAGCCACTGCAGTAATTCAGTCAGCTGTTGGTGTCCACACTGCCCTCCTGCTGATGGTGCGTGTCCACACGAGGAGCACTTGCACCAACTGAAGTGGGCATTGTGGAGGCACTGACAGCTGGAGTGTGGGGCACTGACAGCTGCGCTGGGCTCAAAGCTGGAAACTGCCCCCTGGCCCTGCCTGCCTTGGGGCTGACAGCCCCAGCTGTGAGCCAGTCGCTGGGCTCAACTTATGAACCTGCTCATTGACATCAGTGTAGAAACTCCATAACCAAAACTGCATCATTGAATTTGGAAGCAATTCTTTACATGTTGCTTTAAGGCATCTTCCATAACAACCAACTCGGAGATCATCCAGGAGTCCCCTGGAAAGGTTTTAAATGAGGTTTTTAGCCCTAGCTCACTTACAGTACTGTACCAGGGTTTGCTGTCTGAACACTCAAATGGGAGACAAATTTCAAAATATATCACAGTCATAAGTTAGATCTTAACTCTATCTTGTAGACAATGGCCAATGCCGCACTTCTTTTAAATTGTTAGGTGTGCCCATACATTTCCTAACCATTCAAGTTATTTCTTCCTGCAATCTTGCCCACCTGATTGATGTGTTTAAATGACAACTCTGTATATGAAATAATCTTTTCTACAAATTTTCTTAATGGCATAGTAGATCTTTGAACTGCACCAGAGTCTAGACTAAGAGTAAAATCTCTCCTTTGCACCTGCACCAGGAAATCCCATTACCCTAATCAAAATATTTTGCTATCTTTCCTTAATGTCTCATGTGAGGTGTGGGTGAGTTGTTTCATATCTCCATTTTCCCCTATGGGAAATTCCAAGCACTACCATCAGACTATATCTCCAAAGATGTACCATTGACAGGGACTCCCATGATGCACCACACCCCTCACCCGAGAGATATAGTCTGACGAGAGAGCCAGGCCTATGGAAAAGAGAGAGAGCATAAGGCTGCTGAACTGCATCTCAGACAAGGCACCAGGGCAGCATTTCCGAATCAAGCAGTTTTGGTTTTCAGCCAAAATACTTTGGGTTTGATTTTTTTTTTAAGTGTTATAATTTTCCACTGGGGGAAAAAACCTCATTTTCCCTATCAGCTCTAGTGCTGCATACCAGTTGGTGAAGAACTTACTGGCACTCTGGGTTTATGAAGTGATTTGTGGTCCAGAAAAATGCCGCTAGATGTTACTTTACTGCTTTTATAGCAGAGGAGAGGTGGGTTCACCTTGCTTCCTTTATGATAATGACATAGGCTTGAAGAAATTCTTTGTCTGAGTTTGTCTGCATGAGATAATTTTATGGTGGTGGAATTTTTTTCTTCTTCATGCTTTGTTATAGGTCCATCTGAGAAACCTGTTGTTTTATTTGGGCAGTCAGATGGAAGGCTGGTGTGTCTGTGCTAGCAGTAGGCAAGGAATTGTGTAGTTAGGATGCTTAAATAATGGATTTATTTTTTTGGTTGTCTGGCAGTTCTGAAAGAAAAAAAGGTTCAGGTTGAAAAATTGAAAAATTGTGAAAAAAAATTTGGCAAATTGAAATAATTCGTTTCAGGTTGAACAAAACATGCCATTCAATCAAAAATTATGGTTCTGAGCTTTTTTAAAGGGCTAGATTCGGAAGATGGTGGTACCCGCTTTTATAGCCTTTAGCTCAGTGGTTAGGATGGTCCCACTGCCTCGTGAAGAAGAAGTTTGAACTTGGATCTCCCACACTGCAGTTGAGGGCCCTAGGCACTGGTCTACGGGCTGTGCTGGTGTGGATCTCTTAATGTTCCCTGGTGAAGGTGTTACACTTAGGCCTGGTCTGCACTAGAAGGGGGGATCGATCTAAGTTATGCAACTTCAGCTATGTGAATAACGTAGCTGAAGTCGACATACTTAGACCTAGTCACTGCGGTGAGTCGACTGCTGCTGCTCCCCCGTCGACTTTGCCTGCACCTCTCATGGCGGTGGAGTACAGGAGTCGACGGAAAAGCGCTCGGGGTCGATTTATTGCGTCTAAACTAGATGTGATAAATCGACCCCCGCTGGCTCAATCGCTGTCCACCAATCCGATGGGTAGTATAGACATACCCTTAGTATAAAATACTTGATTAGTCACTGGAGTAGGGACTTGAACTTGGTTCTCCCATATCCTCATTTTCACTCTTTCCCTGGCCCAAATGCTGTCCATTGTATTACTATGAATTGCTACTAAGAACGACAAACAGTTACTGGGGCAGGGAAAAGGAGTGATTAGGCTAGGGCGCTCCCCTAGGATGTAGGTGACTCAAGTTTAAATCTCTTCTCCACATCAGGAGGAGACAGAAACTGAACCTGAGTTTCCCAAATTCCAGGTGAGTGTCCTAACCTCTGGATGAAACTATTGGATGAATTCATGTCAAGTTGATTGAAACTTTAAAAAAAAAAAGTGAATAAATTTATTTGTTCAAAATTCTTTGTCCAGGTCTAGTTATAGCACCTTATTTATTCTTTCTCTTAGCTTCTTGAGGGTCAGTAGGTGGGTAGGGTTTTTTTTGTTGAGTTTTGCCTGTGACTCCACTATTCCACCTTCCCATTTCTTCACATATCCTTTTATTTTCTTGCCTTAATTACATCTTAATTTGCATCATGTGGTTTCGGTACCATATTTTATTGATGAACTTTGCTCTATAATGATGCCATGAAGGAGGGGAATAAAGAAAAAAATCCTTTTAAAAATCAGTTTAACCTAATCTGGAACCATGAACACTAAAATTCCTTAATCATATTGTTATTGCATGGTGTCACATATTGTAGATTTAGGGTTGTTTGGGGTGCTCTAACTGTGTATTTCCATTCTTAACATATTTGGATTTTTTTTTTAGATTTAACCATAACTTTTAATTTTCTGGGTTTATAATGCTTTTATAATTGCAACATCTGTGTAATATATTTTATTCTAAACTATTGGCATATGTTGTAAACCTTAACTCTGTTTTAACATGGATTTTGCCTGGGAATTTATATAGCACCTAATTTTGCCCTAATGCGGCATCATGCATCTGTAATGCAGTTGTCCTCAGGTGGGATTGAACCTGGAACCTCTAGCTTAGTGCACAAGCCTCTACTGCATGAGCTAAAAGCCACATACTTTTAGCTAAGGTTGTAGCAGACTCCTTAATCTCTAGGTGGTCTAGGTGCCATTAAAGGGGGACAGAGCATCACGCCCAGCAGGCATGGGTTACACATACATTAGCTACCCATACAGTCAAGAAAAGTAGGTAGTCAGGGTTTCTTGTTAAGTATTAATGGAATTAAGAGAGGAAATTGACCATTCAGGGAACCAGTGTAATGAATCATGGTCTCATATTGCTGATATTGTGGTTGCTCATAGGTGTTAAACCAGGACCTTCCACACCAGAATCCATCGACACTTGAACTGAACTCCTTTGATTATGAGAAAATACCAAGCTATTGTACATACACCTCTACCCCGATATAAAGCGACCCGATATAACATGAATTTGGATATAATGCAATAAAGCAGCACTCTGGGGGGCGGGGGGGCTGCGAGCTCCGGTGGATCAAAGCAAGTTCGATATAACGTGATTTCACCTATAACGCGGTAAGATTTTTTTGGCTCCCAAGGATAGCGTTATATTGGAGTAGAGGTGTATTTGGTGGGGCCAGCCACAAGTGGGAGTTATGAGCATGTGCACTCTACTACTATTACATTAGATTAACAAAACTGTCATACCCTCCTTTTGGAATGTGCACAGAAAGGAAAGGATGTGTATATAAAAATAACTGGTAGTGGCACATAAAATTTGAAGCACCATCCCAATTTATAAATTTAATTTGAACAATTTGTGTATATGAGACTATTGATGACACTGCTGTGGATGTTCATTTGTATTGACCCAGTTATTCAGATTAAATTGATAAATATTTCTGTAAATGGAGAGTTATAATATCACTTTAAAATTGACCTGCAGGCTCACAGAATTGGAGAGAGCAATTCAAAAAAGACAAGCTGAGACCATTCAGTAAGTGGAAAATCTGAAATGCAGCCAAGTGTCCTTTTTTATTTTTTAAAAAATCCTTAAACTATAGAGGACAAGCCCTTTTTATAATGTGAAAAAGTGCTGGAGAAAGAGAGGCAGCATTTTTTTAAACTATGTGACAAGTAAGCATGGAAATAGCTCAGCAATTAACTGAGTTCTGTGTGTCTCTGTGCAGTGTTTTAAAAGTTTGCCCATCAATGTTAGATGTGCATGTTCTATAACTTCCAATTACTTTTTTTAGATCAGTCCCCAAAATCATAGCACCTCAACCAAACAACTAATTAGTAATTACATTTTATTTATAGATGTGCTAATTAAATTTAGTCAGAGCTAAGTGATTTATCATCTGCCATGAATATAAAGTATAGGGTGAGTGACAGATTTACTAAATAATTAATTTTGTTATGCAGCTCGGCATACCTTCCTCCAAGCCTTCTGAGTAAATATCTGCTATTTGTCAATGTGTTCTTCATGCTCTTGGCCCATCACATTTTAAGTACCAGAGGGCCTGTTTTTTTGTTGATGGTGAGCTAAACATATATTGTTGTACAGGGGATGTTAAATCTAGGTCCTAGTGGTAGCATAGTTTCCTTATTGTATGTAATTTGCTTAATGATTTGATTAATTTAAAGAAACATCAGGCAGGAAATACATCTATGGTGGGCTGGCATATTAAATCACTTGATAATGATAAAGAAGTAAAAGAATTCATGACTGGAGATGTAAACAAAAACGGTTCATAAGGGAGGGGAAGATCTCATTTATTAGCAAATGCTCAAAAATGAAATAGTCATGCAGTACATTTGATTAGTGATTAAATAGAGCTCTGTGCTTTAAAAAGTGTTTCTTTCCAGTATGTTGTACCACAAATCTGTACAATGATGCAAACTTAGAACAATTGCAAAAGCAAGGTAGCAGATTTGGGAATGAAGTGTTATGAGGAGGTGTTACTGTGTAAGGACTGCAAACAAAAATAACTCTGTTTTAATGTGTTTAAAACCTAAGGTTTTTCCTTTGGAAAAAATATAGGAGAATCCAGGATAAAGGAAACCCAATATCAATAACCTCCTCTGCATATTCGTGTACTGTAGTTGATTTTTTGTATGACTTTTTTTGCACAGGTATTAACTTGTATATCTCAATATAATCAGCTATTAGAAACAGAAGACCTATCAAGCCAATATGTAAAGCAAAAAGTTCGAACTAATCTTAGTTTAACTCCTCTGAGCTGTCATTTCTGGCCAAGCAGATATGCCCTAAAGTATAAACACTCTATCCTCTTCTTTCTTTGGTGCTGGGATTGTTTCCCTGGCCATCCAGGAACTGAAAAATCATGTGGGTGTCTCAAGGTCTGATTTCCCCTTTGACTCAGAAATATGATGTGACTCAGCTCAGGAAGTAAAAACCTGTTTTCTGAGAAGGCAGCACCATCTGCCATTTTGTCTTACATCCCTCATGTTTCTCAACAGCAATTTCTCCAACTAATTATGAAGTTGTAGCGTTGTCTATGATGATTCCAGGGGGTGAGGGGTAATAGGTATCTATATAAGAAAAAGCCCCCAAAATCGGGACTGTCCCTATAAAATCGGGACATCTGGTCATCCTATAAAATTGGGACAACTCCGGGTATTGTAATGTCTTCCTCTGGTGATGTTATTCTTTTCTAACACTGTTATCTGCTTTCAAACATACATAAAATAGCAGAATGTTACACACTTTTATGCATGTGATCACACACAAAATGTTTTCACTGATACTGTGCTTGTTAATAGGAATTAAATCCTGGGACCTTCCATACCAAAATCCATGGGCATCTGGGAGCTGGTCCCTTTTAGCCTTATCCACACTGGATGCTGGCCACTGCAATTATTATAAATGGGAAATGGTGAAATTCCAACATTATGAAGAAAATTTTAAGTGTTTCCTTCTTTCCCTTGAATCTCCTACTGTGTGTCATTTTCATGTGATTGTCTTCTAGATTGTAAACTCTCTAGGATAAGGACTATGCTGATGATATCAGTCTTGTACACAAAGCACATTATCACTTGACAAAAATAATAGAACCTTTTTTACAATTGATAATGTTTTCATAAAATTATTTGGGCTGATATTTCTCATTCTTTCTCATTATCTTTTTGGTAAATTTGACCAAAAACTGTTTGTGAATTACACAAACGTGAAAAATCCTTTTTTTTTATTTAAAGACAATTCTTTTCTTTTCTTTTATATTCACAAAATAACTGATTTTTTTCCCCCTCAAACATGGCATGTGGCAAGCTCTGCTCAAAGTAACGATGTCTTGCTTGATGGAGAGTGGTTTTGAAAGCCACAGGGAGGGTTTGGTGTTTGCTTTGTTGAAACAAGAATTCTTTTTGTTTTTCTATTTTAAAAATGACAAGGAAATTGAATGCAAAATCTATTTTTAATGCAGCATGAAAGGTGAGAATTGAAAAGCAAAAATGGACAAGAGGTTCAAATTCCCACAGCCTTAACTTAGTCATATTGCATATATTAGTATCTGGATTGCCAGATAACACCAGTATCCTACACTTTTTTTACCCCATCTGTGGTAAGCTAATTAGTTACTAGCTTTCCATGTTAATGTGGACCTTGCCACATTTATCAATACTTTTGTCACCATGTTGGACTCCAGGGTGCTCTTCCTTAGGCTTATCTTGAGGACAGCTCAAATGCTTTAGCTAGTGAAGAGGCCTATCCGTTTACTAGAGTGTATCAGAAAAAGTAAACCTTATGCTTTGGCACCATTAAATACGTTTAACATAAGACATTAGTGTGTGTCCTTTGTGCATTAGACAATAGTTCTTTTACATCCTCACATTTTGAGCAGTTCTGTTTGAAGTCATATGAATAATTTCTTGTGCCTGGAAATCTTTCATTTTTGGATTAACTATAGGTTGTTTAGACTTTCAGTAGGGTATCTTTTGAGATGCTCTAGAATTTTTTGAGATGCTTCTAGATTTGGTGGATAATGCATAATGCCTACTCTGCTTTATGAAATCGAATACCTTTCATTCATATGTTATATGAACCTCCTTTGTTGAATTCAAATAGCGTGTACCAGATTCTTTCTTGATCTAGAATGGCTTATTCCCAAGGCTTGTCTAAACAAAGAAGTTGCACTAGCAGAAGTTCTGTCGGCATAGTTTTAGGCTTCCGCTATTTCTGATCAGCTTAATCTGTACCACAGTGTAAATCCAACAGGATTTGGCCCTAATTGTTTCTTTTAACATAAAATTATCTTTTTAAAGGTGAGATTTTTGTTTTAATGATACAATACAATAAATACAAAACAATAAATGATATTTTCTTCTCTACTGTGGTAGTATTTTCTAGTAAAGAGAGCTTTAGATGAGTATGCTTTAAGGTACTGAGTTAAGTGTAGGTTTCACTATACATAAAAGTATTGCTAACTGTGTGTGTGTCCAGGTTATCTTGAATAAAGCATTTACTACCTTTGGGACCACATATATACATATCTGCTCCTGCATTCACCACAACATGACAAGGAATACAGAGAAAACTTAAAAAATGAAAAATGTATTCCTACTTATGAATTTGGTTTATGCAAGTTAATTTACATGTGTTCAGAAGCTCTCCCAAATAGTATAATTGATTATTCAGACAGATTTTCCAAACTACCTCTATTATCATCCCAACATACACTTTTAAACTTTCTTAAAATCCTCTATAGCTTAAAAATAGAAGTAGGACAAAAGAAAAGGGTGAGTGACTGACAGATTTACTTAATAATTGATTTTGTTATGCAGCTTGGCATAACTTCCTCCAAGCAGTTTGAGTAAATATCTGCTAGTTGTGAAATGCATTCTTTGTCCTCTTGGCCTATCTTATTTTAAGTATGTAATAGCCTTAAAATGTGGTGAAAACCTAAAGAGAATACAGGTAATTGTTCATTGTACACAGCTCTTCATGAAAAGGCACAAAAACATTATGACACATTAGTGTGTTTAAAACTGGTTAAAGACAACTGGCCAAATTCAGTCTTGATATAAGCAGATACAATTCCAAAGAAGTCAATAGTGTCTTAAAATATCTAGCTAGGGTTCTGTCGCTAACTTTTTTACTAGTGGAATAGACAGACAAATATAACATACGTAATTTGCAGTGCATAAAATGATTTCTGCCCTCTTTTTTATAATTTTTTTTTTTGCATATGGTTGAATTGCCTCTCTTTTGGCTGACTTCACCCCCTGTAGGAGTTGCCCTGTCCAGTGGTGCAGAAAACCATGTATATGCTGAATGAATCATGCATAATTTATCCCAGGAATTGTTCTTGTATTGTACGGCATATGCAAATGATGTAACTATGGGCCAAGAATTTTTATGTAAAAAGATGTAATATATTATAATGATTCAGTTTTGGGATAAGTGATTAGGTATTTAATCTAGAATGGTGGAAGATAGACCTAGGAAATGCCAACCAACTCCTCACTCACTTGCAATGGTAAATTTGGTTAACTTTGAAACTTTCAAAAAGGTATTCCTGAGTATACTTAGAGGGCACAATGGTTAATATGCTAACCATTCTCCAGTCTGTTTTACTCTTTTTACTGGCACCCTTTCCATGCTAATCTCTTTAGAATCTGGAAAGACATGTAACAATTGCTTTAAAGTGTTCTGGAACTGGCTGTCCACCAAACACAAACTTCAGCCAAGGGGAAGCACTGGAAGTTTATCCAAGCTAAGCCGTAAGGATGCATAGAAAATGACAGAAAAGATTTACTGTCCTTTTGAAGTGATCAATCTATCCTATGGACAAACTCCACAGACTGGAAACAGGGACAATTCCCTTAGAGGGGGATGCATTCTGTAGAGCAGAAAAATAATGTTGTATTTTAATTCTAAACACAAATGCTGTCAGCTACAAAGTAAAAAGTCCCATTGAATCCAATAGGTAATGCACCCTTCTAAGTGAGAGAACAGTTTGACTGAATATATTGGCTACTCATGAATTTATAGATGTACTCTGTAAACTATTGATTTAGAAGTTAATATACCAAAGATCAAATTCTACCGTGATTGAATGGCTATAACCAAGGACAGAATCTTCTCTTCCTGCCCTACTTTTTCTTGGGAGTGGGTGGGGGAGGAGATAGGTAGAGGTTACTATCTTCCCCCTGCCTCTCCATGACATATTTCATAGATTATCAGAGTTGGAAGGGACCTCAGGAGGTCATCTAGTCCAACCCCCTGCTCAAAGCAGGGTCAATCCCCAATTTTGCCCCAGAACCCTAAATGGCCCCCTCAAGGATTGAACTCACAACCCTGGGTTAAGTAGGCCAATGCTCAAACCACTGAGCTATCCCTCCTAGGGAGGTTCTCAGCCCACAAACACTTGAGATCTCCCTCTTTGTGCCATAGGCAAAAGGACCACCAGCAAAATCCCAGATCTCATGTATTTTCTTCTGCAGACCTGAAGGAAGGTCAAATAAAAGATATTTATCCCCCACCTTGTCTCTCTAACACAGTTTTTAGGAATTTCAATCAAATTTTACCACTCCGTGACTTTTGGGATCCTTAAGGATGCAAGTTTTTTGTTTGTTTTTTAAATAAAGTAATGCTAACTAAATAAATTAGCAAAGATTAGTCAGCAGTGAATGTGTGATCTAAAGTATACTTCAAACACAAGGAAGGTGGTAATTGATGCAAAAATTATAAGCAAGTTCCTTCACAACAGATTTTTTTTTTTTTTAAGATTCTCTGCTCTTTTCCTGTCTTTACTTGCATTACTGTGTTCCCTTTCCACTGGATATCCCTTTTGGGTCCTTAAATGCTCTGATGTCCCTGAGGATGGCCTGCTCTGTAAATTGGGAAAACTTTATACAATATAAAACTCTGCCAATAATAAGTATTTTCTCTGCTAAAACCTATCTTAGCCTCTATTCTCAGGAAATTTCTACAGATTTAGTATGGTTTAGTGTTCAGTGCTGGGGTCCGGGAGTTCTTTCTACTAGCTTTTGATTCACGGCATGACTATTTTGATTCACTGCATGACATGCTATAATAGTCTAAATTCGCATGTGGCACAATTTATCCATATGAAAAATGAATGGAGTACTTACCTTCTTCTGAGTCTTTATTAATACAAAAAAAGTACCTTGAGATCCTTAAACAAGAAGTGCTATGAAATTGCCAAAGTAGTATTAGTGTTATAATGACTTGTTGCACTGGAAAAATTTTGCTTTGTTTTGGGGATTGCAGGCTCATCAGAGTGCTGTTTCAGGAACAAATGTAAATTGGCAACCCTTCATTCCATTTTTCCCCACCAAGTCTTCCCTACCTTCTGCCACTCTTTCTCCTGCTATTTCTTTTCTCCCCTGACTTCATCCCCGCTTTTCCTCCTTATTTTTAAATTGGGGTTTAAAAGAAGTTCGGTAGCCAGTCTACACTACAAAGTTCGGTCTACATAAGTCACCTTCTGTTGACTCATTTGTGGATGTGTCTACACTCAAACTTGTCTCCCACCAATGTAAGCACCCCATTATGGTGATGCAGAAACACCACCTCCCCAAATGGAGTTGAGCCATGGTTGACGTACTGTGGTCAATGCAGTGTGAGTGTGAATAGTGAGTGACCTTTGTTACCCTACCAGTCCTCCAGCAGCTATCCCACAATCCCCAACACTGACCACTCTGGTCACAATTGTGAATTCCACTGCACTGGAGTCATGGAGACCAGAAGTCATGCCCTCTTCCCCCTTAAAACTCCTGCATATTTTTGAAATGCCTTCTCCTGATTGCCCAAGTTTGGTGAGCACAGCTAGCAGCTCTCCTTGTTGTGTGCAACTGCCCAGCTGACCATGCCAGCTACATTCTCCTGCCTGGAGTAGCCTGGGAAGAGAAGATGCTGTGCAGGAACAGCAGAGAAATATGGACACCTATGAAAAGATTATATGGGGATGCAGACAAGGGTATGACAGGGATCAACAGCAGGGCCATGTGAAAGCAAAAGAACTGCGGCAGGCATACCACAAGGCCAGGGAGGCCAATAGTCTATCTGCTGCCAAGCTGCAGATTGCTGCTTTTACAAGAAGCTGCTTGCCATGCTTGGTGGAGACAACATCAGCAACCTGCAGACCACTATGGATTTTTCAGTGGAGCCTGAGACAGAGACCTCTGTTATGAACAGTGAAGAGGAGAGGAGGGAAGACACACAGTGGGTGGGTCCAGCTATGGCAGGAGCCAGAATCATTTCAAGACTCCACCACAATCTAGCCAGTCCCGCCAGCCAAGCACAGCTGAGCCTGATCCAGTTACTTGGGTAACTGTGTGCATTCATTCTCCCTTAAAAAGGTTAAATCTGAAGGTGGGGCCCAACCCAACCCCAAGTTAACAGGATACAGGTATCTACTTTTCAGTCTTGTACAGCTACCTCTTCTCATGTGAGTAAAACAAACGGAGGTAGAATTTTTATCTGCTTTTCATTCTCCTTAGGGTTAGGTGGGGGCGGAGGGAGATATGGAGCGGTTTGTTTATGTATATAGGGATGTCCCTGGATCTCTCCCATTCGGAGAGATCTTGATGAAACTTGGAGCTACTCTGCAATCCTCTCCCTTCCTTCCTCTCTGGTAGGACACTTGCCCAGGCCCCTCCACGATAACTTCAGCAGGCACCATTACAGTAAACAGGCTAGTAGCATATGGGCCTGGGCAGCTTCAGGATGCCAGAAGCGGCTGTGCTCTCTTTGCCTTTATTGCCTTCAGGAGTGAAATATCCGCTAACATCGCTACCTCCTGTGGCAAATAGTACCCGTGCTCAGCACCATTGTCCTGTGCTCCCACCTATGGAAATGGGCCAATTTTTGGTTTGTTTTACACAAATAAACAATTCCTTCTTTACCTCCAACCTCCTTTCTCACCCCTAGAGTGCCATACTCACCATGACGGGCTGGAGAGTGGCACTGTGCAGAAGCACTCCAAAGATGAAATGTCAATAATCATGCCTGATTTAAAACTCTTTTGGGAATGAGGGCCAGGAGTTCTGAAACTTATCTTTTGCTTTCTGTTGTGACTGTAAATACAAATGATACATCTGTTTTACCTATACCTGCTGCCACTGCGGCCTTGAGGGGTACTCACTCCACACTCATGGAATGCCTAACCCTGATGAGGAGAAAATAAAAGAGGACATGTTCAGTGAGGTCCTGAAAGCCAGTGCTGCATCAGACCTTGAACAGAAGGCGGAAGACAGCCTGGAGAGGGAAAGAATGCCTAGGAAAAAGGCCCAGGAGACCCAGCAGGAAAAGGAGGGGCAGATGCATTAGAACATAATGGGGCTTCTCAGGCAGAAAAGGCGTGCTGCAGACTTGTGTTGATCTGTAGGTCCCACAGTCATGTGTTTGCCTCCCTTTGAAGTCAGTGGAGAACTACATTTCAGCTCCTTACACCCGCTAACGTTCCCCATGACATCATGAGTAGGGCCCTACTAAATTCACAGCCATGAAAAATACATCAGAGACCATGAAATCTGATGTACTTTTAACCTATACTATACAGATTTCACCAGAGTTCCTCAAACTGGGGGTCCCAACCCAAAAGGGAATTTCGGGGGGCTGCAAAGTTATTTTAGGGGGTCACAGCAATGCCACCCTTACTTCTGCACTGCCTTCAGAGCTGGGTGGCCAGAGAGTGGCAGTTGTTGGTTTGCACCCAGCTCTGAAGGGAACACCCCACCAGCAGCAGCGCAGAAGCAACACCTTACCATTTCACCCTTACTTCTGCACTGCTGCCTTCAGAGCTGGACGGCCAGGAAGTGGCGGCTGCTGGCTGAGGACCCAGCTATGAAGGCAGCAGCACAGAAGTAAGGGTGGCAATACCATATCAGGCCATCCTTACTTTTGCGCTGCTGCTGGCAGTGGTGCCGTCTTCAGAGCTGGGCTCTTAGTCAGCAGCCACTGCTCTCTGATCACCCAGCTCTGAAGGCAGCGCAGAAGTAAGGGTAGCAATACTGTGACTCCCACAGAATAACCTTTCAGAGTAGCAGCCGTGAAAGTCTGTATCCACAAAAAGAAAAGGAGTACTTGTGACACCTTAGAGACTAACAAATTTATTTGAGCATAAGCTTTCGTGAGCTACAGCTCATCCGATGAAGTGAGCTGTAGCTCACGAAAGCTTATGCTCAAATAAATTTGTTAGTCGCTAAGGTGCCACAAGTACTCCTTTTCTTTTTATAGAATAACCTTGCAACCCTTTCACAGTCCCCTTTTGGGTCAGGACCCTATAGTTACAAAATCATGACATTTCAGATTTAAATATCTGAAATCGTGTAATTTAAATTTTTTAATATCCTATGACCATGAAATTGACCAGTTTGGTAGGGCCCTTGAGCTGCATCCCTACCCCCAACCACTCCATGCCAGGGGACAGTAAGGAAAACCACAGCATCACATACCCTGACCTGAGAGAGCCACCGCTTGTGTTTGTTTGGCAGAAATGAACTGGAATGAACACAAATTTTATCTAGTGTTCTAATTTAAAATTTCCATTCCATTAATTTATAAGCTTGCATTATATTATTTTTGTAATTGCACATTATTCTTTGCATTGTTTTGGTATGCAATAAATGTTTATTTTTTGGAAATAAATGAATCTTAATACTTCATACCATAGAGCAGAATGGATAGTGCTGCTGCTAGCATACATTCTTTTTTAAACTTCATTTGTACTTTTTACATAAAATAAAAAAAAACACATAACAAAACATAAATACATGCACAAGATGGAAATAACATAAATAACAAAATGCAATGATCATCATTTGCAGAACCTGGAGAAACAAACAAACCTGTAGAGATCATGCAGGGCATCAGTTATTAAAGAGACTTGAAAGACATAAATGTATACCGTGTAGAGGTTAAGCAGAGGAGTTTATTATGTACAGCACCGATAGAGTGTCACTCGCTTATTAGGCTTCGAGACACTTACTTAATTGATTACAATGGAATATATGGATTTTCCTATCCGGGAAAGTGGCGGGGTAAGCAGTTCCACTTCCCCAGATAGGTCTAGCAGCAAGACATGAGAGCACAATAGCCAATGGTCAAAGATTACATAATGTCTCCGCCCATGGTCTCAAGTTAACAAATTAACATTTAGCATTTAATTCATACTTTAATAAATGTATTAGTATAAAATATATGTTGAATTCTGATTTGGGGTTCATAGGAATGAAGTAGCTCCTTTGATTGTCCAACAGATATATATCTAGGGGTAAAAGCAGAGAGACAGTGAGAGTATATGGCAATAAAGATTGTCTTTCAAGTTGTTCATTTGTGTTTTAAGGGAGGCATTGGTCCCTTGGAAAGGGAGGTGGGAGGAAGCTATATCTTATATTGACATGCTTGAACCTTTCATAAACTCAAGGTTGGATGTGTGGGAAGAACAGCTCCCTACAGAAGAAACTAGCACAACAGAAACAGGGCTTCTTCGTTCTATTTGCAACTTTGAATAAGATGCAATTATTGCCCCCAACATCTGGCGTTTTGCTGACCAGGCATATCTTTGCAAAAGCAAGGTTATCTTTAGTTATTCTGCTTTCTCTTAGCTATTGCTAGGCCTGTGACCTCTTGATCTAACTCTGACTTTGGGCCTGTACACATATCCATATACCAGGTTATTACATCAGCAGTGCATTTAAACCCTTCATGACTAAATAGATAAGTGAATATAATCTATGAGTATCGGGGACTACTATATACTAAACTGCAAAAGTATGCAATAGTTTCATTTGTGACCAGAAATCCTCATTTTTTCAAAGCATTTCTCTTAGACAGCCATTTTTTCCATTAATGAAGTAGTAGAGAGCTTACTAAGCCAGTCTTTGTGTGAGGGAGGTGTCACGGAGTCCCCGGGTAATGCTCTGGAACTGCTCCCTACGAAGCCATTCAGGACTCTGGTTAAGTCTCCTCTCTGTGAGCAGACATCTTCAGGGCAAGAAGCTCACACGGCTTCCACCTTCCTGGGTCTGACCTTGGAGCAATCAGCATCCTCTGCCCCTCCGTGCACTTTCCAAAGTGAGTCTGCCCAGGTGGGGTCCTGGGGAAGCCAGGGAGTCCTGCACCCCAACTTCGCAGTCAGACGTGACTATTAGCCAGCCCGTAAAACAGAGGTTTATTAGATGACAAGAACACGGTCTAAAATAGAGCTTGTAGGTACAGAGAACAGGACCCCTCAGCCGGGTACATTTTGGGGGGCAGTGAGCCAGACAACCATGTCTACACTTCACTCCACAACCTCAGCCAGCCCAAACTGACTCACTCTCCAGCCCCTCCTCCTCTGGGCTTTGTCCCTTTCCTGGGCCAGGAGGTCACCTGATTCCTTTGTTCTCCAACATCTTTAGCTATCACCTTGCAGGGGGGAAGAGCCCAGGCCATCAGTTGCCAGGAGACAGAGTGTTGGCCATTTATGTACACTGGCCCTTTTCTCTGCAACAATTACACCCCCTTATCCCACCACCTAGAGACTTAAGAAATGTATAGGGAAACTGAGGCACCCCTACAGTATTCAGACGAAACATTAAGAACAGTCCCACTTCAACACAGGAGGAATTGCAGATTTTTATTTTCTCAAAATAACTCTCTTGGCCACTAATACAGTTACTGCAATCTATTTTTTAATTTTAACTGGTAATACCAGCTCATCATGCGTCCTCAAAATATACAAGGTTGTAGAAGGAAAGATAGTAAAACAAAGTTTTTGAGAGAGCACTGAATATGGTGTTCCAGAACACATGCATTTTTGACAAGTATAGAGGATGTGTGAAAGGTTGGCATGTGGCTGTTTGCATCACCAACATTCACTGTGTGTGGCCAATCAAGCCTTAAACAAATGTTCTGGAGTTTAATATCTTGTTCTGGAAGAATCATAAGGATAAAAAACTTGAAGTATCTTTCACATTAAGTCAGATATCCTGCCAGGTTTCTTTTGAGATACTAAGGGTAAGTTCTTTATCTCAGTTTGCTTTAAGGCTGAGATTGAGAGGGTACTGCAAAGTATTAACAAAAAGAAAAGCAGTACTTGTGGCACCTTAGAGACTAACAAATTTATTAGAGCATAAGCTTTCGTGAGCTACAGCTCACTTCATCGGATGCAAAGTATTAAGTCACCTATAAGTAATTCCTACAAAGTGACTTTTGTTTCCATGTTTTTGTAACATGTTCCTCTAGAAGTGAGGGAATTGAAACAGACTAATTGTCCCCTATCCTTGAGTGAATCCTTGAGCATAGCCACTCGAAGAAGGAACTATGAGACAGTAGCTGTGCTCAAGGATTCCAGTTGGTGCAAAAAGCAGCGAGCTCTCAAAAAATGTCAGCTACGCTATGATGGGATTGATGAGGATAGATTCTTTAATCAGTACCCAAATGTCATCAGCATATAAATTGATTTTGTATTCTTTCTATTCATAGTCACATCTTCAGTGGCTGAGTGCTGACATATGTATATTACCAGTAGTTCGAGAGATTAAAAAGGAGGGGCAAGATGGGACTGCCCTACCTTGTCCCTCTTTCTATTTGAAATGTAGGAGAAATACTTCCACTAGATGATAATGAAGCCAGGGGAGAGTTGTAATAATTCAGTGACCCAATTCAGAAATATTGTTCCAAACCTGAATTTTTTAGGGCAGTCATTAGATAAGGCCATTAGAGATAAAGCTATGGAGGGAATATCTGAGTTTGCTGGATCAAGTGAGCAATTTTTCTCATATTAGCAGCAGCCCATCTTACTTTGATGAAACCAAGCTGATCTGCATGTATAATTGATGAGATGGTGGTGTTCAGTTGCGTTAAATTTTTTGTAATAATTTTGCAATCTATGTTCAATAAAGATATGGGTAGAAGTTGTTACAGTTGCAACCATCTTTGTTATTCTTTAATGTTACAGTAATTAAGGCAGTTCTCACATCACAGGGTTCCTTTTTGGAATATTTCAGTGAAGACCTTTGAAAGAAAAGAATATAGTTGATTCCAAAATGTTTTGTAGAAATCTCTGCAAAAGTCATCCATCCCAATGGCCTTGCTGAAATTCATATATTTTTTATAGCTTGTCTGATCTCTTGTGTTGTGAAAGCTTTGTCCAAAAACCCTTTTTCTGAAGTTAGGGTATTAAAAGGTAGGCCTTCAACAAAATGATCAAATTTAGAATCAGAGTAGTTGTCTGATTTATATACAGCTTGATAGGATTACTTAAATTAATTTTTTATATCTATTGGTTCAAGGATGGCACTCCCGTCTTCTTGTAATAAATTAAGAAATATTGTTATTGGCTAGTTCCATTTTAAGTCTCCTAGCAAATAGTTTACCTGTTTTATCTTCTCATTCATAATATCCTTGTTTGACCCTGTTGAGTGTAAATTTGAAAAATCTGGATAAGAAGTATTAATTATATTTATATTTGGCATTGATTGGAGAAAGTAGGTGGTTTTCATTTTTTGGGCCAGCCTTGGGCGTTCATTGCAACTCCTCTATTACCTTGGACTGAGAGTGTAATTTGAGTCTTTCTTTCTTCTTTTGGGGGTGGGGCATACTTTATGCATTTACCCCTTACAGTAGCTTTCAGAGTTTAGCTTGAGATACCATCTTTTGGGAATGGAGTGCTTCTTTTCTTGTATGAAGTTAGAGGTGATTGAATGAATTGTGGAACAAAATTTTGCATCTTTTAGTAGCAGAGTGTTCAGCTTCCACTTAGATGGTAGTGAGGTATAATCAGCATTTATGGTAAGTGTAATTGGAGCATGATCTGAAATTAATCTGTTTTCAATAGTTGCTTCTAGGCATTCTGGAACACCATTAATTCTAAGTGAACTGGACCACAGAAATGATAGGTCCAGGGCAAGACACATAGGTGTATTAAAAGACAGCATGATATTTGTAAATGTGCATGATGCACTACACAATTCCTAACAATCCCCAAAATTTCAGGCACATTACTGTAGCTGACTGTTAAAGTGCTCTTTCAAGATCTCCCTCAGCCACATAGCTCTGCCTTGAGCTCTTGTAGTGGCTCTTATGTCCAGCTGTTCAAAGTCAGCAGACAGCCACTCTACCACCATCGTCCATCCCAGTGGTAAATTTTCCATCTTTGCCTCACAGATATTATTCAGAACACAACAGTCAGCTATAAATATCACCAGCATCGCTTTGGTCTGCCAAAAGCACATTTCACTGTCATTCTGCACTTGCTGAGCTGCTAGTTGAATCTGCCAGTGTATGGCATCTTGAGCCAGGGGAGCTAAGAGTGGGCTGGGTCTCCTGGGATCACTGTCAGCATTTCAACATCACCAATAGTAATCCACCAGTTAGGAAAGAATGTCATGGCTTGCAACTTTCTGAACAGTCCTGTATTTTTAAAGATGCAAGCATAAGCCCCTTCCCTGACCAGCCCTCACTGATATTGGTGAAAGGTCCCCTCTGATCCACCAAGTCTTTCATATAATAGAAAAGTAGCCCTTTCTGTTTATGTGCTTTGTGGCAAGGTGGGATAGGGCCAAAAAGGGATGTTCACGCCATCTATTGCCCCATTGCAATTCGGGGAATCCCAGAACTACAAATCTATGCATGATGTCCTGCATATTGTCTAGAGTCGCAGTACTGTGTAGCAGGATACAATTAATGGCCCTACACTCTTGCATGGCAACAGCCCCACTGTGGATTTTCCAACTGCAAAATGATTTCTCACTGACAGTTAGCAATCCTACATTGCAAGCTTCCACAGTGCAATCACCACTCTGCTTCGCAACTGTCAATGCAGCTTTCATTCTGGTGCCCATATGCTGGAGGGCTGGGGCAAGCTCAGCATACATATCCAGGAATGTGCCCTTTCACATGGAAGTTCTGCAATCACTGCTCAACATTCCAGACTTGCATTACCTTGCGATCCCATCAGTCTGAGCTCATTTCTTGGGCCCATAAGCAGTACTCTATCATCCGCAACTGGTCTGCGATCACCGTCATCAACCTTGAATTGGTTTTTGCTATGTCTTTTATTAATCTGTCCTTGAAGAAACTGTTATGTCCCCATTGTTGCTGTACTTCCGCTGACTTCAGGAAATACTGGAGGATCATTAGTCCTGAGTTTGCAACATTTGTGCCAATAATGCAGTGCTAAAGGGGCTCCATGTTTCTGTCAGAGAGGCAGACAGTGACAAGTGATGTGTTGTTTGTAGGATTTTAAATAAAGATACACAAATTATGAGATAGGGCTGGCATTAAGGGAAGGAGAAAGTTACATGACTGTAATTTTGACCCCTATTTCCAGAGTTCCCTTCCCGACTCATTTCTATCCCCAACACATTGCAAAAATCCCCCAAAAGGCATGGTCCTGGAGAGTGGCAGCATCTACCCATGGTGCACCACACTTGGCATTGCGTGTACTCACCAGGAGTGCTTGTGTCAAAGTACCAACATAAGCAGCCAAGTATGCATGTGCACAAGTAATATATTAACTGTGGCAGCTTTGTGTAGCTTGTCTTGCAGACCAAAATTTCTAGGATGAACATTGCCTAAAGTAGGGGAACAGTTACAGGCAGTTGAATGGATAACAGAGAGAAGCAGGCAGGTGAACTCAGCAGGGCATCCCTTATACTGTATAATTCCCTCAATGATAAAGAAATGGTGCATGATGACTCTGTTGACCAACTTGATCCATCCAGTAACATGACCCTGTTCCCATCCACCAGAGCACAACCACCTCTTTCTCACCCCTGAAAATAGTCAAATAATGAAAAAAAATCACAAAAATGATTCCTCGGTGGCTAGGAAAAATTGTGAAAAGTGCATTTGTTGAATGGTATTTCATTTCATTCATGATTCATGATACCAAGGTCAGAAGGGACCATTATGATCATCTAGTCTGACCTCCTGCACAATGCAGGCCACAGAATCTCACCCACCCACTCCGTATAGTATTTGACTATAGTGTTGGCTGAACAGCTGATAACATTGAGTCACAAATCTGTTGGTTCATGAAATTCAGAAAAAAAGTAAACCATTGTTCTGTTATTTATCCAGTTTTTCTCCTGATCACCATGTGAATAAAACTAAACGAAAGACTTTATAATCTAGTTTTTTAAACTGAAATTTGAGATTAGTATATTAAAATACTGGAAATATATACTAAAATTGATCAGAAACATTAGAGGCATCAGGCTGTGGATTAAAAAAAGGGACCTTTCTCAAAAGGGAGAATTCCAGAATGAATGCAATGTATGTTCCTTTGCAGACAAGATGTTAAACTTCTTTTGATAAACAGAGATCCCTTTTTCTTGTTTGCAAGATGAAGTGTGTAAGTATTCAGTGTATAAAATCAAGTATAATTTTGCTCTCTAAGCTTCATAAGTATTTGTAAAACTTCAGTAACGTCAGTTTTTTCCTGAGACTGTGTGCACTTCATGCAGCTTTATAATATATATGATCTCCAGACATTTATATTTACATATCCTTATTTATGTTTAGACACACTTACGTTGTAGACTATTTATATTATATATACACTTTTTATATATTTAATTACATATGTAAATATAAATGCATGTATAAAATAAATATGTAAGTATACTAATGTAAATGTCTGGTGATATATAAATACTATAAAATATTCAACAAGTCAAGTTAATGAGTGGGAGAATTATGGTTTGGAACTTAAAAGTAATTTTTCAAAATATCTAATCAATTATAAATTATTATAAAACAATTAGATTAACTGACACAGGAGTGGGTGTAGGTTGGGTGGTCTGTTTGACGATGAGGGGAACTGTTACTATAAGGCAATCAAATTAGTAAACTGATGGTACGCATAATGAAAGCACAGTTTGGTGATGCTAAATACAGCCCAGAGCTGCATAATGCAACCGTCACTGAAACAATGCTCAGTCAGCTAGTACACATGGCATAATGAGGGCATCTCCTGATGGACTATATTTTGTGGGATTCTCATGGGAATGAAGTGTAGGCAGCTGTGACGTGGCCTATGCTGGGATTTCTCAGAACTGACTATAATGAGGTGTTTTCCTGTTTGCCTGAAGCTGGTTAAGTTACTGACTGCTCTTTTACAATGTTCTATTTTATGATTTAAAAGTATCTTCTAGGAGATAATAGCACATGAAATTTTTAAAATAGATTTTGAAGGAAATAAAAATCAACTATAAAAATTATCTGTAATATGAAAGGCATCTGTAATATGAAAACATTCATTTTAAAATGCTCTTTAAGGACCCTCTTTTTGCAATTTCATGTGAAACCCTATCCCCCTCAAGCACTTTGCAAAATGTGTGTTTAATGGAAAAAGTTAGTGTGTATATATAACTAGTTAATGGACTATGTACACAGTTTTCATAGAAGCAGCTGTGTTAGTCTGTATTCGCAAAAAGAAAAGGAGTACTTGTGGCACCTTAGAGACTAACAAATTTATTTGAGCATAAGCTTTCGGGAGCTACAGCTCACTTCATCGGATGCATTCAGTGGAAAATACAGTGGGGAGATTTATATACATAGAGACCATGCAATAATGGCTGTTACCATACACACTGTAACCAGAGTGGTAACTTAAGGTGAGCTATTACCAGCAGGGGGCGGGGGGGACCTTTAGTAGTGATAATCAAGGTGGGCTGTTTCCAGCAGTTGACAAGAATGTCTGAGGAACCGTGCGGGGTGGGGGTGGGGGGATAAACATGGGGAAATAGTTTTACTTTATGTAATAACCCATCCACTCCCAGTTTCTGTTCAAGCCTAAGTTAATTGTATCCAGTTTGCAAATTAATTCCAATTTAGCAGTCTCTCATTGGAGTCTGTTTTTGAATTTTTTTGTTGAAGTATTGCCACTTTTAGGTCTGTAATCGAGTGACCAGAAAGACTGAAGTGTTCTCCAACTGGTTTTTGAATGTTATAATTCGTTCACCTGCCCATCTACCAATGTGATATATGCCATCATGTGCCAGCAATGCCCCTCTGCCATGTACATTGGTCAAACTGGACAGTCACTACGTAAAAGAATAAATGGACACAAATCAGACGTCAAGAATTATAACAGTTCTCCTGCTGGTAATAGCTCACCTTAAGTGATCACTCCGGTTACAGTGTGTATGGTAACACCCATTGTTTCATGTTTTCTGTGTATGCAAATCTCCACACTGTATTTTACACTAAATACATCCGATGAAGTAAGCTGTAGCTCACAAAAGCTTATGCTCAAATAAATTTGTTAGCTTCTAAGGTGCCACAAGTATTCCTTTTCTTTTTATGTATACAGTGATTGTGCTTCCTGATTAAATGATCTATCCCATTGAAATCATCATGGAGCATATCAATCATAATTAGAAATGGACTCAGGAGGCTACACTGGTTTTTCCAAAAACCTCAATTATCACGTAGCCAGTGGCAAAATCAAAGCCCCATGTTGGGCCTCAGCTGGGAAATGGGAGAACAGTATTTTTGCATGCTTTCTTCTCTTGGATCTGGAAATCAGTCCCAGCTGTTTAGGTTCAGAGTTTAGTCCAGATGACAGGGAGTGATTTGATATCTTGAATCATAGGAAACCCCCCAATTTTATAATCTGTCCATTTGAGATACCAGATGCATCTCAAATAATAATCTTCCTTGGAAGTATTATTAACAGGATAATATGAATTTTCAGAATAAGCTTTTAGAAATACAGATTCCTTGCTTTTTCAGTCTTCATTGTGTCCATGGGAATTGCCATTTTAACAATAAAAAAAAGGAGTACTTGTGGCACCTTAGAGACTAACAAATTTATTAGAGCATAAGCTTTCGTGAGCTACAGCTCACTTCATCGGATGCATTTGGTGGAAAATTTTCCACCAAATGCATCCGATGAAGTGAGCTGTAGCTCACGAAAGCTTATGCTCAAATTAATTTGTTAGTCTCTAAGGTGCCACAAGTACTCCTTTTCTTTTTGCGAATACTGACTAACACGGCTGCTACTCTGAAACCTGTCATTTTAACAATGTTTCCCAGCAGGAGCCACTTTTACAGTACAGCATGAAAGCATTGGTATTCTCATTAGAAAACACTGGAAATCGGAATGTTTCAAAGTTATTATAAGATGTTTTGTTAATTTTTTGTTAAACTAATTTAACAGTTTCTAAATTACCCAACATGAATACAAAATATACCTTACAAAATTTGAGACTTCCTCATTGTTCAGTATTTTCTAACATGGATTATTGAAGAGAAGATGGATGCTGTAAAATGTAAGCAATTGGGACCTGATCTAAAGTTTGTTGAAATCAGCCTTTACGGGACACTGTGCTACCACTGAATACTCTGAAGTATATCTAAAGAGTAAACCTATGCTTGGTCTACACTTACAACTTATACCAGCATAGCTATGTTGGTTAGTGGTGTGAAAGTTTTCCTGACCAACATGGTTATGCTGACAAAACCCAGAGGGTTGACACAACTGTGCCAACAGAAGAGTGCTTCTGTTGGTATAGCTAACATTGTTAGGTGGGGTGGCCCTACACTGCAGAAAAACTCTGTCAGCGTATACTGTGTCTATACCAGAGGGCTATGCCAACATAGACTCTGCAGGTAGACATAGCCCTAGACTCTACTTCCCTGTGTTTGAATAATGTTAAATCAGTCAGCCCAATGAATCTATACTGAAGCTTGAAGGTTTTTGCCCTTTCTTTGACAATTATCTCAGACAATTATCACAGTTCATTTATTTTTTCAATATTACTCTTCCGTAGCAGTCTTGTGGCACAGTCTCATTGTTTAAACTTTTTTGGCCTTTTTACATGCAGGTTGGAGTCCAATCAATTTTTTAAAAAATGTATATTGGTCAGTCATACATGATACACAGATATCTGTTCTGCATTCTGTAATACAAGCATAGTTCTAGGATCCTCTCAGACCAGATTTTCATTGAATAATAATTACAAACTATTACATTGTGGGGTTGCGGTCTGTATCTAATCATAATTCATGATGATTTAGGAATATAGGACAGAACTACTCAGTTTGAAAAGATACTGGAAAGGGGGAAGGTGTATGTGTATATGATATAGAGGTGGGTGGAGAAGTGTGAGAGCTGCACATGGCTTTCCCACCTTTCTCTTTCCCTCCCTGAAGATTGTTCAGCCTAGTCCCTGTCTGCTTACAGGCATGCAGGTCATGTGAAAGGATGTCACCAAAAAACTCTGCCAGTGAGGGGTGTGTGGAAGGGGCAGAGTTAGGAAACAGTAAGCCTTAATAAATTTTTCCTGTCAGAGAACTGTTTTTTAACTAGAGCTGAACAAAAATTGGAATTTCCATCCTATAGACATTTTGTTTTGACATTCATTTTTGTCCTAATTGGGACAAAGTTGAAATACGAACATTTTTCATAGCACAAAAAGTAGAAATTTGTTTTGATTCAGATATGGCAAATTTTATTTTGGCATTTCTGATCAACACAAAATATTTCAACAGTCCCAAATTGAAATATTTTGATTTGGTTTTGTTTCAGATCAAAACATTTAATCTTGAGTCCATTTGATATTAAACTGCATCTGTCTGAGGTTCCACTGTGAAAGTTGTAGTTTGTGTGCTTCAAGCTCCATTCTTTCCTACAGGCTGGACTCCCTGGCCAGGCTATTCCTCCAGCACCACACGGATTGATCAGGGAAGAGACTGGTGCATCATGGGAGGCATAATCTAGCCAGGAAACCCAGCCTATAGGAGAGAATGGAGATTTAAAGCATGCAAACTACAACTTTCATAGTGGTACATTAGACAGGTGCAGTTTAATGTCAAACTGATTCAGAGTGAGGTGTTTGGTTCCATTCAACAAACTGAAATATTTTTATTTAGGTTATGTCAACCAGAAATGAAATATTTTGTTTATGACTTTTCCAAATGGAAAATCAAGAGTTGGCAACACTGAAATTTTCCATGCGAAACTGCATTTTCTTTCAAAAGATCAATTTGACAGACAATTCCTAACCGGAACCAGCAGTGTAGTGAGGCATGACTTGGGCAAGTAGAGAGCTGGAGAAGTGTGTCTTCACTCTACTCGCCTAAGTGACATTGAAATTTGTGCCCGTGCTTGGTGACTGTGCGCATATGTACACTACAGCCTACTTTCAGCAGAATGTCGCGTGGGTGCACTCTTGAAGAATTTATAAAAATTATTATTCAGTTTAATACACAACATTTCATGCAGTTTTCAGCTACTTCCAAGAATATGTTAGTGAGCACATCTGAAAATACTTTCTTTTAGGGGAATTTCTCACCTCCCGCACCTGCACAACTGCAAAAAGGCTTGAACACAGTGGAACGTATGGGATTTCCCTTGTGAGAATTGGGAAAAGGATGCAGGGAGCTCACGTAGAGGGTCTGTCCTCCCTGTGGCTGCTGAGATCCAGAGGGATTTTCTCCATCCCACCTGCCAAATTTTTCCTCTTAGAGCACAGCTAAGCAAGGGCAGTGCCAATGAGTCAGGAAAGCTGTTATCACACTTGCTTGCTGATGGCTCATTTTATGGGCGAAGTGAGCTGTAGCTCACGAAAGCTTATGCTCAAATAAATTTGTTAGTCTCTAAGGTGCCACAAGTACTCCTTTTCTTTTTGCGAATACAGACTGACACAGCTGCTACTCTGAAACCTGTCTTTATGGGCTGTATAATGGAATGCTAAACTGTATTATGCTGTTCAGCCACTAGGTGGCACTGTGTGTAAAATAGTTTATTTAAACAAACCTCAGCTATACCTGGCACAGTATTAAAGAATATTATGATGAACACACCTGATGAGCAAGCTCTGCAGCCAGTCCATATCTGATACAAAAGTACATGACAGGCAGCAGAGCAGGAGCATGTCCTGCTTATTTAATGCACTTCCCTTTATAGTAAAAACAGCACAGAAAAAGAAAGGTCCAGCCATTTCCCAGGGTACCAAAGATGACAACATGCCAGGCATTTGACTGCAGCAGAATGGGGGATTCCATCAAACATGGAATGTCATGGCAGTTTGACAAAATGTCAAATTCTCTGGTCTAGTCCATGGTCTTGGTATGGGACCTTAGTCATAGCAGAGAGCATAGACTGAGCATTTTATCATATATACAAAAGTTGTCACAACATAAGTGACCAAGTAACTCAGAGAGAAAGAGAAAATAATGGTAATGTAGGAAAAAGTAACAGATGTAGTGAACCAGATTCTAGCCTCTGTCGGTAGCACAAAACACCCTGAGAGCTGGTTTAACCATTTGCATGTGAAGATTCCCTTGGCATAGGGGAAATCACTGGGTGATACAGATTCATCCCTATGCCCCCTGACACCTGCTTGTGGGATGTGGCCAGAGGAAAGAGGCAGCTTTGGCGCACTGCTGTGCCTCAGCTTTCCTTGGCTGGGAAACAGCCCTTTAGAGGGGTCATTGCAGCAGGTGCAATTTACAGCGGCAGCAAGGACACTCCAAGTTGTGCTGGTGGGTTTAACCAGCTCCTGGATGGCTCCAAGATTGCTAGTTTACAACATTCTTAATTATCCTATTGTAGTCAGCAGTCCCTGAGCCTGGGCTTGGCCATAGTGTCTTTGAGTTTCTTCTCACTCACTCAGCTCAGTCCTTTCTAAGTCCAATTAAAGAGCACATGCTTCTAGTCCCCATGGGCACTCCCCAGGTCCTGGCACAGGTCACTGGATGCAAGGAGCCCTAGAGGGCTCCTCATCCTTATAAGGCTTGCAGTGTGAGTCTGCCCCTAACAAGAAGGAGGAGGAGGAGGACAAAGGACTATCAGCTTCCGCATATTGTGCTCCCCTTGCTAGCAGAGTTCACTGGCAGCATCTCTACTCCTGGAAAAACTCTCTGCCCATGTGGCCAATCTCTCCCTTTTAAGCTCCATTTCTCCAGGTGGAGCATATTCTGCAGGTAAATCTAATTGGCACAGCCTGAATGCAGGAATGCTTATTATACTTTCTATCAGCACAATGGGTTTGTGTCCCATCATGTCTGTCTGGAATCATAGGTGGGTATTTATTAAGGTAAATGTTATAACAAAGAACTATAGTCTCCCCATTCAGGTAGAATACATATAAGGGGTGGGGGGCAGCTGGACGAGGAAACGATGAGTTTTTTCTCATTGCATTTCCTTGTATTGTTCCCTAAAGGGGATTAGGATGGGGAACAGTCACGCAACCCTTCTGCAGATCCACAGGGACAGGAATCTGCAGCACATCAGGTTTTTGGCCTTTTGTGGTGCTGGCTGCCTACCTCATGCCACCATGGTTTCCTTAGAACCATCCACTTTACTTCACTGCTCACCTTCACAAACTCTCCTTCAAAACTGTGATGTAGGCATGAGGTAGTAGTTAATGCTACTTGTGAAAATATTAATTTAAGTGTGTGTTTCTGCTTGGCTATGTGGCAATTTAAGAAAGGGGAGTATGTGACAGAGATCGTCAGCCCTCCTGGGCTCATGCTTGGTGACCAACAGAACTCTGCCTTGTGGATGAGAAAGAAGTGTTGTATCCTTGGGGGAAGCAGTTTTAGGAAGTAATCACTTGAGACACAGAGAGCTGTAAGCCTTAAAAGCAGCCATTTATTGCAACACACTGAACTGACCAAAGCAGCCTAAACTGGCTGGGCTATCCCCTAATAATCTAACTCAGTTGCCACAACAACAACAAGATTATATTACCACGACAACCAAATACACAACAAGAAAGGTGTAGATAGAGTATGCTTCAGAGCCGCTGCTCCCTGATATCTTTCATCAGCAGTAAGAGAAAGGACAATATCTTATGCAGCCACCCCAGGTGTTGCTCCTGGAAACATACACTGCTGGGCTCTGAGGCTTAATATAGATGTCGGTATGGGAGTGACTTCACATTATATTATTTGCAAAGTCACTCTCATCCTTACACTCCCAACTTTCTGTACTTTGTGACCCATTTCCACTGGCTTTTTCTCCCCACTGTTCATATCTGTGTAAGGGAACAAACAACCTGATATTATTAGATATTGTAGTACTGACATTGGCTGAACAGGATATAAAGGTGTTCTGTTACTTGGTAGGTTACCTTAACTCTGCTCCCACTCACTACTAATTATAAACTTGGTATGACCTAATTTTTTTTTTTAAATCTGGGGTACATGATTGATTCTCTAACCATGGAATAGCACAAGCTAGGGTGCCTGGCTATACACAGTAAGAGCCCTACCCTTAGAGACAGATTCAGAAACACACAACTCATGAAGATGAAACTATTTTTTCAGCTAAGTACATTAATTCTTTGGGGAAGAATTTGAATAAATGGAATTGATAATGGTGGACATTGTCAGTAAAATGTTCAACATTAAAAAACGGAGAAAATTATGCCTTCCAGATAGTCTTTCTAAATAATTATCTTCTGATGCTGTGCCTGTATGTGATGTGCAATAACTGAATACTATAGTTAGTTTTTGTTTGTGGGGTTGTTGGGTTTTTTTGGTGTGGGGGAGATGCTGCAACCATATTGAACTTGTAACAGTTACATTTATTTAATGCTGATGGCCACCTTCATTGTATCCATAACATTTAATTATGTATGTACCACAGAACTCTTCCAGCATGATTCTTCTGGCATTAATTTCTAGGTTTTAATGTTACTTGTGTATTTGTTTTCTCTGGTGGTTTGCTGTGGTTGTCTGCCGAAAGCTATGTTTTCTGTGGCCAGATTCCACACAGAGAGCAGTGTCTGTCATGCAGGGGAGCATCCTTCATCAGTTGGCATCTGCCTGCTGGGAAGGAGAAGGGACTTTCCCCTCTTGCTGTTGTTGAGATGAGTGAGACCTCCGTCTTCTCTGTCTGCTTCTGTGTTTCTGTTTCTCTGTCTTTTGTTTAATCTTTCTCTGTATTCCATTCACTTTCTTTTCTTGTTGTCTAATTCTGTCTGTTAATCACTCTCACATATCTAGTTAAACCAAGGGTGGGCAAACTTTTTGGCCTGAGTTCCACATCTGGGTATGGAAATTGTATGGTGGGCCATGAATGCTCATGAAATTGGGGTTAGGGTGTAGAAGGGGGTGAGGGCTCTGGCTGGGGGTGTGGGCGCTGGGGTTGGAGCAGAAATGAGGAGTTCAGAGTGCAGGAGGGGGCTCTGGGCTGGGGTGGGGGTTGGGGCATGGGAGGGGGTCAGGGATGCAGGATCCGGGCTGCGCTTACCTCAAGCAGCTCTTGGAAGCAGCAGCATGTCCCCTTTCTGGCTCCTATGCAGCGGTGCAGCCAGCTGGCTCTGCGCGCTGCCTCGTCCACAGGTGCTGCCCCTGCAGCTCCCATTAGCGGCAGTTCCCAGCCAATGAGAGCTGTGGGGGCAGCACCAGGGGATAGCGCGTGGAGCCCCCTAGCTACTCCTAAATGTAGGAGCCAGAGTGGGGACATGCTGATGCTTCCAGGAGCCTTGGCATGCATGTGCAGAGCAGCTCCATACCCGGCTCCCTGGCTGGAGCTCAAGAGTCAGAATAAACAGGCTGGAGGGCTGGATGTGGCCCCCCCCAGGCTGTAGTTTGCCCACCCCTGAGTTAAACTGAGAGAGAAGGGGTGTGGGAGCAAAAGTGAAAGGGACAGTGAAGAAGACAAAAGGGAGAGTGGGAGTGGTAGAGAGGAAGTGATAAATATGGAATATAGAATAAAGGAAGTATGGGGACAGAGAGAGTGAAGGGATAGATTAAAATGGGCAGGAAATGAGAGAGGGTGACACTGCACTCAAAAACTTTAAACGGGAGATCTGGCAGTCATTTATTCTGCTCACAGAAAACAAAATAATTTAAGTGAACATTGGTCCTGAACCTTTTCTCTCCTGGGATTAATTGGCCAAAAACATTAAAATACCTATTAGCTTGCTTTGTTGCTAAGAGGAAGATTGAAAAGAAACCTTTGCAGGACCTATGCGGAATAAAAATGTCAGGTAAGCTTAGCAAATACGACCACTGGACAGGGTTAGAGAAGATCCAGAAGAACCAGGAAAGTTAAATTATCCACTTATTCATTTGTATGATTTTAAATGGCACAACAAATCTGAAAGACTTTTTATGGCATAGTGACGTAGTATTTACTTAAAGTAGCTCTCCAAGACCAAGGGAGAGGTCTGACCTGTAGAGAAATGCTTGATCGCCCTCTCTGGAAGCAAGCCTGGCAGCAGAGCAGAATAGCCAGCAGATTGGTTCACCTGTTCTTCCACATTTTCCAGTGGTCTAGTGCAGCAATGCAGTTGCCCTACCATGCTGCCTTTGGATGGCCCCCAATCTGCCACACCATCAGGCCCACTCTGTGGTGTGAAGAAGTAAGATGAAGTTATTGTTACTCTAATTTATAGGCAGGGCATGCTGGGTAGAGGTGGCTGTGCCCAGACTCCGCTCCCCTATGGTTGGTCATATCCTTCCAGCTCCTCGGCCCATTAGGAGCTCAGCACCAGGATTGTGGTCGCATTGAGGATAGAGGTCTATATGGTGGGTGAGTAATTACACTTAGCCTCCCTTCTCCACTGCCTATCCCTTTCAACTGCCCATCCCTTACATTGTGCAGCAGATGGGAGACGTGGGCCCTACTCTTCCAGCTGCTAGTTTGTACACTTATACATACCCTGTGGAGTTCATTTGTTTACTGCTATAGTTCAGGGATTCTTTGAATGTGCTCATCAGACACCACTACTTACTGGAGCTTTATTTCTTTCAAACAACCTAGTAGTGCTCAACAATTACAAATTAAAATTGAAAGTGTGCTTTGGTGTTTTGCATTGCTGCAGTTGCACTCATGTCTGGGGAAATACTGTGGTGGAGAAACTCTGTGTTGAAATAATTTTGGAAATCATGTTCACGTTAGAAATCCCCAAACTATACTTTTATTTAAAAATGTTTTAATGAGCGGTCTTCTTCAGTGCATTAATCTGTCAAATAGAAATAGATGGGAGTGTACTTGGAATCCCAAGGTAGAAGGTTGAGAGAGTGCATTGTGGAGGTGACATGTTAAGTCTCCATGGTAAAAGGCACTGGCTGATTCCCTCATGCCTTCCGCATTGAACTGAAAGCCAATAATAATGAAAGACCTAAGTAGTTTTGAAATTGTGACGTTTTCTAACTATCACAGAACCCTTCTCTTTTTAAAAGTGCCTATTCAAATCCTGACTCACATTACCCCTTTCCATGGGAGATTGTTATAGGGGAACAATCATTCAGAGACCCCCTTATATTGTCTCTTGGCAAGGGAAGGGATAAACTTGGCTGTTTCCCAACAATTCCCAGCTCAGTAGTAGCTTAGCCCTGAACAGCCTTACCCTCTGAGAAATGTTCCCAGTGATAGATGTATTTTCCCCTTAGTTCTGCCTCTATCCAACCTGTTCTGCCTCCTAGTCAACCCAGTCTCTGCTCCCTCCCACTGTGCAGACCCTATAGAGGAACCTCTGCAGGGTCTGGATGGGATGGAGAGAAGCCAATGCCAGGGAGGCAGTCAAACGCATCTTCGCTATAGTAACAGGGATATCGGTTTTCTCAATGCATGGATCCTGGGAGGATGATACAGTCCTCTTTCTGATCTAGTGTTCATAAAAAAAAAATCTCTGTAGTAAATTGTTCTGTATAAATCTTGCAGTGTGTTTAGAACAGAATGTCATAGTTAATATTTAGAAAACATGAATGTGGAAAACTACACATTTTATACATTACTTGTGTAAATATATCTTTCAACATTTCTTAAAGAAATAATAAGCAAAGCAATATCAACAATTACATGCTTAAAACATGTAAACATTTTAACCCCGACCCCAAATAAAACATGTTCAGTGAATATTTAAAGCAAAGAGGAGCAGAAAAAAAAAAACGCTTGATGCAAAACACTTTAAGATATACCTTGAACTGTAATGTTTCAGAACGGAAAATAGACCTGAACTGGAGGGAAGAAGACAAAAAAGGTGACCAGAGTAGGGTGGTTGAGAGAGAAAACAGTGGCATCTTTGGGAAATGAAGGTGATCTGCTTGACTTTACAGGATTGAATGAACAAGTGCGGTTCAGAATTTTGAACACAGTGAATATGAGAAAGAAATGGTTCAGGAAGTTCAAATAAAAGAAAACTACAAGATTTAAGATGAGAATAACAAAAGCACGGATAAGGGTCAGATGGGGACAGAAGCAACCATGTGAAAGTGATGATATGTAGGGCCACCAGCATAGGAAATAGGAGAAGCAAAGTTGCATTCATATTTTGAAATACCATACCTTACAGCTTGTCTATACAAGAAAGCTACACTGGTTTAACTGAAGGAGTGTTTTTAAAACTGCTTTAGTTAAATTAGTGCAAAAGACTATGTGAATACTTATATTTTGGTTTTCCAGGCTTTGATTTAGCTTAAGGCAATTAAAAATCACTTTAAACTGAAAAAAGCTACTCTTAAATTGTAATGTCTTCACAGTGGTTTAGCTAAAACAGTTTACTGATGCAATTTACTCATGTAGATCTTAGATGCAAACTCAGAAAAATAATAGAGATCACAAAGTTACCTAAAATGTGGTGGTTTTTCAAACACTTTTTTTTTTACAGCAGAGGAATATAGTTCTTGACAAATTTAGCTGAAGAAATCTCAAACAAATCCAAATATTCTGTCTAAACAGGAAGAAATAAACACATTATCAAAAGAATCTAAAGGAGTCTGGTCGCTGAACAGAAAATGGTAGATGGAATTACATGTAATCAATTAACACAGGAGAAAAGAAAAACAGGGAAAACGCTAACTAGGAACCCTGGAGAAGATGGCACTGGTTTGTCTTCAATTTTTAAATTTAGACATGGCATCTGTTTGGTGTGATTGGTAAATTATGAGTGCATAATTAGATGCATGTATAGTAGAATCTCTAAAATGCTTTTGTAGCTTGTGATGTAATGAAATCAGGCTGTGAGAAAATACTCATATATTCTTCTTGAAGATCAATGTTGATGCTCTTTTGTTAAATAGTTAATAAGATCCTAACAGTGTTTCCATCATGGGCCTCTTTCTCCTCCTGCTCCTTTACTAAGTACATCCCTAATCTACATTCATCTCTGCTTTCCACCTCTCTTTCAGTATTCAGGTGATAACTTTTTATAACCCTGGAGAACTTAAAGATAAAAGAATAAAAAACTTCTAAATCACTTATTTTCCTCTACTTTTTCACTAACTTCATGACTCTCAACACTTTCCAATTTATACCGTTTTAATCCACAGAACATTTATAATCTCTCCCTATCAAAGTAAGTGTATCACCTGACCAAAACAGATTCAGATATTGGGGCAAATCCTTAATCCATTGAAGTCAATTTGTTATTGACTTCTTTGGGAGTAGTCCCATTAACCTATTCTAGCCTATAGCTGTCTAGTGAAATAAAAAGAAAAGCACACATATTAGTAAAGGATACATAATCTAGAGATTTAAATGGAAAAGGCAAAGAAAGAATGAGCTGGAATATTTTTTTTTTTAAATTTTGTTTTTTTTAAAAATTAAATCTTTGTCCTTAAATTAAAGGCACTTAAATACTTCTGCGATGGATGCTGTTTAAAAAAAAAATTCTTAGAGAGACAGGTGCTAGATTGAAAAAAAAAGTATAGAAGTGGCAATGCACATTTCCCCACAATTCCCTGCCATTTCACAATAACCATTTCACAATAACTTGGATGAACCAGCTTGAGGACTAAGAGGGTTCAGGCCCGGTATTCACTTGAGATAATTTCTGATAATGACTTTGGTGATATGGAAACTAGTCCACTAAGAACTGAGCTAACATCACCAGCTCCTTGCACATAGACTACCAAATAGCGGTCAGATGATGATAACTTTTAGACACACAAAGTTGGAGTAGTTGTCACTCAGTAACAGAGTTGAAGGTGCTTTTTATTTCCTTATCGTTTCTTACCTTGTCTATGAATTAGTCTTTTCCCCTGTTTTTAAATTGTGCTTAGTCATGTCTAGAGATGCATGAGCACTGTCAAAACCAATACAGTACAGATTGGCTAGAGTGTGAATAACTCTAACATAGCTGCACAGAGGGAAGAAGGAGGCAAGCTCCTACACGCCCAAGCAACATTAAAAAAGCCCCATTCTGTCCACCTTCCCATTTGAACCAGGGGGCTGTTATTTTGAACACCTCACTTGAGTATTACTATTGTGTGTGAGGAGAGTGGCTTTCTGTTAGGACAGACCTAAACCAGTGAAGGTGTGTGTTATGATGAGGCTTAAGATACAAAATGGAAGAGCAGTAAAACATGTATATTGGGGGGAAAAGCTGTAAGTGAATATATTCTATAAAAGGAGATAAATTACAGTCTCAAATGCTTGTCACCCACTGGCCTGCACCTTGATAATCCATCACTGTACCTATGCACACATGCTTATATATGGAACTTTCTGTTCAGCAATGCATGTCTGAGATTAGACACAGGCCTACAATCTTTTCTTAAAATGACAGTTAAGGCACAATGCTGTTATGTTCAAAATCCTCAATATTAAGGATATTATTTCTAATTTCTTCAATACTACAAAAACATAATTGTTTCTGAATCAAATAAAAAAGTTGTAATTGTTTTCACCTATTTAAAATGCTGTTAAAGTATTCTCCTTATTAAAACTCTCATCTAACTATTTAGTCCTCTCCATTGTAAAGTGTTCAAAAGGAAAATCAATAATCAAAATCTATATGCAGAAAAATTCTTTTTAGTATCAGATTTTGTGGCTTGTAAAGTTGAATCACACACTTCAGAAAAGTAGTAAGAATTATGTTCGGTGAGTGGGGTTAATTGTGGGTCACTCAAAGATTATTACTGTACTTATTGTTTCTTAAACAATACAAAAGATCCAAAAATGCTGGAACATAGTGAGTGTCTAAGAATCCAATCCTGCTCTCATTGATTTTCATGGCAAATCTTCCATTGACTTCAGTATATTTTTGAAAGAAAATAAGAGCTTTTCCTCTAGACCCACTGAACAGTGCCCATTGTCATGGCATGAATTGGAGAGCTCATCTTCAGTGTGAGTCTGTTCTGAAAAGGTGACTTTCTAAAAATGGCATTGTGAAATTCTGTGATTGATTCTAGTCAGAATTGCTTAGTTTAGAAATAATTTTTTTCCAGCTGCGAGCTGTGGAAACTCATCCAGAGCTCAGAGATGGAGTAGGATTATTTCCTTGTCATTTATCATTAGTAAAAAAGATTTTGCAGGGCAAATTAAGCTCCCAGTTATAATTGTGTAACCCCACTGAAGGCTAACAGAGAAAACTAAATACTGAGTCCCAAAAATGCTCCAGGGGTCCTTGAGTTGAGATTAAGTGTCAATGAGAGATAACTTGAGCCTAGACTAAAGACTTAACAGCATCAAGAGCACTTAATACTACTGTATGTTAAGAAGACCTCAGGATCTTGAGGGATCAGGTCAACTCCTCAGCGCCCTGGACCAACACACAAGAGAAAAAAATGAAGCCACAGAGCTTAAAATCTGCCATGAGTCCATACGGCTCAAATGTTGAAGAAAAAGTCAAATTAAACAATAGAAGAAAAAATGACTTAGGACCAACTGGGAGGTTTGGCACACCAATGAAAACACTAATATCAGCTGAAGACTGTAGATGAAGAAACTCCTGAGCAGCAGTGAGAGAAGGTCTGGTGTGTATCTCCTGGGGGAATCTCTAACTAGAAACAGACAAGGAGGAAATGATCAAAAGGGTCTGTAAGGAAGTGACACTGAAAGATGGCCAGAATGCAAAGGTGGGGCCTGCAGTCTTGTAAATTCCACAGATGGTCAAACACTTAGAACAACAGAAGCTGTTGACCTGTCTAACACTCTGCAAAACCCTGAGTGTGGGATTCTGTGGTGGTATTTTTAAGTAAATGCATACATCAGCAAAAGTCAGTACTGAGATAACTGTGCTGATGATTGCTGTACAAATGTCTTGTCAGAGTTCCCTTCACACTCTGAACTCTAGGGTACAGACATGGGGACCCACATGAGAGACCCCCCTAAGCTTATTTCTACCAGCTTAGGTTAAAAACTCCCCAAGGCACAAATTCTCCCTTGTACCTTGGATTAGGTAACGCTGCCACCACCAAGTGATTTAGACAAACTCAGGGAAAGGACCACTTGGAGTTCCTACTCCCCCTAATAACCCTCCAAGCCCCTACACCCCATTTCCTGGAGAGGCCTGAGAATAAACAAGATGAACACAGACCAACCTTGGGTTTTTTTAGGACACTAAAAAAAACCCCAATCAGATTCTAAAAGAAACAACTTTATGGTAAAGAAAAAAGGTAAAAGAAGCACCTCAGTAAAATTAGAATGGAAGATAATCTTACAGGGCAATCAGATTCAAAAGCACAGAGGATTTCCCCTTTAAAGTTACAAAAAGAAAACCAGGATTACACCTTCCTCTCAGCACAGAGAAGATCACAAGCCAAAACAAAAATAAGCTAACGTATAACGCATTCCCTTGCTAGTACTTACTAATTCTAATGGAGTTGGATTGCTTGCTTCCTTGATCTGTGTTTGGCAAGCACAAAGAATAGACAGGCAAAACCTTCCCCTCTCCCCCAGATTTGAAAGTATCTTGTCCCCTTAATGGTCCTTTTGGTCAGGTGCCAGCCAGGTTACCTGAGCTTCTTAACCCTTTACAGGTAAAAGGATTTTGTGTCTCTGCCAGGAGGGATTTTATAGTACTGAAAATAGGAAGGTTGTTACCCTTCCCTTTATATGTATGACATGCCTGCAATAGACAGTCCCAATAATACAACTCTGAATGTAGTTCTAACATTATATAGCTGAGCGTATAGAGGGTTGCCATGTGTCCAGTTTTTCGACCAGAATGCCCAGTTGAAAAGGGCTCCGGTCAGCACCGCTGGCTGGGCTTTTGAAAGTCTGGTCAGTGGCAAGCAGGACTAAGGCAGGCTCCCTGCCTGCCGTGGCTCCGCGCAGCTCCTGGAAGCAGCTGCATGTCCCACCTCTGGCTCCTATGTGTAGGGGCAGCCAGGGTACTCCACGCGCTAACCCGCACCAAGTGCCAGCTCTGCAGCTCCCATTGGTCAGGAACCACAGGGGAGGCGCCGGCATATAGGAGCTGGAGGGGGGACATTCCGCTGCTTCTGGGAGCTGCTTGAAGTAAGTGCTGCTGGGAGCCTGCACACCTGACCCCCTCCTGTGTCCCAACCCTCTGCCCCAGTCCTGATCCCCCTCCCACCCAGACTCCTTGGTTCCAGCCTGGAGCACCCTCCTACACCCCAAACCCTTCATCCCCAGCCTCACACCACAGCCTGTACCCCCAGCCAGAGCCCTAACCCCCCCTGCACCTCAAGCTCCTGCCCCAGCCTGGAGCCCCAGCCTGGAGCCCCCTCCTGCACCCTGAACCCCTAAATTCTGGCTCCACCCAAGAACCTGCACCCCCAGCTCAGAGCCTGTACCCTCTTCCACACCCCAAACCCCTGCCTCATCTCAGAGCACCCTCCCATACTCCGAACCCCTCGGCTGCACTCCCCAGCCAGGAGCCTCCCTCACACCCTGAACTTCTCATTTCTGGCCCCACCCTAGAGCCCCAGCTGGAGCCCTTCCCCCCTCCTACAGCCCAACCCCCTGAGCCAGCCCAGTGAAAATGAGCAAGTTAGTGAGGGTGGGGAGAAGAGCGATAGAGGGAGGAAGAATGGAGTAAGCAGGGGTGGGACCTTGGAGGAGGGGAGGGGTCTTGGAGGAGGGGCGGGGCGGGGAAAGGGTGTTTGGTTTTGTGCAAGTAGAAAATGGGCAACCTTATGTGTATACAACATGAAATAATAAACTAGAATGTTAACCCAATCTACTTTCCTTTTCAGCTTGGAACTGGATTCCCTGAGGTTGAGTTACATGCACTTTACTTTGTTCTCGTTCACCCTATATGTGTTCTAAAATTAAAAATTATTTTTACTCTAATAATTTTTTTCCATTGGCTGTCCGTCAGACATGTAATGAGTGAACAATGCAAATATATTTTCAACAGCCTTTTCAATAACATAGAACTCCTACAAGACTAGACTTGTATTATCATACAAGCTCTATAAGAGACTGAAGTAAAAAGCAAATTTTAGCATTTTTTCATGTATTATTAATGTTGCTTAAATAATGCACAAGCAAGGGTGATAAAATGAATAAAAAATCCTGGTATGGACGCAGGTTTTCCTATTGTCCCCAGACATGCTTTTTTGGTAAATATAGTGATGTGCTTTAAAACACAGCCCTTGATATTTTTATTCATATGTGTGCATAGGCTTTGAATTATGTGTATTTAAAATACGTTTTACATATATGATCAGACTTTTGGGGTATTGTGTTTTGCTAAATATTTAACCTACCTGCCCACTATTACACTGTTAATTAAGAACATAAGAACAGCCATACTGGCTCAGATCAAAGGTCCTTCTAGTCCAGTATCCTGTCTTCCGACAGTGGCCAGAGGGAATGAACAGAACAGGTAATCATCAAGTGATCCATTCCCTGTGCTCATTCCCAGCTTCTGGCAAATAAATAAAAAACATGTTTTCTATTAAATTAAATATTAGTAAAATTAAATAAAAGTAACTGCAGTGTTAATAGCTCTCACCCAGTATTGGTGTAAAATATGTTAATACCAAAGGACTACAGTGTATAATTACTGGAATTTCAATTATATTACTGTATCTTGATACACTGAGCAAGATATTTCAAAATTGCCTTTATTCTAAATGGATCTGCAGCTTAATTTTAAATCATGAAGTTGTTTTCCTGACCACTTATGAAAAATGCTTTTTAGTACTTGAACATTTTGAACCCAATGCTGCCCCAATTGAAGTCAGTAGGAGTTTCACCATTAACTTTCATGGGAGCATGTTTCCCATGAAAGACCATCTCTTTCCTCAGGAAGGGATCCAGATCTGGTACTTTGCCTTATGTGTTTAAATTGTAACTATTTGGCTAAGTTTTGGATACCATTCAATAATTTCATATGATGTCCAAAATCACTGGTATTGCTATGAGCCTAATATCATTCAGCAAGATCTGCGGAAACTGAGTTCCTGTTCCACTGTCGTCAATTAAAAGACTCCTATTGACTTCAGTGGCTTTTAGTCAGGTCCAGTGAGAACAGTCTTGAAATTGCTTGAGGCCAATTATGTCTTTTTTTTGTAGTGGTCCATTGAAATGTGCAAGATTTCGGGCCCAGACTGACCCTCAGATTTAGGAAAATCCAATATACTGGACAGAAAATCTAATATACTGGACAGATGAGTTCTGCATACCATATTTCCCTGGACTGTTCTGTCCCCATTGAAATAACTAGTAGTCTAGCACTGCAAACTCAAGGCCACTTAGCACTCAAGGAAATAATAATCTGCATGACCTCTGCTGTTAGGGGTATCTGTACTTACTGCTTCCCTTTTTAGGTATGGTGACATTACTATGGAGACCAGCCATCATCTCTCATTCTGTCCCATAATGACACATAAATTTAGTCTGCATAAGGCAATCCTGGAAGGGAAGGATGGGAATAATATCACAGGTCCCTCTTTTTGTACCTATTGGAACTAATTCTGTTGGGGGCAACATGAAAAAAAAAACAATTCCAAGGAATTTTGGTATGTAATATTAATCTTCTTTGATCTTAAACTCTGACCTGTAGTGACACAGTTTATCAAAAAGTATCTTAATTTCTATAGTCATAGATTAGTTGAAGCTGAGTTTTGAAGGTGTATTGCATATATGTTATTTCCTCAAATTGTCAGGGTAAGCTAAATGTACTGTCATTCTAAGTACGTTTTATCTTGTAAGGAAAAATACAAAACTCAAAATGGAGAACTTGAACTTCATGTATTATTAATGTTGCATTTGAACTTGAAAGCATTTTAACCAATAGGATTGTTACATGCAAATTAAGGACCGGGTCCTGCAGTTATATACATGAATTACTTTAGGTACATGAGTAGTCCCACTGAAGTCAATGTGACTACTTGGATGTGTAAGGTTGAGCACTTACATGTTTGCAAGATCCAGGCCTAATTGAGGAAAAGGGAATATGATGACTGGCTAATTTTATGGTCCACTATCAACCTTGACTTTGATTTTGCTTAGAGCAGGGATGTCAAACTCATTTTGTGGTGAAGGGTGAATATAATATGGCAATCAGAGTCTTCAGGATGGAAATAAATAAATTCACTGACAAGAGGCCAGTTGTAGTCTTGTCCAAATACAGAATATATTTGTTTAGCTGGCTAAGGTAAATACTGTATTTGAAAACCTAATTAAAAGTAGATGCATTTATGAAATCTCCCAACCTCTAATAACACATCCATCTGTGCTCCCCACACTCTAACTTTTTGTGAAGGTTCTCTCATTTCCTAATACTGTTAATTTCTCCCTCTTCCCACTTGGACAACCGTCTGTCCCCCACATATACAGCTTCCCTGTCTTTGGGAATTCCTCCCCCCTTTCTTCCTCACTTTTCATGGATTCCCCTCCTCTTCTCTCTGAGGAATCTCTCTCTCTCTTCTCCCTTTAGGTAGCATCCCCCAGGCCCCTTTTTCATTTCTCATTTTCTTCCTTCTCACTTCCCTTTTGAATCCCCTCAGATAATTTTTCCATTGGGTTGGGAGGGGGTAGGCAGGGAGCAGGAGTCCAGTTCTGCAGCCTGAGCAGTGGCAGCAGAGAAGGTGAAGAGGGAGGCTGGAAAGAATTCTTCTCTGAGACCCCACTTGTGGGGTTTTGGGAGAATGGCAGCTGCTCCTTGGTGGAGGATAAAGGATGAGGGAGTGAAAAGAGGACAGAAGATCTGTAAAGGGTGTGAAGACTACCCAGTTGAAAAGTGCCTCAGTCAGTATCAAGGAACTATTTTAAAAAGGAATTGTTTTTGCAGGACCTCACATATTATTTATTTTGTTGCTTAACAGTCCTTAAAGCAGTTTACACACCTATGAATCCTAATCTTAGAGCTCTGCTGATTTAATCATTTTTCTTAGTGCACAAACAAGTAAACTAAACAAAGCAACATTAGCTTGTCACAATGGAAATGTGAGAATAAATTTTATGTTTTCCAAACAGAACAGGGCAAAGTCTATAGAGAAACTTATTTCAAAGCTTCTGCGTGTTAAAAAAAAATTGGATAAAACAAATGAGTTGTAAATAATACTTGACACTTTTCCTTTAAATTTTTGTTTCCTTGAGCAGTGCTCATATTTTCATCACCTATTCCCTTTTTGTTTTTAGCACCTGAAAAGATTTAAGCTGGAAATTTTATCTTTTGCATCTCTATTTTGGTCTCTCTAAATGTCTCTTGTTGTGTGAATCAGTATTGGCTCTGCTTACAAATAAAATGCAAATCATATCCTTGCAAAGCTAAACACTTATCTCAGTGAAATCAGAACAAATACTTGAAGGTTAAAACTGAGATTCTTTGGTTAGCTGAGGAAATCATAGAATGCAACTTGAATTTTCAATGACATGGAATGTATACAAAAAGGTATACAAAAATTTCAGCTCTGAGAAATGTCCTTCTTCTGAGCTAGAAGTTCATAATATAAAGTTTTAAAATTAAATGCAAAGTTTATTCTATGATTTTTCCTTTTAATAGAAAAGCCAGTAATTGAACAATAAGATACAGAAATAAGGGCAATGATTAATGGATTGGAAAACATACCATGTAGTTATAGACTCCAGGAATTTGATCTGTTTATCTTAAAAAGAAAAGGTTAAGGGGTGACTTGATTAAAGTTTATAAGTACCTACAAAAATTGATACAGTAAAAGCTTTGTAATCTGGCATGTTGGGGTACTGGGGGGGTGCCAGTAAGTAAAAAGTTCCAGTTAACTAAGAGGGAGGAAGTTTGGGTGCAGGAGAGGGCTCAGAGCAGGGGGTTGGGGCGTGGGAGGGTTGTGGGGTGCTGGATCTGGGTGGCTCTCACCTCGGGCAGCTCCCGCAAGTAGTGACCTGTCTCTGCTGCTCCTAGGCAGAGGTACGGCTAGGTGATTCTGCGTGCTGCTTCCACCTGCAGGCACTGTCCCCCGCAGATCCCACTGGCTGCAGTTGCCAGCCAATGGGAGCTGTGGAGCCTACACTCAGGGGGAGATCCCAAACCCCCTCCCGCACCCAAACTCCCTCACAGAGCCCATGCCCCGCACCCCCTCCTGCACTCCGAACCCCTTGTGGTTGTTCCTCCACTTAGGAGCAGCAGGGACAGGTCGCCGCTTCATGGAGCCAGCTAGTGAGCCTGCCGGCCCTGCGCCACCTGGAGTATAAACCAGGCTTTCAATGAAGATCAGAAATGCCAGTTTATAGATCTTTCCAGTTGGTAAAGTGCGGGATAATACAGCTTTGGCTGTATTAAAGGGGTCTTCAATTTGGCAAACTAAGGTATAACACGATCCAATGGCTGGATGTTGAAGCTAGACAAATTCAGACTTGAAATAAGATGTAAATTTTTAACAGTGAATGTAATTAACCATCTGAAACAATTCATCAAGGGTAGTGGTGGATTTTCCATCACAGGAAATATTTAAATCAAAATTAGATGTTTTTTCTAAAACGTATGCTTTAATTCAAAGAGGAATTAATTCAGGGAAGTCCAACGGCTTATATTATACAGGAGGTACAACTAAATGATGACAATGGTTTCTTCTGGTCTTAAAATCTATGTATCCATTCTAGATTAAAAAATAATAATTATATCATGCCATAGTTTGTGATGCAAGGCAAAATGGGAGCAGGATAAGGCCCCCAAGTCATTGGAAGTTTTGCCATTTATTTCATTGGTAGTAGGATTAGTCCCAAATTTCACAGAAAAATATAGGCTCCAGTGTCTTACTATTACTGTGACATGGAATTTACCAGTATAAATAAGAAAAAGTAGCAAATCTATGTACAGAATTAGTATTAATGACATCACTCATGACAAATAAGAATGTTCCATTTGTGTCAAAAATTCTAAAGCCTTTTCATGGTCTCAATTAAGGAAACTTTCTGACAGTGGGGACAATTTAATTGTCTGTTTCCTATTTGAAAGGGAAGTCAAAAGAGCTAGCTGAAATTCAGTATTTCAAACAGCCAACTTTCATTCCTGCCAACATCTGAAATCTATAAACAGGAAGCACAATTCTGAAATCCTTACTCCATTCTCTCTCAGGAGTTTTGCCTGAGTAAAGATTTTAGGATTTAGCCTTGTGACATTAGGGGGGAAAAGTAGGAACACAGGTGCAATCTTGCTTCTGCTGCAGTTAATAGGATTTTTGCCATTTACTTCAATGAGAGCAAAATCAGAGTCACAACTTTTAATTCAATTACTATACATTGTACTTAGAGTTTTATCAAAAGAGGAGTGGAAAAGTGACATATTGTGAAAATATTAAGGATTCTTCCTAAAAATTAGAATGTATTTTCACATGACAAAACTACATTTTAGTATGATATACTATAACAGAAGCTGTCTAATGACAGCAAGACAGTTTCAAAAAGATAAGTTATCATGCAACAACTTTATCCGACTGGCTAGGGGAATCGGTTGAATCATTTTTTTTAATGAAAACTGGTAGCAGTATTTAATAGTAATAACCTCTTTTCAACTATAAATGCCAAAGTATATAATGGCATAAGTCCATCTATGTATAGCACTTGTTTTTTGTTTTTGTTTTTAATTTCAAATGTATTTATTAAATACTTTCTTAAGTGGAGCGAGAGACTGATTATATATTGTTACCCTTTTTCAACCAAAGTGGGTAGCCAAAGCTGGGGGTCCTGGGGTTGTTTCAGCTGGGAGTAGAAATTGACTAGGGCATTGACATCTGGTAGTTTCTTTGACGCAGTCTTGTTTATTTGCATGAAATGTACAAAGTCATGCGAAGGCAGGAGGAACCAAAACCAAAAAGGAGCAAGTCTTCTTTGAATGCTGGTTCCTATGCATATTCACTGTAGGTGCACAGATGGTCCATGCTCCTGGAACGAGAAATTCTTTGATATCAGTGTCTGTTGGCATGCACCTGTGCCTCCTTGTGCTCCCAGCTGAGGTAGCTGCCAAGATCAACTGCCTTTCCAGTTCCTTTTTTACCACTCACAGTCTGGGACGGAACCTCCTGTGTCTGATTCTGCTCTTCAGCATTCTGCTTCTTCACGTCTGTAAATTTTGTAAATAGTTGTTAAAGTATTGGATAGTGTTAGTTTTAGTGTCAGTTAGTTAATTAGTTGGGAATTAGGGGTTTCCCCATCCTCAGCTCCCCCAACATTTTGGGCCTTATTATACCCAAGGTTCCAGGCTTCAAGCTGTGTCTCGCCTGCCCCTTGTCTTCCTGGTGAGCACCCTGCATGTGAGCTGCTGATATTGCCTCAGGAAAACGTACATCTGTTTGAGATATGGCATTTACCATGTTTCCCCCTGCATACCAGCCAATTTCATGAATTCTGGAGACACCTTATAGGTGTCTTCATGGGTATGTATACAGGGCCCATGGGAGTGAGCCTCCCAGCCTGGGTCAATAGACGTGGACTAGTGGGGCTCATGCTAGCACTCTAAAAATAACTGTAGACAGTGCTTTGAAGTGGCAGTTTGGGCTGGAGTTCGGGTTCTGAAGCCTGGGGACCCTGGGCCTTCCTGCTCCCCATCTACAGATCCCACTGACTGGTTCTGATAGATTGGAGTCCTTGAGCAGGCATAAGGATTTCATGAAGCAGAATCTTGGGGAAAGCAAGGGCAAACACCACCACAAGAAGAGGGACAGATCATTGTCTAAAAAGAGTGTGATGGGTTCCCCCTGGGGTGCCACTGAGCCCCCTGGCCCACCAGCCTGGGCTCCCTCTCACACTATACTGCTGTGACAAACTGCAAAGCCCTCAATCCTGCACTTTCATCAGCATACATACAGGTAGGGACACAACCATCCGCAGTTACATGCAGGCTCTCTAACAACCAGCTTCCGAGACTGGGACCTCAGAGCAGTACCATCCTGCCCTGGGCAAATCTGATCAGTATATGGGTTTAATACATAGTCCGCCTCTCACTCAATATGAAGAGAACAATGCACGCTTGTGGTAACCAAGCAGAGATTTTCCCCAAGCACTCCAGTCAAAACTCACTGGTTTAGATTAAAACAAAAACAAGTTTATTAACTACAAAAGATCGATTTTAAGTGGTTATAAAGGATAGCAAACAGATCAAAGTAGATTACCTAGGAAATAAAAAAAACACAAACTAAGTTTAATATACTAGATAGATAGGATATGAATTGGCAGATTCTCACACTAAGAGATTATATAAGCAGGCTGCAGATTCTTAAGGGGCATGCTTCACTTGCCTTACAGCTTGGAATCCCCAGGTGTTTTGTACACAGGCTAGAAATCCCTTTAACCTGGGTCCAGCACTTCCCCCAGTTCAGTCTTTGTTCCTCAGGTGTTTCCAGGAGTTTTCTTGTGCGGAAGTGAAGAATCCTAGATGATGTCACTCTTTGCCTTATATAACTTTTGCATGTGGCAGGAACCCTTTGTTCCCAAAGCTTGGTTCCCAGACCAGTTTGTGGAAAAATACTGACATCACAAGATGAAGTCCAGCATCATGTGGCCTGGTCACATGTCTTTATAGGGTCATAGCAGCCGTCACTCACAGGCTGTTTGTAGCATTCTCAGGCAGGCTCATCACCAGGTGGGAGATAAGCTTCTCCTGAGGCCTATTGATCTTTCTGATGGCCCATTGCCCTGAATAGGCCCTTCCCCACCCACTATCTAGACTGAAAGCATCTTGTCTAGTGGGTGTTACCCACGTATAACCACATTTGAAGTACAGATACATAGTATTTTTAACTTCAGATACAAAAATGATACATGCATAGAAACAGGATAATCATATTCAGCCAATCATAACTTTTTCAGTGACACCTCACAAAATGTACAAAATGTATAAAATGTACAAAATGCATCATAATTATGCCATAACCATATTATAATAATATTACTATGATAAAATATAGGGTGCAGTGTCACAAAAAGGTCTTCCTCAACCCTTCCTCTGGCAACACCATGGGGTCCACCTGCATACTCCTACGCTTATGCTCATGAACTTTATTAGGGCCTCTGGGAATACCTTTGGGCACCCGAGTACAAGGACCCTCTGTATTACTCCGAGTAGCGGTCACCCCCAGGTGAAGAACCACAGTCTCCACAGGAGCACTTGATGAAAGAGGAGCAGTCAGTACTGCCAGTATCATTGGATCCACCAGTGTAATCTCTTTGTCTTCGGTAATGAGGCAGTGTCACTTGCCTCTCCATCACCACTGGATGACTTTAAGCTGCGCCAGGACCTTCTTAAGAGGATTGATCTCTTAAAATCCCACTAGAGGAGGTCCAAGTTCTGACCCACAAGCTCCTGGACATTTTCCAGGCTATGGAATGCATCCGATGAAGTGAGCTGTAGCTCACGAAAGCTTATGCTCAAATAAATTTGTTAGTCTCTAAAGTGCCACAAGTACTCCTTTTCTTTTTCCAGGCTATGACTCCCTCTGAAGTGGCACTCCCCGTTAACAAGGCCAAACAGTCTGCTAAAACCATCTGGAGCACACCTGGTCTGAACTGTGGATGTATGCCTTCCTTCCCATCCCTTTGTTACCTTGCCAAATTTGGGAAAAGCAAGCTAAATGTGATCCTGATAGCCCCATGGTGTCTGAGGCAATTCTCGTTCATTACCATCCTGCAGCTAGCCTCCCGCTAATGCATCCACTATGACCACTCCTGGGCCTGCTGTCCAAAAGGCTGGACAGACCACCCCAACCCATTGTTCCTACATCTGGCAGCACACTGCAGGAAAAATGTTTTGGATGGACAATGATCATAAGGCATGCTCTTAGATTATTCAATCCATCCTCAGCAATAACTGGAGACCCTCAATACAGACATGCTATTCCACCAAATGGGGGGGATTCTCCCTTTGGCGCCTGCAGCACTACTTCCCTTCTGAGGCATTGTGTATCCCCTTCAACCTGGAATATCTTCTCTCACTGAAGATGTCAGGCTTGTCTATCAGCTGCTTACAGGTACACTTGGCATCTACGAATGCTTTACACTCCCTTACACTCCCTTTTGAGTGGAGGGCTGCTCGGTCTTTATCCATCCCACTACTACAATGTTCCTGAGGGGTAACTGGACAAAACTCTTTTGAATGACTCTTGTTCTTTTTTCTCTAATGAGACCAGCATTTAAACTTCTTGACCTCCTGCTCCCTCCTGCACCTTTATTTGAAAGTTGCCTTTTTATTGCCTTTGGTGATTACCTCTGCTAGAAGGGTAGGGAAGGTTGGGGCCCTTATGGCAGACCCACCTTATACTGTTTTTCACAAGGACAATGTTTCTTCATGATTGGATCCAAAATTCATCTCTAAAATGCCTTCACCTTGACCAGACTGTTCACCTTCTGGTGTTTTACGCTAAGGCTCACTACAGCATGAAGGAGACAAGGCTCTATTCTCTGGATGTGCTCACTGCTCTGTCTTTCTAACCTTGTGGCAGTTTCCAGACTGCTCATCACTATTGTTGAAAGAATGAAGGGGGAACTATCTCTTCTCAAAGGCACTCTAAGTGGATTTCCTCCTACATCATCCCTGTCAGGGCCCACTCAAAGAGAGCCTTAGTAGTGTCAGTAGCCTTCTTGCAGGGAGTCCCTCTCTCAGACATATGCAGAGCAGCTAATTGGGACTCCGTACATACCTTCATCAGGCTTTACAGGTTGGTCCAAGCTTCTGTTGGGGAAGCCTCCTTTGGCTCAGAGGTCCGCCACTCTGTGGTACAGCATACTTCTTTGCACCCTCCTCCTCAATGAATACTGCTTGGGAGTCACCCACAGTGAATACCTGTGGGGACCAGCATGAAAAGAAGAAAGGAAGATGACTTTATAAAAAGAACAGGAGTACTTGTGGCACATTAGAGACTAACACATTTATTTGAGCATAAGCTTTCGTGGGCTAAAACTCACTTCATCGGATGCATGCAGTGGAAAATACAATAGGAAGAGATATATATATATACACACACACAGAACATGAAACAATGGGTGTTATCAGACACACTATATTGAGAGTGATCAGTTAAGGTGAGCTATTACCAGCAGGAGAGAAAAAAATCTGTAGTGATAATCAAGATGGGCCATTTCCAGCAGTTGACAAGAACATGTGCGGAACAGTAGGGGGAAAAATAAACATGCGGAAATAGTTTTACTTTGTGTAAGGACATATCCACTCCCAGTCTTTATTCAAGCCTAATTTAATGATGTCCAGCTTGCAAATTAATTAATTCAGCAGTATCTCGCTGGAGTCTGTTTTTGAAGTTTTTTTGTTGTAATATTGTGACTTTTAGGTCTGTAATCATAGATTCATAGATACTAAGGTCAGAAGGGACCATTCTGATCATCTAGTCCGACTTCCTGCACAGCACAGGCCACAGAATCTCACCCACCCACTCCTACAAAAAACCTCATCTATGTCTGAGCTATTGAAGTCCTTAAATCATGGTTTAAGGACTTCAAGGAGCAGAGAAGCCTCCCTCAAGTCACCCATGCCCCATGCTACAGAGGAAGGCGAAAAACCTCTAGGGCCTCTCCAATCTGCCCTGGAGGAAAATTCCTTCCCGACCCCAACTATGGTGATCAGCTAAACCCTGAGCATATAGGCAAGATTCACCAGCCAGATACCCAGGAAAGAATTTTCTGTAGTAACTCAGATCCCATCCATCTAATATCCCATCTCAGGGGATTAGTCCTATTTACCCTGAATATTTAAAGACCAATTACTTACCAAAATCCCATTATCCCATCATACCATCTCCTCCATAAACTTATCGAGTAGAATCTTAAAACCAGATAAATCTTTTGCCCCCACTGCTTCCCTTGGAAGGCTATTCCAAAACTTCACTCCTCTGATGGTTAGAAACCTTCATCTAATTTCAAGTCTAAACTTCCTGGTGGCCAGTTTATACCCATTTGTTCTTGTGTCCACATTGGTGCTGAGCTGAAATAATTCCTCTCCCTCTCCTGTTAATTATCCCTCTGATATATTTATAGAGAGCAATCATATCTCCCCTCAACCTTCTTTTAGTTAGGCTAAACAAGCCAAGCTCCTTAAGTCTCCTTTCATAAGACAAGTTTTCCATTCCTCGGATCATCCTAGTAGCCCTTCTCTGTACCTGCTCCAGTTTGAATTCATCCTTTTTAAACATGGGAGACCAGAACTGCACAAGTATTCTAGGTGAGGTCTCACCAGTGCCTTGTATAATGGTATTAAAACCTCCTTATCCCTACTGGAAATTCCTCTCCTGATGCATCCCAAAACCACATTAGCTTTTTTCACAGCCATATCACATTGGCAGCTCATAGTCATCCTATGATCAACCAATATTCCAAGGTCCTTCTCCTCTTCCGTTACTTCTAATTGATGCGTCCCCAACTTATAACTAAAATTCTTGTTATTAATCCCTAAATGCATAACCTTACACTTCTCACTATTAAATTTCATCCTATTACTATTACTCCAGTTTACAAGGTCATCCAGATCCTCCTGTATAATATCCCGATCCTTCTCTGAATTGGCAATACCTCCCAACTTTATATCATCTGCAAACTTTATTAGCACACTCCCACTTTTTGTGCCAAGGTCAGTAATAAAAAGATTAAATAAGATTGGTCCCAAAACTGATCCCTGAGGAACTCCACTGATAACCTCCCTCCAACCTGACAGTTCGCCGTTCAGTAGGAATCGAGTGACCAGAGAGATTAAAGTGTTCTCCGACTGGTTTTTGAATGTTATAATTCTTGACATCTGATTTGTGTCCATTTATTCCTTTACGTAGAGACTGCCCAGTTTGGCCAGTATACATGGCAGAGGGGCATTGCTGGCACATGATGGCATATATCACATTGGTAGATGTGCAGGTGAACGAGCCTCTGATAATGTGGCTAATGTGATTAGGTCCTATGATGGTGTCCCCTGAATAGATATGTGGACACAATTGGCAACGGGCTTTGTTGCAAGGATAGGTTCCTGGGTTAGTGTTTTTGTTGTGTAGTGTGTGGTTGCTGATGAGTATTTGCTTCAGGTTGGGGGGCTGTCTGTAAGCAAGGACTGGCCTGTCTCCCAGGATCTGTGAGAGTGAGGGATCGTCCTTCAGGATAGGTTGTAGATCCTTGATGATGCGCTGGAGAGGTTTTAGTTGGGGTCTGAAGGTGATGGCTAGTGGTGTTCTGTTATTTTCTTTGTTGGGCCTGTCCTGTAGTAGGTGACTTCTGGGTACTCTTCTGGCTCTGTCAATCTGTTTCTTCACTTCAGCAGGTGGGTATTGTAGTTGTAAGAATGCATGATAGAGATCTTGTAGGTGTTTGTCTCTGTCTGAGGGGTTGGAGCAAATGTAGTTGTATCGTAGAGCTTGGCTGTAGACAATGGATCATGTGGTGTGGTCTGGATGAAAGCTAGAGGCATGTAGCTAAGTATAGTCGTCAGTAGGTTTCAAGTATAGCGTGGTGTTTATGTGACCATCTCTTATTAGCACCATAGTGTCCAGGAAGTGAATCTCTTGTGTGGACTGGTCCAGGCTGAGGTTGATGGTGGGATGCAAATTGTTGAAATCATGGTGGAATTCCTTCAGGGCTTTTTTTCCATGGGTCCAGATGATGAAGATGTCATCAATGTAGCACAAGTAGAGTAGGAGCATTAGGGGATGAGAGCTGAGGAAGCATTTTTCTCAGTCAGCCATAAAAATGTAACTGGAGTTCTTCCAGATGTGTTGTCCCAAGGGGTAGTCACATCCCTCTCTTTTTCCCCTCTGCTTGCATTCTCAGTAGATCAGAAACCAGAGAAGTGATTCTGTTCTGGTAATAACTGGCAAACCAGTTATTCATATCTATACATGTGGTGATATGACAGAATTATTTAATCCAAATTATGGGAATGCCATTTAGGAAGATTTTTCACATAAGTAGTAAATGTGGGATATATCTATTCATGAGCATAAGAATAAACAAAACAAAACAGCAACAAAAGCAACTCAAGAAGTTGAAATCTGAAATTATGTGTACGTTATTCTAGGCGTCTCTTGGTAGCGTTTGTACCAAAACAAAATCCAGTTGATACTACTTGTTTGTTCATTATGCTTTCCTCTCAAGAACTTGAGCAAACAAGATAGTTTTGTGGAATGTCTGTGTGAATGCAAATATATTCACAGTCTCTGAATACTCGGTGAACAACGAGCATGGACTCTCTGAACATGCAAGCAGAATAAAGTCCAGACTGGCAATATATATACTTGGTGCTTTAATAGGACCAGTTTCATAAAGCTGAAAACAATTGTAAGCCAAAACATCTAGGAAGAAAAATTTAATCAGAAAAATGTAAATGATAACTGGGAATAATTTGAGAACACCTTACTAGATGCCCGAAAATTCACAGCCCCACAACTAAGGAAAAAAGGCCGTGTTAGCTTTTTAAAAATAATAATAATAATAAAAAAATAACAACAACAAAAAAGGGGGAGATTCCATTTCCCAGCCCAGAATAAGTCCGAGCTCTCTGAGGTGGCTCACTTATTATCAACTCTGACCAATGGAATTTGAGGCAAAAGTCAGATTCCGTATAAACTTTTTTAAATCTCTACATAGCCTAGTTAAAGCCCCTATTCTGTAAACTTCTCCACAGGTGCCCCTTTGCAGGATGAAGTGAGGTCTTTGGATCAGGAACTGTGTATTCTGCCTATAAAGGGCCAAGCACACATATGATAGTACAATATCTAAATAAATTACATATAAATATACCAGTAGGGTCATATTCAGGATTGACGTAGATAGATATGGGATAATATGGTGCTGAGCACTCATATAAGAACGTAGGAAGAGGTATGTATTCATTGTCATAAGTAGTAAATTTGGCTTAGTAATGAGCAAAGTACTGAACTTCAGTAGAGAAGAATAGGCCAGTCTCTTCCATTAAAAATAAAAACATATATATCAAAATCTAGCTGAAAGGAGGTTTAAAACGTACTACCTGAATGCCATGTTTTTCTTTAAATATCAGCCACTGTCCTCCTTTTCTTCCAGTCTATTAAGATGCCATATGTTTTTCATTTGTGTTTATTTGGCATCCAAAAGACTGGAAAGAATTAAATATACAGAAGATGAGCTGAATCATTGTCTTGTGTTCGAGCACTTTGACAGTATATTTAAAATAGATGTATGCATCTTTTTTATTCCTTGTAAATATGGATATTACAAAGGAAGGTGAAGAGGGTGATAAATTAGAGGTGCTCACAGCAAGGCTGTTTAAAGTATTTTTAGGTATAAGACGTACTGTACACACTGGGACTTAGTTGAGGATAATTAATATGAAATGCCATCACTGTTTGTTGTGCTTGCAATCCCATTGTGTCTTTTCTAGTTCTGCCTCTTGCTGTCTCTTATCACACCCCTTGCTGTGAAATCTTTTCCTGTTTTGCACATGTCCTGTTTATTACTACCATATGGTAGTTACAATTTCAGTAGCATTGCTCTGCTTACAGACCACTGTGCTTTGTCATATCTTTGTTGCTCACCCTGTCTTACCATCTGATACCTATCATCTGTTTAGCATTTGCATGCCAGAAGGATTCAAAATTTTTGTATGTATGGGTGTGTGAGGGAGTGGACACATTATATGGGAACCCACTCTCAGGCATATATGGGAAGTCTGATAAGCCCATAATAATAGTTCTTCCAAAACAGTCTTCCATTATTTTGTCCCAGCTTTCATAGTCTCTTGCCAATGTGATTCAGATGACTGAAATGTATTACACCTGTGCTTTGTTGTGTGTTGTGCCACTATTGACAGATTATAATGGTTTTCAAAGTCAAGCATGTATTCTCACTGTCTGAATGTAATATATACTAGTTTTGCAGTCTGTAGGAGGCTTTGCCCTTCCCTCCCCCATTATCCAGTTACAGATAGCAAAACTGATTTATTACATTTAAAACATCCTTAAAATCAGATTTTCTATTTAAAAAAAACATTATAGTCTGTCAGCTTTGGCACAACACACAATAAAAGTCATATACCCCACCTTTAGCTATTTGGTATCTGTGTGGGCTATGTTCTCTGTCCAGGCCACAAACTGAGTTAATGTAGCCCTCCAGACACACAGTGCTGTCACAGCGGCCCCTCTTACCCCACAAAAAATCAATCCCCCCAATTAATATATACCCTCTTCTCCAGTTATTGCTGGCTGGGACCTCCCTACTTTGCTTCAACTGTTCTGTCCCTTCCTCTTTCTGGGAGCTGAGAGGCTTCCCAAGCTGCCCCTGCTACAGCAACTCTGGGATCTCTGTTCCTTTTTCCTCCCCTCTCCCTTTCCTTTTGGCACAAAGAGAGGCATGGGAGAGGAGGTGGCAATGGAGAGGAGCCATGCCTTTTTCACAATAGCGAAGGGAGCAGAAAGAGCTAAGCTGCCCAGGGCCTGTTCTGCTCCCTCCAACATAGGGTTGCCAGGCATCTGGTTTTTGACTGGAATGCCTGGTCAAATAGGGACCCTGGTAGGACCAGTCCGCTAAAAGTCTGGTCAGCATGCAGCAGGACTAAGGCAGGCTCCCTGCCTGCCCTAGCTCCACAGGGCTCCCGGAAGTGGCCGCATGTCCCTGCAGCCCCTAGGTGCAGGGCCAGCCAGGGAAGCTCTACGTGCTACTCCCACCCCAATCTCCAGCTCCACAGCTCCCATTGGCCGGGAATTGCGGCCAATGGGAGCTGTGGGGGCGGTGCGTGAAGATGGAGGCAGCACACAGAGCTCCCTGGCTACCTCTGCACCTAGGGGGCGCAGGGACATGCCAGCAGCTTCTGGAAGCCTCCTGAAGTAAGCGCTGTCCAGAGTCCGCACCCTGAACCCCGTCCCATGCCCCAACCCACAGCCTGGATCCCCCTCCCGCACTCCATACCCCTAGGCCCCTGTCCCAGAGCCCCCTCCTGCACCCTAAACCCCTCATCTCTGGCCCCATCCCAGAGCCCACACTCCCCATCAGAGCCCTCACCCCCTCCCGCACCCCAACTCTCTGCCCCAGCCCAGTGAAAATGAGCGATTGAGTGAGGGTGGGGGAGAGCAAGTGACGGATGAGGGGGAATGGAGTGAGCGGGGGAGGAGGGCCTTGGGGACAGGGTGGGGCAGGGCAGGGCAAGGCTGTTCCGTTTTCTGCAATCAGAAAGTTGGCAACCCTACCCAACATCCCTCCTGTCTTATAAAAAAGGTATTAGTTCCCCTCAGCTTACAACTTCCCGCTCCTTCCCTGTTGGTTCTTGAGCAGCAGCCATCTCTCTGCTTCCTGGAGAGGAGGGTAAGAAGTGAAGGAACACAGGTCCCAGAGATGCAGGCTGGAATATCACCTAAAATTGCAGTGCAGTAAGAAAGCTAGTATAGAACAGCCTCAGTGTGGGAGGTATCACACAATGAGGTACATTTGAGAGGTTTGCTTATCCCTTCAGTAAGTATATATTCCATGTGAGTTTATCAAGCAATTGATAGCATATATGGCTAGTATCATTAAGTTATTCCTCACTCAGTCTAATTTACCCCATCACTTTCCATTTGTTTTTGTGTGAACTTCATGCCCTGTGTGTGCTTACACAGTGTGGCCCTCTGTCCCCCTCTAGTGGTTGGGCCACATAGACATTTGAGTCTGCTTGTGACTGTGGGATTAGCTTCTGGAGGAGATAAGAATGATCACAAACATCACTGGCTTCATAATGAAACATAAATCCGAAGACACTTTTTCATGTCACTTGTGTGAGAGATGAGAACTTTATGCTGAATGAGATTCAGCATTGCTTTTATGAGATTAGTGTGGAAAGGTGAATATGGCTTAGCCCTAGACAAACGATTGGGGGAAAAGTTGAACCTTTGTCTGAAATATTCTAGATTCTGTCTTCAGTTATGAAAGCAGAATTGAAAGCCCTATCTATAATATCTGCGTAAAGGAAAATATATTTAAAATGGATGCATACGATAAAAGCCTGTCTAGGATCAAGTAGCACTATAACTATTTTTAAACTGAGCCCAATCTGCCAGTGTTTATGTTCATTCTTTCTTCGCTTGTTTGCAGCTGTTAGTTGGCTATGGCTCAGTACCAGCAACAAAATGTTCACTGAGTGGTTTTATACTCATTCCCTGTATTATCAATCATTGCATCCTCACCAACTAATGAGTGCTCTTGATTCCCAAACATTTTGAAGCACACTTATTTTGCTAACAGTGTTGTCTCACGTTGCTCTAAGAAAATTGAGAATTAAGGATGTTGATTGGCCAGTGAAGACAATAGTATATTTCTTTCTTTCTGAATCCTGATGAAACTTTAGGTAAATTTCCAACAGATGTATTTTCTTTTAGAAGGTATCTATATAAGTAGCTTCTTGCCAAAAGATTTTATTTGGGCATCTACATTTTGATTTAGTAGTTTAACTTTAGACACCGAGTTTGAAAATTTTAGTTTGCATCTTCAAATCCTCCTGTTTAATGCAGTAATGTAACATAAAATGAAATGTTTTAGTTTCCCAAATAGTAGAAATTTAGGACATCCTATAGATCCCCATCTTTCTCATGTTATGTATATATTCCCATCTAAGCGTTCTTTGGCCCCTCTGAGATAATTTGGTTTGTCTCAGTTCAAGTTCCCTCTGTTTGCACTAATTAACATAGTTAGAAGAGGCCAAGAATTATAAGGATCTTGGAGTCTGAACTACCCCTGTTACCCATAAAAGAAGTCCTTCCTGATGAGATTTGAGGTATGCTGGCAGTGCAGTGAGCATGGGAAACTTGCCCTGCTGCTTGATAAACAGAGAACTTTGTTTGAGAGTTGTCAGTCTGACACCTTCCACCAGACTAAATGTTCAATCAGTTTTTTTTAAAGCTGAAGTTTGGGGATATAAACAAATTGGATGCAAATCAGAATATGCAAATTCTCATTTAATATTTTGCATAAGATGTTTGCATAACAGCGAGTGTCCTTTTTGTTGTTGTTGTTTCAAAAGGTGCAAAGCACAGTCACTGAAATTTCAACCGGACAACCTTATCTTCTCCATTTGGATAAAACAAAACACAAAGCAATATACATACCAAAGATTAACACTTCCGTGCTGCTTATGGCACATAACCAAAAGGTGCCTCACTGATAGAACAATCACTAATAGCATAGCATAGTTCACAATTCTAATATTACAGACAAAGAAGTTTGTTATAGCTGGTTAACATTCCTAAGGGGCAATAATGTAAAAAATGCCATAAGTAGGAAAAATAATAAGGAATCCCATAGAATTAAATCAAACATAGGGCAGAGTTATGCTAGTTTGTGTGTGACCATGGTGGGTGATTGTGGCTGAGGAAGATGATTTGCTGGTGCATTTGGAATGTCTGTTGGCTTCAATGTGTGAGGGATAATGTATGCCAATATATGACTTTACTTTATATTTCTTGTATTTCTTATGATTTTGGGGTTTGCCATTAGCAATCTGGGATGGTTTCATGAAGTGATTTGTGTGTGAATACTGCAACTAAGACCAGAAATTCATTTTCCCATGGGAATTTGGTGACTGCTTATTGGAACTATATTTGAAAAGATGAATTTATTTACAGCACGTGTGTTATTATTTAGATGATAGGCCATAAATGCCTATTTAACAAAGTATTTTAATTAAAGAATGAAAACAGATGTCACCCTTAGCAAATAAAATAGAAAGGAAATTACAATTTGTCTAACACTAACTTTGGTATTGAACTATACACAGAAATAGCTTAGAAAATAAATACCTAATGTTTGGAGACTAATCTAGTATTCAGAGTGTACTAAGTAAATTATAGAAAGCTAAAATATCTCATTGAACATAAAAGGTTGGTATGTTCTGAATACGGTACATTTTATCACTCTCCTCACAATATTAAAATAGACCTTGAAATTATTTAAATCTGTGTTACTTATTTTCAAAAGAAAAATGTTTGATTATTTGTTTTCAGAGTCTTTAAACTTTTGATGATTGATTTTTAGGTTGTTTAACTTCAGTGAGACTTAGGCCTGATCTACACTGGGGGGAGGGTCGATCTAAGTTACATAACTTCAGCTACGTAAATATCGTAGCTGAAGTCGATGTACTTAGATCTACTTACTGCGGTGTCTTCCCTACAGTTGGTTGACTGCTGACGCTCCCCCATCAACTCCACCTACACTTCTCGCTCTGGTGGAGTACCGGAGTCGACAGGAGAGCGCTTGGCGTTCGATTTATCGCGTCTTCAGTAGACGCAATAAATCGACCCCTGCTGGATTGATTGCTCCGGAGGGAAGTGTAGACATGCACTTAAACACATACTTAAGTGCTGTCCTGAATTGGGACCTTGTATCAGTTTGTTTCATGAGCAGTTATGGAATAAACCATTGTCAAGTGCCAGTGATTTTGTATCCAAGTTCAGCTACTGCTGCCTTTTGCTTTTCACGTATTTTGCATACTTTTGGTCTTTTGTATTTCAGATTATAGCATGTGTATTAATGATAATAGACATTAAACATCATATTGATACCAATGGGATTCGCTCCTGAGTGAGATATAGATGCTCAGATAGCATAGTTTTGGGTGCAGTATAAAAACATTAATAAATACAACTCAATATGTTGTCTATTGCCCTTTGATTAAAATCAGATGAAGGATCATCACGCGATGTGACAGTGGCCCAGAGCCTCAAAGATATTTAGGCACTTAACTCCTGTTCTTGTCAGTGAAAGTTAGAAGCCTAACTATCTTTGAGCATCTGGACCAGTCTTTATTCAACCCAGCTTGAATACATTTTCAAGTAAAATTTTGTGTGGCATTGTATTAGTTAATTTACTAAAGTCAAATTATATCTCCTGAAATCTCTTCACCCAAAAGCTTTGTCATATGATCAGAAAAGTTATGATGTTTGTTCTGCTCATTATTTAGGTTTTTACACACACCGTCTTTTTTTTTTAAGTGCAAATAGATTTTAGACTAAACATAGCACTTAAACTGATTGTTTAACCTGACTGTCCAGACTTGTAACCCATGTTAATTAGAACTTATAGTTTTATTATCCTCTGCATAGAGTAGATAAAATAATGTATTTTAAAATTACTTAAAATTTAAAAATTTAAATCAGATCTTTATTTACATGTTGCTAGTCCTTTAATTCCAATTTTATTGTCTTAAATTACTATCATGGACGCTCTGTACTTGTTTCTTTAGTTTCCTTATTGCTAGTAGAATTTTAGATTTTGCTTAGTAGAAACATCTAAGAAACCAAACTACTTCTACTTAAAATGCTTATGTGTATTGGGAAAGACAAGTCCCGGGGCTTATTAACATCCTTTCTGTAAGACAATGCAAACTCCAAGCACAAAATTGACAAGCAAATAGCCTGTGCTAGATTTGCAACCAAAGCCATCTTCTGAGGAATTTCTACAAGTTAAGAAAGCATAAATGCTTCAACTAGGCTGTAGTCCTCCACCAGGGTTTGCAAGCTGAAGTCAATGGGACTTTTTCTTGTTAAGTCACTTAGGGTGGGATCCACAAAGGGACTTAGCTGTTTCACCGCTGAATGTCATAATGTCTAACTTTTAGATGCATAGAAAATCACAGGAACAACATTGTCATCCATAAAGCTGATTTAGCTGCCTAGTCTCCGTGTACAATGAATGGGGAGAGATAGGCACCTAAGAATGTGATCCACAAAAGCCAGCATGCTAGGCCGGAAGCTGCCTAAGCCAGTCAATGGGAGATGCTAATGAAAGGATTGTGTCCTAAACCCCTTCCCTGTCTCAGAGATAGCCACCTATATCTGCTTAGCGATCCATGTACGGGCCTTGCTGCATGGAGTCAATTGACATAGGTAACTAAGCTGCTTCTGGGGGGAATGAGATAGATGGCTGCCTAGCTCCACACAAAATGGCTGGAGGTGAAGGAGGCGGTGTAGGTCAATTTACCCAACATAGCATAGTGACTCCCTGGTGTGGGAGCATGTTGGGGCATGCTGTGTGTGTGGGGGGGGGAGTATAAAGAAGCATGACAGGAGCAAGCCGTGCTTGAGTAATTCTTGGCTGTTACAAGCCAGCGTAATTTAGAGCAGCTCTGATGATTCTTTAACATGTGCTGGCAGTTGAACTGCTGCAACAAGGGTTGGTCGCAAAAAGCCCATGTAAAGCCATTTTACCCTCCCAACTCTGGTGCATTGAGCACAGCTGTGATACAGCTGTGGATGATCGAGCACTTATTCTTCTTTCCCCTCTCCCTCTCCATCTCTTCACTAGTGTTCTTTCTCTTTCCCTCTCTTTATTTTATTCCCTTTCCTTTCTTAATCTCTAAGCCTGCTTCCATTCCTATGGAGTTGATGGGAGCTTTTTTCTTAACTTCTATGGGCACAGCATCAGGCCCTTAATAACTACAGTATGTTACAAAAATATTGGATCTAATTTTAAAGGCCTTATTTATGATAAATTCCATTGAACTCAGGAGTTTAGCTTCATTAGGACCTGCAGGCTTGGGCCCAATGACAAAGGCTTCTCTTACTGATGTATGTAATTGAAAACCAATATGAAGTGGAGTTTTCATAAGAGTTAGTTCATCTTTGATATATAAAAGCAACTTTTAGCTAAAAAAGAAAGCCTATAAAAGTTCCTGCAGGCTTGGTCAGAGGGAAGCTTCCTGGTAGAGCAGCTGCCTGGGATCATGCTGGGAGGAATAGTGGGAAGCTAGCAAATTTAGTTTCCTTTATTTTAGATATCACACATCACTGACTCACAATCAACCAATTGTCCCTCTTGAGTCACAAGGTTTCTGAAGCAACTTTATCTCTTTCACAACAGATAAAAATTGAGAGCACTGGTGGGCTATAGCTGCACTAAAAAATAAAATGTATGAAAATGGAATCTTCCAATTACTTACAGCATTGCTAGGTTTCATGCAGCTCCATGTGTGACATTTTATGCAAGTTATTTAATTAAATAATTTGTGCATTCAAAAAACCCTTCATTTAGTAAAGTTTTAGCTTAAAATTGCTTTCTCTAGAGGAAGAAGGGGTAGCTCAGTGTTTTGACCTAGATAGTTCTTGGCCTCTCTTCTGATTCTACCAATTTCTGCCAAAATGCGATGTGAATTTGTGATAAGGGAGCTGTAACTTAGTCGGAGCTCAAACATATTTCATAGAGGAGCCACCCAACATCATTAAAGGTTAACAACTTTTAATTCCTACTGGTCTAACCTGGACTCATAGTAGGAGGGTCTCAGTGTTGTCAACTCTCTCAATTTTATCATAAGTCTTATGATATTTGGTGTTATACTGAAAGCCCTAGTTCCTGGAGTGTTGTGAATATGGGAGAATCTGAACTTTCACTTAAAAAAAAAACCACTAAGATTTTTGCATCCTCATGGTTGTAGAGAGAAGCTTGAAAATGTGGCCTAACTGAATCCTAAGCACCCAAGAGAAACCAGGAGGCAAAACAAACAAAAACCAGACCAGTTATTTGACCTAAAATTCAAGTAATTTTATAAAAATCTTACAATTTTAGGTTTCTGACTCAGGATTTTTGAACACTTGCAGTTAGTGGTACAGATGACTTTTCTTTAGCAGTGTCCTGAGGCTCCCAAACCCTCAGTGCTAATGTTAAACCTTAAAAATAATGCGCTTTCAATAAAGATGTTTATTAATCCAAGTTCTGACCTCTCACTGAGCTTAAACAGGTTCAGTGTTTCTCACAGGCTGCTTTGTCTCCTGCAAGCTTACTTTACAATCAAATGTCACATCCTGATCTTAAAGAGACAGTTCCCATTAAACCAAATAAAGGTGATTAAAATATAATACAAATATAAATATAACAACATATAATATACATATAATATGAAACATCCTTTGAATTTCTAAATATTATAGAAGACAGTTTCTTAATTCAAAAAGCATTGCATCCAAACACAGTGGAATACTATATTAGACCTAATCTTTACACTGAGGACTTGATCACTGAACTAAACATTTGTGGTAACTTTATCTACAAGTGATTGTGACTTGATTACATTTGTAATGTACAAATAGACTAAAGTCCAGACCAGTGGTGTATATATTTGATGCAATAAAAGAGCCAATTTCACAAAGCTGTAAACAATTATGAGCCAAATCAGTTGGGAAGAAGAATTTAATCAGAAAAATGTGAATGGCAACTGGGAATTGTTTAAGAACACTTTACTAGATGCCCCGAAAGCCACAATCCTGCAATCAAGGAAGAATTCTGTTTTGTGTAAAAAACTGACCTGGTTTAGAGGTAAAGTGAAGGCAGCTATAAAAAATAAAATAAAATAAAGGGGAAGCTGCTAGTAATATATATAAATCCAAAGCTAGGAATGGTAGAAAACTGATAAGGGAAGCAAAGTGTTTGGGTCACATGTAGTCTCCATTCTTAGCATGTGTTAGCTAAGCCCACTCTAAACTTGACTACTTTTCCTAATAAAGACAAGCCCTGTGTTGACCAACTGATAGAGTGGGATGTTATACACACAGCTCTTTGTGAGATAGCAGTGGAATGCTGGGTATCAGGATTGCTGGATTCTGCTCCTGGCTTTGAAAGCAGAGTATGGTCAAGTGATTGAAGAAAATACACCAGAGCACATAATTTGTCATGTTCATTTTGAAGTAGAAAGAAAAGGAGTACTTGTGGCACCTTAGAGACTAACAAATTTATTAGAGCATAAGCTTTCGTGAGCTACAGCTCACTTCATCGGATGCATTTGGTGGAAAAAACAGAGGAGAGATTTATATACACACACACAGAGAACATGAAACAATGGGTTTATCATACACACTGTAAGGAGAGTGATCACTTAAGATAAGCCATCACCAGCAGCAGGGGGGGGAAAGGAGGAAAACCTTTCATGGTGACAAGCAGGTAGGCTAATTCCAGCAGTTAACAAGAATATCAGAGGAACAGTGGGGGGTGGGGTGGGAGGGAGAAATACCATGGGGAAATAGTTTTACTTTGTGTAATGACTCATCCATTCCCAGTCTCTATTCAAGCCTAAGTTAATTGTATCCAGTTTGCAAATTAATTCCAATTCAGCAGTCTCTCGTTGGAGTCTGTTTTTGAAGCTTTTTTGTTGAAGTATAGCCACTCTTAGGTCTGTGATCGAGTGACCAGAGAGATTGAAGTGTTCTCCAACTGGTTTTTGAATGTTACAATTCTTGACGTCTGATTTGTGTCCATTCATTCTTTTACGTAGAGACTGTCCAGTTTGGCCAATGTACATGGCAGAGGGGCATTGCTGGCACATGATGGCATATATCACATTGGTAGATGCGCAGGTGAACGAGCCTCTGATAGTGTGGCTGATGTGATTAGGACCTATGATGGTATCCCCTGAATAGATATGTGGACAGAGTTGGCAACGGGCTTTGTTGCAAGGATAGGTTCCTGGGTTAGTGGTTCTGTTGTGTGGTGTGTGGTTGCTGGTGAGTATTTGCTTCAGATTGGGGGGCTGTCTGTAAGCAAGGACTGGTCTGTCTCCCAAGATCTGAGAGAGCGATGGGTCGTCGTTCAGGATAGGTTGTAGATCCTTGATGATGCGTTGGAGAGGTTTTAGTTGGGGGCTGAAGGTGATGGCTAGTGGCGTTCTGTTGTTTTCTTTGTTGGGCCTGTCCTGTAGTAGGTGACTTCTGGGTACTCTTCTGGCTCTGTCAATCTGTTTCTTCACTTCAGCAGGTGGGTATTGTAGTTGTAGGAATGCATGATAGAGATCTTGTAGGTGTTTGTCTCTGTCTGAGGGGTTGGAGCAAATGCGGTTATATCGTAGCGCTTGGCTATAGACAATGGATCGAGTGGTATGATCTGGATGAAAGCTAGAGGCATGTAGGTAGGAATAGCGGTCAGTAGGTTTCCGATATAGGGTGGTGTTTATGTGACCATCGCTTATTAGCACCGTAGTGTCCAGGAAGTGGATCTCTTGTGTGGACTGGTCCAGGCTGAGGTTGATGGTGGGATGGAAATTGTTGAAATCCTGGTGGAATTCCTCAAAAGCTTCTTTTCCATGGGTCCAGATGATGAAGATGTCATCAATGTAGCGCAAGTAGAGTAGGGGCATTAGGGGACGAGAGCTGAGGAAGCGTTGTTCTAAGTCAGCCATAAAAATGTTGGCATACTGTGGGGCAATGCGGGTACCCATCGCAGTGCCGCTGATTTGAAGGTATACATTGTCACCAAATGTGAAATAGTTATGGGTCAGGACAAAGTCACAAAGTTCTGCCACCAGGTTAGCCGTGACAGTATCGGGGATACTGTTCCTGACGGCTTGTAGTCCATCTTTGTGTGGAATGTTGGTGTAGAGGGCTTCTACATCCATAGTGGCTAGGATGGTGTTTTTAGGAAGATCACCAATGGACTGTAGTTTCCTCAGGAAATCGGTGGTGTCTTGAAGATAGCTGGGAGTGCTGGTAACGAAGGGCCTGAGGAGGGAGTCTACATAGCCAGACAATCCTGCTGTTAGGGTGCCAATGCCTGCGATGATGGGGCGTCCAGGATTTCCAGGTTTATGGATCTTGGGTAGCAGATAGAATATCCCAGGTCGGGGCTCCAGGGGTGTGTCTGTGCGGATTTGTTCTTGTGCTTTTTCAGGGAGTTTCTTGAGCAAATGCTGTAGTTTCTTTTGGTAACTCTCAGTGGGATCAGAGGGTAATGGCTTGTAGAAAGTGGTGTTGGAGAGCTGCCTAGTAGCCTCTTGTTCATACTCCGACCTATTCATGATGACGACAGCACCTCCTTTGTCAGCCTTTTTGATTATGATGTCAGAGTTGTCAGATTATGACAGACTCCAACGAGAGACTGCTGAATTGGAATTAATTTGCAAACTGGATACAATTAACTTAGGCTTGAATAGAGACTGGGAATGGATGAGTCATTACACAAAGTAAAACTATTTCCCCATGGTATTTCTCCCTCCCACCCCACCCCCCACTGTTCCTCTGATATTCTTGTTAACTGCTGGAATTAGCCTACCTGCTTGTCACCATGAAAGGTTTTCCTCCTTTCCCCCCCCTGCTGCTGGTGATGGCTTATCTTAAGTGATCACTCTCCTTACAGTGTGTATGATAAACCCATTGTTTCATGTTCTCTGTGTGTGTGTATATAAATCTCTCCTCTGTTTTTTCCACCAAATGCATCCGATGAAGTGAGCTGTAGCTCACGAAAGCTTATGCTCTAATAAATTTGTTAGTCTCTAAGGTGCCACAAGTACTCCTTTTCTTTTTGCGAATACAGACTAACACGGCTGCTACTCTGAAACCTGTGATTTTGAAGTAGATCATAGAATTTACCTTCTTGAGCTGATTTTTGCTAAGGATGATATAAAATTAAAAATGATGATAAAGATAGACACAAAAAATTAACTGATTTTATGAAAAAATTGTGTATGTGTATGGGGCAAGATACTACACCTTATTCAGAGCACTATTTTTTCACACCATATGTGCTACAGCTGCTGAGCTGTACTTTGCACTCTTTACAGCGATTCCACTTATGAGAAGACACCTTTTTTCTAATAAGATGTGCCCACAACAGAACATAATTTTATTATAGAAAATTAGATGTTTAAGATTGTGAGAGTCAGTAATTTCAATAGAACATGAGAGAAGACAATGTGAAAATGCAATCTTCAGTGCCATCTGCTGGTCATCCAAAGTGACTAGCTACATATTTCAAAGCTTTTAAATATATCTAGACATAAATTGATGCAAATTCATGGCATTCTTAGAAAACGTATGCAGAAAAAGTATGGAACATGTCTTTAAGCTAAATGGACCTTTTTGTCACATTTTGTCTTTTTTTTTCAATGAGAAATAATGGGTCTTCTTGAAAAAGAAACAAAATAAAACAATATATTTGCTGGTTTTCATATCATATGTGCAATGTAGGAGAGATAACGTCACTGTAGAAAATCTTAACCCTTTTCAGTTTCCTCACTTTTATGTACTTAATTTCTAAGGTTTAGTGCTACTTTAACATAACATTTTTTCCTTTATTTTCCCCACGAGAAGGGGCTGCTGGAATCCTTCTCCATCCCAGTTGATGGACTTTACCCTTAGTGAACCCATTTACCAGTTAGGAAAGAGCAGGACGGGGTGAAATCCTGGCCCTATTAAAGTCTATAGGAGTTTTGTCCCTGACTTGAATGAGGCAGATGGAGAAGCCACACCTTTGTTTGAGCAGAACGGGGCTAAAATCCAAATGTGAATTTTATAGTGTGTGCTCCTGTATTTCCTATAAAATAAAAAGTGTTCTTCTAACAATATGAATTTCTCATAAGATCTATCCTTGGAATGAGCCGATAAAGTAATCCAGAACAAGAACTGCAGTTGACTCACCATGTGTGCCCACTATTCTGTACCCACTTAAGCAAGCACTGTGTTGATATGAAACAAAAACAAATATGAAACTTTTTTCTACACAGGCAAAATACACTACTTTAAACCTTAACTTAAAAAAAAAATCTAACCCTTTTTCCTCACCCAAATTTAGATTGATTTTTTTCACTGAGTCTGCATTTTGTATCCTCAGTAATTTTTATATTTTTTCTATCCATATGAAGCTACTGAAATTTTTTATGGTAGGAATTGTGTATTTTTTCATGCTAATCTGGCTTGGTAACTGATGAACAAATAAGTACCCTTTGGAATGAAACCAAGCATAGAAAGTTTCAAAGCAAAAGGAAAATGTGAGACCATTAGGAATGAAAATGAAGGGATATAATGAATCCATGGTCACTGCCATATAACAAATTAAAAAACCCACCACCACCCCAAATCAAAAAATAATTCAATTTTGGACAAACTAATCAGTCAAGCTGGTAGAAATTTTTTGACCAAAATATTTTTCCCTTGGAAAATATGTTTTTGTCAAAATCTATGGAAAATGTCAATTTCAACAACCTGTTTTGGTTTTCCAACAACAGAATTTGCAATAAAAGTTTTTGTTTCATATCAACATTTCAAAACGAAACCATTTTTTTTACTACACATACTTAATAGAAAAGGAGCAGGGCAAAGGTCTTAAAACAAAAACAGATGTACTGTACTCTCTATAGTCAGTTCTTTCCTGCTTTACTATATAACCCAAGTTTGGCAATACCAGGCCAGTGTGCCGTGGAAGGAAAATTAATTCATTTCCATGCTATCATTCCATCCTGGAACAAAATGTACAGCAAGATATCCATCAGAAATTTTGCTGCAGCAAAACCAGTCTGGTCACAAATTAAATAACATTAAGCAAAATTCCTGATGGATACATTCTGTGTAATTGATTTACTTATGGTACTCTTAAAATTATTTGGATAATGAAATTGGTTATTTTACATATTCCTTAACATTATTAATAGTTCCCATTAGAAAGCTATATGTGAGCAGATGGCATTAGTTGTCTGATTAAAGTAGTTATATACCAAAGATGAAATCCAATAATGTAACCAGTAGTAGTATTGTTTTTCAGTATTTTGTCTTATTCTCTTGACCCATTTTTCTCTTATCTAATCCGACATTGCAAATGTTGCTTAAGCGGTTTAGCAAAACTAAGTCTTTGGTGCTACAGCCAGCTTTTTCATTAACACAAAACACTTAGGATAGTGTATAATGTTTATAGAGAGGGAGAAGAGAAAATTAGGATAACTTTGCCTTTTTTCTTCTGTTTCTTTATTAGAATGGTGTCCTAACAAGGTGACTGTTATTAGTGTAATTGCTGATTGATTTATTCCTGAATTCCATCTTTTACTTACCCTCATATGGAAAACACAAGGACAGAGAACATCATTCTTTGCTTACTATTAGAATTGCTCAAATACTGGAACAAAAAATTTTCCAGTATTCCCCAAGTACTAAGGCTTCCATTCAATTAACTCTTCTTCAGCTCTTTTAGTATTTGAAACCAGTGAAGCTTCAAACTAGACTGCGTGGTTTGGTCACATACATTGATGTTAATTACTTAAGTATTATTAATTTATTTAATTATGAACAACCATTTCTAACAACAAATATATGTATTTTATCATTAATTCTGGCAGCCAATCTATTAGTTAATTGGATGATGAATTGCAAAGCTTGAATAGCATCTAAAAAAGAAAAATATCCAACTACTTTGAAGAAATTTTGGGGGGAGTTTGAATTGAGTGTTACTAGTTATGATTGAGTCCTATTTATATCTCAGAAAAGGGCACTCAAATGTAGAGCTTCCACAAGAGAAAAAGGTATGTAACTAAAATCTGTTTAAGGGTGTGATTCTCAAAGCTAGTATAAAGTAGCCATCTCAAAGCAGGAGGAACTGATGAAGAGAATAATCAAGGCTTTCATGGACAGACACATGTACTTACATAATGTATTAATTTCAAGATGTCCTGTTTCTATTAATAAGATATTTAGTTTTTCATGTTTTTATAATATCTAAGGAGATATATATTGAGAACAGTATAAATATCTGAAAATTTTGCATGTGGTTTCTACATAAGGATGGTGAGGTGTACATCTGTTATAAATGTCTCTCTGTATTATTGTATTGTCACTCATCTTGGATCTATGACTTCCATGCTAGGCGTAATAGACAGAAAGCCAGAAGTCACACTGGGGAAAAAATAAGTAGTGGTGGTGTCCTGGTTCCCACTACGAAACATTTTCCTACTTGTGGCAGCAAAATGCGCCACTATTCACAGTAGATGGTTTCAATGTTTGTTCTTGCACGGTTTGATCAGCTAACAATGTTGCAGTTTAAATTGTCATAATTAAGCTTCAGTCACCTTCTCATTCAGATCAATAGAAGTCCTTATTTTTCTCAAAGCTATTTATTATTTAAGGAGATTTTCAGACTCAAAAAGACACCACTGTGTTTATTTTCATCTGGTTCACATTTTGAAGGTTACCATCACCACCATAAGGGTTGTGATTAAATTTTTTTAAATGAAGAATTTAGATTCTAGAACAAAATTGGAAGCAACCAAAGAAAAACTGCTTGTTCATGGAACCACTGCTAACTGGCCTAATCTGGCACCTGAAAACTGGAATATGTGGCACACTCTATAACATCCATTTCATTTCATATGGATTTACGCAAAGCATGAGCTCTCATATCAGAATTCCAGGTACATTGTGAAGGAAGAGCCCTGCAATAAAACTGAAAGAGACAACTGTAGTAAGGGCCAAGAAATGGACCAGAGTTTAATCTTTAGTAAGTCCATATACCTCTGGTATCAATACTGCCAGCATTTTTTTATTGTATTTGATGCTGGTCTGTCTATGTTAAAATATGCGCATTTCATTTGGGGAATTTTTTCTTGGTTTTAGAGATGATGGCAGAATGTTTGTTGGAATCTTTAAGTTATGGTCTTTAATTATTCCATAGCAGTATAACCTTTTAAACTGAGGCTTGCAACACACATCCTGATTATAACCTATAGACATTAGTGCAATGTAAATAAATAAATAATAATTGATGCTCAAGCAAATATTGATAAGCTTTGATTTCATAATTGTTAGATATATTTATATCTGATTTGGGTTTTTTGGTAATCTGTAACAGCATATTAGAAACTGGTATTAGTCACATAAAATGATTCATCTGACATCTTTTAAATAATTATCTTTTGACCATTTACTCCTGTTAGTTTACTCCTAAGATTTTTTTTTTATAATTTTAGAGTTTTAGAGCTGGTAGGGCAGTCTTTCAAGTTCAACTTGTATTTGATATTGTGTATTTTAATTTTAATGTGTAGAAGGACCTAGAATATTAGATGCTGTTGTAAATCAAAAGTCAAATAGTTTCTCTTGTTATTGCTATAAACTGTTTTCTCTTCTGTGCAGGAGGTTGCATCAGCAATTTGAAAGTTATAAAGAGCAAGTAAGAAAAATAGGTGAAGAAGCCCGCCGCTACCAGGGAGAACACAAGGATGATGCACCAACATGCGGAATCTGTCTTAAAACAAAGTTTGCTGATGGTTGTGGCCATTTATGCTCTTACTGCCGGACCAAGTTTTGTGCCCGATGTGGAGGTCGTGTTTCTCTACGATCAAACAATGTAAGTTTTCTATTGTATAGTTTTTATTGAAAATATTGATACACTCAAACCTACAAATTGTTCCTCACTTATCTTACTTTAGCATCTCTTCCATTCATCATTTCACCTTGACCCTTTCTAAGATGGGGTTTCTGTGGTGGTAGGTAACAAATCAAAACAATATATTCCAAAAGTATGAAGAAATTTATGATCCCTAAAGATAGTTAATTAAAATAAAATAAAATATTGTATGACTGTGCTGAGCTATTGTTTGAAGGAAAAATTCTTATTTTATCTGGAATGATAAACCTCGTTTTCATCTATATGTTGTCAAATTTCCCCTATTGAGCAATTTTGATTAACTCTGTAGAATTTTAAACTTCTTTTTCGTAAAGCTTTGTTTAAAGGTCATTTGCTCTTTAAAAGAATGATCAACTCAGGGAAGGGGAAAGTAAGCCCTTCCGAATTGCACTGATGAACACCAAGTGTATTAGTTTCAGTTTAGTTTTAATTTAATTTAGTTTTAAATTGTACTGTACTTGTAATTTACCATGGACTAGAATCCCTCTCATGGAGTTAATTCCTGATCCTTCTGTCAGGCAGGTGGGGTTTGAGCCCTGTTTTCCACCTGTATAGAATGAGCTGGAGAGCTTGGCCCCAAATCTTTAGGTTTCCCAGGGATCTATATGGAAGCCTTCTGCCCCAGCAATTCCCTTTTCTCTGGCATAATGGATCCATTGGTGGCAGCTAACTATCCCACTCATTCATGAGAGGTGAGATATATATGTGGAAGACCACTGCCACATGCTGATTTGGGGGGCTATCCTGGCCCCATAATATGCTCTAAAATGTTTAAATAATCTTTCATCTTATCAGTGGATTTGTTAGCTATTGTGAGACCTAGTGCAGCTTCCCAGATGCTGTATCAAGGCACTGGAATCTTTGACAGTGTCCTAAATATATTTGGAGCTCCCTTTTTCTATATGAACTCTATTCAAAAATGGACAAGAAACAAAATGTATAATACAGCAAATCCCTTCTACAACTAAACTATTGTTGTGCTCTTTTCCTCTTCCCAGAACTAGAATTTATTTTATTGAGGATCTTTTGAAATTCAGGTTTTAAAAAAATTAAAAAGCAGAAACAACCTATTTCAGATTTATACCAGGAATGTGTTATACTCTTAGTATACTTGTTTAACTCCCAATAACCCTACTTGGAGTTCAATGCACTTTTTGAAAAAAGAATGCAGCTGCATACATGATCCGCTGAATATGTTCAGTGTTTTAAAACTTTGTGTGTGCACCACATCCTATCACCTGCAGGTGGTATCATTAAAACAGGTTACACAAGAAAAACTAGTTTACTTTGGTATTTTAGGTAATATTACAATATCTGCAATATTTACAACACAGAAGAACTTGAATATGTTTTAATTATTGCTTATCTAATATTTCTAGTCACACATCAACATTGGTCCAAAATTTGTTCCTGAGATAACATTGACTTCAGCTTTGTTGCACCAAGCATAAATTTGATTTACTGTATTTAAAATAAAGCCAGGGGGTGTGACTTAAAACCAAAGACATTCAGAATTAAGGTTTAAATTGCTTCCTGAATTTTTCTTGTTGTGCCCAGTCATTGCAATAATTATCATTCTCTCTCCAGACCTTTAAAACAGTGGCGCTTTCTATTAGTTTTGCAAAATTCTGTTCTATTGTCACACAAGGAAAATAATCATTTTGACAGGAAAGTAAAAAATTATTGGTTTTATTAATATCAACATTGTTGTCAGGGTAAATGTGAGTTAGAATATTTTTGTACCTGGTCTGGTAAATGTTCATGATGGTTTTGCAAGTCTGTTACCAATTAAGTGTAGTAAATTGCAGTACCTAGGCACAATAAAGAAAGTCAGCCCACAGCAGAGACATCAAGCATTCACTATAAAATAACCTATTTTTGACTGATAGGACCCATCTGTACTGGAAAAGCAACAGACTCATCAATCTGGTTACATAGTTGCCCCCTTACCCAGTTATGAAACAGTTACAATTTGTTTTTTACACATGCCATAGTGTTGTTATTACTGGGACAGATGACTGGGCCAAAGCATTGGAAATGGCTAGAGATTTAGCCCAGTTATAGAACATAGTTAAGGCCTGTTCACACTACAGATTTTAACCATGTTGTAACTGGGTCAAGGGACATCAATGTTATAGCTTATCTGATAGGTTTCAGAGTAGCAGCCGTTATCTGATAGTTGTTTTTGTAGTATTGCTCTAAAACCAATTAACTTCCAATTAATTTTTGACTCACTTAAAAACTTTAAAATGGTCAAATTGTCCTATTTAAAATAAATAAATAAAATAAAATAAAAAGATCCACAGATGTCATGGCTGGGTTAGGACCTTGTCCAGTATGCTGACTTGACACGTTTCTAGGAGAGGAAGTGTTAAGTTATGGACTCTTGAAAACAAGCAGCCTATGATGAAAACCCAGATACATAACTACAGTCGCCCTATTAGGTGCCATTAAAAGATTTAGAAAAAGTGTTTCTCATGGCAAAACTGACATGACAAACATGATTATTAATATTTCCATTCTTCTTTGACTTCTCCATTCTTTGCTACAATCTTTCATGCTTCTATGGGTCCATGTTAGAATATATATTTTCTGTGCATGTAGTACTATAAATATTTTTATTTACAAATGTTATATTTTTTTTAATTCTTATGTTTTTAACTCTTTATAAAGACACTTGCTAGAATTGCCTCTCTTTGAAATCTGCCTATTAATATTTGCCTACTTTTTTCTTTTTCTCTTCCTGTTTCTTTTTGTCTTTACTCTGCTTCCTTGGATGCTTTCCCAAAGGAGGACAAAGTGGTTAGAATCCATGCTTTCTTTTATCATTTATTATTATAATGTTGTTAGTAAAGTAAATGTGAAGTATATTAATGTTAATTATTGAACTGAAATTTTAAAATGATCTTTTGCAAAAAACTAAAAAACAAACCCCAAAACAAAACAACAACAAAAAACTCAAGACCATTCCTAGTTTGTGTGCAGTTGCCAAAATTAGGATAATCAGCCAAATTCATTAAAATCTGTGGGCAGTGATCAATCTCTATAGTTCTAAAGAGTTCAAGAAAAGAGCAGGAAATGATAAAATGTACGAAAGAGTTTATTTCAGTAGATATGAGTACAATTACAACCTGGCTTTTGATTTTTCTGATACAAGGTCCTTCCATCTGCCTTCAGGAAATCTACTTTAATTATTTTAATATATTTTTAATTTGATATATATCATTTGCTGTGTCTTAACTCTTGCTGCAGCAAAAATTCAATTGACTTCTAATTCATGGGAAGTCAGTCTTTTGATTTTACATCTGAAGTATTTTCACCATGGTGATGCTGGCAAAAGATACAGTCTAAAAATGGGCAAAAGTATAGTGGATGGTGCTTCATGAATCCCATGTGAAAAAGGCAAATCGTACATTTTGGAAAGTTGAAAAGTGGTGGAGCGGCCTGATTAATTATTGAAATGTGCAATGAGGCCTATGCGTTTTCTGAGATAGGACCACTTGTAGCACTTCTGGGTCAAATAAGTATGTTTATGTGGAGCAAACAGAACTCTGTGTTTAGTAAGTGGCTGTTCATCCAGTTATGCATTCTCTGCACTGGAAGAAATAGTGGATGGATGTGAGTGAAAGAGTAGGTGTGTTTTTCTTACCTTCTTAATTCCCAGCCAGGCAGATGTAGTATAGAGCCAGGATCCCAGCCCAGAGGAGGTACTCCAGACTTTTACCTTAGCATATCAAGCAATGGGTATTAGCAAGCTTTGTTCAGTCATCTGAACAGAAAAAGGTGCTGGAGGCATGACAACCAAGCATAGCGTTATCCATCCCTGACTTTCAGGCAGCAATGCTATAACTGTGTCGTGGAATGGCAATATTTCATCCTGCAGAGGTCATAGCACAGGCCTAACTTGAGACTAAGACTGCACCCCTGCTGGAGAAGCATACCTTCCATGGTAACTGCACCCTTTATTATTAGGATTGCTGTTGGCATATTTACTTTTAGGATATATCTCTGGAGCATCATAGTATGGGAGTGAATTGAATGTGTTCTTGATATTGCTTAACATATATGCATGTGATAACTATTATTATATCTCAAGATTTTGAATTGCACAGGCATTTTTGGCAAACTGCCATCAAATCCTGGGGAATTGGTCCCTCCCACCGGCCTCAGTTCATCCCCACTCCAAAGAGATACTCTCCTGTGTACTTTACATGGGCTTTCATAATGACTATGAATTATGACATTATAACTTCATTGCATAGTTGGACATTTCACTGTATAGCACATTTGGCACTCTGGACAAAGCAGTGAATTGAGCTGTGGGGCTTTCTCATCTTTCCAGTTCCAATAATCTAACTTATTTGGGGTGGGGGGAAAGCTCCCCATGCAATATTGATCTGTTTCTAAATCAATACAGCATTGATTAATCTGACTTGTTCTAGTAAAAAGGGTATAGCTGTTACTGCAAAAGCACTCGATGATGTGAGGAATGTGGAGACAGCAAATACATTAGTTTTTTTTTTCTTAAGTGCAATTTTTTTTTCTTTTTAATAGTGCTTGCTTCTTTCAAAATCTGATATATTTTAGGATGAATTTAAAAGTAAAAACTGACTAAAAATAACTGGATGTCCTTTTACAAGGAACACAATTGGCTGCATTCATTTAAAGCAATGTCAAAAAAAGTTAGATTTTCCAGTGTTCAGTGGCTCGGAGTTCTTGTCTAATTCATGTATTGGGTCCAATCTTGCAGACTTTATTCAATCTTAATGAGAGTTTAATCTGAGAAAGGACTTACTTATGACTTCAGGACTAGACATACTGTTTCCACTCAGCTTTTTTACACCACCCTTTAATGATATTACTTCTAATCCAGGATGATCACATTACATTTTTTAAAGAATGCAGTGGTTCAGGTAAAAGAGGGTTTCTCCTGCCCAGCATGTACTTATATAACTGGCCACATAGAGGGATGGGTCAGCATCCCCACACTGACCTGCTCTGAGGCTGCTGCAAAATCTCTTTGTGTCTTAAAGAGGTACCCACCTTCCTCCAGTAAGCCAGACAACAGGCCTCCCACTTAATGTGCAGTGTGGTCAATTGCATTACATTTAATCCAGGATGATCAGGTTACATTTTTTAAACAATGCAGTGTAGATCACTTGTTGATTAAGGAAAAACATAGGCAGGAATCCTTTTATTTGGCAAATTTTTTTTTAGTGACTAAGACTTGGTTTTGAAATTATAGAACAGAACTTCCTATAGACTAGGGCTGTAAAGCAATAAAAAAATCATGATTAATTTTATAATTAAAAAAATTAATCATGATTAACCACGGTGTTGTTAATATAATGCCATTTATTTAAATATTTTTGATGTTTTCTACATTTTCTACATTGATTTCAATTACAACAAAGAATACAAAGTGTATAGCACTCTATTTATTTTTGATTACAAGTATTTGCACTGTAAAAAAACAGATATAGTATTTTTCAATTCACCTAATACAAGTACTGTAGTGTGAACTCTTTATCATGAAAGTTGAAATTACAAATGTAGAATTATGTACAAAAAACTGCGTACAAAAATGAAACAATGTAAAACTTTAGAGTCTACAAGTCCACTCAGTCCTACTTCTTGTTAAGCAAGTTGCTCAGACACACAAGTTTGTTTACATTGGCAGGAGATAATACTTCCCGGTTCTTGTTTACAATGTCACTTGACAGTGAGAACAGGCGTTCTCATGGCACTGTTGTAACTGGAATCACAAGATATCTACATGCTAGATGCACTAAAGATTCATATGTCCCTTCATGCTTCAACCATCATTCCAGAGGACATGCATCCATGCTGATGATGGGTTCTGCTTGATAACGATCCAAAGAGAGTGGATCAATGCATGTTCATTTTCATCATCTGAGTGAGATGCCACCAACAGAAGCTTGATTTTCTTTTTTGGTGGTTCAGATTCTGTAGTTTCCACATCTGAGTGTTGCTCTTTTAAGACTTCTGAAAGCATGCTCCACACCTCATCCCTCTCAGATTTTGGACGGCACTTCAGATTCTTAAACCTTGGGTCAAGTGCTGTAGCTAGTTTTAGAAATCTCACATTGGTACCTTCCTTGTGTTTTATCAAATCCGCTGTGAAATTGTTCTTAAAATGAACATGTGCTGAGTCATCATCCGAGACTGCTATAACATTAAATATATGTCAGAATGTGGGTAAAACAGAACTGGAGACATACAATTCTTCCCCAAGGAGTTCAGTCACAAACTTAATGAACACATTTTTTTAAATGAGCCTCATCAGCATGGAAGCATGTCCTCTGGAATGGTGGCTGAAGCATCAAGGGGCATACGAATGTTTAGCATATCTGGCACGTAAATACCTTGCAACGCCAGCTACAAAAGTGCCATGGGAATACCTGTCCTCACTTTCAGATGACATTGTAAATAAGCAGCAGGCAGCAGTATCTCCTGTAAATGTAAACAAACTTGTTTGTCTTAGTGATTGGCTGAACAAGAAGTAGGACTGAGTGGTCTTGTAGGCTCTAAAGTTTTACATTGTTTTGGTTTTGAGTGCAGTTATGTAACAAAAAAAATCTACATTTGTAAAGTTACACTTTCATGATGAAGAGATTGCACTACAGTACTTATATAAGGTGAATTGAAAAATACTATTTCTTTTTATCATTTTTACAGTGCAAATGTTTACAATAAAAACAACAATATAAATTGAGCACTGTACACTTTGTATTCTGTGTTGTAATAGAAATCAATATATTTGAAAATGTAGAAAAACATTCAAAAATATATAACAAATTTCAATTGGTATTCTATTGTTTAACAGTGCAATTCATCACAATTAATTTTTGAGTTAATTGCATGAATTAACTGCAATTAATTGACAGTCCTACTATTGACATACATTTTTTTCTCCATATTTACAACAATATGTTGTATCTGAAAATGTTAAACCCCCTTGTAATGGGATTTAGGAGTTCCCAGCCTGCTGTATTGCCATCAATATTTTATGATTTCCAGTGCACTTGATAGGATGAATAAGGAGCTGCTGGTATGTTGAGGTGGCTAATGAGGCATAAACTTTATCTTTATCTTTTTAATGATATATTAAACAATGTAAGATCTGACTTTGTAATATATACCTAGAAATTCATTTTTAATAAGTGTTCCTATATACATTATTACAGGACAGTTTTTCACATTTATAGCTGCAATCTGCTCTTTCTTCATATGTTTACAGATAGACTACATTTAATGCAGAAAAGGACCTAGGGGTTACAGTGGACGAGAAGCTGGATATGAGTCAACAGTGTGCCGTTGTTGCCAAGAAGGCCAGTGGCATTTTGGGATGTATAAATAGGGGCATTGCCCGCAGATCGAGGGACATGATCATTCCCTTCTATTCAACATTTGTGAGGCCTCATCTGGAGTACTGTGTCCAGTTTTGGGCCCCACACTACAAGAAGGATGAGGAAAAATTGGAAAGTGTCCAGTGGAGGGCAACAAAAATGATTAGGGGACTGGAACACATGACTTATGAGGAGAGGCTGAGGGAACTGGGATTGTTTAGTCTGCAGAAGAGAAGAATGAGGGGGGATTTGATAGCTGCTTTCAACTACCTGAAAGGGGGTTCCAAAGAGGATGGATCTTGTCTGTTCTCAGTGGTAGCAGATGACAGAACAAGGAGTAATGGTCTCAAGTTGCAGTGGGGGAGGTTTAGGTTGGATATTAGGAAAAACTTTTTCACTAGGAGGGTGGTGAAACACTGGAATGCCTTACCTAGGGAGGTGGTGGAATCTCCTTCCTTAGAAGTTTTTAAAGTCAGGCTTGACAAAGCCCTGGCTGGGATAATTTAGTTAGGGATTGGTGCTGCTTTGAGCAGGGGGTTGGACCCCCTGAGATGACCTCCTGAGGTCCCTTCCAACCCTGATATTCTACGATTCTATGAATGGATTCAGGTGAAATGGACAGCCCAGGCTTAAAATAAGATGTGCAATATAGTAGTAACAGTAATAATAATTGGGTTTAGAACATAAAAACTAGTGATTGTCTGGTCTATGAACAAAGTGCCAATGTTTTACCTTTTTCCATATTACCATACTCTTCAAGAACAGTGTTTATTCATTTTAGCAATACATTCACCATATGGGTGACTTTTAGCAATTCATTCACCATATGGGTGATTTATATCCAAAAGAGGAAATTTGAGCAGTTTTGCATATACCTTTCAAGAAAATAGTGATACTTTATAATAGATGGCTTTTACATGTGAAAAGAACCTACAGAGGAGGTGGTGTGAGGACTCTTGGTAAGAGAGGGATGGTGCATGTTGATCTTATGAGAAAAAAATTGATATCTTGTTCTTTAACTATTTTCTTTCCCATTGATCAATTTGTTTCTTTTCATGCAGTTAGATTCATAGTTATCCTTTGTTTCTCACCTCAAGAAATACATTTATCATACTTACTTAACCTGCATAACGCTTATGCAAATGCACACTAATTATTTCAATATATACCTAAGGGGATATTAGATACATTCATTAATAGATTTTAGTTTATATACTTTTCCTCTGCATTGTTTGTTATATCCTCTTAGAAGTTTGAATATAAAATATGTTCTCCTGTTCCTTTTGATATTTTTCATTGGCATACTTTGCATACTGTATTTGAAGTTTTCCTCTGTTTCTTCTGGAGTATGAGTCCTTTATGTCTCGGTTTCATTTACTCCCTGCTATTACCTGACCACCTGCTTGAGAGAAAGAGGAGCAACCCCACTGAGCATGCTCAGTTTTCCCCTGCCCCAAGCTGTAACCTGTGATGTCAATTGCCCAAATAAGGTAGTAAGGCGCTCTCAGACATGGAGGAGTGAAATCAGGAAGGCCAAATCACACAAGGAGTTGCAGTTAGCAAGAGATATTAAGAGTAACAAGAAGGATTTCTTCAGGTATGTTAGCAACAAGAAGAAAGCTAGGGAAAGTGTGGGCCTCTTACTGAAAGGGGGAGGCAACCTCTTGACAGAGGATGTGGAAAAAGCTAATGTAGTCAATACTTTTTTTGCCTCTGTCTTCACAAACAAGGTCAGCTCCCAGACAGCTGCACTGGGCAGCACGGCATGGGGAGGAGGTGACCAGCCCTCTGTGGAGAAAGAAGTGGTTCGGGACTATTTAGAAAAGCTGGACAAGCACAAGTCCATGGGACCGGATGCACTGCATCTGAGGGTGCTAAAGGAGTTGGCGGATATGATTGCAGAGCCATTGGCCATTATCTTTGAAAACTCACGGCGATTGGGGGAGGTCCGGGAAGCCTGAAAAAAGGCTAATGTAGTGCCCATCTTTAAAAAAGGGAAGGAGGAGGATCCGGGGGACTACAGGCCAGTCAGCCTCACCTCAGTCCCTGGAGAAATCATGGAGCAGGTCCTCAAGGAATCAATTCTGAAGCACTTAGAAGAGAGAAAAGTGATCAGGAATAGTCAGGATGAATTCACTAAGGGCAAGTCATGCCTGACTAACCTAATTGCCTTCTATGACGACATAACTGGCTCTGTGGATGAGGGGAAAGCAGTGAATGTGTTATTCCTTGACTTTAGCAAATCTTTTGATCTGGTCTCCCAAAGTATTCTTGCCAGCAAGTTAAAGAAGTTTGGGCTGGATGAATGAACTGAACTATAAGGTATATAGAAAGCTGGCTCAATGGATAGTGATCAATCGCTCCATGTCTAGTTGGCAGCTGGTGTCAAGTGGAGTGCCCCAAGGGTCGGTCGTGAGGCCGGTTTTGTTCAATATCTTCATTAACAATTTGGAGGATGGCGTGGATTGCACCCTCAGCAAGTTTGCAGATGACACTCAACTGGGAGGAGTGGTAGATACACTGGAGGGTAGTCATAGGATACAGATGGTCCTAGAAAAATTAGAGGATTGGGCCAAAAGAAATCTGATGAGGTTCAACAAGGACAAGTGCAGAGTCCTGCACTTAGGATGGAAGGATCCCATGCACTGCTACAGACTAAGGACCGAATGGCTAGGCAGCAGTTCTGCAGAAAAGAACCTAGGGATTACGGTGGACGAGAAGCTGGATTGGAGTCAGTGTGCCGTTGTTGCCAAGAAGGCTAACGGCATTTTGGGCTGTATAAGTAGGGGCATTGCCAGCAGATCGAGGGACGTGATCATTCCCCTCTATTTAACGATGGTGAGGCTTCATGTGGAGTACTGTGTCCAGTTTTGGGCTCCACACAACAAGAAGGATGTGGAAAAATTGGAAAGAGTCCAGTCGAGGGCAACAAAAACGATTAGGGGTCTGGAACACATGACTTATGAGGAGAGGCTGAGGGAACTGGGATTGTTTAGTCTGCAGAAGAGAAGAATGAGGGGAGGTTTAGGTTGAATGTTAGGAAAAACTTTTTCACTAGGAGGGTGGTGAAGCACTGGAATGGGTTACCTGGGGAAGTGGTGGAATCTCATTCCTTAGAGGTTTTCAAGGTCAGGCTTGACAAAGCCCTGGCTGGGATGATTTAGTTGGGGATTAGTCCTGCTTTGAGCAGGGGATTGGACTATATGACCTCCAGAGGTCCCTTCCAACTGTGATATTCTATAAGTCTATGATTCTTTACCTGACACAGATGATTTCATCCTTCACTCAGCTGTGCTGGCCACTGCTGGATGTAAGTCATCTGCGTCACATAAATGGCTGGAAGTCCCTGGAGCAAAGAGGAACTGAAAGCATATTGTGACTCTTTGATGGTAACAATCCTTTCCAAATCCTTTCTTATCACATCCTTTGTGATACTTTTTTCAAAATCAAACTAATATACCTGTCCTTTATAACCACATGATTATAAATGTCTTAGCTAGCTCTTGTTCCTTCTCTACTTAAGGAAACAGATGCATTTTAATGTTCAAAAGTAATCTTCAGTGAGAGGATAGATTTTCCTGAAATTTTTACTTAAACACACACAGCTCTCTGAATATGTTTATATATATATATCTATATATTACTTTTTATGTGTTAGAGGTTATATAATACTCATAGCTGCTGTAAATATTTTTCTGCTGTTTTCAGTTTTCTCAGAAAATTACCTATGAATAGGCCAGAACCATAAAGTTTGGCTGTGAATGTGAAATAAAAACTTCTCCAAAGTTTGGCTGGGATTCAGGCTTGGAATTTTAGTTCCAGATCATCTCTACTCCTTATACGGCAATTTGATGTTTACAAAGTATTTTCCCAAGACAAATCTATTTCCTTTTCTCTTTCAGTGTTCTGAAACCCACCACAGAGGAGTGTGCCTTTTTCCTGCCCCCTAGGAGAAATTTGCATGTGGGTAGATGGTCCAGTGTTCATCTTTCAGTTCACTTGATGAAAAGTCCATGTTTCAAGCTGGCTATTTAAATGGCTCCATTGTTAAATGGCTCCACAGTAAGCTTACCTAAAGGAATGGGAATGTTAATGCTGGTTTCTCAGTCAGAACAAAACTAAAATGGTTGTTAGCAATTTTAGGGAATTATGGGAGAGTTTGCATTCCAAGAGAGTGATTTTTGCGTCATGGTCAAGCCTTTTCATGAGCCAGATGTTTCCAGTGTGAGTTGAGATGGATAGCCTTGAATTAAGTGATGTATTGTAGTCCAGTAACAGGTAATATTAACTTCTCTTCACAAGCCAAAATTTTGGCCCATAGAAGCCAATGCTACACCCCCCTAGACTTTAATAAGACTATAATTTTACAACAAAATTAAATTTGAAAAAGGGATTGGAACAAAAAAAAAAGAGATCCTTGTTGGTGGAGTTAAAAGTGATTTGCTGTCCATTTTTCACATTGTCCAGAAGTTTCAATTCTGGTGCAAAGGGCAGGATTGGAGAGAGACTTTATCCATTTGTGTGTGTAGGAAATTGTGGGCAGGGCAGGAACTGACTGAAGATCAGAATTTGAAGTAGGTAATTATTGTAGAGCATAGTGTTTATCTGAGCATAATGACTGGAGAAATGTAATGTCACCTGTTTTTTCTGAAGTGCTAAAGGTTGGCTTTTCTTGACTATGATTGATTGAAATTATTTTCATTATATTACAGTGTACATAATTTATAATCAGAAAAGAAAACATACTCATCACAAGGTTTTTTTGTAGTTGTGGACCAGGTGTTTGAGAGACTTATCATCATTTTAATGCTTTTTAAAATTTATGTTTGCACAATGACTTGCTGATTTAAGGCTAACTTGAATGCATATGCTATGCAATTCAATCACTTGAAAATGTTTGTGCCGCAAGACTAATGTAGCCAGAACAAAACTTCAGAATTGGCAAGAATTGTTTTCACTTCCCTTTCACAAAAGTCATAATTTTTGTAAAAAAAATTGTCACATACTTCATTAAAAGGCTAATTTGTATTTTGCTGACTAATACAGCTGCAACACCAAAACTGTTTCCTCAAAAGGAGGTAAAATGACATTACAAATTACAAAGTGATAGATAAATTATCTCTCTGTAGCATTGAGCACAACTTGTTTCCTAAAAGATTTAGTTTTCATATGCATCAGAGAAGAAGCACTGCTTTTCACTCAGCATTGACTAAAACTGCTGCTTTCAGCAGATAAAAGAAGCACTTAAGAAGTTGAAGAAAAAAAATCTTCCTTAGTAAGACTTAAAAACTGACTTTCTGAGGATGTAGTTCACTGTTAAGTTACTCATATACTCATAGACTTTAAGGTCAGATGGGACCATCGTGAACATCTAATCTGACCTGCACATTGCAGGTCACAGAACCTCATCCACCCACTCCTGTAATAGACCCCAAACCTCTGGCTGAGTTACTGAAGTGCTCAAATCATGGTTTAAAGCAGGGATCGGCAACCTTTGGCCCGCGGCCCACCAGGGTAAGCCCCCTGGTGGGCTGGGCTAGTTTGTTTACCTGCCATGTCCACAGGTTTGGCTGATCGCGGCTCCCACTGGCTGCGGTTCGCTGTCCCAGGCCATTGGGTGCTGCGGGAAGTGGCGGCCAGCACATCCCTCGGGCCATGCCACTTCCCGCAGCCCCCATTGGCCTGGAACAGCCAGTGGGAGCCACAATCGGCCAAACCTGTGGATGCGGCAGGTAAACAAACTGGTCCAGCCTGCCAGGGGGCTTACCCTAGCGAGCTGCATGCCAAAGGTTGCCAATCCCTGGTTTAAAGACTTCAAGTTATAGAGAATTAACCATTTACACTAGTTTAAACCTGCAAGTGACCCGTGCCCCATGCTACAGCGGAAGGCGAACCCCACCCAGGGTCTTTTTATTTTTATTTAGATTTTTATCTGCTATTATTATATTATATTCTGTGGGAACGGAGCCTTCAACTTGCCATTCATAGCGCTAATTAGTAGCTACATCTTCAGGAAGCTGACATTCCCTTTCGGTTTCTTCTCACTTTTCATTTTTTTTTTTGCTTATATGGCAACTTTCATCAAAAAGGACAGAGAGCTTTAGTGCCTTTCTAGCTCTCCACTACATGCTTATCAGCTTGTGTGGACTGGTATGATATGTCATTCTGTAGCATTAAAGGCTTTCTAAAAAAAGCTCTTTTTAGTTTTTTTAGCAGCTAAAGTACATATTTAAAAATTTCAGGAAGTTTTTAAGTCAAGCTTTAACATTCCCTCCCTTTTAAAACACTATCCCTTAAGAACTTTATATCCCCTGAGACAATTGTATCATGAAATGAGATTCTGTGATTTTCTTGCTCTCTCTCTCTCTTCCAATTTCTTCCACCTCAGCAAATGTTTTCCTTTCATCCCCATGTTACTTTAGCAAGTAATAAATATCATTGACAGAATCAGCATGCTTGCATTTATTAATCAATGACAAACTCAAAGCATAGTGTGATGGGGTAGTCTGCCCCTCAAGGCTGGTCAGTCCTCCTGTCATGTGACCTGGTCTTTAGGAATTTGGGGTGGTCTTACACACAAGGCATAAGGAGATATGGGGAGAGAGGCAAAGAGTCCCAGGAAGAAGCAGCAGTTAAAACAAATTCTGTTAGCCCTGGTCTACACTATGAGTTTAGGTTGAATTTAGCAGCGTTAAGTCGATTTAACCCTGCACCCGTCCACATGACCAAGTCTGTTTTGTCAACTTAAAGGGCTCTTAAAATTGATGTCTGTACTTCTCCCCGGCGATGGGAGTAGCACTAAAATTGACCTCGCTGGGTTGAATTTGGGATAGTGTGGACGCAATTTGATGGTATTTGCCTCCAGGAGCTATCCCAGAGTGCTCCATTGTGACTGCTCTGGATAGCACTCTCAACTCGGATGCACTGGCCAGGTAGACAGGAAAAGCCCTGGGAACTTTTGAATTTCATATCCTGTTTGGCCAGCGTGGCAAGCTGATCAGCACAGGTGACCATGCAGAGCTCATCAGCACAGGTGACCATGGAGACCCAGAATTGCAAAAGAGCTCCAGCATGGACCAAATGGGAGACACTGGATCTGATTGCTCTATGGGGAGAAGAATCTGTGCAGGCAGAACTCCATTCCAAAAGACGAAATGCTGATATATTTGCCAAAATCTCCAAGGGCATGATGGACAGAGGCTATAACAGGGACACACAACAGTGCCATGTGAAAGTTAAGGAGCTGAGGCAAGCCTACCAAAAAGCAAAGGATGCAAATGGTCGCTCCGGGTCAGAGCCCCATACATGCCGCTTCTATGATGAGCTACATGCAATTCTAGGGGGTGCCCCTACCACTACCCCACCACTGTCCGTGGACACCTGCAAGGGGAGAGTCTCACGCAACAGGGATGAGGATTTTGTGGATGAGGAAGATGAGGAGGAGGATAGCGCACAGCAGGCAAGCGGAGAATCCCTTCCCCCCGGCAACCAGGAACTGTTCATCACCCTGGAGCCAATACCTTCCCAAGGTGGGCTCCCGGACCATGAAGCCAGAGAAGGCACCTCTGGTGAGTGTACCTTTGTAAATATAATATGGGGTTTAAAAGCAGGCGTGTTTAATTATTAATTTGCCCTGAAGACTTGGGATGCTTTCGCGGTCAGTATAGCTACTGGAAAAGTTTGTTAACGTGTCTGGGGATGGAGCGGAAATCCTCTAGGGACATCTCCATGAAGCTCTCCTGGAGTTACTATAAAAGCCTTTGCAGAAGGTTTCTGGGGAGGTTAGCCTTATTTCATCCTCCATGGTAGGACACTTTTACCATGGCAAGCCAGTAGCAAGTAGTCTGGAATCATTGCAGAACAAAGCATTGCAACGAATGGGCCCAGACTTTGGTGACATTCAAGCAACATCCGTTCTTTATCTCTTTGTATTAGCCTCAGGAGAGTGATACCATTCATGGTCACCTGGTTCAAATACGGGAAATTTGTTTAAGGGGACATTCAGAGGTGCCCATTCCTGCTGGGCTGTTTGCCTTATGCTGAAAAGAAATCATCCCCCCTGTTAGCCATGCGATGGGTGGAGGCCCGTTCATGCTGAGCTGTTTGCGTTTGGCTGACAGGGGTCTCCCCTGATACTAGCCACATGGTGCGGGGGGGAGTGGGAGAGGTGTGAAGTGATCATCCTAGAGAATTGGGGGGTGGGGTTGGGTTGTGCTACACATTCACCCTAAAACCGCAGTCCCTTCTTTTAAATGGCCAACCCAACGGGCTTTGCTTGGTATGGGAAAGGAGGGCGCTGCTCTTTGAAACCATTCCCACATGTTATGAAGGTTGAAGAAGCCGAAACTCTTTGCCTTACCATGGCTGCCTGGAAGCCGAATTCTGTTGCCCAGCCAAGCATGTGTGATGTCTCACACCAAACTGGCAGGCACTCAATATAAGAGGCAAAATGCGACCTTGTACCAAAAGCACATGTGCTGTGTAATGTGAATTGCTTGATTCAGTGTGAAATAGTCTTCCCTTTGTTCTCTAAAATGTATCTTTTTAATACTACTCTCCCTTTTTATCCTCCTACACCTGCAAATGTTTCTATGCTCCCCTAATCATCTGCATCCCAGAGGCTAGAGCAGATTAGAAGGCGAAAAAAACCGCACTCACAGTGAAATGTTCTCAGAGCTCATGCAGTCCTCCCGCACTGAAAGAGCTCAGCAGAATGCATGGAGGCAAACTATGGCAGAGACCAGGAAAGCGTTAAATGAACGCGATGAGAGGAGGGAGGAACACGATGAAAGGAGGCAGGATGCAATGCTGAGTCTAATGGGAGAGCAAACTGACATACTCAGGCATCTGATGGAGCTGCAGGAAAGGCAACAGGAGCACAGACCACCGCTGCAGCCCCTGTATAACCTCCTCCCCAAGTTCCATATCCTCCTCGCCCAGATACCCAAGAATGCGGAGGTGGGGTGCGGGGGAGGCTATGGGCATCCAGCCACTCCACCCCAGAGGACTACCCAAGCAACAGAAGTTTGGCATTCAATAAGTTTTGAACTGTAGTGTGGCCTTGTCCTTCCCTCCTCCCCTCATCCACCATCCCACCTGGTGCTTCCTTCCTCACCCACCCTTTCTGGGCTATCTTGCGAGTTTTCCCCCCTATTTGTGTGATAAATTAATAAAGAATGCATGATTTTGAAACAAAAATGACATAATTGCGTTTGAAAGCAGTGATCGAAGCGGGGAGGTCAGTTGGCTTACAGGGAAGTAGAGTCAACCAAAGGGGCAGATTTTCATCAAGGAGAAACAAACGGAACTGTCACACCGTAGCCTGGCCAGCCATGAAACTGGTTTTCAAAGCTTCTCTGATGCGCAGGGCACCCAGCTGTACTCTTCTAATCTCCCTGGTGTCTGGCTGTGTGCAATCAGCCGCCAGGCTATTTGCCTCAACCTCCCACCCTGCCATAAACGTCTCCGCCTTACTCACAGATATTGTGGAGCACACAGCAAGCAGTAATAACAGTGGGAATATTTGTTTCGCTGAGGTCTAACCTAGTCAGTAAACTGTGCCAGTGAGCTTTTAAACATCCAAATGCACATTCTACCACCATTCTGCACTTGCTCAGCCTATAGTTGAACTGCTCCTTACTACTGTCCAGAGTGCCTATGTATGGCTTCATGAGCCATGGCATTAAAGGGTAAGCTGGATCCCCAAGGATAACTATAGGCATTTCAACATCCCCAACGGTAATTTTCTGATCTGGGAAATAAGTTCCTTCCTGCAGCTGTTGAAACAGACCAGAGTTCCTGAAGATGCGAGCGTCATGCACCTTTCCTGGCCGTTCCACATTGATGTCGGTGAAACGTCCCTTGTGATCTACCAGTGCTTGCAGCACCATTGAAAAGTACCCCTTGTGGTTTACATACGCTGCCAAAGTGGTCTGGTACCAAGATAGGGATATGGGTTCCGTCTATGGCCCCTCCACAGTTAGGGAACCCCCTTGCAGCAAAGCCATCCACTATGACTTGCACATTTCCCAGGGTCACTACCCTTGATAGCAGCAGCTCAGGGGTTGTGTTGGCTACTTGGATCACAGCAGCCCCCACAGTAGATTTACCCACTCCAAATTGATTCCTGACTGACTGGTAGCTGTCTGGCATTGCATGCTTCCACAGGGCTATTGCCACTCGCTTCTCAACTGTGAGGGCTGCTCTCATCTTGGTATTCTTGTGCTTCGGGGCAGGGGAAAGCAAGTCAAAGTTCCATGAAATGCCCTTACGCATGCGAAAGTTTTGCAGCCACTGGGAATCATCCCAGACCTGCAACACTATGTGGTGCCACCAGTCTGTGCTTGTTTCCCGGGCCCAGAATTGGCGTTCCATGCCATGAACCTGCCCCATTATGTCCAAATTGCCAGGGCCCGTGCTTTGAGAGAAGTCTGTGTCCATGTCCTCATCACTATCGTGGTCACGCTGTCGTCGCCTCCTCGCCTGCTTTTGCAGGTTCTTCACATATTGCAGGATAATGTGCGAGCTGTTTGCAATGCTCACAACAGCAGCGATGAGCTGAGCGGGCTCCATGTTTGCCATGATATGGCGTCTACAGGAGAGCAGAGTTGCAGTGGAAGCGGTGGATGACAATGGATGCCACGAGAATAGATATTTATACAGAATGATGAGAGGACCTGAGAGGTGGATTTGTGGCACCAGGAGAGCAGAGTTGCAGTGGAATTGGTGGAGGATGACTGTTAGTACCGCACACATTCCCTGAGGAAGAACATAAGTACCCGGGAGCTCATGACAGACAACATGGAGAAATTTGCTATTGAGACAAGAGCAGCAGAGCAGAGTTGCAGCGGAAGTGGTGGATGACAATGACTGTTAGCAGTCCTACTGCACCGTCTGCTGACAGCTGTATGGCATCTGCACAGAAAAAAGGCACGAAACGATTGTCTGCCATTGTTTTCACAGAGGGAGGGGCAACTGACGACGTACCCAAAACTACCCGCAACAATGTTTTTGCCCCATCAGGCATTGGGAGCTCAACCCAGAATTCCAATGGGCAGTGGAGACTGGGGGGAACTGTGGGATAGCTATCCACAGTGCAGCGCTTCAAAAGTTGACCCCTAGCCACGGTACAGCGGATGAACTCTGACGACTTAATGCGCTTAGTGTGGACATATGCATTCGACTGTATAAAATCGATTTCTAAAAATCGACTTCTATAAGATTGACCTAATTTCATAGTGTAGACATACCCTTACAGTATCTTTAAGGGCCTGGAACCTGGAGCCTTGAAGAGAGGGTGTGGCAGGGCCCCCCTCTCACCTAGCCAATAAGGAATGAGATGGGAGAAGGGACCAGCATAAATGCTGCCTTCTCCTTCATAGATGAGCAGAATTACTTATATATACTTCAGGGAGCAGGAAGGCTCTTGCAGAGGCCCTGAATTAGCTGGGAGAAGTCAGCAGTAGTGGAAGGCCTGCCTGCTGAACTCTCATAGCCTGAGGGTGGAAGGACTGATAGGTAAAAGGGCAGAGCTGGGTGAGAAGCTATCTAAAGTCCTGAAGCTTGCCTGAACCACAGCCCCAGCTCCATGGAGAAGAGCTGTGGGAAATTCCTGCCTTAAGAAGTGAAACAGTAAGGATAGTTTGGAAGATAGCCCGGTATATACCAGAGAAGATGAAGGAGAGCTTCGTGTGATATTTTGCCTTTGGGGTTGAATAAAGTAGACCCCTGAGGGGTACTGTTCAATATACAAACCTCATTAGACTTATTAAACTCCCTCTTTGTGGCAACTGAGGCAGAAATGTAATGGTAGTGCTGCACAGAGCCACTAGGGACACTCCGGGGTGAGGGACTCTATTACAATACCCCCTAAACAACCTATGAATAAAGAACAGGAAACTTCTAAATGAGAATAGGGTATAATAATAGGTTCTGAATATGAATTTGTAGGAAAAAGGGGAAAGAAAAACTTCTAAAAGAATGTATAATTGGAGAAGTAAATATCATACACACCATATCGTATGTAAAAAAATAAAAAGAAAGTGTGTCAAAGTTCCTCCTCTACCTTGGTGGGTCTTGTGCTTATTGGCAGATTTGCTCACCTTGGAGCTTCACGGCAGCCCTCAGTTTGGCTGTTTTGGTATACAGATTGTGGATCCAAGTCCAAATTCCTTGTGCACATAAAATTTCCATAACAGTAAATACTCTTGGGCATGGGATTCTTTTTTAAAATCAGTTGATACAATGATACTGTCACATTAACTAGAATATGACTTAATAGAATAAATTTATGGAGCAATTCTGTGGGAAGGAATCAAAGTAAGACTTTCATTGCTAGCTAAAAAGTTTCAAAAGTAAAGAAAGATTTTTGACTTACTAAACATTAAATGAAACTGACAAATAGCAGAATAATTCCCAGAGAACAAAGTCATTATTAGAAATGGATGTAATCTGTTCTCTTTCTCGCTCTCTTTTTTGTTACAAAGAAGTTTAATCCTCATCCAGGATTAAAATTCAGTGTATTTTTAGCAGTACTGTGTCCTAGATAAAATATACTTCTATCTATATTTTTATACATGTCTTTTAGAATTCTGGAGTATTTTGTCCTTCTACCAAACAGTCACATACTATGTAACTAAAACATAGATATAGATCTGTATGTGCATAGCTGCAATTATCTAGGCTCTTTCCACATTTTCTAATAGCAATAGTGGGGTGGAGTATATGTTCTTATTAAACTATGTTTTATAATACACACATCCGAGGATAGAGTATCCTGTACAAAGTAAGCAGAGATATAGAAGAAGGTTCTATACCTTGTTTGATCATTTCTCATAGTGTTGGTGCACTTTAGGAATAGCTTTTGAAGTTCCTGGTTTTCTTTATAAGGATAACTTTTATTAAAAATAGAACTATAATATGATTAACAAAGTCCAAAAGCTGTAATTTGGTTCTTTAAAGCATAGGTTGACTGGGCCAGATAATGACATCTCTGTTTGATGAAACCAGAGGTGGGTCCAAGTCACATAGTTTGATCCCAGATTCAAATTTTCCAAGCATTAGAAGGTGTCCAGCTATGACTTTTAGCAGCATACAGGAAAATCTCATCTACTATGTGAACTTATTTCTACTGAACACTTTACATAAAGCCTGACAATTAAATACAATTTATCTTTGATTATCTATGTTAATTATGTTTTCCATAAAAATACTATTTAGCAATAAGAAAAGGAGTGCTTGTGGTACCTTAGAGACTAACAAATTTATTTGAGCATAAGCTTTTGTGAGCTACAGCTCACTACGGATGCATTCAGTGGAAAATACAGTGGGTAGATTTATATACATAGAGAACATGAAACAATCACTCTTGTTACAGTGTGTATGGTAACATCCATTGTTTCATGTTCTCTGTGTATATAAATCTCCCCATTGTATTTTCCACTGAATGCATCCAATGAAGTGAGCAGTAGCTCACGAAAGCTTATGCTCAAAAAAATTTGTTAGTCTCTCAGGTGCCACAAGTACTCCTTTTCTTTTTGTGGATACAGACTAACACGACTGCTACTCTGAAACCTGTTATTTAGCAATAGTGAGAACTTGGCACCAATCAATAGTTATGGGATATTTGCCATTTTCATTTCTAGAGAGTAGTGTAAAATATTTTAAAAATAGGTATTGGAATCTGAATATTCAGCTGAGCAGACATGTTTGGTAGCTCTGAATATTTTTTGCTAGTAAATGTAAAGATGATTGTGGTATTGCTGCTGGACAAGATTGTGTATCTTATTGGGACAAATTCAATGGTTGTAAATGGTGGTGTAAGCTATACATTAGGTGCCAGTTCTTCAGGAAATGGGTTAAGTAGAAAATAGTGTAGCTTGCACCAACTTGGCATTCAGTGGGTGAACAAAATAAGTGCAATTTAATAGCTAAGTAAGTGTGTTTGAGACAGATTCACTTTTCAGCTACAGCGTCTTTATGCCAGAATAGTTTCTGCAAAGGAGCCATGGAACAGGTGTAATTCATACCCGGTGAACAGTAATTGTGGGGACTTGATTGCCGGATCTGTATCACCTCCATAAACACTCCTGGAACAGTGGATCAGGGACTGCAGGAAAAAGAGCGGGAAGAGGTGTGGCCAGGGCATCTCCTCACTGCTGCAAGTGATTCAGCTTACCTACCTTATTCCAGGGTGTGAACTGACCTCCTTTGTCCCTGTGTTGGTGCTAGGACCTCACTTCATCTTACATCCTCCTGCTACCTGTTCTTTCTGTTTTTCTGCCACCCTGTTTTCAGCATGCGTGTTACTTTAATCTTGCACATCCAATGATGCGAGTTACACAGCTTTTCCACCTATCCCATGTACACTTGTTTTCTGCTCAGTTTACACCTTTTTAGTAGAATTCAGTGTTTGAGTCTCTTGGTCACCTGAATTGACTTTAGTAGACTCTAGTACACCAGCCACAGTGGAGGCTGGTGAAATCTGAGATTAGGGAGGTGAAGCGGACACCAAAATCTTCACTACAACCTTGGTAACAGCAGTAGGTAAAGATCATGGTATCTGAATTATATATGTGATCTGTACTCTCCCGCTCCCCCAGAGGCAGCGCCACAACTTGTGGGGGAGGCAGATTTTTGTCTTTTGCAGCAGGCTGACTGGTCTTCTAACTATGTTGGTCTTCTGCCAAGCTGGTATCCTTGGCCTTCCGCAGCCTGGAAGGCTTGGAAGGCTATGAATATTTTCTGCTAGATACAGTCCAATCTGCTTTCTATTTTTATGATAAAATAAAAAATAAAGAAAAGATAGAAAGGAAAAGCCATATGTCATGGAATGTTGAAATAATCTACAATTAAATTCATAATATTTAACTTTAGTTTACCATTCAAAATTACTTTTCCATTTCATGAATAGAATACCTGGAACTGTAAAGACCAATATAATTTTAAACTCTTCTGGAAAACAAATAAATACTACACTGATTTACCTCACCTGAAGATCTGGCCTAGTGTATTTCATGATTGGTGGATGATAACTGCTGATTATCAGTAAGTATTAATGTGCCCAAAACCAAGGAAAAGATATTCCAGCAGATGGGAATTTTCTTCCCAAGGATCTGATTGGTTAAGACTGTGAAGTGGCAACAGGCTCCTTGTAATCCTCTTGTCTCCTGCTGCAGAGTTGGTAGCCATCTGTGGCAGTTAACCACAGCAAGGTCCATAAAGACATTTTCCCTAAAATGGGTATTAGAGCCTATGAGATCCTGAACTGGCTCTTCAATACCTTCTTTTAAGACATAAGTTTCTATAGATTCAGTACACTTTTCTTCAAGACCTGTAACTACCAACTCTGTATAAGGCACATGTATTGAAATGCCTGGAAGGTGTGCTTGCATAATAAACAGTTGGTTTCATCAGCAGAATTGCACGGAGGTAGGTTATTCAAGGAGTTACTAGACCAGGTGGTAATACAAACAAGTACCTTCCCTTGTTACCTAAGTCTGTCTTAGGGTTTTAAACTATTACCCATCACCATAGTATTTGTCCTCTAAAAAGAGTGCAAGTACTTTAGGTATGCATTCCTTTAATGCCCTCAATCCCATGGCAAAAGATTCCTCCTCTTCAAAAGAGAAATACAGTATACAAATCAAAAATATGTACAATATATAGGATAAAAATCCCTAAAAGGCTAGAAATTCCAAGACTTTACATGAACACCATTCTGCAGAGGACACGTTGGTTAACAAGTTTCAGAGTAGCAGCCGTGTTAGTCTGTATTTGCAAAAAGAAAAGGAGTACATATGGCACCTTAGAGACTAACAAATTTAAGTAACAAAGAAAATAACAGAACGCCACTAGCCAACACCTTCAGCCCCCAACTAAAATCTCTCCAATGCATCATCAAGGATCTACAACCTATCCTGAAGGACGACCCATCATTCTCACAGATCTTGGGAGACAGGCCAGTCCTTGCTTACAGACAGCCCCCCAACCTGAAGCAAATACTCACCAGCAACCACACACCACACAACAGAACCACTAACCCAGGAACCTATCCTTGCAACAAAGCCCGTTGCCAACTCTGTCCACATATCTATTCAGGGGACACCATCATAGGGCCTAATCACATCAGCCACACTATCAGAGGCTCGTTCACCTGCGCATCTACCAATGTGATATATGCCATCATGTGCCAGCAATGCCCCTCTGCCATGTACATCGGTCAAACTGGACAGTCTCTATGTAAAAGAATAAAAGGACACAATCAGACGTCAAGAATTATAACATTCAAAAACCAGTCGGAGAACACTTCAATCTCTCCGGTCACTCGATTACAGACCTGAGGGTGGCTATCCTTCAACAAAAAAACTTCAAAAACAGACTCCAACGAGAGACTGCTGAATTGGAATTAATTTGCAGACTGGATACAATTAACTTAGGCTTGAATAGAGACTGGGAATGGATGAGTCATTACACAAAATACAACTATTTCCCCATGTTATTTCTCCCCCCCACCTCACCGCCCACTGTTCCTCAGATGTTCTTGTTAACTGCTGGAAATGGCCTACCTTGCTTGTCACCATGAAAGGTTTTCCTCCTTTCCCCCCCTGCTGCTGGTGATGGCTCATCTTAAGTGATCACTCTCCTTACAGTGTGTATGATGAAATCCATTGTTTCATGTTCTCTGTGTGTGTATATAAATCTCCCCACTGTATTTTCCACCAAATGCATCTGATGAAGTGAGCTGTAGCTTATGCTCAGATAAATTTGTTAGTCTCTAAGGTGCCACAAGTACTCCTTTTCTTGTTGGTTAACAAGAAACACAAAGTAAAATCTACACAGGACTCTCTAATTCAGGCCACTGGAAGATCAAGACCAGTGTACTAGCAGATAGCCTTCTCGAGATCAGAGAAAGGAAATCTCATTTCCTGGCAGAATGTGAATGCGCCACTTCAGGCAAATGAGTGTTTTACAGCATCAAGGAAAATTACTCTCCATATGTAACAACAAATTTTTTCATAGTATTCTTTCATCTAGTCCTGGACTTTGAAGGAGCCACAAAAACAGAGAATGACATCCAAAGAGCATTTGCTCGACAAAGGAGTAATCAGAGCCAATTTCATTATGAAATTCTGAAAATTGTACTTAGTGATTCCCTTAGTCCCCAGAAACTCAGAGGGCTAAAGGCATCAACAAATTCATAAAAAAAATGCAGAAAATTCAGGATGTAAAGTCTGTAATTTAGCCTGGGGCACACCTATCAGAGGGCATCCTTTCATTCACAGACTTTTCAGAAGTTTATACTCCTGGGGGAATTCCGTGCCACTGTGCACGTGGAGAATTCATGTGCCTGCAGACTTTTTTTCTTTGCAAAAATACATTCTGCTGGAGAGGCACTGCAGTTACGCCTTTTTCCCACCAGGGCTGCTATGGCACCAGAACAGAGGCAGCCGGCTCACCGCTCACTGGCTGCAGCAGTCAGCAGCTGATGGGGAGAGAGCAGAGGCTGTGTTTCTCAGAGCACCCTGTCTGTGGGGTCAAGTGAGGAAACATGGGATATGGGGGACAGACTGAGCAGGGCACATGGAGCTTTTGAAGATCACATAAACCGCGGTTTAGAAGGGCTAGTGAGGGGGACAGACTGGAGTGGGGGCTGAACAGGATTGGGGGTGCAGGGACATGTGGGGACAGGGGCAGCTATGCCTGACTGATTTGGGAGAGGCTGGGGTCAGCCATGGTCTGTATGGGGAAGGCTCTCCAACTCCCTAACCATCCCTCTCCACCCCAAAACTTGTTCCATATTTCTCCCACTCACACCCAACAACCCTCCAGGTTCACTCCCAGGCTCCTTCCCAGCAATTATTTTCTTCTCCTTCAGCTCCTCTTTTATCCCGGATTCTCCCACACCTTTAAACGGTTTCTGAGGGGTGCAGGAAATACATTTCTGTTTTGTAATTTAATTTCTGGAATCTTTTTTGCTGTCTATATTGTTACAGACATACTTGTTGACACGTATTTTGAAATAAATTACCAATGTGATTTAAACTGGCATGATTATACTGTATTATTTTGACAAATAAAAAAGGCAGAATTTTGCAGAATATTAAAGTATTGTGTGCAGAATTCTTCACAGAAATAAACATACCCCAGTCTATAAAAAACATAGAAATTACCCCAGCTTCAGCTATGTATCCAACTACTACCAATAGAAAGTACTCCTCTTTCGATTAATAGATTTTGAGGTAAAAAAACCTAGATGATTAATTATCATCTAGGCTGACCACCTACAGAACGTGACCTAGTAATCCCTATATTGAGCCAAATAACTTGTGGTTGAACTAGAGCATGTCTTTTAGAAAGACATCCAGTTTTGAGTTTAAGACTTCAAGTGATGGAGAATTTACTACATCACTTTTCAAGCTACACATTTTGGCCTTGTGCCTCACATGTAGTTAACAGAGTGATTTTGGTGCAAATAATAGTTCAGGAGTTAAGGTATACACATGTATGTGAAAGAAAATGAGTCTTCTTCAACTAAGGTTGAGAAAATCAGAGCCTAAGAGTTAGGCCATGAAAGGGAATTGATGAATGGAGAGAAACTCAGACCAAATAACTTGAGTGCAAGGAAAATTTCTACCTCCCAAAATCTCCTGAATTTGGAATAGATCCACTTGATAGTGCAGAGACAAAGGGTAAACCCTAAAGATCCACAGATCTCAACAGTTCACAAACGGATTCAGTGAGCAATTTGGGGATTAAGTTTCATCCTCTCTTCATGCAATGGTAAACCAAACTCACTTCATCCACATGTTGTTAACTTCTTTAAAGTGTCAGGGAACTTTAATCTTCCAAAAGTTTTCACTGAAGTCTTCCAGAGAAGTAAAAAAATTAGTTGAGTGTCTTTTGTATTTGTTAGTTCTCAACATAACTTTCCTATTGGCAATAATTTGGGCGAGACAGATGTCAGAATGAGAACACTTGAAACGCAGTTGTGCAACTTATGTTCAGCTAATATTATGTGGAGTACTGTAAAAGGATGAGGGTCTATCTTATAACACCCTCCGCTTTCCTGACTCAGCTTTGCTCTTGCTGAGTCAGCTCACTTCCTGCATTAATTCTGTCTGAGCTCTCTCAACAAATCCAGGGAAGCAGTTTCCAGTGGGTTTAGTTGTTTTATTTAAGCCTTCATAACAAAACTTTTGCAGACTTTTCCCTCAAAAGTCTGTGCAGGCTAAGTAGTCCCTTCCCCAAGACTGTCCCTCACTTTAGTAACTTCATTAACCAAAATTTCCTGGCTCTTACCTTAGAACCTCAGCAATACAGGACTCCACATGTTCTCCCGTCTATCCATTTGGTTTCTGGAGCAATTCCACTCTGTAGTCGCTCCAGTAGCAGTCCATTGGGAGCACAGCCCCTGGGCCCTCAGGTTTCTGGAAGATTTTGCAGTATTCTCTTACATTTTCTGCTGCTCTCTTTTATAAGGCTCAGCAAATTAAGTTCCAGCTCTTTCTCAGGTGCAGTGTGTGGGGCTAATAAGCCTGCTAGCCAGCTAGCTAACTGCAGATCTCTGATTCCAGAGGAATGGTATCTCATATATCTTCACAAGGACTACATGAGACTTTGTTCCCAATTTTGATTCAGTTTTCCACAGATCCCAAGATAGTTCTTTCCTTGTTCTGAACAGTCCTTAAACATAAGGAGTTAGAGACCAGGTTAACTTTGATGTGAAGACCATTAATGATGTCCCTAAGATAACAAAACGCTTCCCAAAAATCTAATTTTGATTCATAGCCTTCCACTGAAGTTGGTGGCAGGACACTGTTAGACCTTAAGAGAAAGTAGATGGGTCTAAAACTATATCCAAGATTCTTATGCAAGAACGTACTTTTGCCTTATGAAATAAGGACATACACCAGAGTCAGCAGCACTTCATAGTTTGAAAGATCCTTTTGCATTAACCTGTTAAAAATCTCCAACGATGGAGATTCTACAACTTGTGTAGGCAATTTATTCCAGTTCTTAACCATCCTGATAGGAAGTTTTTCGTAATGTCCAATCTAAACTGCCCTTGCCATAATTTAAGCCCATTGCTTCTTGTTCTAGTCTCAGAGGTTAAGAAGAATAATTTTTCTCCCTCCTCTTTGTAACATCCTTGTATGTACTTGAAAACTGTTATCATGTCCCCCCTCAGTCTTCTCTTTTCCAGACTAAACAAACTAAAAAACAAAGTTTTTTCAATCTTCTCTCATAGGTCATGTTTTCTAGACTTTTAATAATTTTTGTTGCTCTTCTCTGGACTTTCTCCAATTTATCCACATCTTTCCTGAAATGTGGCACCCATATCCTATGGGGGATTAGCCACCAGCCTTAGGGTGTATCTGCCCTATTTCTCAGCAGTTTGTCCTTAATTTGGCATCCTCAGTTCTGACCCACTGAGGCACGGTTACAGATCTCCCCAGAGCCCTTTCTCCAGTACTCCTTCCTAGGCAGTCATTTCCCATTTTGTATGTGTACAACTGATTGTTCCTCCCTAAGTAGAGTATTTTGAATTTGTCTTTATTGAATTTCATCCTATTTACTTCAAACCATTTCTCCAGTTTGTCCAGATCATTTTGAATTTTAATCCTATCGTCCTAAGCACTTGCAACCTTTCCCACCTTGGTATCATACACAAACTTTATAAGTATACTCTCTATACTAAATCATTGATGAAGATATTGAACAGAACTGATCTCTGCAAGTACTGGACCCAGAACTGATTCCTGCAAGACCCCCACTCGATATGCCCTTTCAACTTGACTGTGAACCACTGATAACTACTTGTGGGAATTGTTTTCCAGCCAGTTATGCACTCACCTGGTAGTAGCTCCACCTAGGTTATATTTCCCTAGTTTTGTTTTTGTTGTTTTGTTTTAAACTGGACCAGCATGTCTCCACTTATGCATTATCTGAAAGGAGAGTTGCCCATGTTGTGGATCCCTTATACAATCTTCTCTTTACTTCTTTGTCCTCTTTTGAATGCTCACTCGTATGTATTCCATTAGTCATGGGATCTGTGGTCAATGTGATGGATAAATTTTTTTGTTAATTTTCTTTGACTGTAGACTCTTAGCTACTGCTTTCTTCAGTTAATTTATTATTCTTTCTACTCACTTAAATCAGTTATTGTAATGACCAATTTAATGAATGCTGGAGCATTTTATTGAAATAAAGTTTATATAATTTTTAATCTTCATTTTGAGAGGTTTTTCAAAAAGAGATTTTATTTCATCTTTTTTGGTGAGATGGCATTTTATGTCATCAATGAAACACAGCTTAACAACATTTTTGTAAATATATGCTTCCAGACACCATGAAACTTTGTTACAGACTTTTCACTCTTTCCCCTTATGCTCTGGTGTAATTTCTTACAGGCTGCTTTTCATTTAGAAACTGACTCCTTATCACACATCTAGAGTTTCCTCACTGATCACACCTGATCACACACTGATCACACACACATATTATTTTGTTTAATTTCTCAATGCCTACGCTAGCTATTCAAACCCCCCGCCCCCCAATATTGTGCTTTTTCACTCAGCTTAACATGACTTTGACAACATACTGCGTTTTGTGTTATTTTTGGGCTATCCATAGGCCACTTAGTATTCAAAGGTTTTAGGCTTGTATTTGTCACACATTCCTTTTAAAATGAGATATTATAATGTTTCTGGGGTCAAAAATCAACTCGTACTCCTTGCTTCTACTCTGTTCTTCTCTGTTTGTTTTAATATATGAAGCATGAGAAATAAGTTAAATATAATTACATTGATTCAGCTGTTTATCTTATTGAATAGCTAAAAAGTATCTATTCTGTCAAGCATTATTTTCTTTTAATCTGTAAATTTCTCTGGATAGCCAAAATTTGGTGCCCAATATGTTTTCTTTCCCATTCCAATTAAAATGTCACATGACAGTATTAAATAAGCACAGGGAATTTTCAGTTCATGTATTATAAACAACATAGAAAAGAAGATAATAGTTAAGATTAATAAAGTACAACAGCAGTTTTTCATTTTCAGCCTGTTGTCTACTAAATTTTAGGGGGCACTAGATATAGTAAATACTGTAGGTGTTTCACCCAGAAATGATTATTGTACTTGCACACAAATTGACAAAGAAAAATTTCAAACAACTATTTCAGGCTAAATTATTTTAATTCCGCTAAATACTACTGTTCCTGGTGGAAGATAAACTAGTAGATATGAATTTACAGAGCTGAAATAGAAAAGTCATTTATAAAATGGTTCAGTCTGAAAGACTGCCATTTAAAAAAAAAACCCTGAAAACCTGGTACAATAATCTGATTTTTACACAAAAGATCTTATATATCGTCAGGCTCTTAACTCTCTCAAGTAAATCCCATTCAGAAAGCAAACACTTCATAAAGAAGAGAACAAGAATTAAAGTATAAAATCAAATGATGAACAAAACATTTTTCCTTGTGTTAAGTGTAAACAAAAGTTTTTTATAGCCTTTGTGTCTTAAATTTTCAGGACATTTCTTATTTATTTTACATAGTGAGAACAAATCAAAAGGAATAAAGGATTTGCAGATAAAGAATCCAAATCACAATAACTTAACTTCCAAACTGTCACCAAACCTCTGTTTCAATTTATAACAATTTTTTTCACTTTTAATACACTACTATTTCCAAATGTGTCTGATTTCTGCTTTTCTCAAAAAATAGCACTTTAGTTTGCTCTGCCTTTCTATAGTTTGACTGATTTATTTTACTTTATAATATAGAAAAGCATATTGTTGAGAGGTATCCAGGATACTTTTAGCCAACTTCCAGATACCTGTCTCTAAAAGAACAATTACTTTTTATTTCATTATTTACTTTGTATTTATAGCAATATTCGGGCTTGATGCACTGCCCATTGAAATCAGTAAGATTCATTGGGCATTGGATAAGGCTTAATGTGTATCCATTCAATGCTCTGAGCACACTTACAATATATTAAAATTCATTATATCTGATACAATCTTAATATTCAGATAGACTGCCCGCTACAACTAAAACCTGCCAAATTGCAGGTTTGCAATTGCAGTTAAAGGACCATTCCCACAACCACTTCATCCCTCAAGGACCAGGAAAACAGATGTATTCAAAAATTAACAGATCTAAATTCAAGTGAGGTAGTGAATTTCAGAGAGAGCTACCCCATCAGTACAGAAGTGTTCCAGCTCAGCACCTTGAATGACCACAACAGTGACAGTATCACATGGGCAGAGATGCAGTATCTCAGTTTGCTGTGTCCCACACCATCTGTAGTTTGATGCTACAATCAACACCTTTAAATTCCCCTTGGAAACCAATAACTAGCGAGTTCAATATGGACTCCTACAGCACAGGTATTATATGCTCTAAGCATTCATGTTGTGCATCAAGTTTATCTTCCAGGAGTTCCCAACTGGCAGTCCTATGTTCAGTGAATTATTATTTTATTTATTTATTAATAGGGTTTTTTATGGTGCTCATCTCTGTAGTATTTGCATCTATCACAATCCCAAGTGTGGGACCCTTACTGAATGGGGGAGGCAACATAATGACAGATGATGTGGAAAAAGCAGAAGTACTCAATGCTTTTTTTGCCTTGGTCTTCACAGACAAAGTCAGCTCCCAGGCTGCTACACTAGGCAACACAGTATGGGGAGGAGGTGAGCAGCCTTCAGTGGTGAAAGAACAGGTTAAGGACTATTTAGAAAAGCTGGAGGTGCACAAGTCCATGGGTCCAGATCTAATGCATCCAAGGGTGCTGAGGGAGTTGGCTGATGTGATTGCAGAGCCATTGGCCATTATCTTTGAAAAATTGTGGCAATTCAGGGAGGTCCCAGACGATTGGAAAAAGGCAAATATAGTGCCCATATTTTAAAAAGGGAAGAAAGATAACCCGGGGAACTACAGACCAGTCAGCCTCACTTTAGTTACTTTCAAAATCATGGAGCAGGTCCTCAAGGAATCCATTTTGAAGCACTTGGAGGAGAAGAAGATGATCAGGAACAGTCAACATAGATTCATCAAGGGAAAGTCATGCCTGACCAGCTAATTGCCTTCTATGATGAGATAACTGGCTCTGTGGATATGGGGAAAGGGATGGATGTAATATATCTTGACTTTCACAAAGCTTTTGATACAGTCTCCTACAGTATTCTTGCCAGCAAGTTAAAGAAGTATGGATTGAATAAATGGACTATAAGGTGGCTAGAAAGTTGGCTAGATTGTTGGACTCAACGGGTAGTGATCAACAGCTTGATGTCTAGTTGACAACCGGTATCAAGCGGAGTGCCCCAGGGGTCTGTTCTGGGGCTGGTTTTGTTCAACATCTTTATTAATGATCTGGATGATGGGATTAATTGTACCCTTAGCAAGTTCGCAGATGACACTAAGCTGGGGAGAGAGGTAGATATGCTGGAGGGTAGGGATAGGGTGCAGAGTGACCTAGACATATTGGAGGATTGGGCACTTAGGAAGGAAGAATCCTATGCACCACTACAGGCTGGGGGCCAACTGGCTAAGCAGCAGTTCTGCAGAAAAGGACCTGAGGATTACAGTGGATGAGAAGCTGGATATGAGTCAGCAGTGTGTGCCCTTGTTGTCATGAATGCCAATGGCATATTGGGCTGTATTAGTAGGAGCATTGCCAGCAGATCAAGGGAAGTGATTATTCCCCTCTATTTGGCACTGGTGAGGCCACACCTGAAGTATTGCATCCAGTTTTGGTCCCCTCATTACAGAAGGGATGTGGACAAATTGGAGGGAGTCCAGCGGAGGGAAACAAAAATGATTAGGGGATTGGACATATGGCTTATGAGGAGAGGCTGAGGGAACTGGGTTTATTTAGTCTAAAGAAAGGGGGGGCGGATTTGATAGTAGCCTTCAACAACCTGAATGGGGGTTCCAAAGAGGATGGAGCTAGGCTGTTGTCAGTGGTGGCAGATGACAGAACAAGAAGCAATGGTCTCAAGTTGCAGTGGGGGAGGTCTAGGTTGGATATTAGGAAACACTATTTCACTAGGAGGGTGATGAAGCACTGGAATGGGTTCCCAAGGAGATTTTGGAATCTGCATCCTTAGAGGTTTTTGACAAAGCCCTGGCTGGGATGATGGTCCTGCTTTGAGCAGGGGGTTGGACTAGATGACCTCCTGAAGTCTCTTCCAACCCTAATATTCTATGATTCTATGATTACAGGTTAATTACTTTTATCTTTACAACATTCCTCTGAGCAACAGTGGATCTGGGATTTTGCAATGGAGGGGGTAGGTGGGAGCGATCAATATGCAAATACCTAGCATTACATAAATAAACATTATGCACACTAGTTGCATTTTTAATTTCATGGTTGCTAAGTTTTTTCACAAGCAATAGTCTTTAAAACCTTTTGTGAAGTGGTCAGTTGTATTTTTTGTAAATTAGTATCTTAGTTTCACTTTTGATTGTTCGGTAACCTTTGATTTTTATCAATGTCCTTTTCTCAAATGAAAAAGACATCTGGAAACTACATTTCCCTTGCAAACCCTTCACCTATCTTGCCGCTCAGACAGCTTGGTTCTTTTTGATTCCTGTAATTCTCACGAGTTTCCCATGATCCTATTTCCTCCAGGTCTTCTGTGCCTCTGACCTCCTTTTTATTTTTCAGTGGTCCTTGTCTCCTTTTGCCCTCCTATGTTTGTTTTTCCTCTTCCCTCTATCTGCATCGACCTGCCTCAACCCTCTTAGTCCTCCTCCTTACCTTTATCCATGTCTCCTCTCATCCTGTGTCTTCTTCAGTTATGATAAAGAGGTTATTATGACCCTTACAGGCAACAGTGGATATAGGAAGGCTCTTCAAAGGGGAGGACAGGACAGAATTTGGCCTCCGGAAAGCCAGTCATATTTAAACTGCGTTAAACCCCTGTTTTCTGTATAATTAGATGGGGCTTACTGATACAATCATGGTAGAACAGTGGTCACTTTATTACTACAGGACTCTAATGATTCATTAGTATATTGCAGTACTGAACTGAAATTGATTATAGACTAGTGAAAAAGATCAATGAATGATTATTTATACATTCCAGAGAAGAGCGACTTTTAAAGAATCAAATCTTAAATAAACCCCAAAATCAAACAAAGAACTGGAGGGTAACGGGATGCGTAAAACTATCTGATTAGATCACTAAGGGTTTTTTAGATTTAAATAACTGAAGCCATTTTGCATTACTAAGGTGATTCTTTTAAGTCTGTTATGTAATTAAAGTTATATGAAAATGAGATTGGCCAAAAATAGAACCATAAAACATAAATTACTCAAAATGGGATGTGAGCAACCTAGCAAGGGGAAAAGTATGGTACACAAAAGAGGTTAACTGACTGAATAGATAAAATTATTTTTAAAAGAATATAAGTATCAAGTTTTATATGTGTTAAGCACTTAAATAAGAAAAAAATTAGGAAGAAAAATCAGACTTTATATTGGAAGGTGATGGAAGTATATTACTTTTTTCCATTCAAGAGATCCAAGTGTATATTTTCATCATTCATTCTGAATGATTCTGAAAATTGAAAGTGTAGAGATAGAAGGGAATAGAATGTCAAAAACACTGTAAATAAATCTTTGTCTACTACTTACTGGTAGCTCAAATTAAGATGTTTTAAAATGTCCCTGAACCATTAGGCAATACAGGGCTTCACTGAGTTACACATTATAGAGATGGCAGGGTGACAGGCTATTGCTGAGTTAAGAGGTCTTTGAAAAGGGCAGAGACAACATGTGTTTATGTGCTAAAAGGTCTCTATAGTTACCTCTCTTTTCTTCATCTGTTTCTCTCTCCATAATGTTGAAATATACCTTTTCTTCATAACTCTTGATAATCTGCATTAGTGTGTGACTCCTGCCATTATAGTTTGCTAATGTATGTCAGCATGCGTAGGTTGTCCTGAATGACTTGAATCTCACCTACCACTATTCCCTGCCGCAGGTAATAGACTATTGGGAAACTAGACACTGGTAATGAATTAGGCCATTTTATGTGGCCAATATTTTTAAAAAGGACCAGTGATTTTGGGGTCCTTAATTTTTGGGTACCTACCCTGAGTCACCCTGAAAGGTTTTAACCAACCCACCTACTGAAAACCAGGTACCTCAGGGTGGGTACACAAAACTTGAGGCACACAAAATCACTAGTAACTTTTGAAAATCATGACCTATTTCTGTTGAGTAAACCATTATTTCTGGGTCATGTATATTTAGTCATAAATAAAATCATCATCATATTTGAAAATTTCTCAAGGATTTTTAGCAATATGCAGTCCTGCCACCAAGCCAGTTAACTCCCAGATATATCTGATGCCCACAGGACAGGATATCCTAACCTCTATCCTACAGTGTCGCTATGCAGTATGTCTTTTTATTTATTTAGGAAATAAACAGCTTCATTAGATATCTCTGAATGTACAGGTAAGTGCAAAAGATCAGAATGGGGCACTAAGCTTATAGCAAAGTTCTGATCTCACTTCTTAAACCTACTTTTGTAACAGTAGCTACATTAGATCATGGTATGTCATTATTGTTTGGTTTTTTCAGGCTCCATTATTCCATACTGCGTTTTGTTTTCCTACCTTATTGAAACTCCTCTCTTTCCCCTACTTGAGCTGCCAGTGTAGTAACTTAAGGTGAGATCAAAGCAACACGCTTCCTCTTAAATTGATACAATTTCTAATCCATGGATTGACTTTCAAATCGTGCTTTATTTTGATTAATCATTTTTTTTATATTCTTATGCTGGCACAAAACTCCTTATTGCTTTTTCTTGCCCTACTCCTCCATCATAAATTTTAAATATTCCATATTAAGTCTCACAGTTGTCAACCCTTTTCCCAACCTTTCTCACAATCTCTGACTCTCCTAAATACCCACTCCCTTCCTGACCAAAAAATACATTGCTTCTCTCCACTTTTCTTTTTTAATCTCTGAGATATCCACTTAGATTTGTTGTAGAGCACTGATACTTTCTCTCCCCCCTTCCTCAAATCTTCCATCCCAGATTTACTGAGGTTGCTTTTGTGCTCAAGGTTGCTAGCACAGATAGAACAGACTTAATCAACTTAGCCTCAGACCTCTGCATCTGGAGCGAGAGGTGGGAGACTTAAGAGAAAGACCATGGACATCCCAGAACGTAGGCTCAACAAAGATGAAGTTGGAAAAATCAGACTTGTCATCCTATTGCAGTAAGTGCAGTACTGTAAATTAATGTTTAGCCAACTCCTACAGTATACTGTGATTTCTTAGATTAGCCAGACTTCAAAAAATGGCATTTGGACTGCTATTCTATACCAAGTAAAATGCTGCATGAAAGGGTCAACCTCATTTTGTTTTCAAAGTAGCAGTTGTGGACATTTATAAAATTAGCCATAGTGATGATTGAACACCATATACAATATGAATAAAAATACTTTCTGAATGAAATGTTTTATTTAATCTTTATCAACTTCAGTCTATGACATATTCTACAATTTCAACATTCTAGACTGCCACATAACATTTGTCTGACTTTGTCTTTTCCCCAATTGCTGATATTCTACAAAGCGTAATGGAACAATATTTATAGGAGGAAAGGAGGAAATTCCTAAGGAGGAAATTCAGGCACACATTGAGGCTCTGAAGTTGCATCAGGATCCTCTAATGCAGACCTCTGTGTCAGTGTGGAGACTCATTGACTTCAGTGAGACTTTGCATAGGCATAGCCACGCTAGAGGATTTCAGTGCAGGATCATGCATTAATTAGGAGCTTTAAATATACCATCTTGATTGTGTGCCGTAAGTACTCTGGCCCCAACTGTCAATCTTAGATGCTCAAACAGGAGCATCACAATCTGTATTTAGCCACCTAAATAAAAGTTACCTGATATTCAGAGGTGCTGAGCACCCACAGTATGGCTTCTTTTATTTAGGTGTCTCAATATGAATTGTGGCACCTAACTATGGGTATGAGAGTTTGAAAAAATCGGCCACTGTATCATACCTATGTTCCGTGCACTTATGAATATGGCTGTGAGTTTGTCACAGAAGGCACAGATTCCGTGACTTTCTGGAAACTGCATGACTTCTGTAGTGGCCGGTGTGGCTGGCCCGGGGTGCTGCCTGAGCAGCTCAGGCAGCCCCTGGGCCAGCTGCACCGGCTGCTGCTGGGGCAATCTCAGGCCACCATGTCCACCTCCCACAGCAGCAGCAGGAGTTTGGAGGGTGGGGGGGACTCAGGGCTGGGGGTTGGGGCTCGGGAAGGAGTGAGGGCTCTGGGTGGCATTTACCTCGGGGGGTGCTTCCCAGAAGTGGTGACATTCCTAGACGGAGGCATGGCCAGGGGGCTCTGCGCGCTCCTTCCTCCTGTAGGCACCGCATCCGCAGGTCCCATTGGCTGTGGTTCCTGACCAATGGAAGTTGTGGAGCCGGCGCTTGGGTCTGAGGCAGCGTGCAGAGCCCCCCGGCCATGCCTAGGAACTGAGGGACATGTCGCCACTTCCAGGGAGTCACGGAGCCAGGTAGGGAGCCTTACAGCCCTGCCCCCACAGCACCACCAGAGGTCCTGGGCCACCCCCTCCCCCCCGACCACCCGTGGCACCCCCCCTGGGCTGGCTCCCCGACCACCCGGGGTGCCCTCCCTTGGGTGATCCCCCAGAGGACCCGCAGCACCCATGGTCTGTCTCCCCACCCAAATGAAGTCAGGAGCATATTGTACAAGTCACGGACAGGTCATGGGCCGTGAATTTTTGTTTACTGCCTGGGGCCTGTCCATGACTTTTACTAAAAATACCTGCGACCGAAGTTCCCTCTAAGCTGTTTGGCCGCACAGCCACGCTGCAGCCTATTAAGCGCTGCGCAGGTGCTCAGGGCTGCAGCGGGGAGAGATGTCTCTCTCCTAGCCCTGGACCTGCCACGACGCCCTTCCCCGGCCCCTTCCCAGCCTGGCCCAGACAGTACTGGGTTTATAATGGCAGCAGACCCACATTCAGCAGGGGCCCGGCTGGCCCAGCCCGGTGCTCCACTACTCTGGCACTACGGCCCAGTGGCCACAGCGCTGGCTCCTCTCCTCTCCTGCTTCTCCCACGCACTCCTCTAGGCCACCAGACCAGGGCTTTTCTCTGCCCCCCTGTCCCCCCCGCCCACTTGCTCCTCTTAGCCAGCCAGCTGAGGGCTCCTCTCTCTGCCCCTGCCCTCTGTGACTGGCATGCAGCAGCTGTCGGCTGCCTGCCAGTGATGGGCGAGGGGGTGCGGAAAGGAGCCAACAGCCGCTGCCGTTTCTCTGGGCTGCCGGTGATGGACAGCTGGCCGCTTTGAGCTCACCTGGGGATCCCAAAGCTGCAGACTTTTACCCGGTGGCCTGGACTGTGGACAGATCTTCCACGGCTGGGGGAGAGGTGCTGCGACAGGGAGAGAGAGATTGGGGGAATCCTCTGTCCCCGCCATAGCCCTGGAGCAGCCTGCACCCCAAACCCCTCATCTCCAGCCCCATCCCAGAGCCCATACCCCCTCCTGCACCCCAACCCTCTACCCCAGCACTGAGCCCCTAATCCTCAGCCCCACTCCAAAGCCTGCACCCCCAGCTGGAGTCCTCATCCCCCTGACTCCAACCCTTGGCCCCAGCCCTGAGCCCCCTCCTACACGCCAAACCCCTCAGCCCCATCTCTGCCACATGAATTTTCTTATGTGCACCAATGTGGAGGTGATGTATCACACATCATCTCCACATTGGTGCACATAACAAAATTCATTCCACACATGTGTGTGAAAAACTAGCGGGAACATTTCCCATGACTAAAACATAGCCTTACTTATGAACAGTAGTGTAAAACTATTTGCATGAAACATAATAAAATATTACTTATATGCTTTAATTGCTGGAAGTTAACTGACAAATAGGTAAGTACAGACTATAGCAGTTCTTGAATAATAAATGTGTCTATTACATACTAGGTTCAATCCTACATTTCCTGCAGGGCCCAAACTCTTATTGGACAGTGGTCACTGTTACACAATTAATTTTTATCCATGGGTACCATATAGTAATATCTGAGATACCATCAAATTTACCAATACTTAGAATAGGATATAGGAGTAGTATAGATAATTTCCACTGTGCTCACTTCAGAGGTGACTATTCTGTACTTTTGCACGCTGTATATGGTCTTAACTCTGGTAATAGAAATAATAATAAATAATTATGTAGTATGGCTTTATTGTTTGACAGGATAGTGTGCTCTTGCTAAAAATTAAAAAGTCGAAAGGACCAAGCAATAAAAACAGCCATAATTTAATTTCTTTAATTTTTGGGTTAATAGGTTTGTCTGATTCTTTGGTCAGTATTGTATCTATATGAAATACTGAAAAGTACTTGAAAATAAACCTTTAATATTTATTACCTGCAGTAAACCTAAATCTGTGCTTTGCAGATAAATACAATTCACTGAAAGGGAATGGATCTGATTCTGCACTGCCTTTCACCTTTCACAGTCACTTACACTTATTGAAAGTGTGTGCAAAGTGCTGCTAAATCAGAAGGTTAGATTTTATACTCATTTTACGTAGGTTTAAATGTCTTTATGAAGTGCAAGAGAGTACAGAGGAAGGCCTTTGGCTGTAAAATATTATGAATATGATATTGTTGTGACAGTATAGGTTATAGTCTGTGATCCAAAGTGTTTTGATGTTTAGGTATCTCAATTTTCCACACTTAATTGCACTTTGCTTGAATTTTCCAGGGTTATGAAAGCTAAAAATTAGGAGTGATGATACATTCCCATTTGATCTATGTGTGTTCAGTCCCCAAATGAGATTCTATGTCTTCCTAAAACTCACCTGCTCAGCTTTCTCTCCTACATTACTTTTCCTTTTGCTCTCTCCTCACTGTAGGAATGCCAGTTTGCAATTTCACTGCGTTTTCATTCCAGCTTTATTCTCTTACTTCCTCTGTATTTCCATTCATAATTTTCTGTTTCTTTCTTCAAGAGTTCATGTGCCCACTCTGTAAAGGATTCTCTTTCTTCTCTCAAGAAATTGTTTTGAGATAGTTTGTATTAAAAATACTGTGGGAAAATAAATTGTGTTGTATTTGTATGAACTCACTTTGGAAAGAGAGGGAATATATCTACTAGGAGAGTGGGTTCTTTTTGTGGAGGATTGTGGGTGGGTTTTTTGGCTATAATTTGAAATGACAGCAAATCACAAGTGACAGACAGCTGTGAGTGAGCTCTAGGTCTTCTGAAGTGATAGAATTTTTATAGCATCCCAAAACATCACACGTTTTGTGTCATTTATTTACCTTATTTTGTTAGACTTTTTGTCATTTTTATGATTCTGTATGTTGATGTTCATTGTATATTGGTAACTACCAATACAGTGACATGATTGGTATGGGCAGAACTTGATGATGGTTCCCGTGAATTTAGATTTATATGCAGTCATAGATTCATAGATTCATAGATATTAAGGTCAGAAGGGACCATTATGATCATCTAGTCTGACCTCCTGCACAATGCAGGCCACTGAATCTCACCCAGCCACTCCTGCAATAAACCTCTCACCTATGTCTGAGCTATTGAAGTCCTCAAATCATGGTTTAAAGACTTCAAGGTGCAGAGAATCCTCCAGCAAGTGACCTGTGCCCCATGCTGCAGAGGAAGGCGAAAAACCCCCAGAGCCTCTTCCAATCTGCCCTGGAGGAAAATTCCTTCCTGACCCCAAATATGGTGATCAGCTGAACCCTGAGCATGTGTCAAGATTCACCAGCCAGATACCCAGGAAAGAATTCTCTGTAGTAACTCAGATCCCATCCCATCTAACATTCCATCACAGGCCATTGGGCCTATTTACCATTAATAGTTAAAGATCAATTAATTGCCAAAATCATGTTATCCCATCATACCATCTCCTCCATAAACTTATCAAGTTTAATCTTGAAGCCAGATAGGTCTTTTGCCTCCACTGCTTCCCTTGGAAGGCTGTGCCAGAACATCACTCCTCTGATGGTTAGAAACCTTCATCTAATTTAAAGTCTAAACTTCCTGATGGCCAGTTTATATCCATTTATTCTTGTGTCCACATTTGAGCTCTCAGTGAAGCTTTTCCCACAGTGCAGGCACTTACAGGTTTTATCTCCTGTGTGGGTTCTCAGATGTGAAATGATAAAAGCTTTTCCCACAATCCAAGTATTTATAGGGTTCTTCTCCTGTATGGGTTCTCTGCCGTATAATAAGGGCTGATGGTGCATTGAAACTTTTCTCACACTGCAGGCATTTTTAGGGTCTCTCCCCGATATGGATTCTTCCATGGTTAATAAGGCCTGAACACTGAATGGAGCAGTCCTTACTCAGGCAAAACTCCCTTTGACTTTAGTAAGGGCTGAGTAAGGATTTCAGAATCTAGCAAGTAATGATTTGCAGTTTGTTCAAATGGTTTGTGAAATTTAGGACTATATCTGATAACTACCATTAGTATTTTCTGTTCATCACCTTATGAGAAAGATATGGACAAACTGAAAGGAGTTCAGAGAAGAGCTGCAAAAATGAAAATGAGTTTGATAGATCATAGAATCATAGAATATCAGGGTTGGAAGGGACCTCAGGAGGTCATCTAGTCCAACCCCCTGCTCAAAGCAGGACCATCATCCCAGCCAGGGCTTTGTCAAAAACCTCTAAGGATGGAAATTCCAAAACCTCCTTGGGAACCCATTCCAGTGCTTCACTACCCTCCGAATAAAATAGTTTTTCCTAATATCCAACCTAGAACTCCAGCACTGCAACTTGAGACCATTGCTTCTTGTTCTGTCATCTGCCACCACTGACAACAGCCTAGCTTCATCCTCTTTGGAACCCCCATTCAAGTTGTTGAAGGCTACTATCAAATCCCCTCCCCCTCTTCTGCAGACTAAATAAACCCAGTTCCCTCAGCCTCTCCTCAAAAGTCATGTGTCCCAGCCCCCTAATCATTTTTGTTTCTCTCCGCTGGACTCTCCCCAATTTGTCTACATCCCTTCTGCAGTGAGGGGACCAAAACTGGATGCAATACTCCAGGTGTGGCCTCACCAGTGCCGAATAGAGGGAAATAATCACTTCCCTTGATCTGCTGGCAATGCTCCTACTAATACAGCCCAATATGCCATTGGCCTTCTTCGCAACAAGGGCACACACTGCTGACTCATATCCAGCTTCTCATCCACTGTAATCCTCAGGTCCTTTTCTGCAGAACTGCTGCTTAACCAGTTGTTCCCCAGCCTGTAGTGGTGCATAGGATTCTTCCTTCCTAAGTGCAGGAGTCTGCACTTGTTATTGTTGACCCTCATCAGATTTCTTTTGGCCCAATCCTCCAATTTGTCCAGGTCACTCTGCACCCTATCCCTACCCTCCAACGTATCTACCTCTCTCCCCAACTTAGTGTCATCTGCGAACTTGCTGAGGGTGGAATGAATCCCATCATCCAGATCATTAATAAAGATGTTGAACAAAACCGGCCCCAGGACCGACCCCTGGGGCATTCCGCTTGATACCGGCTGTCAACTAGACATCAAGCTGTTGATCACTACCCGTTGAGCCCAACAATCTAGCCTGCTTTCTAGCCACCTTATAGTCCATTTATTCAATCTATACATCTTTAACTTGCTGGCAAGAATACTGTAGGAGACCATATCAAAAGCTTTGTGAAAGTCAAGATATATCACATCCACTGCTTTCCCCATATCCACAAAGCTAATTATCTCATCATGGAAGGCAATTAGGTTAGTCAGGCATGACTTGCCCTTGGTGAATCTATGCTGACTGTTCCTGATCACTTTCCTTTCCTTGAAGTACTTCAGAATTGATTCCTTGAGGACCTGCTCCATGATTTTTCCAGGGACTGAGGTGAGGCTGACTGGCCTGTATTTCCCCGGATCCTCCTCCTCCCCATTTTTAAAGATGGGCACTACATTAGCCTTGTTCTTGTCATCCGGGACCTCACCTGATCACCATGAGTTTCCATAATGGCCAACGGCTCTGCAATCACATCCGCCAACTCCTTTAGCACCCTCAGATGCAGTGCATCCGGCCCCATGGACTTGTGCTCATACAACTTTTCTAAATAGTCCCGAACCACTTCTTTCTCCACGGAGGGCTGGTCACCTCCTCCCCATACTGTGCTGCCCAGTGCAGTAGTCTGGGAGCTGACCTTGTTTGTGAAGACAGAGGCAAAAAAAGTATCGAGTACCTTAGCTCTTTCCACATTCTCTGTCTCTAGGTTGCCTCCTCCATTCAGTTAGGGGCCCACACTTTCCCTGACCTTCTTCCTGTTGCTAATATACCTGTAGAAACCCTTCTTGTTACTCTTAACATCTCTTGCTAGCTGCAACTCCAATTGTGATTTGGCCTTCCTGATTTCACTCCTGCATGCCTGAGCAATATTTTTATACTCCTCCCTGGTCATTTGTCAGGTTTGGGGGATTGATTTATGAGAAAAGATTAAAGAGTTAAATATTTATACTGTCACTTGCCTACGTAGTGGTTAATGTTGGGATGTAAATATACAAATATCTGAAAATACCAAGGATGGAAAGGTATTATTTAGTGTGGTACAAGGCAAGGAAGGTAGGAGGGAGAGAGGATATAGCTAGAAAAGCTGAGATTGAATTAAGATGGAGAACAGTTAGGGTGAATATCAGGAACAATTTCCTGTCACTGAGATGTATTAGTCTGTGATATAGGTTCAAGAAAAGTAATGGAAGCTCTGGGATGGCCAGTCATGTTTCTGGGTTTTCCCTCTTTCCAAGGATCCCTCTTATGCTTTTCCAGTTTGATTCCTTCCTCACTCACAGCAACGTGAAGGACGGCAACCTACATGGCCTATTTGGAAATAAAAAAAACAGTCAGTGTATAGAATCCCCACTTGGGGAAGGAAAAATAAAGTCCCAACTATAGGGTTTTTCAAATCCTTATTTTCAGGTTTTACTTTAATTCCAGAAACACAAATTCAAACCAAAGAACAGTTCAACTCAGATTACTAGATAATAACCACCTGAGTCCTTCCTGCTTTAGTCATCTGGGAGGAGAGAGGACATACCTTCTCTGTGATAGCCTCCTTTGTCCCAGTTTCCCCTTTCCTTTTATATCCCTACTTAATTCAGCACTATTGCCAACCTGCACTGGATATGCGACCATTTATGCTGCCAGTTTATAGTGACAAATATGTTTTTGGCCACCATGCCTCTACATCAGTTAATTTTGTGTCCCAGCAACACACTGACTCTGCACACCCAGCTATACAATTCTTCACATCTTTTGTCTCCCAGTACCACATCTGCCTCCTTGCCCACCAGCAACAGATCTTCTCCTACAGCAGTGGAGGTTTTTCACCCCTGCCCTGCTCTCTCAAGGCCTCTCAGGTCCAGAGGTTCTAGACAGACAGACACATATGAAACCTGGATGGAGCGCTGCACCCAGGGGGGTTCTCTTCCCAGGGGAAAGGAGGGAGGAACCAACTCATTTTTCACAAGGGGGTCAGTCTGAAAGGAGCAGAGAGAGACATCCTGAGCTTCTGGGCTCTTTCTGCTTCCTCATTCCTACTTCCCTGGTGTGAAAATAGTATCAGCTGCTCCCTTTCCCCTCTTCAAAAACTTCTGTCAGTCCCTGAAGTGGGATGCAGAGGGAAGAGCTCTGTCTGCCTCCGGCATCAGCAGGGAACTGGGGAAGGAAGCCAATCAAAGAGTTTTTTTTCCTCTGGGCTGTCCAATATTGCATAAAGGGTGGAGCTGCTTGCATCATGGTAAGACTGGCTTCAGCAGGGGTCAGAATTGTGTTACTTGCCATAAATTGTCAAAAGTTGGCAATACTGAGTGATAGACAGGAGCCCAGTTACTCCTTACACTTTGTCACAGTCCATTCGGCAGTCTTTAGCCATAACTATATTTAGGTTTGGCAGAATTGTTTTTTATTTTTTTATAATTTAGATGGATAATACAGATAGGTTAAAGGATTTTTATTGTTTTAAATATTCATATTTTCACAAAATTATGAATTTTAATCCCACCCTCCCCCCAGTTATTATCAATTTGAATGTTAACAGGTGAGAGAAATTATGGAAGGGCTCAGAGAATCGGGGGGTGGGTCACACAATAATTATTTAATGACAGTAAATGTTGAGATTCAAAAAGTTAAAGCTTTTTTACTGCTAAAATACAAATTGTCAACATTGCATGGCAAAATATGCAAAGTAATTACCCATAAATCAAACTCTAATAGGTTCTCAAGCAGTATTTTTCCTCCTTTGCCTATCTGTACATTTCAATTATTATTGAGGGAAATACTTTTTTGTCAGTTTCTGTGCGTATGGGGAAATCGACATTTAGCAACATTTACAGATTAAAAATAGAATCCTTCCAAGCCTAACTATATTGCTTAGGCCTTCCTCAGGCTTTGTGGAAACATCTGCTGCTTCTTCTTAGTAGCTCATAGAACACTGTGGATTTGACCATTCACTGTGCAAGTAAATTTTTTTGTTTTGTTTTATTTTGTTTTGTTTTTGTTGGGGGTGTGTGTGTGTGTGTGTGTTTGTGTGTGTGTGTGTGTGTGTGTGTGTGTGTGTGTGTGTGTGTGTGCAGAAACCAAGGATTCAGTCTTATTTGACTTGTCAGGCATAAAATTTATCTCTTCATGACGTGTTCCAGGTTCCCAAAACAAAAAAGGCCTAAGCCCTCTTCATTGGGAAACAGAGATTCCTTTGCAGTCAGGATGTTCCCTACTTAAGCCTTAAGCTATTTTCGGTTCCTCAGAACAGGGGTAACAATTTATATTGTTTGTATATCTAAAAAGAAGCCTATTGTAGATTGTGCCAAATGTCCTGTTCCCCTTTCACCTAACTGGGACATCTTTATTCCGAGTTTCTGTGCCAGTTCTAAACCAGGCTCTCTTTGGATCTGGATAGAGCCCTCAGGACTACTCAGATCAGAAAACTTCAGAGGAAGATTTCCTGCTTCATTCTTTTCCAGGGTTCGGTGGCTGAGACCCAGTATCCAGGAAGCTCAAAAAGCTGTCTTAATCTGTCATAATCTCTGTCCAGTGGTCCACTCTACTAGGGCCATGGCCATATCTTGGCTGGATTAGAGAGGCATCATTATATAGGTTTTTCAGTGTTTTCTCCTGGCATTCCCTGCACGGGGCATTACTAGCTAAAATAAGTAGGGGTCTTCAAAATGCAACACTTCACCTCAGAATACTTAGAGCAGGGCTTTTATGAGAAGTTCTACCTTTGAAGGGAAAGAATTGGAATTTCCAATTTGCCTCTCTCTCCCTCAGGCTCCCTGTTCTAATGCGAATCCGACTTTCTTATTCTCCATTCCTAGGATGTTTTCTGTTAGGATACTGCTATGCAGAACCCAGCATTTCTTCCATCATAAGATGAGCCACAGTAAGGCAAATTATATTTCAGTTCCAACTAATTTGCTTTCTGTGGCTCAGTCAAGATGGCAAACTTCGATCTTGCCAGGCTTTCTAAACCAAGACTTTGACAAGAGTTGTCTTTCTGGTTAGAGAGGTAGATATAAGTCACCAGATGCTTTCACATCAGAAGGAAGTCAAATAGAGAAGCCAATGAGAGAACATTAGAGACTGGACAAATCCTAGGTGTTGATTGGCTGTTATCTTTTCTGTCAGAACAAGTGAGTCACAGAAAGCAAATTATTCTGGAAGTGGAAATATAATTTCCCTTTGCGCAGTATGTCATGTGCTTAATGACAGTCTAGTACAGGAGTTATGCGATCTTTATTTTTCTAACATTGTAATACGTTTTGGAGATGACTAGAATAATCCAACATGGAAAAATCTTTCTGATGATTTGTTTTGACCATGTGCTTAAGTTTCTCATAGTTTGGCTTTTGCACTCTTTGAGCATCACAGAACCCTGATCTCATTTGGCCTTCATCTGCATGGCCCTCGTGGGCTGTTGTGCTACCCAGAATAACTTCACATAAGAATGCCCCAGTCTACCCCCACGACTCCTACTGTGAAGGGGTGTGCAGAGATAGCCACCTCTGCACCTACCAGACTGACTGTCTATACCAGGGGTATTCCTGGAACAGGTCTGATAGCTACTTTGTGCCCACTTTAGGCTGGCTCACACAGTGTAAAGTGTCCACCACCCAACCATGAATTTCCCCTCCAAAGTGTTGATTTGATAGGTTGACAATCATAGAGGGTGGTGATGGGTTTATGCTTGCTCACCTTGAAGAATCTCTCATGTGCAGTTGATCAAGGTTCTGTTCCATCATATATACTAATCAACATAGAGGCGAGGCTGGTGGTGACAGTGAGATATTGTGAGCTACAAATAATCATTATGAGTTGTATTTTTTCTACTATGTCTCTTTTTCATCAGTGTTGAATGGTGTGGTGTCTTCATTTTCCCAGTGCTAGGCTGAAATAAAGGCTTGGAAGTAGCTTTATCTGGATAAATTGAGATGATGCTGGTTGATTCAGGAAATACCCAGGTTGTGTGTCATGGATGGCAATTGTCCACATGATTGTTTTTTTCCCAACTTTGTCGATTATTTTTCTGGATTCCTTCTTGTTCCTGATGGCCTGGGTAACTAAAGTGCCATTTTCATCTAATTATTGAATGATTGTGACTGGGTGGTTTTTTTTGATAGGTTCTTTACAATTACCTGTATTTTTGACATCTTCCGATCAGAATAAACCAATGTGCTCTACATAAAGCTATCTTTGAAGAGCAGTTAGAAGTTACAGCTTATGCCCAATGTGTCAGGCTAATATCCTAGAAGTAGTAGCTGCATGGTTTGCACTGGTTCTCTATTCACTTTCAGATGTGATTCATGGTGTTTAAAGATCTAAAGCAGATGGGTTTGGTCCTAGCTACCTAAGAAGCTACCTGTCTCCATGTGAACTGCTTCACCAGTTCAGATCAACTTACTGACTCTCACTAACAGTCCTTAGATGTGGCTATCACCATATTTTCATCCGGGAACCCTGACTTTAGAATTTGCTTCTCTAACTTATCTGACAAAACTAGTTTGACTTTCAGGACATAGTATAAAGCTCCTCTGTTCTCTCAGGGTTTTACCTCTGGGAATGGTGAGACAGTTTTTCTGTTTGATTCTGTGGTGAGTGTCTTTATATCTAGTTGACATCAGCCAGATAATTTTGTATTTCTAACATAATTTTGTAAGTGTGCAATGAGGCAAACAAGATAGGCATATTTTAAAGAAAAATATATTTTAATGCCTTTTAAAAAGTGTTGTTATTTAGTCATGCATAACTGTTGAATGCTACTGGCTGTGGTTTAGGAAGCAGAGGTACTTTTGGAGGTCTGCATGTGATTTTCACCTACTTTTGGCTAAGAAGAGCTATTACTTTATGTAATGTCTTTATATGCTGAGAGTCAAACTCTGACCTCATGTACATGAGTGTAAAGCTGAAATAACTCCAATGAAGTTAATGGAGTTATATCAGCTTTATACTGATATAGCTGTGGGCAGATTTGGCTTCATTAGTGTATTCTAATTTGTATAATAAGCTTTTATATCATGCTTTTCATCCACAGCTCTCAGAGCACTTTACAAAATATGTTTTACGGATGGGGAAACTGAGGGGAAGTGACTTGCCCAAGCTCTCACTGAAAACCAGTGGCAGAGCTAGGTACTGAAACCAGGTCTTCAGAGTCCTAGGCCAGTAGGTCACATTGCTTTTTGCTGACTGGGCATATTCTATTATTATTTTGGAATTAATTTGCAAACTGGATACAATTAACTTAGGCTTGAACAGAGACTGGGAGTGGATGGGTCATTACACAAAGTAAAACTATTTCCCCATGTTATTCCCCTCCACCCCCCACTGTTCCTCAGACGTTCTTGTCAACTGCTGGAAATGGCCCACCTTGTTTATCATACAAAAGGTTTTCTTCCTTTCCACCCCTCCCCGCCCCCGCTGGTAATAGCTCATCTTAAATGATCACTCTCCTTACAGTGTGTATGATAACACCCATTGTTTCATGTTCTCTGTGTATATAAATCATCCCCCCACTGTATTTTCCACTGAATGCATCCGATGAAGTGAGCTGTAGCTCATGAAAGCTTATGCTCAAATAAATTTGTTAGTCTCTAAGGTGCCACAAGTACTCCTTTTCTTTTTGCGAATACAGACTAACACAGCTGCTGCTCTGCTACCCTGTCTAGAAATGGTTGATGTAGAAAGGACATGTACAATCCTGAAGCCTTAAAATTCCACTTGTTCCTCTTCTAAAACAATAAATGTTTTTTGGTTACAGGAACTCAGTGTTATTAAACAGAGTTCTCCTGGTACTGTTGGTGGAATGTAAGACTCTGGAACGGTACATACAAACATTTATGGAAATAATTTCTTCATCAGAAGCTTGAGTCTGTAGGAGAGAGAGCTTTCTCAAAGACTGGTTCAAGACTTGTGGCATGAACTAAGAACCACCTTCACATTCTGTTCCAAGTACAAGGTTCACTTCTTCTAATTTGCCTTCACCAGTACAAATACACAGCAGTATATACCTATAATTTATTTAAAAACAAAACAAAACTGCTCAGACAATTTATCCTTGGGAAAGGGCAGAGAGAGAGAGAATGAAGCACAACTTACAGATGCTGATTGCACCACTCAGTGCCCTTCTGGAAGAGGCTCAACTACCTGTGATGAAGGTGGTATACGAGCCTCAATAGAATAAGGCAGAGAAAGCACTCTCTACCAAACTTTACTGGTTCACCTTCTTGAACAATTGATGTTGGAACTACAACATGCAAATTTCTGCAATTTTTGTGCACATTTATTTTATGCTTTAACAGATTAAACCTAAGTATTTATGGACTAACAGTAAAATAAGTTTTGAATCTGGCTGGCAGAGATCTGCCTGGTAGATATCAGAAGAGAAAAGAGTTTGGCTGAGAGGCTGGGGGAGAGGAGGCAGGGTTAAAAGACATGAGGTTTTGAACTGTTTGGGAATTCTTTGATTAAACTTTTTTGTCAGAAAATGATGATTTGTCAAAACTTTTTGTGAGAATGTACCAGTTTCTATGAGAGAGCCAGCCTAGATTCATACAGATGACCTGAACATGGGTCTCTCATATTCGTGACCACTAGGCTATTGGCTATTTTGCCCTGGATGTGTGTCTCTTTTGGGTTTTTCTGCAAAAATCTTTGATAAGTCTCAGTTTCGTTCTGATGCAGAATGTGAAAAATTTTGAAGTCACAAAAAGTTTTATGAGATTGGAAAACCATTTCCTGACCAGTTATAATGGGTTAGATCAAGGGTTGTAGGTCTGACTGGAGTGCAGATGTGTTCTGGTGGTTCATATGTGTGTGCTTAAATGGGCACGGAGGTCTAAGAGGAGAAGGGTAGAGAGTTAGGTTGTAACTCTGACAGCTTCATCTCCAGTTTATCCTTCTTCCAAGGCTTCAGGTTCCCCTCCAATTCCCTCTGAGCCAGGGAGCTCTGCTAATACCATTAAGGCCTATAGCTTCTCTGGAAATCCTGTCCCATTAGTCTCTTCCTGCCCTGGTCCCTGGATTTACAATTCCTTCCTCCTAATTAAGGGATTCCACAACTTTCCTTCATGGGGCTGTCCCATGCAGATGGTTTCCCCAGTCACCACTCTCTGTTCTGGTCTAGTGCCCATCCCTGGGAGTAGCCTCTCTCCTGACTTGATGCTCCCCTATAATTCTCCTCTCCAGGCTATCTGCCCTCTCTCCTCCTGAGAGTCACCAGCTAGGTTTTATCATGTTAAGACGGTAACTACCTGATTAACACATGACCCCAAAATTAACACCCTTTGATTGACTATAGGCTCTTCACATCTTAAAAGTACTGTTTGCAACCATAAGGGCTAGAAACCCAGGGCATGTTTATACAGCGATTAAACACCCGGGCTGGCCCATGTCAGCAGACATTGGCTGCAGGGCTGAGGTGGGTTGGTGCCTGTGTTCTGAAACCTGCAAAGGGTTAGGATCTCAGAGGCAGACCCTGAGCTTCAGCCCAAGCCCGAACATCTACACTGCAGTTTTACAGCCCTGCAATGCAAGCCCCATGAGCCCAAGTCAGCTGATGCAGGCCAGTTGCAGACATTTAATTGCTGTGTAGACATACCCACAGTGTCTGATTTTATCTTTTTTTCCTAAAGTGAATAGTAGATGGGTATAAAATGCTTTGCTGATGTGTGGTGGAGAATTTCGATTTGGTAGCATTTTACACCCACTTTATATAGATTTAAATCATAGAATCATAGAATATCAGGGTTGGAAGGGACCTCAGGAGGTCATCTAGTCCAACCCCCTGCTCAAAGCAGGACCAATCCCCAACTAAATCATTCCAGCCAGGGCTTTGTCAAGCAATGATGACACAAAGCAATGGAAAATTAGACCCAAGTCCTCGGGTCTGGTGAAAATGAACTCAGCACAGGACTCCAGGGAAGGAAGAGCAATAATATGGCTTTATGTCTATCAGATGTCACTGCTCTGGGACTGGCATCAAACTGGTTCAGCCTGTTATGTTAGCTAGGAATCAGCCTGAGCACAGCAGCTCACTCCTCCTCTAAATTGAGCTGCAGGAGGCCAGTCAGAGAGTCATACCACTCAAATCCTTAGCTGCCCAGTTAGACCAGCTTCATGGCCCATGTGCACCTCTAGAGCAGTGGAAAGGGGATGTAGCAATGATGGGATCTGGCCCACAGCCTCTATGTTTTAAAGGTTTTATCAATGAAGGCTTGAGTTCTGGAACACATATCTGCAAGAGAGGTTGGATTCTTTGGGTTGTTCCACAGCTGTGGATTTGGAGAATCCAAATCAGAGCCCTGAGCATAGTTACAGCTGCATATTTTGAGATTTTATTATAGTGGAGCAGTTGGAAAACCATAGCTAAGGTTGCATTACCATATTTCAGTTCGATATAGCAACAGAATTAATACAGTACATACAAGTGTCACACAGTTTGTTAGCGTACTATATACTTTGTAACACTACTTGTTGCCCCAGTAAAATGAAATAATTTTTGATTTAACTTGATTCCAGCAAATGAAGTTTCATAAAGCGGAAAACTGGCCCCAGTCCTGCAATCAGATCCATGTGGATGGACTCTTGTGTTGGTTGCCCAGCTCCATTGAAGTCAGTCGAGCTTCATGCAGAGGAAAGGGTCTGCTTGCAGGATTAGGACCTGGACAACTGTCTTCTTGAAGTGGATGGAAGAAGTGGCTCAAAAGAGTGTCAACATTATTTTTCAGTTATGTTGAGACAGACTTAAATAGATGTGCCTCTGTGTAGTAGGATCAATCCTCCAAAACAAAATAGAAGGAAGAAAATCACAGTCCAGAGAATGGAGCCCCGTAATTAATAAATCATGACCTCCCAGTGTAGATACTCCAGGTTTTCTAACAAAGTTTTAAAGACTTTTCTCCTGCATCCAAGTGATGCTAGACAGTTGCACATCTGATCTAGACAAAACTTGCATTGACTTCAGTGAGAGTTTTGCCTGATTGAGGCTTCCAGCATCTGGCTCTAAATTTGGGGTAGAAGTTAAATTTCCTTTAAACGTCATTTTAACTTCCTCCTGCCCATGGGATAGAAGTAATAATGGAAATTAAAGTAGAATTAAAGAAAGCTTTTTCTCCCTGCTAATATTATCTTGTGGAAAAGTGTAATCATAATGCAAAATTCATAGTTTTGTCAGTGAAAATGCTTATATGTTGTATATTGTGGTACATATATTGCTTAATACAGATATTTTCAAGTTGGAATTTCATGTTATTTAGTACAGGAATACTGTTCCTACCCAAAATGGATCACTTTCAGCAGTGCCTGTAAGAGTAAGTGTGAGGCATATCTTTATGTTTGCGAATGAATGCCCATACACATTCCACATGAGGGCAAGCATGGAGTCCTACTGCCCAAAAAGCATGTTTCCACTAAGCCCATAAAGTTTTCTACATGAATCTGTGGGGGAATCATTAACCCACCTCCGCTGAATCCTGTGTGTCACGTTATTTTTGTGACATAGCAGTAAAGCACAGGACACTTGTGCTATGCTGTGAAAATGCAGTGTTTCCAATTAAATGCATATTAACTTTTTGAAAAAGAGTGTCCCTTATAGTCCTGGCTATTTGGCTCTAATAGCTCCATGTGCAGACATATATGTGCCTGATGCCTTACACGGGTATAAAGAAAAAATTGTCTATGCATTTCTAGAATGACCTACTGTAATGCTGCATCAGAACTCACTAAACAGAGAAGAAAGAACTGAAAATATTTTATTAATGATAGGTCAGAATAAAATGATCTATCTTACTTCATTTTCCTGATGCAACACATGGAGGTCCAGAAGCCACATTAGAGCACTCTAATCCTTCATCAGAGTGTGTGTTTGGTTGCCTAACATCTGTGGATTGTTAAGATAAGTTATTACACAGACCTGCTTTAGTTTAGATTGGTTTGGAACACATCCCAGAATATTCAATCAGGATATAATTCCTGCATGCTGCTAGACTGCTTGCTCCACACACTTCTCTAAAAATGTTTTTCAATAAACAGCTTTCTTATTGAAACTGTTATGTCATCTCATTATTTTTTTTATTTCCTTCTTAAAGAAAAGCTTTTGTCATTTTTCCCTTTGGACTGAATATAGCTCAAGGCAAACATAGCATTTAATAGCTAAGTCCTGAAGAGAATCCTAAACAGAGATGTAGTGTAGCTTCTTTGTGAGTATAATGCAGATTTCCTACCTATATAATCTGTGGTGCTTGGTGTGTATGTTATGTCCAAGCTGTAGTGTTGAAAGACTGCTGCGGGGATATGTTATATTGTAACATGTATTGTAACTTCTCACTTTTGTATCCTGTATTTATCTCTGTCTGCTTCTGCTTTAACTACTTCCAATTGTTTAGGTTGAATAATTTTGTCCATAACAAATATTTGCAATAACAAAACAAAAGGAGATTGGGTAAGTTTGTTAGTAAATTCACAGAAAAAAGTTTATTGCATATTTTTGATCTTATAGGTACACTTAGGTTGTATATATATGAAATTGTGAATGATATTGTTGACAGAGTTACCAGCTTCACATTTTAAAATGTTGATATGTGTATCTTTGAGAATTTGATTACAATTTCCATCTTATTCTAGTTATCTACAAAATAATTTGTTTTGCATTTTGATTATATCCTTATACAATTTCCATCTTATTCTAGTTATCTACAAAATAATTTGTTTTGCATTTTGATTATATCCTTATACAATTTCCATCTTATTCTAGTTATCTACAAAATAATTTGTTTTGCATTTTGATTATATCCTCATATCCTTAACAAAATAACATTAAGAACTTGAAAGAATTTTGCAAAAAATTGCATTTTATTATGAAATTTGCCAGATTTTTCTGAAGATATAAGTTAACATGTTAACGAATACTGGATTTAAAGAAACTCCAGTCCTTATCAGCTTTTGCACAACAGCTTTTTAAACCTTTCTGTGAGCTATTGATTTAATGGCTTTTGGCTAATGACCGTATACCAGAGAGCGAGAGAGCGAGACATATATATATTTATACCCAGGTGGCTACTGCCTGGTCGGTTAGCAATCACATTCGAGTTTATATACACATTTTAAAATGTTTCTTCCTGGTTAATCTATCTAAAATTAAAATTTTAAACTTATTTTGCATGACCACACGCATATTCAGTTCCTCCAGTCTATTTCAAAATCAAAATATCCCAGGAGAAGAAAATAAGACATTATAATATCAAGGGCAGGTTTTAAAAATGTCTAGCATTTATTTTAAAGGAGAATCTGCCATTCCTATTATCTGTTGAAGATTGTTTCTATTTTTAACACAGTGTATGTTTGCACCACTGCTGGAGTAATTGTAACTTTTGATTAGATTCTTTTTTGAAGTAATTAAAAATATTTTAATATCTTCCTTGCGAGGGAAAAAATAGCCTATTTCTGATGCTGTGTACAGGCACATTATAGATATGGCTGTGGATAAAAGGAGAGTTTGATATTTTTTTCCTGACAGTTTAGTCAACTGGTGTAGAACTTACATGCTATTTGTAAGTTCTGATGTATTCTTTATGATCTAAAGTGATAACCCATTTTAGGATCCTTTTAACAAATCTGAATTATGCTTACTGTATAAAATGCCTGAAGATTCTTTTTCTTTGTGCTATATGAAATGCCTTTGTTGCTGGTATGCAAAGAACTTTTCCTCAGTTCTTGGTATTGTCACAGCCAAAAATCTCTTCCATTCTGCAATTTTTCCTGAAAAATTATTATTGTTTCTTCAAATCCTTTTTATGTTAAATATTGTGTGGTGTATCTGTACTTTTACCCACAGACAATATTTGAAAAATATTGTTCACTTTCTCTCATGTCATTTCTTTCTTGTTTCACAACTTCATTTATGCTTCTATTCTAGTTGTTATTAAACTTGCATAACTTTTATTTTTTGCTTCTGTAATTGGTTTCCATAATTTCTTTTCCCCATTTTTCTTTCTATTTCTGATGAAACTGTCTATCTTCCCTATTCTCCCCTTTTCCACGTCAGTCTTCTTTCTTCAAAGGATCCTCTTCTTTTCCTAATTATTGCTTTGTTTTTTATATTTGTATTCACTTTACTTTCCCCATTCAGCTCTCATTTTTCTCTTACCATCTTTTCTTACAGTACCTGCTGGTCCTCATTCCCTATAAAACACTTGTGCCTAGAGACTGGCCTTATTGTGTGTGCTGTGGTTTCCCAGTGCTGCTGGAGGACAAAAATAACCCATCTATCTACACAGTTTAATGGTGACCACCAGGGTCTGGAAGCTTGGCCTTTTTTTAGATGTAACTGAGAGATCTAGCACATGGTCATTTCTCAATGACGCAGATGTTTGATCTTTTATCTTTATCCAATAAAGAAGACTTTCTGGTTTCTTAAAATACTGTAAACAATTTTTCATTTCATTATTGTATTTAGTTACATATCAGTATATTTCTTTAGGCCTGGAGTTTACAACATTGGTAAGTAGTTGTATTTGGTGTAGTTGAAAGTATTCACAGTACGTAATTAATTCATTTTGAAAAACTGCCTGAGATTTGATGATGTTATGTGGGAAGAAAATATTAAGGAGAAATACTGTAACAATACCTATTTCTTTAATAGTTCATAGTAATGATTAGAAGGGAGACGTTAACTGACTTGAGTTTTACAATCCTGAGTTCAAGTTCATCTCAGGTCACATCACCAGTGAACATTAGTTTGATAATCCCATTCTAATGTTTGTCAGCACTAAAAAATTAACTAAACACCAACAACCTGCATAACCCCTCCACACCATTTTGTCAGACTTTACTCAAAAGAGGCCCAGCACTGAGATAACAGGTTAATATTGAGATATATTGACAGAATATTGTGGATGGACCTGCCTGCTGTGTAGCTTGGCCCTAGCTAGTAGAGTGAGTCACACTTTTGTGAGCATACTATGAGCACTGTCATGAGCACAAACTTCATCCAATTAAAAAATACTATGTTTCATCACTTATAAAACAAGGAAATATATTAGAGTTTAGAGGATACTTACACAGATCTTTTTATCTTCAACTAGGTTATGTGGGTATGTAATTTATGTCGAAAGCAACAAGAAATCCTAACAAAGTCTGGAGCATGGTTTTTTGGAAGTGGTCCACAGCCGCCAAGCAGTCAGGATGGAGCACTGAGTGATACAGCTACTGGTGGAAGTTCTGATGCACCTAGAGAAAAGAAAGCAAGGCTTCAGGAGCGTTCCAGATCTCAGACTCCCTTAAGTACAGCAGCTGCCTCATCACGGGAAATCTCTTCTTCCAGCGTGCAGTCTGACAGGAGGAAAGGAGCAGAATTATTACAGCAAGCTATGGGCCTGGAACAAAAGCAAGCTTCATCAAGGTCTAGAAGTGAACCCCCGAGAGAGAGGTAATACTTCCTAGTTCATCTTTACATATCCATATCATTTGAATTGCTAGTTAAGCAGTGTTACACAACAGTGTATTTCTAGGAAATTACAGCCAGTGGGGAACTGGAGCTGGTTGTTAAATTTTGAAGCAGTTTTAGAACCGGTTGTTAACCTGCTTCCCAGCAGGGGGTGCTGAGGTTTTGATGGGCTCCGGCCGGGAAGTGATGTAATTCCTCCTCCGGCCGCCGGGGGCGCTGCGCTGCGGGAGCCATGTGGGTTGCCGCCTGGTCCTAGGCACGAGCCCTGTTGCTGCTGCTTCCCCGACCTTGGCCCTGGGGCTCCCGCTGCTGCCTGGTGGGTCCCCGGCTGCTCTGCTGGGCCTGGGCTGCATCCTGCTGTTCTCCCTGTGGGCACCCACCACCCTTCCCACAGCCCCTGCCTCCAGCCACCCCCGCACCCCCTGCCCGCAGCCAGCCCCTACCTCCGGCCACCCCCTGCCCTGCCTCCAGCCACCCCCGCGCCCCCTGCCTGCAGCCACCCCTGTACCCCCTGCCTGCAGCCAGCCCCTGCCTCCAGCCACCTCCTGCACCCTGCCTGCAGCCAGCCCCTGCCTCCAGCCACCCCCTGCCCTGCCTGCAGCCATCCCCACACCCCCTGCCCGCAGCCAGCTCCTGCCGCATCCCCTCCCCTGCCACAACCAGCCCCTGCCTCCAGCCACCCCGCACCTCCTGCCCACAGCCAGCCCCTGTCGCACCCCCTGCCCTGCCTACAGCCACCCCCGCACCTCCTGCCCGCAGCCAGCCCCTGCCGCACCCCCTGCGCTGCCCACAGCCAGCCCCTGCCTCCAGCCACCCCCACACTCCCTGCCTGCAGCCAGCCCCTGCCGCACCCCCTGCCCTGCCCGCAGCCAGCCCCTGTCTCCAGTCAGCCCTGCAACCCCTTGCCTTACCTGCAGCCAGCCCCTACCTTCAGTCAGCCCTACACCCCCTTGCCTCCAGCCAACCCCGCACCCTCCTTTCTCCAGCCAGCTCCGCACCCCCTGCCCTACCCGAAGACAGCCCTGCACCCCTTGCCTCCAGCTAGCCCTGCCCCATGCCCCTGTCTGCAGCTGGCCCCATGTCCACTGGTGCCCTGCAGTTCCCAGGGCAGTAACCCTGCACACCTGCTTCAATGAGGGGGGCAGGGAGGAGCTGGGACCCACACATGAGCACACCCTATGGTTACAGACAGTAAGTGTGAAAAATCAGCACAGGGGATGGGGGGTAATAGGAGCCTATATAAGAAAAAGACCCCAAAATCGGGACTGTCCCTATAAAATCGGGACATCTGGTCACCATAGCACACCCCCAGGGAGTGGCGGGGACCCACACATGTGAAATGGAGCTCATTTCTAGTTCATGCCCATCTTTTAAAAAAAAACTTTAGGCAGGGTTAACATACATCCGTATTTTCCCGGACAGGTCAGGCTTTTTGGTTCTTAAATCGCCATCCAGGAGGAATTTTTAAATTTTAAAAATTCCTCCCGGTATAATACAGACGTATGGTAACCCTGTTGGTACAAAGAATACTGTGACAAGGCAAGGCCAGATGGCTATAGAAAAGTAGTGGGAGATAGATATATTAGCTCCAGGCTGAGCCGATCCCTGGTACCAGGATAAGTGAAAAGGCAGCTGCTCCAGGTCAATTAAGACACCTGGGGCCAATTAAGAACTTTGCAGAAGGCAGGGAGAAGGCTAGGTTGATTGGGACACCTGAAGCCAATCAGGGGTTGGCTGAAACTAGTTAAAAGCCTCCCAGTTAGTCAGGTGGGTGTGCATGTCAGGAGCTGTGGGAGGAAGTTGTGCTGTTGGAGAGGCTGAGTAGTACACACCATATCAGGCACAAGGAAGGAGGCCCTGAGGTAAGGGTGAAGTGGAGCTTGAGGAAGTGAGGGCTGCTGTGGGGGAAGTAGTCCAGGGAATTGTACATGTCATGTTTCTAAAAGGTCAGCTACCATAGCTGATACTATTAAGGTCCCTGGGCTGGAGCCCGGAATAGAGGGTGGGCCCAGGCTCCCCCCTCCCCCACCTTTGCCCCTGATTAATCACTGAGACTGGGAGACAACAGAGACTGTGCAAGGAAGGATAACTTCTCCTCACCTCCCTCGCTGGCTTATGATGAAAATGGCTCAGTAAACTGTAACCCTTGTCTCTAGAGAGAGAAGGGTTATGTGCAGAGTCACAGTGAGCCTCTGAGGCTAGTGAAATCCGCCAGGAAACGTGGGACCCATGGAGGCAAGGACAGAGCTTTGTCACAATACATACTGGGGCTCATCCCTTAAATCAAAACTTTTTATAGGGAACCGGTTGTTAAGATTTTGGCAGCTCATCACTGATTACATCTGTCCCTCATTTGCTTTAAAAAAAAAAAGGCACCTTAGAGACTAACAAATTTATTTGAACATAAGCTTTCGTGAGATACAGCTCACTTCATTGGATGCATTCGGTGGAAAATACAGTGGGGAGATTTATATACACACACAGAGAACATGAAACAATGGGTTTTATCATACACACTGTAATGGGTTTTATCATACACACAATAAATGGACACAGATCAGACGTCAAGAATTATAACATTCAAAAACCAGTCGGAGAACACTTCAATCTCTCCGGTCACACGATTACAGACCTGAGAGTGGCTATCCTTCAACAAAAAAACTTCAAAAACAGACTCCAACGAGAGACTGCTGAATTGGAATTAATTTGCAAACTGGATACAATTAACTTAGGCTTGAATAGAGACTGGGAGTGGATGAATCATTACATAAAGTAAAACTATTTCCCAGGGTTATTTCTCCCCCCACCACACCCCCCACTGTTCCTCAGACATTCTTGTTAACCGCTGGAAATGGCCCACCTTGATTATCACTACAAAAGGTTTTCCTCCTTTCCCCCCTCCTTCCTGGTAATAGCTCATCTTAAGTGATCACTCTCCTTACAGTGTGTATGATAAAACCCATTGTTTCATGTTCTCTGTGTGTGTATATAAACCTCCCCATTGTATTTGGCACCGAATGCATCCGATGGAGTGAGCTGTAGCTCACGAAAGCTTATGCTCAAATAAATTTGTTAGTCTCTAAGGTGCCACAAGTACTCCTTTTCTTTTTGTGAATACAGACTAACACGGCTGCTACTCTGAAACTTATTACATTTGTAGCCCTTGTTCTTTGAAATAATCCAGTCTTTCAGTCTCCCTTTTGTACCTGTTTCTATCAGCATTAATTGTTTCAGGTCATTGTAACGTTTTATGAACTTCACCCACTTTCTATCAACTGAGCTCGCAATTTGAGTAGGCCATCCATATCCAAATTATCACAGCAGATCTATTCTTAAATGCTTTTAAACATTGATTGAATTAATAAATGCTCCTTGGAGCTAACAGTAATTCTGTGGTTTACATCAAATATCTCTGCTTCCAAGAAGGCTTGTACTATCTAATCATACCCGCTTTTTATGTTTTTTGGAAACCCAACAGCTGGAGATGTTATCTCAATACACATGCATAGAGAGACAGTAGCAACAATGGAGTGGAGCTAGAATGTGAAAGTGAGCCTTGAGGTCTCTGAAGGGGACCATAGAGTCATAGCTGGTTATGCCGCTAGTCCTTGCAAGTGTATCCACTCAGTCATTTAGGGGAGAAGCCCCAGTATCACCTCCTAGGTGTGCCTGTCCCCTGCTCCCACCCCTCCCCATCAAGATTTGAGATGGGGGGCAGTGAGAAGAGTACTTTGTCTTTTCTGATATCTGCTGAACCAACATTCTAAGCCCTGTTTATCTGCTAAGGGGAGAGATAATTGTCGTACGGTAAACAGTAAGAGAAGATGAGAGGATTATGTTGGAGTTAGTGTCAGGAAAAGGAGTGAAGTAGAATGTTAAAGATAATATATAATTGGACTGTAAAGCAGTTGGTGAATATGGTCGATTTAGAGGAAGGAAAAAGGGAGAAGTTAGTAAAGATAGGAATCATATGGTTATATATAATTTACACTTTCTAATAAGAGAAAAATACATAGAAAGCAAGGGGGCAGATGGGAATATAATAGGACTAAATTGTTAAAGGTTATGACATTTTAAAATGTTGCCTTTCTTCTAGTATTTGTGTCTGAGTTATCCTGTTAAAGCTTGGAAGAAGCCAGTGGGACTATTTGTCAGGAAGTGTTACTAGATGGAAGTAAGGATTGTGGAATGAGACACATGGGTACCTATCCTGAAGAGTTTATATTCTCTTTTATTATATGCCTATAAAGCATCATGAATATTTTGAGTGCCAAACGTATAATATATCATAAATCATTCTGATCATCATTCCCTTCAAGCATGCCATGTCTTGTGATATAGCCGGGACAGAGGGCAGCAGGAGAGTGATAGATGGGAGATATATAAGCCCCAGGATGATCACAGTCTTATTCCCTGTGGACTGAGGAGTGGTTACTACAGATTAATTAGAGCACTTGGAGTCAATTAAAGCCAGAGACCTAATAAAAACCCCAGCAGGAGATCTGACTGTAGTTTGGAGGAGTACTGTTGTTGACCAGAGGATCAGAGTACCAGGGGAAGGGAAACCCTGCTCAAACAAAGCAGAGGGACTCCCCAGGCACAGAGGACCAAGAAAAACCCTCAAGTCCAAGAACAGGGGAAAAAGGTGGCGTCCTGACCCATCACATGAAGGGAAAGCATGGGACCCCCATAATAGTGTCAGCTATTTGCCACAGTCTTGTACTAGTTCTTTCTTCTTCTTGAGATGGTGGTCTGTAGCAGGGTGATGACTCACTGGCACAGTGCCTCCTGCTGGTTGTCCCAGGAATTAGCTTTTTCCAGCCTGGAGCACCCTCTGCAGGCCAGTGTCTTGCCTGCCACTGGTCCTGTGTCCCTCCTGGACCCCGAGCCCTTTACCCTGGGTTTCTGCCCCAGCAGTATCCTCACACTCTGGGTCTCCCCTCCCAGGGGAACCCCCAACCCTCTAAACCCATTTTGCCTCAGTGGCTACTGAGAGTCATCATCTAGCCCCCACTCACTGGGGCAGACTGCAGTCTGTAATGGCCACTCATAATTGGCAATGGGGTCAGGCCCTGCTGCCTTTGCCTATCCTCAGGCTGCCCCTCTGCAGCCCCAGTATCTTTGTAGGCCTTCACCAAGGCCTGCAGCCTGGGGTTTTACCAGGCTGGAGCTCCACAGCTCCCTCGCCCTATTCCCCAGCACTGCTCCACCTCATGTTCCTTGCTTCCAGGCAGCTAGTCCTTCCCACTCGAGGGCTAGAGTGAGACTCCTTCAGCTTCTGGCCCACAGCCCTCTTTTAAGGGCCAGCTGGGCCCTGATTGGGGCATGGCCCCAGCTGTGGCTGCTTCTCCAATCAGCCTAGCTGTGCCACAGCCCTCTCCAGGACTACTTTAACCCCTTCAGGGCCGGAGCAGGGTGACCACTCCACTACATGGTCCCAGGACAGATTTATTGGATATTCACATAAACTTTTCAGACACAGACTCTCCAAAATGTTTTCCAAAGTATGCATCCTGGATTTATATTGGGTACAGTAAAAAAATGGTAAATCTATTTATGATTGGGAGATCCGAGAAGAAATACATTTGAATCAGAAATCCAACTACAGTTTGCCAAGTGAAGAAGGACTAGGATTGAAATATCCTCAAAATAAAAAAGCATAATTTTCAGGCAGTTTCATTTTGTTGTACATTCGGGCTATATATAAAATAATGCATTAAAATGTGTTGTACTTTCTCATTACCAAAAATGGAAATTCCACTAATCCAAAAGGCCTATTTTGATGTTCTTAATCTGTAGATTTATGTGAAATGGTTACTTATTTTCTTTAGGGTTAAGTAAAATAAAGCAAGATAGATCAAATTTTGTCTTTGGATAGACTCCTTTTGTTGAACTTCTTCACATATGCATATTGATTCTCTTTATGTCACTGCATATATGAAAGATCCCATTTCCTGGTCTTTACATATATAATACTGATGTGCTTGAAATGGGATGTGGATAGGTGATCATGCCACACCACCCCGCATAGCTGATCACTTAAAAAAATGGTAAGAAAAATATGCCATCACTCTATTATCCCGCTGCAATTCCAGCAATGATGCATTTGGTTTTTAATTTTTTTGTAAATGATTGCTTTGTTTGTTCAGCCATGTTATATTAACATTCTTTATGAGTTTATGCATCAGTTATAGGTTATAGAATGTAAAACTTTATAGTTTTCACTCTGGGAATAATTTCCTCTTGGAAAGGGAAGGAAACAATGTTGAAAAGACAAGTTGTGAAATAGGGGAAATATCTTTCTATGTTCTTTTCCACAGCTTACTTAGCTTTTTCTAAACTACAGTTTAGACAGATCTAGTACCCTTTGGCTCCATTGTTTGCTTTTTTTATGATTAGAATTGTCACACTGTTTTACTTCTTTCCATGGTAGGAAGAAGACCGCATTGATTTCAGAACAAAATGGAAAAGTAGGTCTAAAAAGTGAGCGTAAACGTGTGCCAAAGTCTTCACTTCAACAAGGACAAGCAGACGACAGGGAACGTAAAGAAAGGCATGAAAGCAGAAGGCTGGAGAAAGGAAGGTCACAGGACTACCTAGGGGAAAAACCTGAGGAAGGCAAGGTAGCTGATGAGGAAAAACAAAGGAAAGAAGATGAGTATCACACTCGGTATAGGAGTGACCCAAATCTGGCAAGGTATCCTGTGAAGCCACATCCTGAGGAACAACAGATGCGTATGCATGCAAAAGTTTCTAAAGCAAGGCATGAAAGAAGACACAGTGATGTAGCTTTGGCACATACAGAAGTGGAGGAAGCAGAGGTACCTGAGAATAAATTAGGAAAACGCTCACAGTTACAGGGAACTCAGGACAGAAAATCTCTTATGGAAACTCAGAGATCATACTCTATAGAAAGACCAGGTGATGTAAGAATTTCTGTTTCTAAACAATTAGCTAATCATAGTCCACCAACTCCCAGACATAGTCCAGTTCCTACAGAACGCCTAGAATCGAAGAACCATGATTCCTTTAAAAAACAAAGTCGCCTTGATCCTAGTTCTGCTATTCTCATGCGAAAAGCAAAGCGGGAGAAAATGGAGACCATGCTAAGGAATGATTCCCTTAGTTCTGACCAGTCAGAATCAGTGCGGCCATCCCCTCCAAAGCCTCATAGATCAAAAAGAGGTGGAAAGAAAAGGCAGATGTCGGTCAGTAGCTCAGAAGAAGAAGGGGCATCAACACCAGAATATACTAGCTGTGAAGATGTGGAAATAGAAAGTGAAAGTGTCAGTGAAAAAGGTAAGAGCTTTACATATATTATATACATGTTGTGTGTGAAAAACATTTTGTACATAGTCTGCTGTCACCTTCATCTTTCTCTTGTTTCCCCCTTACTTTTTTTTCCCCATAGCATTTTCACCTGGGAGAGGTTGAATATACCCATTGAATTGGGTGTATTACTTTTTTCTTTTGCATTCTGAGTTGAGATAGTCCAAAGTTAACATCAGCTAGTGATTTTTCTCCTTCCTTCCCTCTCCTCTTTCATGTAACAATTACAAGTTGAGGGCTTTTGGTTTATACTCTTCTCTGTGGTTTCTGTTCCCCTTTACTTACCACTTCATCTTATTTTTCAAAATGTGAAACGGTTTTCAGTGAATGGAACAAATGGCATGAAAAGTTAGTTCCACAAACATTCAGAACTCATCATAATAAAATGTCAGATCTTCACAAAACATCTTGGTTAATCTCAGAATAAGAATAAACAAAATTCTATTAACTTTAATAAAATATCGAGAATCTGCCATAATACACTGTCAAAAATGATAAAATATTTATGGGTGGAGATATTATTTGGGGGAGAAATAAGGGGTCTGCCAAATTTTGTCTCTTTAGTGAATATGCTCCAGAACGAAACAAAAAATGTTTTCATCCTGTCATTTCAATTTTCCTTTATCTATTTATGGTAACACTGAGCGCTAATAAGCAATACATTTTGTGTTTTTTAATAAAATGTTTCTGCTTGAGTAAAAAATGTACACAAGTAGAAATACATGAATGATAAACTAGTAGTAGTAGGAATAATCAGAAAAGGCTGTGACAAAGCGCTGACTCCATCTCATTGTTACCACAACTTGTCTTTAAATGGCATTAATGGGACTCTGTGAGGACCTCTAGAGGTAGTATTTGGCTTTTTAGACTGCTTAATTATTTATTTTTGTCATTTTGAAGTTGCCTGTGGGTGTTTTACAGTCACAATGACAATGGGTTGTCTGCATTGACTTTAAGTCTTGACTTTGTTTCCTGAACATATGCTTGATTCCAGTGTGTTTGTGTGTGTTTACCTGACATGCTTTTCCTTCTGATATCCCTCACATGCTCATTTTATGGAGATAAAACAGGACACCCTTCCATCCTTCACCTGTCATAATGCCGTTTGTTTTTCTGCATCAAATACTTGCCATTTGCCTTTTTAATTAATTATAGATCATATTTTCCCCAATGTCCCAGTCTCAGGCAGGAGTTAAAGAAAATATACAGGCTAATCATGGTATATATGTTTAGAAGCTATATCTTTGGGATTATGTAGTTTTAGTTACCTTTTTCTTCCCACATTAAGTAAAGAAAGAAGGATTGTGTAAAGTATTATATACATGAAAAAACTTTAAACTTGTAATTATGCATAAGATTTTATAACTTCTGGAAAAATAAGACAAGCATTGTAATGTTGTTGGAGCTGTGTTGGTCCCAGGATATTAGAGAGACAAGGTGGGTGAGGTGATATATTTTTTGGACCAACTTCTGTTGGTGATAGACAAACTTTTGAGCTACATAGAGCTCTTCCTCAGATCTGGGAAAGGTACTCAGAGTATCACAGCTAAAAAAAGGTCAAACAGATAGTTTAGTAATAGTATTTAACATATATTCTTGAACGATACCTTAAAATATGTGCTAAATTTATGCTAAGCCATCTGATTGACCTTTTATGTGGCTGTGATGCTCGGAATACATTTCCCAGACCTGAGGAAGAGCTCTGCATAGCTCGAAAGGTTGTCTCTTTCACCAACAGAAGTTGGTCCAATAAAAGATATTACCTCACCCACCTTGTCTCACAACCATTGTAACATATTCAGTAAGGCAAAATTATGTAGGTCTTCAGTAGGGGAAGTCCAGGAATAAGGTGGTTTGATGATTGAATTGCCTCAAAACTGGAGAACCTTTAATGTTAACTGAAATGTAATTTATGGCTTTTCAGCATGGTGATAAGTGCCATAATTAAAATACAAAATGGTTTCACCTATAGGAATCTACAGTCAATCAAGTGACTCATAAAACATGCAAGTAATTGACTCAAGTCACTTAGCAATGGAAATAGAAAATACAAGCAAATTAATCTGTCAATGTAATTAATTTGTTAAAAATTTATACTTTATTGTATTTTTTTAAGTGGGGGCAGGATTAGAGACGAAGGGAGTAGGGAAAGGGAAAAAATGAAAGAGGTGTGAATAGTCACAACTTATCACCTGGCTTTTTATTATCAGCAAGATAGGTTTTCTATGTATAGTGGCAGACGTTAGTCTTCAAAAGGGATTTGATGGAGGATCAGAAAGTAGCTGTTTGGATTTTATCAGGGAGATTTTTTCCATGCATAAATGGTAAGGTTAGAGAAAGCATGGAGGTGTTTAAGGTAGAAGCTGACAAGTAGGTGGTAAGGGCTGGGAATTCTACCAGAGTGAGGCAGGTGTCACAATAGATTACTTGATCAGCTTGATAGAGTGGGAGCCTTAAAAGAGCTTATATTTGATGCAGAGGTGAAGAGAGAGCCAGTGGAGGGACCCAAAGAGGAGATGATGTGATCAGAATGATGAACCAAGAAGCCGATTTTAACAGCCGCATTCTGAACATACTTGAGGAGAGCAAGTAGTAGTTAAGTTCTGTAAAGAGGAGGTTGCCATAGTTAAAGCATGAAATGATGATGGGTTGGAGAAGAGCTTTTGTTGTGTAGACAGAGAAGAAAATCCATCTTATAGAGATGTGTAAGAAAAAGCAGCAAGATTTAGCAATGGTCTGAATATATGATTCTGGTGATAGAGCTGTGGCAAAGACGGACACAGAGTTCATGGCCTATGTGACTGGAAGGATAGTGGTGTTGTCCACAGGGACGGAGAAAGGAAGGATAGAGGAGGGCTTCGGGGGCAGATAAAGAGCTCAGTTTTGGCTATGTTATGTTTAGGATGATGACTGGATATCTATAAAAGATGTCAGAAAGAGAGATACTATATTGGATGAAGGAGGAGAAAGCTTGTCAGTAAAGAAAGAGGTAGATTTGTGAATCATCAGCATAGGAATGATTGTTAAAGCTGTTCTTGTGGAGAAGAAGGGTGCAGAAGGAGAAAATGAAGAGGCCAAAGCAATTCCAGCAATAGCTGAAGAATACTTTTGCTTGTTCATTTAACTTTATGAAGTGTGTGTTACACTTGATGCATCCACCAAAAACTCATTTGTATTATTGGAGGTTATATGTGCCTATTCACCATATTTAATCTGATGTTTGTCCATGTTCAAGGATTCTACTTCTAAAAATACGAAAAATGTGTCACATCACTTTATAAATAAAAGTGAAGAGGCAAAAAAAATTTACGTCCCTTTTACTTATTTAAAAAATAATTGATCATGAATAAAACTAGAAAAATAACAAATAAATAAAAATGGGTTCAAGCTGCAAACTTTGCATCAGGACCAAACTTCCCCCAAGTTCCAGATTCAAAGTTTTGGTTCCATCAATTATAAATTATAAAGAGAAGTACCAGACAGATGTAGAAAGAAGTAGACCTGGATTCAAGTACTCTCAAAAGTAAGGGGTCTTTGAGTCATTGGTTTTAGCTTGTCTTTAACAATGACTCTTCCAGAGAGAAAAGGAGTACTTGTGGCATTATGCTCTAATAAATGTGTTAGTCTCTAAGGTGCCACAAGTACTCCTTTTCTTTTTGTGAATACAGACTAACACGGCTGCTATTCTGAAATCTTCCAGAGAGGGAATCTTCAGTTATTGGTGCAGCATGAGATTTTTAAATATGCGTATGCACACACATGCATGCACGCGCACACACACACACACACACACACTCTTGAGTATTAATTTCTGTTCAATAGAATATGTTTGTTAAATCAATTCCCTCAAAGCCGGATTTATGAAGTGATGGTTAAATAAAGCAATTAAACCCTTTCACTTAAAAGTCAGTGATAAATTTATATTGTTAGTTTTGCTGTTATCTTAACAAATTTTCAAACAAATTCTCTGGACGTACCTTATGGTGAGTCCTCAGGCAGGGCCCTTAGAAGTTTGTGGCACTTCAAGGCCAGTTTATTTGCAAAGGTTAAAAATGTCTGAAGCGTAACTAACAGGCCCTATAGCTTTCCAAACCCCATATTGCTATGACAGCGTATCTATTGTTACATTTGGGATTAACACCAAACTGTGTAGCATTGGGAACATTGGGAACTCTTTTCTTTCAAAGAGTCACTCATGAGCAAAATCTCATAATCATTCATGAGCAAAATTTTTATGCTTTAAATTGTAATGGAGATAATTACTGGACATCTGAAATATCAATAGCAAAATGATAAAACTGTTATAGTAAAACTCATGGACCATATTTATGTGAGTGTAAATCTAGAATAACACTCCAGAATTAATTTGTATTAGTGTAACTAAGATCAGAATCTGGGGCTGTGTGTTTAACAAAGCGCGCTGTTACACGACAGAATTTTACCAACCTTTCCTCTAGCATTTGCCCAAAAGCTGGGAGAGAAATTGCATATTTGGCCTCCTAAGGAGATTAGTTGTAAAGCTTGGGTTTGTAAATCAAAAATGCTCTGGACTCCATCACCTCATCTAAATATGAGCTCAATAAGTAATCTGGATCCAAAATAATATAAGCAGGGATATAAAAGTATAACAAATCATGCAAATAAAACCTAGAGCTTGAATGGCCTTACAAATAAAAACCAAGCTATTAAAGTTAATGCAAACAAGAAATGAATGCCAACATAAATAAATCGTCACCTGAGCGACAGTACATGTAAGCATTTTGAACGTGTAATCATGATAGTTTTTTGTACTCTCCTTTAAATGTTTGTGAAAAAAAATAAAACAGAATGACAATAAGACGAGTTCTGTATTTGCAAAATATCTGGGAGAGATGTGAAATAGAGGAAGGAAGCTACTGATCTGATGTTAATATTTTGACAAACATTTGCCCCGGTTAAAAACCAAGTGTTTGGTGTGTTTGCTTACAGAGGAGCTGTGAGGAACCTTGGAATCATTTTACTGTTTAAAAGATAAAAGGCTTCCTTGCAATCGTAAGAAGCAGGCAGTATCACATGACAAACACATTAAGCCAGCCTTTGCTAGAAATATTTATACTTTGTTCTTGAAAACTACTCCATATGTATATTGATTCAGAACAATGGTCAAGTTGTGTCATTTGAAGACGGGACGGGGATAAGCACTTTGCAGAGAGAGGGGAGATATCGTCCTTGGGGACATATTTTGAAAATACCTGCCATTTGTGGGGATTTTGATTCATTCCAAAGCACCCCCAAACTCTCTTTAGAAGTATTTTTAATATTTTAGGAGTAAGTCGTTTTTGGAAAGAATTATTTAATAATGTCCAGAGAAGTCATCCCAACTTATTGTCAGTTTGTTGGCAGAATTTTTAAAAGGAAATCAATGGAGATAGCCTAGAATAAGAAAAGAAAGCAATGACTACTTGGGAATGTTCTGAGACTCAAAAACACGAGGCTTTTTTCCTTGTTACAGTGTTCAACAAACTGAAAGAAAGAGAGTAGTTGAGAAGGCTGTTCATTTTTTTCAGGCAAATGTAGTGAGTGTTAATTGGACTGATAGCAAAAAAGATCTGATAGATTTAATTTCCCCACTTAAATCATTTGAATCCAGTATGAGAAGAGTGTGTGTGTAAGTGTACATAGATTCCCATAACAGGCCAAACATAAATTAAACCCCTACTGGAGATTATTTCTCCAAGTACGTGACACTATATGCAATAGATAAATAACCAATGGGCCAAAAGAGAACCAGGTGGTACACTGCACAGTGTAAATTGTCCAAATGAAAAACATCAGTGTATGAAAGGTGAAGAGATGAAGCCATTCTGGACTTGTGTAAATTGGAATAGAAGATTTTTTTGAAAAATGTGTTTGCTACCATATTTGGTAACAGTGTGGTCTGACTCTTTAAAGGCCTGGGGCCTATGTCCAACCAGTCCAGTTTGATTATCAGACTCAGCTAGGAAGGGGTCAGGTGATTCCTATAAAGGCTGAGAGATCTCAGAAGGGAGGAGATACAGGAAGCAAAGTGGCATTAATGGTTGTCTCTGGAGCAGGCAGAGAGATACAAGGTACAGGGGAATAGCTTTGTTTTGGTGTCACTTTGTGAGTTTTATGTTTGAAGAATAAAACTGTTCCCTGAAGGAAGGGCCAGAACAGACTTTGGGCATGGTATTAGTCCTTCTTGGGCTCAGGAAGCAGGCTGCAACTTACACATTTTAACTAACGTGTTCTAAACTCTAATATAGACATGACAAGTTGCATTTTGGCATGTGTTAGCTTCTGGAGGTAAACTCTGTGCAGAGCACTAGAGGAGCCAAACGTGAAAAAAGAGAAAAGAATGTAATGGAGAGTTAAATAGAAAAGAATAAGCTCCCTAGATTATGAATTTTGAGCTAGAGAAGAAGCAACATTGTACAAATCATTGCAATTTATTTACTCTGCCTATGATGATGGTTGCCACCATTTCTCCCTTTGCAATCATAGAACCATAGAACTGCAAGGGACCTCGAGAGATCATCTAGTTCAGTCCCCTGCACTCCAGGCAGGACTAAGTATTATCTAGACCATCCCTGACAGGTATTTGTCCAACCTGCTCTTAAAAATCCCCAATGATGGAAATTCGACAACTGCCCTAAGCAATTTATTCCAGTGCTTAACCACCCTGAGAGTTAGGAAGTTTTTCCTAATGTCCAACCTAAACAGCCCTTGCTGCAGTTTAAGTCCATTGCTTCTTGTCCTATCCTCAGAGGTTAAGAAGAACAATTTTTCTCCCTCCTTCTTGTAACAACCTTTTATGTACTTTAAAACTGTTATCATGTCCCCTCTCAGTCTTCTCTTCTCCAGACTGAACAAACCCAATTTTTTCAATCTTCCTTCATAGGTCATATTTTCTTGACCTTTAATCATTTTTGTTGCTCTTCTCTGAACTTTCTCCAGTTTGTCCACATCTTTCTTGAAATGTGTCGCCCAGAATTGGATACAATACTCCAGTTGAGGACTAATCAGTGCGGAGTAGAGCAGAAGAATTACTTCTCCTGTCTTGCTTACAATACTTCTGCTAATACATCCCAGAATGATGTTTGCTTTTTTTGCAGCAGTGTTACACTGTTGATTCATATTTAGCTTGTGATCCACTCTGACCCCCAGATCCCTTCCACAGTACTGCTTCCTAGGCAGTCATTTCCCATTTTGTATGCATGCAACTGATTTTTCCTTCCTAAGTGGAATACTTTGCATTTGTCCTTATTGAATTTCATCCTATTTACAATCACTGGTACCACCACTCCTTTCTTCTTTATTCCTTTAATATTCATTATGTTTGCTTTTGTGACCAGTTGCCTGGATGGGCCAAACTGAAAATGCTCCGCTTAGGGCAGACTGCAGGGAATAGGGCAGACAATGCCCCAAACTGGTGGTTTATTCTGTAATTAGATTCACCAAGCCAGTAACAAAACAGCTTTTCTATAATACCTAGGGTGAGCAGATGACAAGAAGAAAATATCGGGACATGTCAGGGGGTAAGCCACAGGCTCACCCCCTCACCAGGGCTGGCTCTAGGTTTTTTGCCGCCCCAAGCAAAAAAAAAAAAAAAAGCTGGAGTGCCGCTGAAGCAAAATGTCGGGACAAATTGCGTCCTGACTACACATCGGGACGGGATGCAGGACAAACAACTAAATATCGGCACAGTCTCAATTTTATCAGATCGTCTGGTCACCCTAATAATACCACACTGGTTACCAAGAAGCCAAACACAGTTCCCTTTAAGCATTCCAGCCTTTGATTTCCATCTACACAGCCAAGTCTAATATAATGAAAGGTTACTGAAAATCTGATTCACTATATGTGAGGTTCACCAATCACAAAGGACCAGGCACTTATCCCCAGGTCAGTATGTGTCTCAGATCTTACCCAATAATCACTCTGATGCCAATCCTTTAGTAACTAAAATGAAAGGTTTATTAATAAAAGGGAAAAGAAAATTGCAAATGGTTAAAAAGATCAATATACATACCAATATGTAAAAAGTCCTTAGGTCAGCTTCATAGCAGAGATGGTATAAACTGCTGGCCTGTAAAAGTCTCTCTGGAATTATTCCAACAGGTCAGAATCTAAAGACAGATTAAATGTAAAGTCTATTAAAGTCTTTCCAAGTATTTTTCAGGTTATTTCAAATCATTATTTGGCAGATCTCTGTCTTATGACTTATACTTTCTCTGTTCAAAGTTTAAGCAGACTAGAGATGGCAGGATCAGACCCCGGTCTTCCCTTTTGTAGCTCTCTAGCAAGCTGACAAGCCTTTTGTCACAGCTGGACCTTCCCCCAAGGAAGAATAGGCAGTGCATTTTGTTTGTGGACCGTTGCTTTGAAGCTAGTCTTCTGTTTCCTATGCATACACAGATAAAGTAGGTTTCAGAGTAGCAGCCGGGTTAGTCTGTATTCGCAAAAGGAAAAGGAGTACTTGTGGCACCTTAGAGATTAACAGATTTATTTGAGCATAAGCTTTTGTGAGCTATAGCCATTAGCCAGTACTTCATTATAGCATAGATAATTAAGATGAAGACAATGTAGATCATACTATTAGTTTCCTGCAGCATCTTACATCTAAGGTTAACTGAACTATCTGCATGTATAATATAAGGCAATTAAGACATGAAAGGGAATTAGCATCTACAAACTAATCTGGTTACATTAATTGGTTATATTCTAACAAGATATTGGTAAACACAGACAAATACATTTAGCATCTACCCTTAATTTCTGATACTGCAAATAAACAAGTTGACAATTGTTAGTCTAGTACATCTTTTTGCAATTCACATACAAGTAGATTGTCTTGATTACATTTCAATGCCTCTTGTTAAGTTGTGGTGGGTCATACCCAGGTTGGCCGGTCTGTCAGTGTTATTACTTTTTTTTTACATATTTTATGCTATTCCCATTTACTTAGAAGTTGGTGGATAATAAATGGATATGAATTGCTGCTACATCTGAGCACAATAATTTCCTATTTAACTCAGATATAGGATTCCTGAAAGCAATAATGACTTTATCGTTCATAAGTGAACTATGGATCAAACTTTAGAGCTGTGATAGGTCCCATGGAAGTCTCTGGGCATAAGTCAGTTACTTACAAGTTGGACATAGATTGGTCATAAAAGATATTTAAGTGGTAAAGAAGTGTGGCTAGCCCCTATTTTGCATTCAGTGTGTGTTCAGGATTAGCATAACTCGCTGCTGGAGGTGTTGAAAAGAAGAAAAAACCTAACAGGAATAAGATAAGTCATGCTCTATCATATACCTTTCTTTTAGTTGCTTTCCTGCGATACCTCCTCCCATGTCCTCTGTGAGTAAGTTACTCCCTTCTTATGCCCACTGAATGTTATATCAGTGGAATTTACGGCATATACCTGTCACAGTTCAGCGCAACTGCACCTGTATTTCCCTTCAGTGATCCAGCTAGGTAACCCGCTCTCAGGCTTCCAGCTACTCAGCCATTGCCTTTCATGGGTGGAGAACTACATTTCACTCCCTTCTGACCAGGTATTTCCAGATCGCACAGTTCCCCACCTACACTGTGTTATTCCTAGCAGAGACAGCCTGCCCATACACTCACTTGCTTTCTCTTCACAAACTGTTAAAAGAATTATTGTCAACAGTTATAAGGTACCACGCAGCTCTTTTTATGCAAGCCTATTTTATTTGTAAGATAAAAGCAATAAGAACATAAGAACGACCATAGTGGGTCAGACCAAAGGTCTGTCTAGCATAGTATCCTGTCTTCCGACTGTGGCCAGTGCCAGGTGCTTGAGAGGGAATGAACAGAACAGGTAATCATCAAGTGATCCATCTCTTGTCACCCATTCCCAGCTTCAGGTAACCAGAGGCTAGGGAGACTACGGAGAAAACTTATTACAGACAATAGAAGAAGCTTCATGCATTCTAATAAGTTTACCAGTGTTCACCCCTACACTAACCTGGGTTCTTGCAGGAGCAGTCCTTCAATCCTCTAACCAAGGAGTTTCCTTTGTGGTCACAAGTACATCACAGCTTCAGATCAGAACAAGCTGACATGTTTAGTCCACCCTTTATACAGTTCAGGAGTCTTTGATCTGGAGTTTCTAGGAACAGGTAATTAGTGGACAATGGATTTTTCTCTTCTGAGCATAGCTTCAGAAGGGTGGATTCAAAGTGGTTATTTGCATTCCCCTTACCAGGGGTACTTCCTAGGAAATCCACTTTACATGTACTGTTCCAAAAAGCTCTTTAAAGTTCCTATTACTTTCTTGAGATTGCATTAGTCGTTCTTCTGGAAAAGTTACAAATGCATTTTTAATACAATGGACCCCAGAGGTATTTAACCTAATTAAAAAGGTTTAACTTAATTCAGTGAAGTTCATTCAGGATACTGCAGTAAATTGTCAGTCTGTCATATTTCCCTCCCACATAAGTGGGTGTAACTAAGCTGCTGACTGGCACCTGAAGGGAGCCCATTGGCTATTGCCTGGACAGGTTTATTCCCTGGATGGCAGTTTTGCCATTACCTTTAACAATTTCACCTTTTCAGAAAAGAAACATTTGGCTAGCAAGCCATTTTACATCCTTTAAAAATCTATATGCAGTAATTTAACAACCATCCTGTGTAATTTTAACTTGAGAAAGTTATGAGACTGAGCTTTCACACACCCCTTCTTATCCTTGAACCCTCAAACCACTTGGTATAAACTTAAGACATGATTCTCCCATTCAACTTTCCCTGTGGTTTCTAGGGAATGTGGTGTCCCTTGCTTCCCCAAGATGTCAGCTGCCTCAATGATAGATTGAGATTCCTCATTCCCCTAGGAATATTACAAGCAGCCATTCCATGGACCAAAGGGAGAAATATGTCAGGGCTGCCTCCCTGTGCTATTGCTCTCAACCATTCACTGCTTTTAACAGCAGAAGAATCGGTCAAGGGAAAGGCTTCAAACCTCACCAATAGTCAAATTCCTGTCTCTGCTCCACCTCCCTTGAGGCTGGGACCTGGGGATTCCAGTGGCCTCACCACTGCTTGTCTGGTGGGAGGAGCAGTAATGTTGATTCCCCTCCCCATTGGGGTGGCCTTTTTTCCTCACCCACTGAATTAAGGTGAGCAGAATTCCTTCTCCGATCCAATTCAGAGTCCGTTACACTTTCACAGACATCAGGCAATCAGACTGTGGAAAGATATTTCCCCTCTTTCCTGCCTATAGTTACCTGTGTCATCTCCCAGGCAGCCACCTTACCTTCTACTTGGGCATTACCCACCCTGGGGTGGATGCCACAGATTTGGCAATGCACCACAGCTGCATGGATGTCGTTACTTTTGGGTGGAAGCCCTGCTATCACCCTGCTCTGTTCTTCCTCAGTTTCCCTTTTAAGGGTTGGCAGAAAACTTAATTCCGTGATCTAAGCTTTAGAACCCAGAGAATTTCCCTTCAAGTCTTGTTTCTTCTCCAGAGAAAGAGGCTATCTAACCCCCCTCCCCCCCGTCCTCAAATATTTGTCTGCATAAGATGGGGAGGTAACTGACTCCTCTTGGACACTGACAGGGGAACATCAACCCCTACCCTCTATAAACTGTTCTGCTTGCATTTTTGCTCAGACTCTGGCTTGCCATTTACCTCATTTACCCCTTCTGTTTTCAACGCTATAACATCATTTCCCAAAAGCAAAGGATATGGATATCTAACAGTACATTTACACCCAGCACCCCTGAGACTTCCTGGGTCTGTACAGTAGGGCAAAGGCTTTGACACCAGGGACCTTAACCCACATTTCACACCCTGGGAATATTTGATGGGATTTCATGACATGAGGCTTAACTATAGTTTTAGCAGTCCCAGTGTCTTTCCATCCAGCAAATGTCTCCCCATTAACCACCACCTTCCATCCTCATTAGCGATCAGATGGATCTTCTACACCTGAGAGGGTGCAGCACGACATGCATGCAGTGGTACAGGGTGTGAATGGTTCTGTATGAATGTTATATACCATTGGCAAATTTGCTGTGTGACTCTTCATCCAGAGGTGCAGTCACCCAGTTAACTCAGTGAGGTGGGGTGCAGCTGGCCTTTCCAGCACTGCACTGCGACTCAGTGGGCACCGTGGGCCTCCTCAGGCAAAATGACTTTGCTGGCCACATATGACACACTGCTTCTCCCCACTCATCCCAGGGCTTCGTGGACGTGTTTTCCCTCCCTCCCAGGGTGTGGTTCTCATTTTAGGCCTGATCCCTGTCCTCTGATCCCATTCCATCCATATTGGATTTTCTATAAAACCCAGGTCAACTATTCATCTTGATCGGACCATTTCTCAGCTATCGTTACATCTCAGGGATTTTTGTCTGTTAACCATGATTTCAAGTTGGGGTGCACCATCGACTCAGGACAGACCTTACACTAACACAGGAACAAATCATAGATTCATAGATACTAAGGTCAGAAGAGACCATTCTCATCATCTAGTCCGACCTCCTGCACAACGCAGGCCACAGAATCTCACCCACCCACTCTTACGAAAAACCTCACCTATGTTTGAGCTATTGAAGTCCTCAAACTGTGGTTTAAAGACTTCAAGGAGCAGAGAATCCTCCCTCAAGTGACCCATGCCCCATGCTACAGAGGAAGGTGAAAAACCTCCAGGGCCTCTCCAATCTGCCGTGGAGGAAAATTCCTTCCCGACCCCAAATATGGCGATCAGCTAAACCCTGAGCATATGGGCAAGATTCACTAGCCAGATACTACAGAAAATTCTTTCCTGGGTAACTCAGATCACATCCATCTAATATCCCATCTCAGGGGATTAGGCCTATTTACCCTGAATATTTAAAGATCAGTTAATTACCAAAATCACATTATCTCATCATACCATCTCCTCCATAAACTTATCCAGTAGACTCTTAAAGCCAGATAGCTCTTTTGTCCCCACTGCTTCCCTTGGAAGGCTATTCCAAATCTTCACTCCTCTGATACCCTTAGAGCCCTGACTGGAGCTATTCTATCTACTATCCAAGATCCACAAACTCGGAAATACTGGACACCCCATCATCTTGGGCATTGGCACCCTCACTGAAAGACGGTCTGAATATGTGAACTCTCTACTCAGACCCTATGCCACCAGCACTCCCAGCTATCTCCATGACACCACTGATTTCCTGAGAAAACTACAATACATTGGTGATCTTCCAGAAAACACCATCCTAGCCACCATGGTTGTAGAGTCTCTCTACACAAACATCTCACACACAGATGGAATACAAGCTGTCAGGAACAGTATCCCTGATGATGCCACAGCACAACTGGTTGCTGAGCTCTGCGACTTTATCCTCACACACAATTATTTCAAATTTGGTGACAATATATACCTCCAGACCAGTGGCACCACTATGGGCACTCGCATGGCCCCACAATATGCCAACATTTTTATGGCTGACCTGAAACAATGCTTCCTCAGCTCTTGTCCACTCATGCCCCTACTCTACCTACTCTACATTGATGACATCTTCGTCATCTGGACCCATGGGATGGAAACCCTGGAAGAATTCCACCACAGTTTCAACAGCTTCCACCCCACCATCAACCTCAGCCTGGACCAATCTACACGGGAGGTCCACTTCCTAGACACCACAGTGCAAATAAGTGAGGTCACATTAACACCATCCTATACTGAAAACCCACCGACTGCTATGCCGACCTTCACACTTCCAGCTTCCATCTCGGACAACCCCATGATTCATTGTCTACAGCCAAGTGCTGTGGTCCAACCGCATTTGCTCCAACCCCTCAGACAGAAACCAACATCTACAAGATCTTCACCAAGCATTCTCAAAACTATGATACCCGCACGAGGAAATAAGGAAACAGATCAACAGAGCCAGATGTATACCCAGAAGCCTCCTGCTGTGAGACAAGCCCAAGAAAGAAACCAACAGAACGCCACTGGCCATCACATACAGTCCTCAGGTAAAACCTTTCCAATGCATCATCAGTGATCTACAACCCATTCTGTACAACGATTCCACACTTTCACAGGCCTTGGGAGGCTGGCCAGTCCTCGCCACAGACAACCCGCCAACCTGAAGCAAATTCTCATCATCAACAACACACCGCACCATAGTAACTCTAACTCAGGAACCAATCCATGCAACAAACCTCTGCCAACTCTGCCTACATATCTACACCAGTGACACCATCACAGGACCTAACCAGATCAGCCACACCATCACTAGTTCATTCACCTGCACGTCCACCAATGTAATATATGCCATCATATGCCAGCAATGCCCCTCTGCTATGTACATCGGCCAAATGGGACAGTCCCTATGTAAAAGGATAAATGGACACAAATCTGATATTAGTAATGGCAATATACAAAACCCTGTAGGAGACCACTTCAGTCTCCCTGGACACACAATAGTGGATTTAAAGGTAGCCATCCTGCAGCAAAAAAACTTCAGGACCAGACTTCAAAGAGAAACTGCTGAGCTTCAGTTCATTTGCAAATTTGACACCATGAGCTCACGATTAAACAAAGACTGTGAATGGCTAGCCAACTACAAAAGCAGTTTCTCCTCCCTTGGTGTTCACACCTCAACTGCTAGAAAAGGGCCTCATCCTCCCTGATTGAACTAACCTCGTTATCCCTAACCTGATTCTTGCTTGCATATTTATACCTGCCTCTGGAAATTTCCACTACATGCATCTGAAGAAGTGGGTATTCACCCATGAAAGCTTATGCTCCAATATGTCTGTTAGCCTATAAGGTGCCACAGGACTCTTTGCTGCTTTTACAGATCCAGACTAACATGGCTACCCCTCTGATATTTGAGAGTTTATAGAGTTATTGTGTACCCATTAACTTGCAGGCCTCATTGACCTTGGTAGCCCTCCAAACAGTTTCCATTTCCTTACATAAGACCTAATTTGAATTGACACCTCACCATAATATCCTCTTTTTTTCTGAATTCCTCAAAAACCTTCTCTTGTGCTCCAGGGGGTCAGTTTAAACTTTTGCAACAAAGCTTGTTTACATCAATCACAATCTTTATATTCCTCTTTCCCACAAGGGTAAAAATGACCAAGGCTTTTGACCCAGCCACTAGAGGAGTGAGGTACCATACCATGCCCGCTTCCCCACCTTGTTCAATTCACACCTCATTTCCAAAGCATGTAGGAACACGTCCATGTCACCCCTCTCCCTAAAACAAGGAAGTAATTTGAGTCCACATCAGCCACTGGGACAGGTACTTGGGACTGGCTCCACCTACCAGACTATGACTCTGCTGATGCAGTCCCTCCATCTCGAGCTGATACCTGCAATAGCCACTTACCCCTGCTTTTGGGTTACCTTATACCTAACATATAAAGCTATGACACCAATTACCTCCACACTGCATGCAGCTGTAATAAACTTCTTGCACTCATCTATAAGCTTGGGCTGGAGGTAATTAAGAACCTCACTGAGGCCAGTACAGTGGTGTTGAAGCATTTTGGTGAGTAAATTCTAATGCAGTAATTAAAAATATAACACAGCATGGTCATTCTGTACTGCTGCAATTGTAACGTGAAACTATCATGTGTGACCTTCCATTTCCAGTGCAAACTTTTGCAAAAACAATCTGTTCTCATAAAGGAGAAAAATATGTAAACTTTCATCCATAAAAAGAGACACAGGGGAACAGGTTGTCTTGCACCCTTTTAGCTATGAGTTCTCTTTCCTGCATTTCTAAGGAAGTTGGCAAGATCTGAAGATGTTTTTGTATTATCAAGATCTCCCCTCTGTAGCTTTTCTGTTTTTTTTATGGATATTTCTATGGTGTTCATCACTATAGTGTGTGAGCACTTAATAAAATGATTGTATCACCAAAATTCCCCTATGAGGTAGGGAACTATTATAATGCCCATTATACATTTGGGAAACTGAGGCATAAAGATATTAAAGGCCACATTCTTAAAAAAAGATCAGCACCCAACAGCTCCCATTTTTCCACCTGTGTAAGTGGCTAGATTTTCAAAAGATCTTGCCTTGTTTAAGATCCTACACAAAATGGTTAGATTTTCAAAATTGTTCAACATCCAGCAGCTTCTCTTAAACTTAAATTAGAATTAAAAGGTACCACTGGGAGCTCTTGGGTATTGAGCACTTTTAAACATCTGACCATTTCCATCATTTGCCTATATGGGAGCTGAGTTTTTTGGAAAATCTGGACCTAACTGTGGGTGTTCAGCACTTTTGAGCCAGGATTAACATCCAGATAACTTAGTTCCAGTGCAATTCCATAACCACAAGTCAATCCCTCCTCTCGGTACATGCTGTACTAAAGTGCACATACATTTTGTATATTCAATGTAAAAGAGCCATGAACTGCCACTAATGACTTATGGTTTTCCTTTTGATCTGCAAGTTTAGAGGAAGAGATGAGCTGTGAAAGATAAGTACAGAAATACACAGTATTTACTGATGCGGCACAACTGCAGTAGCTCTGTACAACATATATAAACTCACTCACTGGAGAAAACAGGTTTAGGTTTTGGCACTGATATTCAAATCTGTACTTTCTCTTCAGTGTCAAGTAGCTTTCCTCCTGAGGGGAAAAATTAAAAACCTATAGAGGAGAAGAATAAATTAGTTATTGGCTTACTTCAGTATGTTTGTTTTCTGAGTTACCTGATGGCCATTTGCTAGGCAGTTTCCTGGTCAATTCATAGATCTTTCCCTGCTTTGCAGAAGAGGGAATCAGCTACCTGTGTGGCACTGTCCCAAGACTCTGTGGGAGATACCATGTGGGGAAGTTGTTGCATGTATAGGGAACAGGAGTATTATATGCATCTGTCTGCCATCTCAATCCTCAAAACTAATAAGAGTTCATTCCAAAATAACAGAGAATCAGACGATGGCTTTTGTATATTATATTAATTTCTGAAGGCGTTGTTTCTGTGAATTACAGTAATTTAGTGTATTGACAATAATCATCCTAACTACTGTATGCTAAGTCTAATAATAGAATCTGGTCCACAATGAACTAAAGAATAAAAGTAATGTATCATATATTTGTTTAATATAATGTATTATTTTGCTCCTTGGTACCTCTTGATGGAGAGACAGTCTAGTTCATTTCCCAAGCTACATAAATAAGGTCAGTCAGTGTTTAGGTTGGATAACTCCAGGAAAAAGTCAGAGTATATCAGGAAGTGGGATTGCTGAGTAAGTACATGGTAGGTTTTAACTCTGTCAGTACTTATCTAATGTCAAAGTACAGTGTTAGCAGGCAACATACTGTTCAAAGTATCATAATTTCAGATGAGATGTAAAACCAAGTTCTTGACCATTTTCAAAGAGCCTCTGGTACTTTTAAATTCCATTTTGGGTAACTTTAGTCTTGCCTTCCAATATACTGGTGCAATTTAATATGGTATGCTTCTTCACTTCTTGTCCTAAACAGTTGTAAAATGTTGCTGTGTATTATGAAAGAGCAGCAGTTTAATCCCAAAGTGTTATGGGGGCGTGTTTGTTTTTGTGGGGCATGAAATGATTCCTGTATATATTCCATGGTAGTTAGTAGAGTGCTTTGGGATATGTTTTTCTCACATACTTTGTTGCAAATTGAGGTTGGTGCACTTTAATACCTCAGCGGCCACTGCTGAATAATGTGACATCTCAGTTAATCGTGTGGGGGAGAAGTGTGTGTGTGTGTGTATGTGTGTGTGTGTGTAGGTAGGGAAAGAGGGGATATCCTACTATTGAATTAATTTCACTGGTTACATGTGTGGGCATGGATTTTGTTTGATTTTGGTTTTCAGTTTTACAGCCCATATAAGAATGGGTCACCAATCGTTTTACGTTTCTAGCTTCCTATGTACAGCACCATTCTGCTCTGTTATTTGTGATTTTTACACACAGGACAGATAGTGTCCAAATCTCTGCCTCTGCAAGCCCTAGGCTGTCAAAAATCTTTGCTTTGAAAAACAAAATGACTAAAAATTGGCCCTTTTTATATCATGTTATTATTTTATTTAAGAAGGCCTATTGTATTGATTTTATTTATTATTTTAGACTCAATTTTAATTATTGTTTTAATTTTTTATGTTTATATTAATGTTGTGTATTTAGAAAATGTTTTCTTGGCATGGATCAAGTTACAAGTTTGCATAATTTAATAGATGCATATACCCGGCAAAAATCATAAGCTAAGAAAAAGCTGCAGATTCAATACTGATTGTGGAAACTCAGTATGTATATTTTGGATTTGCCTGGTCTTTGGGATATTTTAGAAAAATATTCTAGTGTATTTAATATAATATGCATGCTATACAGCATATTTGTATAACATGTTTATTCATTTTAGGGGACACCTTTGGGATACAAATAAATTTGATTTTAGAAAAAAATACTGTTAATAGCAGTGATGATGGCAAAAAAAAAATCTTCCAGAGTGGAGGGACCCAACAAGTTCTTCTGCTGTAAAGATCTAGGAAAATGTTCCTTATTATTTGTTTTTTTCAACAAATTGTTCTATTTCCTGTAAAGAAGCTAGACGGAAAGGATTATAATCTAAAATGTTTGTGCACAAAAATTTTTGGACAGTTTGCATGTACTCAGCTTGTGAATTGTGCAAAGTCCAATGTGCACACACAAACCTTGATTTACTGATGATTTAATATGAATAACTTCACTGATCTTTGAACAATTATTAAAGACTAAATGGAAATGTGAAAATATACACATAGATAACCTATATAAATACATATAGTTATTATTATTGGTATTCTCATCCTCCCTTCCCACCTATTGATTCTTATTCTATTCTTTGTTCCATAATTTGACTGTAATATTTTTTGAGATAGGGGCTATGTTGTCTTGTATGATTGTGTAGCATGTCCCCCAGTAGAGCGTGGATTCTGGTTGGAGTCATTGAGTGCTACAGAAATAGAAATAATTAATTATGATAAAAAAGAACATTTCTCATAAAGTGCAGTCCATCTGCCCATCCCGCCTGACTTCCAGAGAGGCAACTGAGATAAGAGATGGACCTTACATTCTTCCCCAAAGATCTGTTAAACAGCTGCAGAGCCATTTCTAGAGCTGAGAGCACTCCATAGAGAACACCCTGGCACCAGCCCCTTGAAGCAGCCATGGGGGAGACACCGAGAGAAAGGGGAGGAGGAGGCAGTAGTCCCATACTCACTCTTGCTGGTAGCTGCAGCATTGATGGCTCTCAGGGATTTTATAGCCCACCCAGGAATTTATGACATCCCTGGCAGGCAGGTCCTCAGAGAAGGGAAAGCACAGGGGAAATCAAACAGTTTGTAAGTGTGCATCAGGGAGCTCCTATGTATGGTACTGTACACTTCTATGAATGATAATCTATGTAAAAACATACACCTCTGTGATAACATTTCCTGTGCAGACTAAAGAATCATTTGCAACCTTGTGGTCTATTCCTTGGTGGGCTAACATGGAGGAATAATCCTTGGGAATATGACAGAAGGCATACGTTTTTTTAACGAAAGAGCCATGTGTTCTTATTGCTGGAAAACAATATACAGGCAGTGCACCTGCTCCTGCTGGTGTTGCTGCTTCATTCAGTGTCTCTCTCAAAGTGATAGCAAAATAGAAACAATTCTGAAAAAGAGGTAGAGAAGGAAGATTGAACAAAGGCTGGGAAGGGGGAAAGGAAACCCTGCTGCAGTCCCCACCAGGCCTAGTGTGTGTGTGTGAAGAACTCCAAAAGATGCAGGGATGAAGTTAGGCTGAACTGGATAAGTGGAGGCTGATAGGAGACTGAACTGAGTGGGCTAGGGGCTGATGGATGTGGGTTGGCTGAACTGATGGGGGCTTGGGTGTTAATTGCTGGGCAGGATACAGGCAGATATGGAGGTGAGGTCCTCCAGCAGGGGCCAAAATCACCTTATCCAAAACATTTAGGAGAGTGGGCAATATGAAATGTCACACGCACACTGGGATGGGCAGGGGGAGTTCCAAAATTTAAAAACAGACTGAAAAAAAACATAATATAATCTTTAAAAAAAACCCTCATGATTTTTTGCACCTATTTCCTGATTTTTGGGCATCTGACTTCTGATTTTTGGTCTATTGAGGGGGTTCAACTCATGATTTTTGATCTCTTGAGGTTGACAATACCATATTGCTACACATGAGATCGGAACATGATGTGCTGATTATGTCAGGAGACTGGGTGTCAGAATTCCTCTGATCTATTCCTAGCTCTGGAAGGGCAGTATTGTCTAGTGGTAAGAGTGTGGTTACAAAAAATAGATTTAGCACATTCTGTTTGAGTGAATGAATTGAGTCTGTCATATCAGAGATCTGGGGTGAAATTCTGGCCCTGTTGAAGACAAAGGGATGTTGCATAGCAGATGATGAGAGTACTCTGGTCAGAATCTTTCCAGTGATAGAGAATAATGAGATACTGCAATAATTACCACAGTCGGACTTTTCACCTTTCCTCTTGTTTATAGTGACAATGGCAGTGTCTTTGAAGACTTCTGGTATGTATTCAGAACTCCATATATTGAGAAACAGTTCATGTAGTTGTCTCAGCATGATCTCATCTCCATACTTGAATATTTCTGCAGAAATGCCATTCAATCTGGGAGCCCCGCAGTTCTTTCTGGCACTGATTGTAGTGCTGACTTCATCAAGGGACAAGCCTGTGTCCATGTTGTCATTACAAGCTGGCTGATCCACTACTCTTATTAGTCCTTGTCTGTGATATTGGATGATGTGTTGTCACTGCTGAAGGATTTCTCCTTTGTCAATGATCAGTGTTAGGGCCTTCCGCATTTTTCAAATGCATGTAGGACCATTGCCATCTTTCAAAGTAGCAGATGTTTTTGGTCTTAGACAATTAGAATAGCCCTGGATTTCATCTTCCTGGGCATTCCACCATTGATCCTGCATGTCTCTAAGCTTAGAGTGGATGCCCTGACACAGATTCATATATTTTTCAATTGTACTACAGAGATATGGGATATAAGAATTTGATGATTCATCTCATGTTTTTTAGTGAGTGGCTGTTGAATTTCTGAATCGGTCTCATCAAACCAATCTTGATGACATTGTTTTGCTGTAACAAAGGTGGCAAGAGCAGTTTGATATACAGTGTCACAGCAAGTCACCACTTGCTGTTTACAATAGCATTAGTAGTAAAGCTGGCAAGGTCAGACAAAACTGTGCTTATGTAGCTTCATTTTGTAACTGCTTTACGTTGAGCTATCTGATTGATTTAGATGATAACTTACATTGCACTGGTCGAATTACTAATAACAGGTTGGAGTGGATCATGCAATGGCCTGTACAGCAGTCTGCCCCACACAGTAATTTGTATGTCCTGTAAATTTTGCCACTGGATGATGATGTAGTTGTAGTTAGGATCTGGGGTTCATCCATGACATCTTCTTTTTGTCTGGCAGGCAGAAAAAAGTATTTATGATTGCTAAGTGCTGCTTGATGCACTCATTAAGTAGCAGAGTTCCATTGCTAGTCTCTTTCCCAATCCCATTCTGTCCGATTGCATGCCACCAGATTGCCCCATTACTTCCGACTCTTGCATTGAATACACTTACAAACTGTAACATTTTCCAGATCCTGGATATTAAATATTTTATTGTTGTTTCTTTCCATCTGTGCAGAATCTTCAAATGATAAGTTTTATTCAGAATATTTTCTTTTTACATTGGCTAACTCTGTGTAAACATAACCTTTTATATGCTTTTACACTTAAACACCAGTCCACTTTACTTTCATGCCTGTGACTTGCTTCTCTGCCTCTTACATGCAAATTATTTTCTGGGAGGATGATGTCAACCCTGAGAATTGTCTAATTTTGACCATTTTTTGAGTCCACGGATGTACTTTCCAAATAAGAAGCTGGCCTTTCAAGGAAAAGTAGATTGTGTCCCTAGAAATGTGGAACAGTAAGTTAAGTGTTGATCTCAGTATAATGTGTGATGCATGCTTCGCTTAGGAACAGTGCCAGGCTGGGAGTAAATTATTATTAGAGGACCCAATTCAGCAAAGCACTTGAGTACGTGCTTAAGTCTTACTACTGAATAGAGATGGTTTGTGAATTGTGATCCTAATTTAATGTTTTGAAGGTTTTAGTTCAGAGAGCTGTCTTCTTGGGGAGGAATAAATCCTGGGGTGGGGTGGGGAAATAAGCATAAGCTTAAACTTGACTACTTCTCCATTACAGCTTGCATGAGTGACTAAAAATTAATAACTTTCAGCCATGTAATGCGGGGGAAAAACATGCAACATATACTTATCATACTGATTTTAACTAGTTTATATATTTAATCATTTTCGTTTTAGACTGATTTTCAGGGTTTAATCTGTAGAAATCTGGCACAAAATACCATAAAGTTCCCCCCCCTCAATATCAACAAAAGCAAACATAAAGTAGTTAAAATTCTCAGGACTATTCTTGAAAAAATCTCATGTAAAATGAGATGGCAAAGGCATTATTCATAATACTTAAGTATCTATTGTCTCAGTGTAGTTCACTGAGAAGATTCAGAAATCCAAATCCTACAAGCTACTCTGCATGGGGGGTTCTCTACATCTGCACAGGAGACCTCCCATGTGGAGCAACTTGTAGGACCAAACCTGAGCTCTGAAAGATAGCTCTTAACCATATTTAACCAGATACAGTTATTTCAATAGCTAGCCTTTTGTTAACTTGGTTCTTTTATTGATAACACATCTATAAATTGAGGATCTTTCATCTCTCTAAATGTGCTGTTTTCATTAACATTAGACATTTTTTTCCTTTTATTTTTAATTTTGTAGTAATTCTTTTAGCAGATGCCACTTCCCTTTGTGTTCTTTTTTTAAAAGAACTAGGTGATGAGAATGTTTTTCTTCATATCACAATGAAAGAAAGAGAAAACTGTACTGAAATTTGCCATCTTAATCCATCAGTCTATATATTCTTGACCATAAAAAAGCTAAATTAGCCACTAGATGGAGCCTATGGAATGTAATTTTCAACTAGCACATTAAATAATTATACAATACAATTCAAGTAAGTATCTATTTCTGTTACAAAGATAATATCTCTGCAAATGTAGACATGTCTTCCTACTTCAGTTGTTAAACATAAGGCCTATCTTGGAACATACCTCCATGTGCACTCTACCACAGTGTTACATTCCTCCTATTGGCTCACTTCCATATATGGAAATTACATTCACAGGCCTGGGTTTGCTTAACTGTACAATAGTACTTGTTTGTTACATGGGACTCCAGCTAAAGAGAAAATCATTAAACCCTCAGTATAACAGAAACATATAGTCAGTGGCAAGAAAAAGTTAGTTTTGTTTAAGGACTATGGACCAGATTTTCAAAGGTATTTAGATGCTTAAAGATGCAGGTAAGTGCCTAATGGGATTTTTAAAAGTGCCTAGGTACCTTACTTCCTATTGATTTTAAAGGTAGTTAGTTAACGTAGGCACTTTGAAAAGCCCACTAGGCACCTATCTGCATCTTTAGTGCCTAAACACCTTTGAAAATCTAGCCCAATTTACTTAAAATACTTATTTCAATCCAATTTTTGAGTTTATGGTTTGTTACCTAATTCATAATATACAAACATTTAATGAAAAACATACTTAATTTACTATGTTCTGCTTCTACAGCTAGAATACAATAAGGAAAATGAAAGTTTTGTGTTATCATTAGGGCTGTCAAGTGATTAAAAGAATTAATCATGATTAATCGTGTGATTAAAAAAATTAATCGCAATTAATCACGCTGGTAAACAATAGAATAACATTTATTTTAAATAGTTTTGGATGTTTACTACATTTTCAGATATATTAATTTCAATTACAACACAGAATACAAAGTGTACAATGCTCACTTTATATTTATTTTTGATTACAAATATTTGCACTGTAAAAAACCAAAAAAATATATTTTTCAGTTCAATTAATAGAAGGACTGTAGTGCAATCTCTTTATCATGAAAGTTGAACTTACGAATGTAGACTTATGTACAAAAAAACCTGCATTCAAAAATAAAACAATGTAAAACTTTAGAGCCTACAAGTCCACTCAGTCCTACTTCTTGGTCAGCCAATCACTGAGACAAACGAGGCTGGTTACAATTTGCTGGAGATAATGCTGCCTGCTTCTTGTTTACAATCTCTCCTGAAAGTGAGAACAGGTGTTCACATGGCACTGTTGTAGCTGGCATTGGAAAATATTTACATGCCAGATGCTCTAAAGATTCATATGTCCCTTCATGTTTCAACCACCATTCCAGAGGAATGCTTCTATGCTGATGATAGGTTCTGCTTGATAACGGTCCAAAGCAGTGCAGACTGATGCATATTCATTTTCATCATCTGAGTCAGATGTCACTAGCAGAAGATTGATTTTCTTTTTTGGTAGTTTGGGTTCTGTAGTTTCCACCTCAGGGTGTTTTCTTTTTAGACCTCTAAAAGCATGCTCCACACCTCGTCGCTCTCAGATGGCCCTTCAGATTCTTAAACCTTGGGTTGAGTGCTGTAGCTATTTTTAGAAATCTCACATCGGTACCCTCTTTGCGTTCTGTCAAATCTGCTGTGAAAGTGTTTTTAAAATGAACATGTGCTGGGTCATCATCCAAGACTGTTATAACATGAAATATATGGCAGAATGTGGGTAAAACAGAACCAGAGACATACAATTCTTCCCCCAAGGAGTATAGTCACAAATTTAATAGACACATTACCTTTTTAACAAGCATCAGCAGCATGGAAGCATGTCCTCTGGAATGGTGGCCAAAGCATAAAGGGCCATATGAATGTTTATTATATCTGGCATGTAAATACCTTGCAATGCCAGCTACAAAAGTGCCCTGCAAACACCTGTTCTCACTTTTAGGTGACACTGTAAATAAGAAGCAGGCAGCGGTATCTCCCATCAATGTAAACAACCTTGTTTGTCTTAGCGATTGGCAGAATAAGAAGTACAACTGAGTGGACTTGTAAGCTCTATAGTTTTACACTGTTTTGTTTTTGAGTGCAGTTATGTAACCAAAAAAAATCTACATTTGTAAGTTACACTTTCATGATGAAGAGATTGCACTTCAGTACTTATATGAGGTGAATTGAAAAATGCTATTTATTTTGTTTATCATTTTTACAGTGTATATATTTGTAATAAAAAGTAATAATAGAAAGTGAGCACTGTGCACTTTGTATCTCTGTGTTGTAATAGAAATCAATATTGAACATGTAGAAAAACATTCAAAAATATTTAATAAATTTCAATTGGTATTCTATTGTTAAAAGTGCGACTAATCACGATAATTTTTTTAATCATGATTAATTTTTTGAGTTAATCGTGAGAGTTAACTGCGATTAATTGACAGGCCTAGTTATCATGCCTTTTTACTTGGAAAAAAATGCTAAAGTTTTAACATGTGCAGTTTTTATGACATTCATAAAACTGGATTTTGGTAAATGTGTGTGCATACTTGAATACTTTACATTGTACCTAGGTATTTCAAATTTCATGATTTGTAGGACTCAGGCTTCCTCCCAGAGTATACTGTAATCTATATTTAACAGATCAAGTCAAGTGAATATAAAATTCTGCAAATTTTGACTTTTGGTTTTGGCTTTGTGAAATATGTGGAAGTCAGTCAAATGCTGAGCATTCAAAAATATTCAATGGATATCAGAGTCATACCCCCATCCCCAGCATGAGGGGGAAAGATGTCAGAGGCATGCCATGTGTGAGGTTGGGTAAGTCAGGGGAAGGGAAAAGGCATGTGAGAGTGGAGCTTTGTTAACTCAAATCTCCACTGGAGGGACCTTTTGCTAGTGGGGAAAGTTAGAGCTGATCTTGTGTAGCTCTGAACTTGCATGGAGCTCAGTGGATGAGGATCAGGGAACCACATCTCACTTTGCAACCCCTCTTCTATACATGTGAACCTCTGGGAAGCATGGAGAATCTGCTGCAAAGTATCCAGTATTGGTATCCAAGCTTTGAAGGAGATCTCTTAATTCATTAGTAAGCTCATCAAATCTTGAAGACCAGTAGTGAAGTTTTACAAACACTAAAGAGCTCAGATATGGTAAAATCAAACTGAAGACCTATTATTTATGACATATTCACATCCTTTGTGTGGCAGTCTAGCTTTTGCCATAAATGGACTTGACAGAGGAAGCTAAGAATGGAAATGCAATCATAGTTTTTAATTTCATTGCTGTTGCGGGTTTAGTCAAACGCTTAGTATTATACTGTGTATGTTTATATTTAGTTGAATTATTATCAGGTCATGAAAGCTATTCTTCAAAATCTATTCTTCAAAATCCAAGAAGTATAATTGATCATACATCCTGACTTGTGAAAATCTGCACTTTTAGTGTGATTTCTTGGTGCAGAAGTTTAAACAACACATATTGGCAACAGTCAAAATCTCACAAAAGGCTGTATATGGCTCCTCTGGGAAGAGGCAGATAGAAGTAGGCTATCGGGACTAGAGGTAGTATCTGAGATTTCTACCTCCTCTTATATGTGCACTCTCAACCATTATCAGTGTAGCTAACCATGTTCAAGGATTTTTCAGGGTTCCCACCTCCACTAGGGCAGATATGACACAGGTGGAATCTTTGCTCTGTTTAAACGTACTAAGATTTCCAATATAAGGGCAGAGCAGGCAACTTGCCCACCTTAAGAATTTCATAGATCCCACTGTGCTACAGCAGCAACTGGTCCCTTCCACAGAGACAAATCTCTTTCATAAATTAATCATACAAAACGTTGGGTAGCTTTTGTAATATAACTAAAACAACAATAAATGGTTTTAAATCCCATAGCACCAGAAATCTTCTTGGTTTATTCTTAATCACAGTAGCAGTTCCTATAAAAGCAGACATTGATGGAGGCATTCATTTCTGCCACTAAAGGTAATGGACAGTTACAGAGAGGAAAATGCCTTTTTTATTTTTGAAAGGCTTGCCTTAGGGTGGTGTTTTTCTTAATGAGGTAAGGCAGAGTTTGTAGTTTGATTTGCTCTTCAATTTTTTCTTGATAAACTCTAATCTTTCTATAGCTTTCTTTCCTAGAATCTTCTTTAGAAGGATAAATAAAAATATTAACCTATGGCACATTGTTAGAATTTTAGTTGTCTGCGTGTGTGCATAATCATAGTTTGACCTAGAAAATTATCATAAGGATTAGGACATGTATTTTGTGAAAACGTTTGCTAACAAACAAGCAAAAAACTAGTATTAAACCCTACATAAAAATGCATCATTCATTGACTCCGAGGTAAATGAAGTTTAAAAAAATTAAAAAGTGCTAATTAATAGAAGTTAGCCTGTTGAAACCAGGTCAACACATATTGCTACTGGGATCTCTAAATTGAATCTGAAATGTTTAGGGTTGAGGACTGTCAACAAAATATATTAATGAACAATAATGTAATAATGTAACCCAGATTATGTTGTCAGTATTATCAGCTCTTAAAAATGAGCATGCATGATCCTTTTAGTATCTATAAATTCCTCTTTAAAAATTTCTTCAGAGCCACATCGAATTTAAATGTTCAAATAATTTTCTGCCTGATCAAAATATTTGCAATCTATTTTTATATTTATTTTTATGATCCCATTGAATTCAGTGGGATTACATGGATTTCAAATCAGATCAGAATTTAGTCCAATGCAGTTTATAAGAATATAAGAATGGCCCTAATGGGTCAGACCAAAGGTCCATCTAGCCCAGTATCTTTTCTTCCAACAGTGGCCAATGCCAGGCACCCCAGAGGGAATGAACAGAACAAGTAATGATCAAATGATTCATCCCCTGTCACCCATTCCCAGCTTCTGGCAAACAGAGGTTAGGGACACCATACCTGCCCATCCTGGCTTATAGCATTGATGGATCTATCCTCCATGAAGATCAATTAAAAGACCCCAATATGTATTATTTAAAAAACACCTGAGGGCTTTTAAAACAAATCTCATGAGTTTTTGAGACTTTATTCTTGATTTTTTTCCCATTTGTTTGGAGTTTGCAATACTGCAAAGAAATTATATGTTAATATGCCAAAGAGGCACACTGATAAACAGGAAGGGCATTCTTTTCTTCCTTTAGCAATAGCATACACATTTTATAATCTCCTGTAGGTATTTGAAAAATGCTACAATATAGTACTAAATCACAGCACTAAAACAATATTTAGAGCACATTAACCAACAGTCCAAATTGTATATGTTTAACTAGGAATAGTGTTTTCAGTATCTATAGGGAATAAAAGATGCTGTTTAGAAGCATCTTTGAAAGTTCATTAACATTCACAAAAAGACAACTAATGTAAAAAATACATTGTACATCACGGGGGCAGGACTGAGGGCCAGAAGCATAGCCCCGGGCATGGGGCCGCAGCTGGGGCCAGCAACCAGGAGTGGAGCTGGGTGGTATACCCTCCCCACCCCCTGTGGGGGTTGGCACGGCCCCAGCTGTGCCCCCCTGAATGGCTCTCTGCATCCCCCTGGGGGGGCATGCCCCAGTTTGGGGAACTCTGTTCTAGTGGTACTCCAACTGTGATTTTTTTTTAGCAAGTGGCATGGAAGAGAGAGGATATAGAGGGGTGGTGGGGTTTTTTGAGGAGGAGGGATTGGAAGGGAGGAGACGAAAGGATGGTGGTAAGAGAAGTACATATAGGATAGTAAAGGAGGAAACTGTTAAACAATTAAATGGGAGACAGAATCCTAAAACTGTAGGGCTGGAAAGGATCTTAAGAGGTTATTTAGTCCATGCCCCCAGGCACTGAGTTAGGACCGTCCTTGACTGGTGTTTGTCCAACATGTTCTTAAAAACTTCCAAAGACGGTAATTCTACAATCTTCTTTGGGAACCTATTCCAGTACTTAATTATCCTGATAGCTGGGGGAGCAGGGGATAGGATGGGGAGTGACGGATAGCTGCTGAGATTCAAAGGAGGGGAAAAGCAAGCTCCAGGCTGGGAAGGGAGGTCCTGGTAGTTACTACTGCTGTTTCTATGGCATTTCCTTGGTGGCTTGTACCCAGTTCCCTGTGATTCTCACCATACCCCATTCCTTGGGTGCCCCCCCTCACTCCCACCCATTACCAGGTGTTGATGCCCTGTCCTGTCCCCCACCCTGGTGGCTGGTGCATGAGCTCCTGTCTCTCCTGCAGACTGGGTGTCTCTGCCGGGACCAGTGGCTTAAAGGTGGGACTGAGCTGGGCCAGTCCTACCTGTTCCCTGGTGATGAGACCAATATTACGGTGGCTTCTCCAGCCCCTTCTCCAGATCCCACTCATTTCCAGCTTCACCTATGTGTAAAACATGGCTGAGTCTCACTCTCACCTATGTAAGATATCGGGGGACTAAACACGGGTTCCCCCCCGCAGTGTTTCCATTGCAGAAGTGTTAGCCTCCCTGGTTCTGCTGCTAGTGCTTATAGTTAAGTGTTCTAATAGCCAACCTAAATCTTCCTTGCTGCAAATTAAACCTATTACTTCTTGTCCTACCTTCCATGGACATCGAAAACACCATCCTCTTTAGAACAACCCTTAACACTCATGAAGTCTGTTATCAGGTCCCTGCTCAGTCTTCTTTTCTCAAGACTAAACATGCTCTATTTTTCCTTTTCCCATTGGTCAGGTTTTCTTAATCTGTTATCATTTTTGTAGCTCTCCTCTGGACTCTCTCTAGTTTGTCTGCATCTTCCTTAAAGTGTGGGGCCTAGAACTGGACACAGTATTCCAGTTGAGGCCTCACCAGTACTGAGTAGAGTGGGACAATTGCATCCTGTGTCTTGCATATAACATTTTTTTATACACTCTAGAATATTTGTCTTTTCACGATTGTGTTACACTGTTAACTCATGTTAACTCATACTCAGTTTGTAGCCTCCAGCAGTAGTCAGCCGTATTACTGCCTAGCCAGTTATTTCCCATTTGTGCATTTGATTTTTCCTTTCCAAATGTGGTTCTTTGCTCTAGTCTTTATTGACAAGTTGTGTTATGTTGTTTGAGAAATATTTCTGACATCAGGAATGGAAAGCTATGAAAGTGATTCACAGTGACAACACAAGGAATACCTGTTCCTCCTAAACTGCACTGACAGTTCTGTAGCTCGGGCTTCTGTAGCCCATCCATTCTTCACATGGTTTGGTGCAGTGTTCCTAGCTGGGAGCAGGGGGAGACGAGATCATCAGTGCTCACCGTGAAGGAAGTGAAATAACCCCAGCTCCCTAATTCCCTCTTTATTTCTCTTCATATAACTCACCTCATCCACAGTTACTCGCCATTTCCTCCTGCCAGGTAAAGTTCTCTCATCAGTCAGATACAATGAAAATGCTGAGGTCAGAGAGCTTTTGAGCTCCTGAAAGCCTGCTGCTGCTCCATAGCTGTTGTTCCCCAACTCTGTCTGCACCTTGCTGTCAAGAGCAGGACCTATCCCAAGAGAAAGTACTGGTGCTGCATTGCTCCACACATATGGCGAGGGGGACAGCCCTTGGGGCTATATATCTCAGAACAGCTTAATCCTCTGCCTCCAGGGGACCTTGCAGGCCCATATGCACTACTACTTCTCCCTTCCTTCTAGGTGTAGAATCTGCCATTGGGAATAGATGCCCCGTGCAAAAACTAATATAGAAGCTTTGAGCAAATAGGTAGAGCTCTGATAAAAACTTTATTTTCAGCAAGCTGAATAATATTTTGCAATTCTTTTGTTTTAATTAACAAAAGAAATGAATAAAAATGCATGTAAAATAACCAGCTTGTGGGCTGATGAACATTTTACCAAGAGGAGATTCTCCCTTTTGAGTTCTCTTTGTCAGTGTAGTTGAGAGAACAGGTGATCCAGAGTTGCTTGAGACAGAGAAAGAGAAGCAGGGAAACTTAATGTAGCAAGTGGTCTGTTCTCAGCTCCTTTCTTACTGACTGGATGGAGTGCAGCAGCTGTCCTGTATCCGCTAAGTGATTAGGTACTGGCACTTGATCCAAGTCTTCCTTTATATGATTATGCTTTTTTTAGTAATTCTCTGAGTACTCATCCAAATGAGACTTCCCTTTTTACATTACTACTACCCTTTTTGAGAATTTGTTCCCTCCTGCTCCTGATTTATCAGATCTGCAAACTTTTGAATTCTGAAACGAGTAAGAGTGATGGAAAACTAGTTTTATATATATTTTTATAAGTTTACATTGATTTGGAGCAGCAGGACACAGAGAAGAAAGACATAAACTTTATTTAAAAACTGGAGTTTTTTATTCACCTGAATAGCAATATCTTCCTTTTGATCTGCAGTTTATGTATTGATTATGCTTTCCCTGCCAAAAGGTTGGAAGAAGTGTCAGCTGCTGATTCAAAAGAACAAACAGCCAAGGGCTGGAATAATACATCTGTTTCATTTCCTCCTTCTCACTTTACCATATAGACAGACATCTGCTATTAGCTCTATTCTGAATCTGATTCTCTAAATTAGTTAGTGCTAAGTGTCCATAGGATGCAATGTTTCAGGTTTTGAAATCCATTTCTGTTCCACATTGGAATGGAAACAAAAGCTTCTAGCTGTTTTTGTGAGAACAGAATTGTGTAGAGGGCTCTGACGATAGAGAGAGAAAGACAGGGATTAGGGCAGTGGGCTGGAATGCAGAAGACCCATGGTTCAAGTCGCTGCTGTGGCTGATTTAGAGTGAGCTGGGATGAAGAACTCTCCATCAGACCACATAGGAACTGGAGCATAGGTCTCCCTTCTCCCAGGTAAGTACCTCAACTACCTGGCTATAGAGCATCAGAGCAAGTCTTTTTTTTTTTTCTGTACCATGGACCCCAAAACCTGCCTGACCAAATGTTTGTCAAAACTGATAATCTCCATGAAACAGCCCATTTTGTTGAGCATCTGATGAAGTGAGCTGTAGCTCACGAAAGCTTATGCTCAAATAAATTTGTAAGTCTCCAAGGTGCCTCAAGTCCTCCTTTTCTTTTTGTTGCTCTACTCAGCTTGACTTTATAAAATGTCTACTCCTGGTTATTCCATAGCTGGAATTCATATGAGGTCCTGAACGAGATCTGTTGGATCCAGAAAATGTTAAAAAACATTAAATATTGGCTGCATTAATGAATTAATTTTACAGACTGTAGGTTTGATAACATAAGGAATGAGGTAGCAACTGTATCCTGGGTTAATAAACTCCATGACTACTGGGTTCATTCCCCACAATATAGTTATTGCCATTTTAGCAGCAAACACTCTCAATGGCTCTTAGTAATATTGACATATCTAATAATTATTTGAGATGTAAGTGGAGTGAAAATTTTTCTTATTTAACTGAAAGAGAAGTTGATCAGTTTGGAAAAGCATGAGTGAAAAGTGAAATCAAAAACTTAACGTTTTTGTGTGTGGATCAGTGGTGAATTGAGTGGGTTCAGAGCACAGTTATTTGGATGTTGTTCATGTACTGAAAACTGTTATGTAGTTTAGGTAGGTTACCATATGGCATTCCTTTGTGCTGATTGGCTGAAACTGATAAATGATAGTGCTTGTAGCATAACGTAATGCTTCTCAACACATGTGTAGAACAAGGTCTAACACTTGCTTTTTGACAGGAGAGAATGGGGAGGAGATAGGTTCATTTCAATTGATGCAGAATGTGTGGGAAAGAATGTCTGACTATCCTGTGTTTTCCCATAGTTCTAAGGAATCTTTCTGGAGATTAATATTAGATGAATGTGTTTGGTTCTGGCCTAACAATCATTACCATGCTGTTGCTGCACTGAAAATGTAAGTAATAACTTGTTTCAGAGAAGTACTGCATTTTCACCCCAACCCACAATTTAAATTGAATCCAGGAATTAGACTTCTTAAAAATCAACAATGTTAATGTAACAGCAGACTAGGAGATCTCTGTGAATTTATCCAGTCATTTTTTTCTTTTGAAGAAACCTGTCAGAAAGTTTATAAATACAGATGAAGTACTATTCATGAATGAAGTTTTAGAATAGTGTACTACCAGGAAGGATTATAGTGAAACTAATATATGATGGTACGAATGTGAACCACAGCTACAGCCTATGTATTTTGTACCATAGGTATCTGTATAATACTCCTGGGGAAATTGTGTGCCAAGGTGCATGCATAGAATTTATGTCCCCCACAGATTTCTTTGCTTCCCCACAGAAAAATGACTTTCTGATGGGGAAGCAAAGGGAAGCTACTAGAGCAACACTCCCCAGCAGTATGTTTCAGGGGCATAGAGCAGCCAGCAGAGAGGTAAATCATTGTGGGGCATGAGGTGGGACTGGGGAAGACCCGGCTGGTGGCTACTAGCCTGTGCCAGGCTCAGCTGCTAGTCCTGGCTGGGCTGGGGAGGACAGGATTTCCTTGCATGGCATCCATGGCCCGGTCAGACACACCCTCAGATTTCTCCCCTGGCTGAAGGACCTCTGCAAACTTCCCCTACCTCCCCTGCTTCCTGTAACCATCGCTCCTCAGCTGCAGGGGGAGGGATCCCTGTGCAGGGAGCTGCTCCCCCATTCACCCAACTCCTGTGCATCCAGACCCTCACACACAGACCCTTCCGCCGAGCTTCACCCCCCGCACTCAGAACCCCCTCCGATGAACCCCACTCCCCCTGCACCTGAACCACCCCGACAAGCCACCCACACCCAGATCCCCACCCCACCTAACACCAACCAGCTGCATCTGGACCCCCACTGTGCTCCCCACACCCATGCTCCCCTGCCGAGCTCTATCTCTCCCATACCCAGCACCCCCTGCTGAGCCCCAACCACTTTCACCTGGACCCCCTGAAGAGTCACATTACTGTTGTACCAGAACCCCCCAAGAAGCCTCTGTGCATCCAGATCCCCCTGTACCCAGATCCCCCACTGAGCCATCTGCACCCAGATTGCCCCACACAGAACCATCTCAACCCATACCTGGCTCCCCCGACACTAATCCCCTCCACACTTGGATAATGCCTTGCTGAATCTGCCTGCCCACACCTGGTGCACCTGGCACAGAGGGGCAGGCCCCTGGGGTGTTTCTGGACAGGCCCAGTCCTTGTGCTGTGTCAGGGTTGGGTACAGCCTCACTGCTGAATCCATGTCCCACGGGGAGCTGTACAGTGAGCTACCACCACTGTTCAGCCAATGGTCTGTGCTCCCCAATGCCATTCTGGAGCCTCCACATTTATTTGACAAATAAAATTTGCAGAATTTTAAAATATTGTGCGTAGAATTTTTATTTTTTTGGTGTAGAATTTATCATTTTTTGGTACAGAATGCCCGTGGGAGTAATAAGAGCACATGCACATACCTGCAACTATCACCCATCTCAGAGGAAAATAACTAAAATACTTGGCAAAGCTAAAATACATAATTTATGTATGCCATGCTGCTCAAAGCGAAAGGTTGAGGGCACAATATATAACTGAAGGTTATAATTTTACCCTGTTTTTTGCAGTTACCTCTTAGACCAAATTTTTGTATTAATGTCATTAACTTTGTGAGGATTCCCTCCCCCCATTTTGGTTTCCCACATTTATTTACTGGGGAAAGACTCTAGGCTCTCTGAATTCCTATCATAATCTCTTATTTTGAAAACAAGGGAAGGCTCTTTGCATCTCTTTTCCTTCCCATCCCCCAGCACCAACAGTAGCATCTTTTTGAAATAGGGAAAGTCTTCAGGGGAATGTTCAGACTTCAGGAAAGAGGATCAGGTAGTATCTTTGGGGGAGAGATGGACTCTGTGAACTATCATATGCTCTGGAGGAGGTCTTTCTTTTGATCCTTCTGCAAGAAATGTCTTCAGATGAAAAGCTGGACTCTGCTCCTTGGTCAGGGGATGTCTGGGTCATTTCCTGTCTCCGCCAGAATACTTCAAAGCTGGTATCTCTCTATTCCAGGGGCCATCTGGACCAGCTCATTTCCCTATCAGTGGCCTGTCAGGGAGAAGTACAGGGTCAGAATATCCTAATCTTCTTGCTGCTAATATTATCCCATTGGCCACACTTTATGTCAGTAATGACATGAGGTGTCAACTATTGCTTCTGGAGTATTTACGAGATGAGAAAGCATGTTTAAGGCAATATTCCATGTGTATTTTTGGTCATATGACCAAGATTATAGGGGTTTTGCCGTAATTTAATTACTAAATTAAATATATATACTCTGTATTACCAATAACTTTGTATTATTAAAGATGAAAGAATTGTAAAAATCGAATTCACTTAATTTTTTTATACTTACTGTGTTTCTCTAACTTTGGAGATGAAAATAAGTAGTTAATTCCACTCTAGTTTCTAGACAGTTTCATGCTATTATAGTTCTGCAATATCTAATTTACTGCAGACACATGTTTATTATTATACTAAAGAACAAAACTATTTCCATGAAGGAAACATTTTTGTTGGTTTCAGGTTTGGAAAAAGCTTAAATTACATTTTTGGCCAAAATTGACCTGAAATTGTTTCTTTAATCAAAAAATGTGCTTTTAAAAAATCCCAAAGATATACATATTCCCATTTCTCTTACTTATGTTAAAAATCATGAAATATACCCATATTTTGTAATGCTGATACATGACTATATGTAGTATTATATATTTATTTTAGTAGAAATAACTCTAAGATTTATTAGAACAGGTTGAGAAGTATTGCAAAATTTCTGATAGGTTTATTTTTCAACCCGCTGTACTAAGATAGTCCATTAAAACTCGGTCAGTGTAATACTGCTAAACAGAAATAATAGCTGCAACAATGGAATTGATTATTTTGATGCCTGAGCTTGACACTGTTTCTCTGTGTCAGCTTTAAGGGGACACAACATTTATTTCAAACTGTCTGCAGAGAGGAAGCAGCATTTTTGCATCTTGTTTCATGAGACAGTTAACTTTGAGTTCTTAAGATCATTAATGGCTCCTATAAGTCTCTTTAACATTGTACTGAGCATGTATAGACTAATGCAGTAATCGATGCTAGCACTACACTGCAGAGATTTGTTTCGATGACAACAGCTCTTATGGGTTTGCTTGGTATCACTATTGTAGAATATTTACATGCAGAACAATCTAGTTTACAATCAGAACGCAAGGACCATAGGGACTTTCCTTTGCACTAAAGTGGATTTTTGATTGCATTATGGGTTTGCTACCGTTGCAAGCTGGACTTCGGCAATCTGCTAGTTGCCAGTTGTGCTTATTTATCCACTCTGTTGCTGATGCTGCTATGTTTGCTGTTTTTCTCCAGTTTCTACTCCACACGTTGCAGTCAGAGACAGGTAAACAATTGGTACTGTAGCACTGATATTATAGATGTATGTAAAATATTTCATAGATGCAGTTTGAGTGGGGAAAGGTCATGTCCTCAGCATGTAAAATATTAATTATAATTAATTTTCATCTTAAACAGAAAATAAGGAGCCATTTTGCTTTTAAGTCTGTTTTTCAGTTACATTCTTCTTTTAAAAGCATGTACAGTAAATATAATTTGGTACATTAGTGACATTATGTGGCATGATTTTTCAGACAAGAATGTGAATTTAGAAAATCCATACCAAAATTTAAATGCATTTCTGAAAAATAATAATAATCTCATTGATTCATAAATATATTGCATGTTGGAGAAGTCATGGATAAAGAATTCAGAAGACTGACCTTCAGGAAACTAATAGTTATTCAGATATATTATTTTTAGCTAATCTGTTTGGCAGAAGACAATTGATGTGTCTCCTGAATCATGCTGTGTTTAATAGATTTCATATTATTCATTTATTCAAAATGGAATGAGCTTCTATTTTTTTATGTTGTGTATAAAATACAATTTTAGAAAATAGCATACATGTAAAACAAAGGCACATTAATTTAATTCATGATTATGATAATTTAATAAGAAATTATTACTTATATAGCACCATATATATGCATCGTACATTATTAAACAGGGAAGGGCAGAGTCCATCTCCTAAAGAACTTACTGTCAAAATTAGGACAAGATTAGGAGTTGATAACTACACAGGTAAGGCTTAGAGAGGGAAATGTAAAAGTAAAGACAAAATGATCATACAGTTACTTAGGGTACGTGTATGCTGCAAAACAACCTCCAGTGCAGGGAGTCTCAAAGGCTGGTTTAATTGACTGGGATTTGTGAGACTTGCACTGCAGCTCTAAAAATAGCAGTGCAGATACTTTGGCTTGGGCCTTCGCCCGGGCTCTGAGATCCTCCCCCCCATGGGTTTCAGAACCCAGAGTCCAACCTGAGTGGGAACATCTACAGGGCCATTTTTAGTTCTGTAGTGTGAACCCTAGCCAGTTGACCTTGGGTCTGAGAGAAGTGATATAAAGGAGAAGATGGAGGACTAGTAGATGGGATCAGGAAGGGGATTTCAGGTATAATGGTTGCACAAAAAAAAGCATGGAGGAGGAAATGGAAGATCACACAGAGTTTTTCTTTTCTAAGATTTTAATCATGTTAATTAACATGTTAAAACAATTAAAAATCCTGCTGTGAAATCCCGGTCTTACTGAAATCAATGGAAATTTTGCCATTAACATCAATGGAGCCAGAATTTCACCCCAGTGTAGAAAAGCCCCAAAAGGACACTCAGATAAGCACCTTCAAGTATGGGATAGGAGATAAACAGTTATGTCAAAAGAGCCAAATTGTGGAGGGCCTTGAAGGGGAGAGAGAGAGAGGGTGTTGAATTTAATTTAGGATGCACTTGGGAGCCAGTACAAATTTTTGGTGAGTTGTTGGTTGGGAGCGGAGGGAAATACAGTTTCAGTGGTGGACAAAGTAAATATTTTTTTCAGGAGATGAGTTAGAGGTGAAAATAAGGCAAATTTCAGGAGGGCCAAAGAGGTAGAGATTGCAGTAGTCCAGGTGTGAGCTCATCAAAGCCTGTACAAGTAGTAGTGATGGAGAGGAATGTTCATATTTTGGAGATAAAATTGGCATGATTTAGTGACAGTGTCTATGTGTCAGTATACAGAGAGAGACAAGTTAAGAATGACCCAAATATTTAGTATCTGTAGGACAGGGATTATAGTGAAATTGTCAACAGTAAAGGAGGAAAGAGGTGGCATAACATGTATTTGGGCTAGTGGGTGGACATTAAAAAAGATGTGTCAGAGACAATCAGAGTTCTCAGTCTGAATGGGGGGAAAGGTGTGGAGAGGAAGACATAGGGATAATTAAAGTCATGTGAATGGATGAAATTGCCTAGGGTAGAGTTTAGAGGGTAAAATTTGAATGGAAGAGGTTGAACAGCAATCAAAACAGATGCTAAAGAAACAGTTTGAAGAAACAGCCATAATAAAGGTTAACGTGAAGGTTAGAAGTGGAGAGCAGCCCTTGGATGAGAACCTAACCTCTTCTCTGCCCCCTTTACTCCAGATAAACTGCTGAGAGCAGCATAAAGAGTCCTAAAAGCCCTATATCCAGCTGAGTAAGATCCCTTCAGTACAGGCAGTACAGGATACAGCCATAAGGCCCCCTCCCAAGGGCCTATATCAAGGCTTGGCATAAGAAGAGTGTGGTGACGGGGCTGGGAGGGGAGAGGGGCTGCACCAAGTTACACTGAGGGCCTCTGCTTGACCCTGGAGCTGCCCAGGATTGGGAGGGTTCAAAGGTGGTTTAAAGCCACTTTAGCTCCTACCCCACCTTCTGAGCTGAAGGTTCTATGTCATGCCTCATAGAGGTGTAACCCACACACTTCCCTGGGTGTGGTGCTCTGTCCCATCTAATGGTACTGAGACCACTTAGACCATGTAGAGAGAGATTAATGAGAGAGAATAATGAGTCTAGGATGGAAAAATCCCATGCACCGCTACAAGCTGGGGACTGATTGGCTAAGCAGCAGTTCTGCAGAAAAGGACCTGGGGATTACAGGTTTCAGAGTAGCAGCCGTGTTAGTCTGTATTTGCAAAAAGAAAAGGAGTACTTGTGGCACCTTAGAGACTAACAAATTTATTAGAGCATAAGCTTTCATGAGCTACAGCTCACTTCATCGGATGCATTTGGTGGAAAAAACAGAGGAGAGATTTATATACACACACACAGAGAACATGAAACAATGGGTTTATCATACACATTGTAAGGAGAGTGATCACTTAAGATAAGTCATCACCAACAGCAGGGGGGGAAGGAGGAAAACCTTTCATGGTGACAAGCAGGTAGGCTAATTCCAGCAGTTAACAAGAATATCAGAACATAAGCTTTCGTGAGCTACAGCTCACTTCATCGGATGCATTTGAAATGCATCCGATGAAGTGAGCTGTAGCTCACGAAAGCTTATGCTCTAATAAATTTGTTAGTCTCTAAGGTGCCACAAGTACTCCTTTTCTTTTTGAGAATACAGACTAACACGGCTGCTACTCTGAAACCTAAGAATATCAGAGGAACAGTGGGGGGTGGGGTGGGAGGGAGAAATACCCTGGGGAAATAGTTTTACTTTGTGTAATGACTCATCCATTCCCAGTCTCTATTCAAGCCTAAGTTAATTGTATCCAGTTTGCAAATTAATTCCAATTCAGCAGTCTCTCGTTGGAGTCTGTTTTTGAAGCTTTTTTGTTGAAGTATAGTATCATGTATAGGTCGGAGTATGAACAAGAGGCTACTAGGCAGCTCTCCAACACCACTTTCTACAAGCCATTACCCTCTGATCCCACTGAGAGTTACCAAAAGAAACTACAGCATTTGCTCAAGAAACTCCCTGAAAAAGCACAAGAACAAATCCGCACAGACACACCCCTGGAGCCCCGACCTGGGGTATTCTATCTGCTACCCAAGATCCATAAACCTGGAAATCCTGGACGCACCATCATCTCAGGCATTGGCACCCTGACAGCAGGATTGTCTGGCTATGTAGACTCCCTCCTCAGGCCGTTCGTTACCAGCACTCCCAGCTATCTTCGAGACACCACCGATTTCCTGAGGAAACTACAGTCCATTGGTGATCTTCCTAAAAACACCATCCTAGCCACTATGGATGTAGAAGCCCTCTACACCAACATTCCACACAAAGATGGACTACAAGCCGTCAGGAACAGTATCCCCGATACTGTCACGGCTAACCTGGTGGCAGAACTTTGTGACTTTGTCCTGACCCATAACTATTTCACATTTGGTGACAATGTATACCTTCAAATCAGCGGCACTGCGATGGGTACCCGCATGGCCCCACAGTATGCCAACATTTTTATGGCTGACTTAGAACAACGCTTCCTCAGCTCTCGTCCCCTAATGCCCCTACTCTACTTGCGCTACATTGATGACATCTTCATCATCTGGACCCATGGAAAAGAAGCTCTTGAGGAATTCCACCATGATTTCAACAATTTCCATCCCACCATCAACCTCAGCCTGGACCAGTCCACACAAGAGATCCACTTCCTGGACACTACAGTGCTAATAAGCGATGGTCACATAAACACCACCCTATATCGGAAACCTACTGACCGCTATTCCTACCTACATGCCTCTAGCTTTCATCCAGATCATACCACTCGATCCATTGTCTACAGCCAAGCGCTACGATATAACCGCATTTGCTCCAACCCCTCAGACAGAGACAAACACCTACAAGATCTCTATCATGCATTCCTACAACTACAATACCCACCTGCTGAAGTGAAGAAACAGATTGATAGAGCCAGAAGAGTACCCAGAAGTCACCTACTACAGGACAGGCCCAACAAAGAAAACAACAGAACGCCACTAGCCATCACCTTCAGCCCCCAACTAAAACCTCTCCAACGCATCATCAAGGATCTACAACCTATCCTGAAGGACGAGCCATCGCTCTCTCAGATCTTGGGAGACAGACCAGTCCTTGCTTACAGACAGCCCCCCAATCTGAAGCAAATAGTCACCAGCAACCACACACCACACAACAGAACCACTAACCCAGGAACCTATCCTTGCAACAAAGCCCGTTGCCAACTCTGTCCACACATCTATTCAGGGGATACCATCATAGGGCCTAATCACATGAGCCACACTATCAGAGGCTCGTTCACCTGCGCATCTACCAATGTGATATATGCCATCATGTGCCAGCAATGCCCCTCTGCCATGTACATTGGCCAAACTGGACAGTCTCTACGTAAAAGAATGAATGGACACAAATCAGACGTCAAGAATTATAACATTCAAAAACCAGTTGGAGAACACTTCAATCTCTCTGGTCACTCGATCACAGACCTAAGAGTGGCTATACTTCAACAAAAAAGCTTCAAAAACAGACTCCAACGAGAGACTGCTGAATTGGAATTAATTTGCAAACTGGATACAATTAACTTAGGCTTGAATAGAGACTGGGAATGGATGAGTCATTACACAAAGTAAAACTATTTCCCCAGGGTATTTCTCCCTCCCACCCCACCCCCCACTGTTCCTCTGATATTCTTGTTAACTGCTGGAATTAGCCTACCTGCTTGTCACCATGAAAGGTTTTCCTCCTTCCCCCCCCGCTGTTGGTGATGACTTATCTTAAGTGATCACTTTCCTTACAGTGTGTATGATAAACCCATTGTTTCATGTTCTCTGTGTGTGTGTATATAAATCTCTCCTCTGTTTTTTCCACCAAATGCATCCGATGAAGTGAGCTGTAGCTCACGAAAGCTTATGCTCTAATAAATTTGTTAGTCTCTAAGGTGCCACAAGTACTCCTTTTCTTTCTGGGGATTACAGTGGATGAGAAGCTGGATATCAGTCAACAATGTGCCCTTGTTGCCAAGAAGGCTAACGGCATATTGGGCTGCATTAGTAGGAGCATTGCTAGCAGATCGAGGGAAGTGAATATTCCCCTATATTTGGCACTGGTGAGGCTACATCTGGAGTATTGCGTTCAGTTTGGGGCCCCCCACTTCAGAAAGGATGTGGACAAATTGGAGAGTCCAGTGGAGGGCAACAAAATTGATTAGGAGCTAGGGGACCTGACTTACAAAGAGAGGCTGAGGAAACTGGGCTTGTTTAGTCTGCAGAAGAGAAGAGTGAGGGGGGATTTGATAGCAGCCTTCAACTACCTGAAGGGGGTTTCCAAAGAGGATGGAGCTCGGCTGTTCTCAGTGGTGGCAGATGACAGAACAAAGAGCAATGCAGTGGGGGAGGTCTAGGTTGGATATTAGGAAACACTATTTCACTCGGAGGGTGGTGAAGCACTGTAATGGGTTACCTAGGTAGGTGGTGGAATCTCCATTCTTAGAGGTTTTTAAGGCCCGGCTTGACAAAGCCCTGGCTGGGATGATTTAGTTGGTGTTGATCCTGCCTTGAGCAGTAGGTTGGATTAGATAACCTTCTGAGGTTTCTTCCAACCGTAATCTTCTATGATTCTGTGCTCTATAGCCTTAGCTAAGGGCCCTGTGGCTTTTAGTGCATGCAGTAAAGGCTTATGCATTTAGCTCCAGAGGTCCCAGGTTCGATCCTACCAACCGATGACCAGCGTCTATCGGTGTTACGGAGGCATAGGGCAGAATCTCACCCCTTCAGATCTGACCAATAAATGGTCATTGGATGAAATCTTGAACAAGGGCAGGTGAAGTGAAGTAAAAGAAATGGAAGCCGGATTGTAGGAGATCAAAAAGATAGTAAGAGAAGGGAACAGGAATACCCAGCGTCTTTGAGAGTTTAGCAGTGAAGAGAGAGAAGGAGATGGGGATTGCATTTAGAGAGGGAGATGGATTAAGAGTTAGTGATTGATGTTAGCAGAGACAAGTGTGTATTTTGCCAGAGGAGAGAAAGTGATTGAGGTCATGGGAGAGGAGTCAGCATTAGGAAAGGAGCAGAGAAGATCAGGAGGTAGGATGGGATAGGATCAAGAAAGCAGATTGAAGGGGATGGTGGTTAAGAGAAGCTTGCACACTTCAGAGTCAGATACCAGGATAAAGCAGAGAAGAGTGAGAGGCATGGACAAAAGGGGTTTGAAGAGAACCTAGAAGGGAGTTCACGCTGAGTGGTATCCATTATAACTTTTGAAAAAAATCGACAAGATCCTGGGAAGTGATGGAAATGGAGGAAGCAGCTGGGAAAGGGCTTAAGAAAACAGAGGGGAAGAGGTGATGAGGGTTGTGGGCAAGAGACCCAATATAAAGTTTTTTTTGTCAAGGAAGATGGCCAGGCTAAATGAAAATGCCTCGACCCAGATCCTGGTGTGGATTTGCAGAGACTGTGGCCTGTATTTCCTACTCACAGAAAGACAGGCTGGGGGACCATACAGTGTGAGATGTGCCTGCTGGTGGAATCTCTCAGGAAGCAGGTGGGAGAGCTATAGGAGGAGGTGGCTAGGCTGAGGATCATTCATGCACACGAGGAATTCCTTGACAATATTCATATGGAGACTTCCAAAGCTGAGGACACTATCCAGCTAGAGAGGACTGCTGTCATGCCACCGGGGGAGGAGGATAAGACTCTGGTACAGGGGGGACACTGGCTGCTGGTTACTTCTGGCAGCAGGCATTGCTCCAACCTTACTCCCAACCCACCCACCATGGTGATGGAAAACTGATATGCTGCCCTGGCAATGAGCGATGAGGAATCACCCCCAAAGGTGGAGGAGCAGAAACCATGTACCCCCAAGGCTGGGAAAATCACAGCCACCACTCCCAGGAGGAAACGTAGGTTAGTGGTAGTTAGAGACTCTCTTCTGAGGGGGACGGAGGCACCCATCTGTCGCCCTGACATGGCATCCTGGGAGATATGCTGCCTGCCAGGGGCCTGTATCTGAGATGTTACAGATGGATTGTTGAGGATCATCTGGCCCTCTGACTACTAACCCATGCTACTCATCCATGTGGGCACTAATGATATGTGAGGTATGACCCTCAGCAGATCATAAGTGACTACAGGGCTCTGGGAGTAAGGGTGAGGGAGTTGGGAGCACAGGTAGTGTTCTCTTCAGTCTTTCCCATCAAGGGTAGGGGCCTCAGGAGAGACAGATGCATCCTGGAGGTGAATGCGTGGCTGCAAGGATGGTGTCGCAGGAGGGCTTGAGTGTCCTTGACCACAGGGTGCCGTTCCAGGAAGAAGGACTGCTAAACAGAGATGGAGCCACCTATCGAGGAATGGGAAGAGCATATTTGGCTACAGACTGGCTAAACTAGTGAGGAGGGCTTTAAACTAGATTCGACAGGGCAGGTGACCAAAGCCCACAGGTAAGTAAAAAAAAAGGAGACCTGGGAGAAGGGTCGGAATCTGGGGGAAGCATGGGCTGTTATAGCAGAAATAAGGAAAAATAAGACAAAAGGAAAAGACAAGACAAAACTGGGGGGGGGTAAAAATCAAATCAGTATCTTAGATGTCTGTATACTTACGTGAGAAGTATGGGGAATAAGCAAGAAGAATTCAAAATGCTAGTAAATAAACACAACTATGACATAGTTGGCACCACGGAGACTTGGTGGGTTAATACACATGACTGGAATATTGGTATAGAAGGATACAGCTTGCTCAGGAAGGACAGGCAGGGAAAAAAGGGAGGAAGTGTTGGGTTATATATAAAAAATGTACACACTTGAACTGAGGTTGAGATGGAAATAGGAGACAGACTTGTTGAAAGTCTCTGGGTAAGGATAAAAGGATAAAAGGGGTAAAAAACAAGGGTGATGTCATGGTAGGGGTCTACTACAGATCACCAAGCCAAGAAGAAGAGATGGATGAGGTTTTTTTTTAAAACAACTAACAAAATCTTCCAAAGCACAGGACTTTGTGGTGATGTGGGACTTCAACCAGTGGTGAGCTGAAGCCGGTTCGCACCGGTTCGCTGGAACCGGTTGTTAAATTTAGCAGCCCTTTTAGAACTGGTGGTCCCCCAAGGGACCACCAGTTCTAAAAGGGCTGCTAAATTTAACAACCAGCCAAAAGTTGTGCCTTAGGCACCGACTGCATGGGTGCTCCGGGGCTGAAGCACCTACAGGGAAAATTTGGTGGGTGCAGAGCCCCCACCGGCAGCTCCCTGCCCCGCGCCCGGTCCCATCTCACCTCCGTTCCGCCTCCACCTCTGCCCCTGAGTTACTCTCCGCCCATCTCTGCTTTTTCTCCCCCGGCTTCCCGTGAATCAGCTGTTCGCGCGGGAAGCCTGAGAAGGCTGAGAAGCAAGCAGTGGCTTCGCTCTCAGGCCCAAGAAGGCGGAGCGGAGGAGAGCTGGGGCAGGGGGGTGTGAGGAGGACCGCCCGCGCTGCAGCAGGTAACCCAGAGGGGTGGGAGTGTGCAGGGGAACCGCTCCCCACCCCAGCTCACCTCTGCCTCCTTGGGCCTGAGCGCGAAGCCGCCGCTTACTTCTCAGCCCTCCCAGGCTTCCCACGCAAACAGCTGATTCAGGGGAAGCCGGGGGGTGGGGAGGCGGCAGAGAAGCAGAGTGGGGCGGCGCGTTCAGGGGTGGAGGCGGAGGTGAGGGGAGCTGGGGCTGGGCACAGGGCAGGGTGGGGAGCTGCCGGTGGGGGGCTCTGCACCCACCAAATTTTCCCAGTAGGTACTCCAGCCCCAGAGCATCCACGGAGTTGGTGCCTAAGGTGCCACTTTTGATATGATCAGTGGGGGGCACGGCCTCTCCCCCTGCTCCCCACTAGCTATGCTACCCTGCCCCTAGGATCCAGAAGGACCTGCCGGATGCTTCCTGGGAGCTGCCCCAGGAAGGCAATGCCAGGACTCCCCACCTCGCCCCCCGGCAGGTCCCTCTGGCTCTTAGGGGAGGGGTGGGCACCCACTACAGTGGCCTACGAGACCCTCCTGCCTGGTTCTGGGGGCAGTCAGGGGACGGGGGGGTGGATGGGGCAGCGGTCTGGTGGGGGGCATCAAGGAACGTGGGGGCTGGATGGAGCAGGAGTCCTGGGGTTGGGCATGACCCCCTCGTGGGGTGAGGAGGGAACAGGTTGTTAAGATTTTGGCAGCTCATCACTGACTTCAACTACCCAGACATCTGCTGGGAAAATAACACAGCAGGGCACAGATTTTCCAGCAAGTTCTTAGAATGTATTGGAGATTTTTTTTATTTCAGAAGGTGGAGTAAGGTACTGGGGGGAGGCTGTTCTAGATTTGATTTTGACAAATAGAGAGGAACTGGTTGAGAATTTGAAAGGGGAAGGCAACTTGGGTGAAGGTGATCATGAAATGGTAGAGTTCATGATTCTAAGGAATGGTAGGAGGGAGAACAGCACAATAAAAACAATGGATTTCAAGAAGGCAGACTTTAGCAAACTCTGGGAGTTGATAGGTAAAATCCCCTGGGAAGCAAGTCTAAGGGGAAAAACAACTGGAGACAGTTGGCAGTTTTTCAAAGACACATTATTAAGGGCACAAGAGCAAACTATCCCACTGCATAGGAAAGATAGGAAATATGGCAAGAGACCACCCTGTCTAACCAGAAGATCTTCAATGATCTAAAACTCAAAAAGAGTCCTACAAAAAGTGGAAACTAGGTCAAATTGCAAAGGATGAATATAAACAAATAACACAAGTATGTAGGGACAAAATTAGAAAAGCCAAGGCACAAAACGAGATCAGACTAGCTAGGGACATAAAAGGAAACAAGAAAACATTCTACAAATACATTAGAAGCAAGAGGAAGACCCAGGACAGAGTAGGCCCGTTACTCAATGAGGGGAGAAAGACAATAACCAAAAATGTGGAAATGGCAGAGGTACTTAATGACTTCTTTGTTTCGGTTTTTACCAAGAAGGTTGGTGGCGATTGGCTGTCTAACATAGTGAATGCCAGTGAAAATGAGATAGGTTCAGAGTCTAAAATAGGGAAAGATCAAGTCAAAAATTACTTAGACAAGTCAGATGTCTTCAAATCTCCAGGACCTGATGAAATGCGGCTTAGAATACTCAAGGAGCTGACTAAGGAGATATCGGAGCCATGAGCAATTATCTTTGAAAAGTCATGGAAGACAAGAGACATTCCAGAAGACTGGAAAAGGGCAAATATAGTGCCCATCTATAAAAAGGGAAATAAGGACAATCCGGGTAATTATAGACCAGTCAGCTTAACTTCTGTACCCGGAAAGATAATGGAGAAAATAATTAAGCAATCAATTTGCAAACACCTGGAAGATAATAAGGTGATAAATAATCATCAGCATGGATTTGTCAAGAACAAATCATGTCACATCAACCTGATTGCTTTATTTGATAGGGTATCAAGCCCTGTTAGGGAGAAGGTGGTAGGTGTGGTATACCTTGACCTTTAGTATGGCTTTTGATACTGTCTTGCATGACCTTCTCATAAACAAACTAGGGAAATACAACCTAGGTGGAGCAACTTTAAGGTGGGTGCATAACTGGTTGGAAAATCATTCCCAGAGAGTAGTTATCAGTGGTTCACAGTCATGCTGGAAGGGCATAATGAGTGGGGTCCCGCAGGGATTGGTTCTGGGTCTGTTTCTTTTCAATATCTTCATCAATGATTTATATAATGGCATAGAGAGTACACTTATAAAGTTTGCGGATGATACCAAGCTGGGAGGCATTGCAAGTGCTTTGGAGGATAGGATTAAAATTCAAAATGCTCTGGACAAACTGGAGAAATGGTCTGAAGTAAATAGGGTGAAATTCAATAAGGACAAGAAGCAATGGGCTTAAATTGCAGCAAGGGCAGTTTAGGTTGGACATTAGGAAAAACTTCCTAACTATCAGAGTGGTTAAGCACTGGAATAAATTGGCTAGGGAGGTTGTGGAATCTCCATCATTGGGGATTTTTAAGAGCAGGTTGGACAAACACCGGTCAGGGATGGTCTAGATAATACTTAGTCCTTCCTTGAATGCAGGGGACTGGACTAGATGACCTCTCAAGGTCCCTTCCAGTTCTATGATTCTATGAAAAGAATTCATTTCATAGTGGAGAAAATTCACAGTCTCTGGATTTTTTAACAGAGAGGTTTTAAGGTGTGGTAGCTGGCTAGTCAGATGGTGCAGATAAAATTATTTTAACTGTATTCCTAATACTAGTTTTCTATATAAGCAACTGCCTATTTGCCAGAGGGGTCATCACAAATGGGAGGTGATAGTCTCTGTAACTGTGATGGGCGGGGAGGTACTCCTGCTGATCATGAAGGAGGGGAAGTGTCCATGAGATAATCTTTGTACTAAAGTATATTCTGATCTACGGAAAAGTATAAGAACCCCTTTTCTAATACAAGGAGTTCAGGAGTCTAATGAAATCCAGTAGAAAACAACTTGTGCTAAAAGCTTATCAATACATGAAGGTCCATATGAAATTCTTGTCAGAAGTCTTTATATATATATTGTGTGTGTGTCCATGGTTCTTACAAAGCTCTCTCACCCAAAGATTTACAGTGGTTGCTGCAAAAAAGTTGATGTTTTCTAACAGTGCCATACAGTAGTGGTGTATCTGAGGGCTTATCTAGTCAGGGACACTCAGAAAATTTAATCCAAATTAACTAAAGATTAATTAAAAGTGGATTAGTTAGACTGCATTTAACTCCTATGTGGACACTCTCATTCAGAATTAAAATGACCTTAATTCAGTTTAGTTTAATTGTCCATGCGAGGGATGAACGAATCCATTATAAATGGAAACCTTTAAAATAAGCCAAATTAAAGTAATTTTGATTCTGAATGAAAGGAGGTTTAATGTAAGAGGTTCATGTTCTGAAAATGGGTTTCCACTTTAAATCCACATTACATTCACACCGTTAGCTAATTTGATTAACTTTCCTGAGTGCTCCTGGGTAGACAAATGCTTAGATACAACAATTGTTACCAATGCTAAAAATAGTTGAGTTAACTTCTAATGGCAACCACTATACTTCAAGCAATGTCTATCTAAGTTTTCTTTGCCAAAAGACCTGGACACAGGTTGCCAACAATACCTTGCATTGTGGGGTCCCACATACCTGGGTACATTGACAAGGGTTCCTGAGATAGATGGCTGTACTGTAGCCACAGAATACTACATTGTTCAAAGAAGGAAGTTGCAAACCTTTGAAAGGCTTCCACCATAATGGGTGTACACATGCTATGGTAGTGAGGTGATATTCTCTATTGGTTGCAATAAGGGTTCAAGCTGGAAAACGATTTATTTTTAATCCCCTTTGCCCTGCAGTTTTCCTCTTCAGTAGGTGGCTTTCCAAAGAGCTTACACTTGCCTGCAAGTGTGGGGAGATGTTGGTAAGCAGCCACTGTCACTTTATAGAGAGCAGAAGGGACTGCAGAAAGTACTTACACATTCATATGATGTGAGGTACTGATACTGGAAGTGTTCATCCTAAGGATGCTCCTTAGATCTTCCTTAAGGAATTGGTGACTGAATTTGGCCATGCTTAAGTATTTTTGGTTCATATGAATGGGCCACAACAATTTTGTTACTAACCTGCTTTGATATTATTATTTATTAGCTGTATTGTGCCAAGCGCTTTATATGTACAGATACATATAAAAAGCATCTCCCAAGAACTTACTATGTAAATAGAGCATTACAGATAATGAGGTGAAACAAAAGCAAAGTGCTAAAATTGTTGTAGTTGTTGTTTCCATGTTATATATATAAAAAAACCCAACAAAACACAGTTTGTTCCTATTACAGTGTGAACTAAGGAATCTTACACCTTCTTCATGCTCCTTTTGTTTAACATAGTGTTAATTTTAATCTTATCTTCCTCTTTCATTCAGTTTTACTCTAGTCCAACCCTTCTTTTTCCTGGTGTCAGTCCTGTCATTTCTTAATACCTTTCTCATCTCCAATCCACACCTACTGCAGTTACTTCATTCTATTATAAGTGAGAAAGAAAGAGCCAGTCAGATGAGATCCACTGGTACCAGGTGATTCAGTATAGTTTACAGGGGTCAAAGTCCAGGTTCACGAGTGAGGTCTCAGCCTCTCCTGCCCTCAGCAACAAAGCAGCTTCTGTTGCTGCTCCTCACTGATGGTAGATGAAGTCTGCTGTGACCAGGGGAAAGGAAGGGGCTTCATAAGCTCATACACTTCCTCCTCCTGTCACTGTCTGGTGGTAGTGAGAGCATTTCTGCTAGTTCAAGAGTCTGGGGAGATCCAAGTCTCATGATTCTCCTGCTTCCAACTGCAGCAGGATGACAACAGCTACTGCTTTCTGATAGTTCAATTGAGCAACACAGGTATACAGACTGATTCTTATGGCCTGCCCACCTATAGGTAGGGCCCTACCAAATTCACAGTCCATATTGGTCAATTTCACGGTCATAGGATTAAAAAAATCATAATTTCACAGTGTTGTAATTGTAAGTGTCTTGATCCAAAAAGGAGTTGTGGCGAGGTCACAAGATTATTGCTGGGGGGTTGTGGTACTGCTACCCTTACTTCTCAGCTGCTGCTGACAGCAGCGCTGCCTTCAGAGCTGAGCATCTGGAGAGTGGCAGCTGCTGGCTGGGATCCAAGCTCTGAAGGCAGAGATGCTGCCAGCAGCAGCGTAGAAGTAAGCATGGCATGATATGGTATTGCTACCCTTAGTTCTGTGCTCTTGCCTGCAGAGCTGGGCCATCAGTCAGCAGCCGCCCCTCTCCAGCCACCCAGTTCTGAAGGCAATGCAGAAGTAAGGGTGGCAATAATGTGACCCCCACCCCAAATTAACCTTGCGACTTCTCTGTAGCTCCCTTTTGGGTCAGGACCCCCAATTTGAGAAACACTGGTCTTCCCCATGAAATCTGTATAGTATAGCGTAAAAGCATATGAAAGGCCACATTACACCGGGGGGACACCAGATTTCCCGGTCTGTGATGCGTTTTTCATGGCCGTGAATTTGGTAGGGCTCTACCTATAGGAGCAACATCTCTTGTTGCTCACCATGCAGATCTCATGTTGCAGTTAGGAGGTTGTCATTAATAGTCCTCAGAGCTGGGAAGAAGACTTGCCCAATTGTCTGGCTCGTGTCACTCCTGTTAGAAAAGAGACATTAATAAACTTGATGCACACTGACATTGGGATCAACTGTTATCTATTGATTCACAGGCACGTGATGTTTTCTCCCTAAGGGAGATTGACTGTTCAAACAGAGCATACTGTTTTGTTTAGTGGGAGCTGAATCTCTGAAAAGCTGCTTACTGGAGCTCAAGTGAGCCTTATGAAAAATCCAGACTCAGGGATGTGTGTTTCTGTGAGATTAGGCAGAAATAGTTTCAAAATGGTTTTAGCTTTTCTCCTCTTTAAAACTTTGAAATAGTTCTAAAATCTGTTTATGAAATCCCTTTGTATATACTTATCTCTGTTGAAATTTTTGTCTGCATTAGAGATGTACCTAAACCATTAAGTTTTGGTCTGGAGTTTGAGGAGAATTTGCTTTAAATTTGGGATGTTTGTAATTGGAATACCAATATACTCTTTAAATTTTAAATATTGCTAAACTACTTTTTAATATAAAATATAATGTACAGTAATATGAAGAATTACTAAAATGTAAAAGGTGCACATGAATATTTTCCTGCACAAAAATCTTTATTAAAAGACAAAATTGAAAATGTCTTAACATTTACTGCAGTTGGCACCCACTCCTCCATTTTAAGCCTTCCAATAATACTCTTATTTTTAAAAAAATATCCAAATATCTTGCAAATGCCACTTCTGTTTTACCCCAAAGTTGCAAAACATTGTCTATTATTGTAAAATGTGTCTTGACAAATTTCAATTAGCTCTGCTTGGTTTTATGAGATTTGGAAGGTGGGGAGTGAACACTGTCTGTGTAAACTCGAAAGCTTGTCTCTCTCTCATCCACAGAAGTTGGTCCAATAAAAGATTTTACCTCACACACCTTGTCTCTCTAAAGCTAGTCCTGTTACTCATGAAGACTCTGCTTGTGAGGGAAGATGGCAAACCACCTGATGTTTGAGTTTCTTTGTGTTGATAGTGAGTTTGTGGTAATTTTCTGTGTAGCAGTCTGAAGGATGTGGATACAGTTTTCCTTCATTTTGCACAAAAGAGCTGTAGAACATTTTCAGAATTGCTCTCGCATTTCAGCTTTGCAATTCAGATAAACCCATCATTTTTGCTATTTACCTCAGATCTGCCCTGCTGATTTAATGGAAGGGCTTCACCCCAAATGGTAAAATTTGCTGATAGTATGGTCATAACATATTATTAGGGAAACATATTTGAAGGAGTCACTACTTTGTTGCTGAAGATATCCGTTATCCTTATTTTGAAGGGATCTTTTCCGTAACAACCAGTCTTAGATACTAATAAATCAAATGGGATATATCGTAGTGCTGGGAGTTGGAAGGGATAGGATTGGGTGTTATAATTAAATGAGGATAGTCAGTTTTGTTTATTTCCATATTCTGATTGAAGACTGGGGCATATACTATTCATCAAATATTCTATCAATTTATTCCAGTTAAACTGATAAAATTACAAATCAACTCTATCTCCCATAGACCAGTAATATTAATTACACAGTAGAAAAGATAATAACAGAGAATATATTTTGTCATTGACAGGACACAGCATTTTGAATTTTTTTTCAGGAAGTAGATTTTGATGAGTATGCATTTATCTGTTTCATTCCATCATTAATCATAGGTAAAATATGAGTTGTAATGTAATGTATTTTTATCATATACCTAAGAGTAAGTCATAATCATTGATCATTAATTCCTTGACATTTTTTGTAATGTAGAAAAATCTCCAGCACAACTTTTTAATATGCTTATTTTCAAAGTACATCATTTGTTTGAATTGCTCCATGGTTTTACATTTGGATGGGTGTTTTAAAAATCTGTTTTAAAGTAGTAGTTAAAGCTTTCCTATAAGTTACTCATTTGGTAATTAGAAACATGTTCTTTTGTAAACTTCCTGAAATTGTTCTTGTTGCTTTACAATTTTTGCTAACGGAGACAGCAATAAGAGAGTAAAGGCGCGCGCGCGCACACACACACACACACAACAATAAGAAGAAAAATGTCATTGTGTATATGTAACCAAAATTTTTTTTTGGTTCATGGGACCCAGGGATCTGGGGGTCACAGTGGATCACAAGCTAAATATGAGTCAACAGTGTAACACTATTGTAAAAATAAGCAAACATAATTCTGGGATTAGCAGGAGTGTTGTAAGCAAGACACAAGAACATAAGAATTACATGGGTTTTAAATCAGATCAGAACTTAGTCCAATGCAGGTTATAAGAACATAAGAACGGCCATAATGGGTCAGACCAAAGGTCCATCAACTCCAGTATCCTGTCTTGCAACAGTGGACAATGCCAGGTGCCCCAGAGAGAATGAACGGACAGGCTAATGATCAAATGATTCATCCCCTGTCACCTATTCCCATCTTCTGGCAAACAGAGGCTAGGGACACCGTACCTGCCCATCCTGGCTAATAGCCATTGATGGACCTATCCTCCATGAACTTATCTAGTTCTTTTTTTAACCCTGTTATAGTCTTGGCCTTCACAACATTCTCTGGCAAGGAGTTCTATGGGTTGACTGTGCGTTGTGTGAAAGAATACTTCCTTTTATTTGTTTTAAACCTGCTGCCTATTAATTTCATTTGGTGACCCTTAGTTCTTGTGTCATGAGTAGTAAACAACACTTCCTTATCTACATTCTCTACACCAGTGATGATTTTATAGACCTCTATAATATCTCCCCTTAGCCGTCTCTTTTCCAAGATCAAAAGTCGCAGAATTATTAATCTCTCCTCATACAGAAGCCATTCCATACCCCTAATAATTTTTGTTGCCCTTTTCTGAACCTTTTCCAATTCCAGTATATCTTTTTTGAGATGGGGCAACAACATCTGCCCACAGTATTCAAGATGTCGGCGTACCATAGATTTATATAGAGGCAACATGATATTTTCTGTCCCCTTCTTAATAATTCCCAGCATTCTGTTCGCTTTTTTGACTGCTGCTGCAAATTGAGTGGATGTTTTCAGATAATTATCCACAATGACTCCAAGATCTCTTTCTTGAGTGGTAACAGCTAATTTAGACCCCATCATTTTATATGCATAGTTGGGATTATGCATTACATTACAGTGTGCATTACTTTGCATTTATCAACATTACATTTCATCTGCCATTTTGTTGCCCAGTCACCCAGTTTTGAGATATCCTTTTGTACCTCTTCACTCTGTCTGGGTCTTAACTATCTTGAATAGTTTTGTATCATCCGCAAATTTTGCCACCTCACTGTTATCCTTTTTTCCAGATCATTTATGAATATGTTGACTAGGACTGGTCCCAGAACAGACCCCTCTGGGACACCACTATTTATCTCTCTCCATTCTGAAAACTGACTATTTATACCTAGACTTGTTTCCTATCTTTTAACCAGTTACCAATCCATGAGATCACCTTCCCTCTTATCCCATGGCAGCTTACTTTGCGTAAGAGCCTTTGTTGAGGGACCTTGTCAAAGGCTTTCTGAAATTCTAAGTATACTAACTATATCCACTGGCTCCCCCTGGTCCACATGCTTATATAACCCCTCAAAGAATTCTACTAGATTGGTGAGGCATGATTTCCTTTTACTAAAACCATGTTGACTCTTCCTCAACAAATTATGTTCATCTATATGTCTGACAATATTATTCTTTATTATCGTTTCAATCAGTTTGCCCAGTACTGAAGTCAGGCTTACAGGCATGTAATTGCCGGGATCACCTCTGGAGCCCTTTTTAAAAATTGGCGTCACATTAGCTATCCTCCAGTCATCTGGTACAGAAGCTGATTTAAATGATAGGTTACAAACCACAGTTCTGCAATTTCACATTTGAGTTCCTTCAGAACTCTTGGGTGAATACCATCTGGTCCTGGTGACTTATTGCTGTTTAATTTATCAGTTTGTTCCAAAACTTCCTCTAATGATACCTCAATCTGGGACAGTTCCTCAGATCTGTTACCTAAAAAGAATGACTCAGGTTTGGGAATCTCCCTCACATCCACAGCTGTGAAGACCGATGCAAAGAATTCATTTAGTTTCTCCACAATGGCCTTATTGTCCTTAAGTGCACCTTTAGCACCTCGATCGTCCAGTGGCCTCACTGGTTGTTTAGCAGGCTTCCTGTTTCTAATGTGCTTAAAAAAAAAGTTGCTATTACTTTTTGAGTCTTTGGCTAACTGTTCCTCAGATTCTTTTTTGGCCTTCCTAATTGTATTTTTACATTTCATTTGCCAGTGTTTATGCTCTTTTCTATTTTCCTCACTAGGATTTAATTTCCACTTTTTAAAAGATGCCTTTTTGCTCTCACAGTTTCTTTTATTTTATTGTTTAGCCACAGTGGCACTTTTTTGTTCTCTTACTATATTTTTTAATTTGGGGTATACATTTAAGTTGAGCCTCCATTATGGTGTCTTTAAAAAGTTTTCACATAACTTGCACAGATCTCACTTTTGGCACTGTACCCTTTAATTTCTGTTTAACTAACCTCCTCATTTTTCTGTAGTTCCCCTTTCTGAAATTAAATGCTACAGTGTTGGGCTGCTGCGGTGTTTTTCCTGCCACAGGGATATTAAATTTAATTATATTATGGTCACTATTACCAGGTGGTCCAGCTATATTCACCTCTTGGACCAGATCCTGTGATCCATTTACGATTAAATCAAGAATTAAACCTCCTCTGGTGGGTTCCAGGATCAGCTGCTCCAAGAAGCAGTCATTTAGGTGTCAAAAAACGTTATCTCTGCATCTGGTCCTGCGGTGACATGTACCCAGTCAATATGGGGATAATTGAAATCCTCCATTATTATTATTGAGTTTTTTATTTTAATAGCCTCTCTAATCTCCCTGAGCATTTCACAGTCACTATCACCATCCTGGTCAGGTGGTCAATAATATATCCCTACCACTATATTTTTATTATTAGAGCATGGAATTTCTATCCATAGAGATTCTATGGTACAGTTTGATCCATTTATGATTTTTATTTCATTTGATTCTATGCTTTCTTTCACATATAGTGCCACTCCCCCACCCGTATGACCTGTTCTATCCTTCCGATATATTTTGTACCCTGGTAATTCTTCTGCTGTACTCTGTACTTATTAGGCCTCAGCTGTAGTATTGTGTCCAGTTCTGAGCACCACATCTCAGGAAAGATGTGGACAAATTGGAGAAAGTCCAGAGAGGAGCAACAAAAATTATTAAAAGTCTAGAAAACATGACTTATGAGGGGAGATTGGGTTTGCTTAGGTTGGAGAAGAGAAGACTGAGGGGGGACACGATAACAGTTTTCAAGTATATAGCATGATTATAGTTTTCAAGTATATAAAAGGTTGTTAAAAGGAGAAAAATTGTTCTCTTGGTTTTCAAGTATATAAAAGGTTGTTAAAGGAGAAAAATTGTTTTCTTTAACCTCTGAGGATAGGACAAGAAGCAATTGGCTTAAATTACAGCAAGGATTGTTTAGGTTGGACATTAGGAAAAACAACCTAACTGTCAGGGTAGTTAAGCACTGAAATAAATTGCCTAGGGAGGTTGCGGAATCTCCATCATTGGAGATTTTTAAGATCAGGTTGGACAAACACCTGTCAGGGATGGTCTAGATATTTAGTCCTGCCCTGAGTGCAGGGAAATGGACTAGAAGACCTTTTGAGGTTCCTTCCAGGCCTACATTTCTATGATTATATAATACAAGAATGGTATAAAAAGGGGATTCAGGGTAGAGGAATAAAGTTGAACATGTCTGCATACAAAAGTTCTACTGCTTTAATTATACCAGTGTGTGTGTGTGTGTGTGTATTTTATGTATCTATCTATCTATATACATATATATATACTTATATAAAAGTGCTTATACTAGTGTAGCTTATTCCCCTTCACCTACAGGAAGAAGAACAATCTTTGCTGGTATAAGCACTTTTATACTGCTATAATCACATCTACAGTATGGTTTTTAGTGATATAATTATTTCAGTAAAAAAAAATCACATCCCTAAAAGAGTTATATTGGCACAAAATTTGTGATTAGGCCAGGCCTTTGTCTGCCCTACAAGGGAAGGTTAAAAGAACTAGATATGTATAGCTTTGGTAAAAAGATTAAGAAATGATCTGGAAAAAACACAAATATTTGAAGAATGGCAATTATAGCAAAAGGATGGATTTGTTTGGAGTATTCTAAGACACTATAATTATGAGTTAAAATAAGAAATCAAGTGTAAGATAATTTAGCCTGGATGTTAAGAAAAAACACTTAATAAATTCTGTAGCTCAGTGTCTCCCACAATTCTGATAGGTATGAGCTATTCCCCTCCTGTCTGCAGTTTCCGGAGTCAGTTCAAAGCTATATCACAGCCCTTGATAGCCATGCTCCTTGCTCCGGCCTGCTCCATATCATCTGCTCTATAGCAGCAGTCAAGCAGTAGTTCACTTTGCATGTGATTTTTTTTTTTTTGCCAGCTTATGATTTTATCATTTTTTTTCGGTCAGTAGCGAGCAGCTGTTTCTTTCTTCTCTCTCTCCTGGATCATCTGTGGAGCAGTGAGAGTGCTCTTAGCCACCTGGAGCCAGCACTGCAGCCCCTCCCAGCTGAACTCTTCTGGCCCTGCTCAGGCATGGCAGAGCTGTTGTGTAAACACTGAGGTAAATTCAAGTGGTGTTCTTTTTTTGAGGCAGCCTTTACAGATTATTCGGAGAATGAATCGTGCCCTGCCCGCTCTCAGCCAGCCAACCCGTGCATTGCTAGGACATGGGGCTCTGAGTCTGACGGGCACGTTGGGTCCCCCCATCCCAAGAAACCATGACTCCAATACAGAAAATCCTGATCTGGAGAAGCAGAGCAAAGAGAGATATTAAGCACAAGGACTTCAGCCAAAGGGGTAAGTCCTAGGGCAGAACAGGACTGGAAAGAAAAAAAACCTTTGTGGGGCTTCAGATCCCATCCTACCCCCAAGTCCTAAAATGGGTCCTAGGTTACCTGGGGAGAGAAGCAGGGCTCTTACTTGCCTCCCCTTCTTCTCAGCTGAAATCAGGGTATTCCAGCAGTGAAACTCCATCCCTGGGAAGGGTGAGTGGGACCCTAAGGGGGAGGACATGGAGGGAGACATATTCAGAGAATTCAAGGCACTGCATAAAGCAAGCCACACAAAAAATGCCCTGGCCACAGCCAGAAAGACTAAAAAACAAAACAAAACAAGAACCAAAAAAAAAAAACCTAAAAGAAAAATAAAAAGTATAAAAAACCTAAGAAGTATTAGTTCTCTGGTTCAGACACCTCCACTCCCCTGAGGAAGGGGAACTCTCAGATTCAGGCTCTAAGCAGGAGATGGAAAAATGCAACACAGGATTTTTTCCTGAAATGTTCGAAACCATGTGCAAAAAGGATGCATCAACAATCTAGATCTAACCTGAGCAGGCACTAGAGGACACGCATAAAGGGAAATACCTGCCTTCTAAATCCTCACCTGAGACAGCAGTCCCACTGCACTCATCCTTCCAGGATGTGAGCAGAGAGAAAGAGGAAACCCCTGATGTAGGTAAATGTATAAGTAGCCATGCACTTAGATGTTACAAGTTGCAAGAGCCAAAAAATGCCATTACAGATACACCAAAGGTCAATGCTGCAGTGGCATCTCTAGCAGAAGATATGGTAATCCAGTCTGAAGGGATTTCTTTTCCAAAAGATCCTACTGGTAGAAAGGTGGAAGCTACCCTTAGAAGTGACTTTGAGCTTTTGCTGGCTACTCTTAGAGCATCTCTGGCAGCTACATGCTTTGCAAGAGCCATCCTGACTTGCAGTCTACACTTAAGAAAATTTCCCTACCAACAGTCTTTGTGACAGATATCTCGAAAGATGCTAAGAGGTTTTTAAGCTGGGACCATGGAGTGTATGTTAGCAGCCAGACACCATACCTGGCTTTGTGCTTGAAAGTTTGACTCTCACTCCAAATAAATTCAGTGCTCATTTAAATTCACAGGTTCTCTCCTCTTTGGGGAAAAACTAGACAAAATAGTCACAGAAAGTGCTGCCAAACTGAGATAGTCCTTCTCTTTCCAACTCGGTGCTCTAAGGAGGAACAACAAACCTAGCAACAGACAAAAAAGCTCCCTTCATCCATCCTAACAAGGATAACAGAGGAAAGGCACAGGTATATCAGGTACAAATCCTGGAACTGGGGATCAGTTGGAAAATCCCAAGGGGGATCCATTGTCTCTGACAGCCCACCATCATAATAAATGAATGTGACTCCACCCAGACCTGAATCTAGGAGACAGAATTTCCCACTTCTGAGGCGAATGCTCTCAAATGACCACAGACAAATGGGTGAAAGAGAAGTGAGTTGCAAATATGCCCTTGAACTAAATTCCCCACCTCATCCAATCCCTCATCCCAAGTGACTCCATAAAATGTGAGCTGATGTTAAATGAAATCTCATATCTCCTGGAAATAGGAGCAATATAAAGGCTTTCTCAGAAGAAAGGTTCTTAGGACTGTACTCCATTTTTTTTTATTGTCCAGAAGCATATGGAGCGTCAGAGCCATCTTGGATTTCAAGCAGCTCAACAAATGGGTGAAGAAGATGTGATTCTGTATGGATACCCTAGCTTCAATAGTAACATCTATGTCTTTTTTGCTTCTGTGGATCTAGCAGATGCACATCTCTTATGACCATCACACCACACACTGCTGAGATTTGCATACAGCACAGCCCACTACCAGTATCATATGCTCCCATTTTGTCATCCCCTAGGGTTTTTACTAAGATGCTGGTGGTAATAATAGCCAGACTCAGGTCTCAGAGCACTCATCTGGATCCCTTCCTAGACGACATCTTGATCATTACTCTGACTAAAGCAGCAGCATGTAGTGCCACAATGCGGACACTGGATCTGTTTCAAGCACACAGATTTGTGATAAACGCCAAGAAGAGCTCCTTGACTACCTCCACAAAGGTAGTTCACATGAGAACGGAAATAGACACAACTATGATGTATATCAAAAAACAAAGTGGAACAAAGAGTGTAATTCTACACACAGAAGCAATGGAGATAATGGAATGGACAGTGAGATCTCTCCCTTCCATTGGAGCAATACATATAAAAGGAGAACTTTACCAAAAGGCAGAGTGGTGCCTGAATCAGGAAGTCTTCTCTCTGATTTTGCAGAAGTTTGGCCTTCTGGCAGTCGACTTGTTTGCCAGTCACAAGAATACAATCGGCCGATGTACTTCACCAGGGAAGCAGACTCCCAAATTCCTGGAGATGGGTGCTCTTTCCTCAGATAGTTACAAGAACTCTTATATGCATTCCTGCCCTTTCCACTTTTGGGAAAGGTGATCCAGAAGATAAGGCAAGAAGCAGCAATGGTGATAGTGCTAGCTCCACAATGGCCAAGGAGACTATGGTTTTCCGATTTGATAGAACTGAAATTGTAGCTATCAGTAAACCAGACATCTTTTACCAAAGGCCATTGCTCCATCCAGACCCAGTCTGTCTGGAGCTGACAGCCTGGCTATTGAGAGGGAAGAATTAGCCATGCCAGGATTATCTTTCAAAGTGACTGGAACTCTCTTCTTTTCCAGGTGAGCTTTAACCGTAAAGGCCTATTCCTCCATCTGGACTAGGTTTATCTCAGGGTGTCAAGAACACAACAATAATCCCAAGGATCCTGGTATCCCAATTATCTTGAACTTTCTTCAGGAAGGTATAGATAAGGGACTTTATAGCATGCCACGTGTCAGCTGTAACCTCCTATTCACAAAGAACCCTCAGATATCCAGATTTCTTTGAGCAGTCTAAACCTGTAGTTAGACCAATCTTTCCCAAGTAAGGCCTACCACTGGTGTTAAAAGCCCCACACTTAGCCAGGATGGGCAGGGATGCAAAACCATGCTGTGAAGTGTCCCTAGCCTCTGTTTGCTAGAAGCAGGAAATGGGTGACAGGGGATGGATCACTTGATGAATACCTGATCTGTTCGTTCCCTCTGAAGCACTTGGCGTTGGCCACTGTCGGAAAACAGGATACTGGGCTAGATGGACCATGGGTCTGACCCAGTATGGCCGTTCTTGTGTTCTTATGTTCCCACTCTCTTTTGAAACAATGATATCAATATCTCCATTCTACTGATCCATCAAAACCTGTTTTCTGATTGCCATCATGTCTGCTAGATAAGTTTCTGAACTGGCAACTGTACCCATGCAGGAACCTCATTGTGTGTTCCATAATGACAAGATGATGCTAAGAATTTCAGAATTTTTCTTGCCTAGGGTTAATTCATCTTTCCATGCCTCCCTTCATTCTGTCCAAACCCACCACATTTAGCAGTAAAGCTGTGGCACACTTTAGATTTTGAAGAGCGCTAATTATCTGTAGCAAGCACACCAAATCAACAAGATCGGGGTCCTTGTTAGTCTCCTTTCATCTGAAGTACCCACGGCTCAGGATATCCAGGCTATACTAGCTAAGTGGATCAAGCTTTGTATCTTAGAAACATATGAGGCATCAGTTACTCCTGTCCAGATGGCATCAAAGCACACTCTGCAATATTTATGTTGACTTTGTGGGCAGAAGGAGCTTGTCCTTCCACTGCAGAGAAATGCAGGGCAGCAAGGTGGTCATTAGTTAACACCTTTATTAGGCACTGTAACATGGACTTTCTGTCCTCTGCAGAGGCCTCCTTTGGCAGGAAGCTTCAAGCAGTGGACCAGTAGTAACTTTACAATTTTGGGCAATTAACTTAGGGAGGTCTTCCTTATTTCATTCTGTCTTTAATTCTCCCTACCTACTGCTGTTCACTGCTCGCTATTTCCCATATGTATCAAATTTGTGGGAGACACAGAGCTGCAGAATGGTAAATTCCTTACCCAATAATTTCCTTTCTGCTTGCAGCGTCTCCCACAATTCTACCCTCTCTGGTTCTCTTCCTAACCTAGGGACAGTGTTTAATTTTGACAGTTGTGCTTGTAGGGTGTAGCCAACACTACATAGTTTATTGTTTGGCATTTAAGTTATTGTTACGAATCATATTCTATGAGTTTTTACACAGCTATGGAATGAATCATCTGTCAGCAAGCCAGAGAAAAAGGCACGGTTAGTACAGGTTGAGCTACAGCCTTTGAACTGCCTCTGGAAATTAGAGATAGGAGGGTAAGAGCCCATATGTATCAAAATTGTGGGAGACGCTGCTAAGAGAAAGGAAATTATCAAGTAGGAAATTTACCATTCTCTTATAGGATGTGGTGGAAGTCCTGTTGCTGGTATTATTTATAATTTGGCATAATTATATAATTATAATCATAGTACTACTTGTATTCTATTCTTATAGATGGGACAGGTGCCAGGTTGTAGTTTATATGAATACTTTATAAGATGTTTTCAGTCGCTTATAACTTTCCCAAATATAAGCTGTTCATTGAAATTTTCCATTCCAGGTGTCTGACTCAGGTTGAATATTTTTTTTTGAGGGTTGGGGGGGGGAGATTTTTAATTAAAATAGTTCAGGTATTTTCGGGAATGAGGTTTGGTAAAAATGTATTGCTTTGCCCATATTAAAAAAATATTCCAATGGTTTTGCTGGGAAGCTTTAGCACCTCCATGCTTTAGGAGCCAGTGGCTTAACATTTGGCAGGAGGTGACTCTGATGTCAGGCCTTTTATTTACCCTTTGAAAACTTGCTAAAATATGGCCAAGTTATAAGCCTCTAAAAAATTGAAGTTTGCCCATGCTCAGTTGAGACTTGTTTGAATTCAGTAGCTAAATTCTCCAAAGATTCCATCTATTCTGGGCATGCTCTGTCCCAAGCTGCAGGGACTAAGCAGGACTTTATCTGCAATTGCTCCTCTTCCCAGCTGCCAGAAGCTGCTGTGGCAGTGGGCACAAGAATTTTGCCCTTGGAAAATGGATCCCCCTACTGGCGCCCAAGCAGTGGGCTGCATGCTCATGCCCACGCAGGGTAGAGGAGGAGGCAGCCTGACTGAGATGCAGAAGGTGAGAAACAGGAGAGGGGTGAGGACAAAGGCTGGACAAAGGGGAGCAGAAAGCAATAGGTATTTGATGCTGAGGGGATTAAGAGCAGTCCAAGAGGGAGGAGCAAGGCCATGAGCAAAGGTGGGAAGAAAACTGGGGTGAAGATAGAAACAACATCACAGGAGAGGGACAAGAGCACAGGGAGGGTGAACAGGAGAGAGGGAAGGAGCAGATGAGGCCAGGTCATGGTCAGGGCAGGAGGAAAGAGAGATGGGGGAGAGGAAGGAAGACATGAGCAGAAGCTTGGGGATGGGAGGGATGGGGCAGGAAGGATAAGAGCAGAGGGACAGAGATAGGAGTGTGGGCACAGGCAGGAACCAAGCGGGATAGCAGTGGAGGGTGGGGTACAACCTCCGTTCAGCTCCCTTGTACATATTACATGATCACATCAATTTTTTTCCATAGGATCCCTGCCTCCTTTAGTCCACATAATTGGCATCTAGACACCTGTAAGAGAATGAAATTCATAGACATATTAAAATAGGAAAAATGCAGTATATAGACATTTGAGGACTCTGAGGTGTGGAATTTACTGGAAATCCAACTATATATAAAACACACTGTACTGACATGGGGAAGTGAGGAAGGAATTGGAATTTGTGGTCCAGCAGGTTCAGTTTTCAATAGTCTGATACTATGGCTTACACTTATTAGAAATGTACTATATTATACAAAGTTTTTAACATTTGTTATGTACAGTACAAGGACACTGAGACACAAATTTGAGATTGTATTAGCTAGATATGAAATAATTTCATGGTAGGGATTTGTAACTCCTTGGTATTGGGTTGGTTTATTGCTCCTTTGGTTAAAGCAATTTGAATAAACACATTGTTTTGAGAAATCCCAAGTCCTAGTGATAGGGTTATGCAGTATATAAAACATGACACAAGCCACATTGAGATGTGAAGATAAAAATATAAAGTTTTTGTTGTTGTTGTTGTTGGTAAGAGAAGTTACTGTTGTTAACATTATATTTAGTTTTTGGTTTTGTTTCAGTTACTGATGTCCCATTTTGTTTGGATGTTTATTTCTATGTATCAGCAACAGTAATGATCTAAAAGTGTTCTTCACTTATATAGTTATACTTTCTAAAAATTAATAAAAGCACCCAGGCACTTTGTCTAAAGTGTGTCTAAAAAGTAAATTGGGATTTTCTGAAGTAAAATACATATTAGAAATGAAATCCTGACCCCATTGAAGTCAATGTGAGTTTGCCATTGACTTAAGTGAGGCCAGGATTTCACCACAGGGTTTTTAATAATCACCAAAGTGTGCCTAGGCATATCACGAGACAAGTATGTTCAGATTTTCTCCACAGTATACCCTCTGTCAGTACAGACTGTGTGGCATGAATTGTCATCACTTAAAAACATAAGGAAAATAATGTGCATATATGTTTGAAGGCAGGTAATGTTAAACTTTCTTTAATGAGCTGTTTTTTTCCAAACCTAGCAAAGAGTCACCACCAAACTAAGAGGAGACCATGTGCCACATATGAAAGTAAAGGTCCAAATTCAGCTCTTGGTGAAAGATGAATTGTTTGGTGGGACAACTCCAGTTACTTCAAGGGCTGAATTTAGCTTACATAGTTCAGTTTTCTTTTAGCTATTTATTTGCATGTTAAATGATAAAATTGGCTAGTTTTAATTTGTTCCTTTACATCACCAGTTTTATTTAAACTTAAAAAATTGTCTACTTTGGCGCCAAGATCAGGTATATAAATACTACTAGCATCTCAAAAAGGGTTTAGAATAAGTTCCCCTTTTCAGCGTCAACTATTGCTTTTGATAATACTCTATATTGTCACAAAGGGTAATAATAATGCAAAGGTATGAAAGGTAATAGAGTACAGGGGGTATATAAATATTGTGTTTTAAAAAAGAGAAATGATCTTTGGGAAAAAAAAGTTGAAAAAACAAACAAAAACAACATACCCAGGCTCTGTTCTCATTGCATCAGGCTCTCTCTTCCCATTTGTTCCATTCCATCCTGTCTCATTTTCCCATGTCCTTCCCAACACCCTTTGTAGCCATCCCTCTCATCGTAAAGTCACATTCCATATTTGGCTGGTCAAAATACACTCCCAAGTCATTTGTTCTCCAGCCCTCCCCATTACGCAACCCCCTGTGAGCTTATACATCCTTTGTCACTTCATCCCCAGTGCATGCAACATGCTCTCCCCTCTCCTCAAAGTCCCTCAAAACACTGGTTCTGCGATTCCAATCTGCACTTGCTCCCAAGTCCTCCCGAACATATACACTGAGTTTCCCCTACAACACCCGATGGATTCATGAGTGCCCCAGCGTGCATTATCAGTAGTCTCTTCTCTCTACACACAGTGCTTGTCACCTCTGTCTGTCGTGAACAAAAATAAAAATCACAACTTTGAGTTAAATCTGTTGGCATTATTTCCTGTGCCTGTACTATGACAGGTTTCAGAGTAGCAGCCGTGTTAGTCTGTATTCGCAAAAAGAAAAGGAGTACTTGTAGCACCTTAGAGACTAACAAATTTATTTGAGCATAAGCTTTTGGGAGCTACAGCTCACTTCATCGGATGCATTCAGTGGAAAATACAATGGGGAGATTTATATACATAGAGAACATGCAACAATGGCTGTTACCATACACACTGTAACCAGAGTGGTAACTTAAGGTGAGCTATTACCAACAGGGGGCGGGGGGGGACCTTTTGTAGTGATAATCAAGGTGGGCTATTTCCAGCAGTTGACAAGAATGTCTGAGGAACAGTGGGGGGTGGGGGTGGGGGGATAAACATGGGGAAATAGTTTTACTTTATGTAATGACCCATCCACTCCCAGTTTCTGTTCAAGCCTAAGTTAACTGTATCCAGTTTGCAAATTAATTCCAATTCAGCAGTCTCTCGTTGGAGTCTGTTTTTGAATTTTTTTGTTGAAGTATTGCCACTTTTAGGTCTGTAATCGAGTGACCAGAGAGATTGAAGTGTTCTCCAACAGGTTTTTGAATGTTATAATTCGTTCACCTGCCCATCTACCAATGTGATATATGCCATCATGTGCCAGCAATGCCCCTCTGCCATGTACATTGGTCAAACTGGACAGTCACTACGTAAAAGAATAAATGGACACAAATAAGACGTCAAGAATTATAGCAAAAAGAAAAGGAGTACTTGTGGCACCTTAGAGACTAACAAATTTATTAGAGCATAAGCTTTCGTGAGCTACAGCTCACTTCATCGGATGCATTTGGTGGAAAAAACAGAGGAGAGATTTATATACACACACACAGAGAACATGAAACAATGGGTTTATCATACACACTGTAAGGAGAGTGATCACTTAAGATAAGCCATCACCAACAGCAGGGGGGGGAAGGAGGAAAACCTTTCATGGTGACAAGCAGGTAGGCTAATTCCAGCAGTTAACAAGAATATCAGAGGAACAGTGGGGGGTGGGGTGGGAGGGAGAAATACCAAGGGGAAATAGTTTTACTTTGTGTAATGACTCATCCATTCCCAGTCTCTATTCAAGCCTAAGTTAATTGTATCCAGTTTGCAAATTAATTCCAATTCAGCAGTCTCTCACTGGAGTCTGTTTTTGAAGCTTTTTTGTTGAAGTATAGCCACTCTTAGGTCTGTGATCGAGTGACCAGAGAGATTGAAGTGTTCTCCAACTGGTTTTTGAATGTTATAATTCTTGACGTCTGATTTGTGTCCATTCATTCTTTTACGAAGAGACTGTCCAGTTTGGCCAATGTACATGGCAGAAGGGCATTGCTGGCACATGATGGCATATATCACATTGGTAGATGCGCAGGTGAACGAGCCTCTGATAGTGTGGCTGATGTGATTAGGACCTATGATGGTGTCCCCTGAATAGATATGTGGACAGATTTGGCAACGGGCTTTGTTGCAAGGATAGGTTCCTGGGTTAGTGGTTCTGTTGTGTGGTGTGTGGTTGCTGGTGACTATTTGCTTCAGATTGGGGGGCTGTCTGTAAGCAAGGACTGGTCTGTCTCCCAAGATCTGAGAGAGCGATGGCTCGTCCTTCAGGATAGGTTGTAGATCCTTGATGATGCGTTGGAGAGGTTTTAGTTGGGGGCTGAAGGTGATGGCTAGTGGCGTTCTGTTGTTTTCTTTGTTGGGCCTGTCCTGTAGTAGGTGACTTCTGGGTACTCTTCTGGCTCTGTCAATCTGTTTCTTCACTTCAGCAGGTGGGTATTGTAGTTGTAGGGTATTGGAAATTGTTGAAATCATTTCCATCCCACCATCAACCTCAGCCTGGACCAGTCCACACAAGAGATCCACTTCCTGGACACTACGGTGCTAATAAGCGATGGTCACATAAACACCACCCTATATCGGAAACCTACTGACCGCTATTCCTACCTACATGCCTCTAGCTTTCATCCAGATCATACCACTCGATCCATTGTCTACAGCCAAGCGCTACGATATAACCGCATTTGCTCCAACCCCTCAGACAGAGACAAACACCTACAAGATCTCTATCATGCATTCCTACAACTACAATACCCACCTGCTGAAGTGAAGAAACAGATTGACAGAGCCAGAAGAGTACCCAGAAGTCAGCTCTCCTGCTGGTAATAGCTCACCTTAAGTGATCACTCTGGTTACAGTGTGTATGGTAACACCCATTGTTTCATGTTCTCTATGTATATAAATCTCCACACTGTATTTTCCACTAAATGCATCCGATGAAGTAAGCTGTAGCTCACGAAAGCTTATGCTCAAATAAATTTATTAGTCTCTAAGGTGCCACAAGTACTCCTTTTCTTTGTGCCTGTACTGCTATTTTGTTTGGTAGCCTGTCTTGCATTCCTTTATGGCTGGCTCCCTTTGTGTGTTTCCCTAACTGTATCTCTAGAATACTCATCATCATTGTGCACGGGCACCACTTCATAGTTTCTTCTTGTGGTTTGATGTTGGCCCCTCCTCTGGGTCAGCTGCAACCAAATGTCTCTTTTTAGTGGCAGCTTCCTCCAGAATCATAATTAGCTTTTTAAAGGACTGGCACTGTGTGTTCATCACAGTAAGGATGAGAGGTATGAAAGGGGGCGTTTATCACTGGAAGGTGGGTTTCAGCAGCACTGAAAGTCAAGTTGGGTCATGCAGCAGATATTCGGTGAACTACTGAGAAACTGAAGGTCTTTGTACTGTGACACATTTTTATTTTTGAAGTGTTGGTATATATTGTTGTCCCTAAATTAAAACATTTAAGATCATTCAAATCATGGTATAATTTATGCATTTGCTTCATAGAATTATTGTACATTAAAATTCATGCATGCGGGTGATGCATTCACAGACATTTCTCTTTGTACGAGATTACACATTTCTTTCCATTCATATTCTTCCAGGTGACTTGGATTATTACTGGCTGGATCCTGCCACGTGGCACAGTAGAGAGACATCCCCTGTTAGTTCGGTAAGAAATTGGCAATTCGGTAAGAAATAGGCAATGTAGGTTTATAGGTATGAAATAAATTGTTAAGAGGTTTGTTAATTATTTCATTTGCATCACAGTGGTGCCTTCTAATCTTAGAATCTATGAAATTATGAATTTCAGTCTAGTAAGATACTCACTGATATTAGAACTTTGTTCTAAAAATGTGAAAAAAAAGTTTGTAGATCATGAAAATCAAAATCAGGAAGATATTTTCTATCTGAATCTATATTAGAAAAATAACTTGAGTATTAGAGATTTTTTTCACATGAGGCATTGTATTTCAATCCATTAGGGCCTAGGCCATCAGTTAGACACCAGTGATGTCAGTAGAATTTTTGCCCTTGACTCCAATGGGAAAAGGATCATCAGACTTCTACTATATAATGAACATATATGAAAAAGCTGAATAACATAAATATTATTCTACAGGACTGTTATTTTTTAAAAGGAATTTTCAAAATAATGGAATACAAAGTAATGCATTTATTTTTACAAGCTGAAATACATCTTAAATGCATTACGCTTCAAGTCTGTTTTATAACTGCACTTGCACATTTTGAGTGTTGAGATAATTTTACAACGAAGAAGGGTAATTGTAAATATTTAATGAAGCAGGAGTCAAGAACTATAGTTAGGGCCCTACCAAATTCACTGTCCATTTTGGTCAATTTCACGGTCATAGGATTTTAAAAATAATAAATTTCTTGATTTCGGCTATTTAAATTTGAAATTTCACAGTGTTGTAACTGTAGGGTCCTGACCCAAAAAGGAGTTGTCAGGGGAGGAGGGGAAGGTTGCAAGCTCATTGCAGGGGGGCTGTTGGTACTGCTACCCTTACTTCTGTGCTGCTGCTGGCAGTGGCACTGCCTTCAGAGCTGGGCAGCTGGAGATCAGCGGCTGCAGGCTGGGAGCCTAGCTCTGAAGGCAGAGCCACCACCAGCAGAAGCCTACATGTAAGGATGGCCTGGTATGGTACTGCCACCCTTACTTTTACGGTGCTGCCTGCAGAGCTTGGCCCTCAGTCAGCAGCTGCCGCTATCGAGCCGCCCAGCTCTGAAGGCAGCAGTGCAGAAGTAATGGAGGCAGGGTATGGTGTTGCCACCCTTACTTCTGCGCTGCTGCTGGTGGGACGCTGCCTTCAGAGCTGGGTGTCCGGCCAACAGCCACCATTCTCCAGCTGCCCAGCTCTGAAGGGAGTGCAGAAATAAGGGTGGCAATACCATAACCCCCCCCTAAAATAACCTTGTGACCCCCCTGCAATTCCCTTTTAGGTCAAGACCCCCAGTTTGAGAAACACTGGTCTCCCCGGTGAAATCTGTATAGTATAGGGAAAAAGCAGACCAAAGATCAGGTTTCATGGCAGGAGACCAGATTTCACAGTCCGTGATGCATTTTTCATGGCCGTGAATTTGGTAGGCTCTAACTATAGTATTATAACAGAGAGAATTTTGTCATAGACATTATGCAGCCAAAGATTAATTGGATTTATCTTTACTGTGACATAATAATTTAGCTGATTCTATTTGTGTGTGTAAAACAGGAAGAGATTTCCACTTTTTTGCTTCCACTGATATTTTCTAATAGCATCCCGTAACGTGGCAGCCATCTAAAGAGGGAGATCGCTTAATTGGACGTGTTATTCTTAACAAGAGAACTACCATGCCAAAAGAGTCAGGTGCATTACTGGGGCTAAAAGTAAGTATTACAAAGATTATGCTGTAAATGAATGAAACTTCCATTAGCCTAATAGGCAACAGTTTAGTACACTATCGCATATCATAGATATCCAGAAAAACTCCAATTATACTGCCATTTGAGACCAATTTTACATTGTTATGTTAAAAAAGAGTGGAACATAGCTTTTTCCCATGTGCATTGGACAGCATCCTGAATTGATGCAAATATATCAAATATTGCCCTCCACTCCCTAATGTGTACTAGAACCCCATTGACAGTGCAGCCTTTGATCATGTAACATACAATAGCTGCAGCTGATTGTGTCCATTTAATCTGTCATGAATAATGACTGCAGTATGTATATATTACCCAAATATAAGAACACCTTCTCTGTCTCTCTGTAAAACACACAAAAATAAAATACAGGAGAAATACACACACTAGATAGATAGGTTTCAGAGTAGCAGCCGTGTTAGTCTGTATTCGCAAAAAGAAAAAGGAGTACTTGTGGCACCTTAGAGACTAACAAATTTATTTGAGCATAAGCTTTCGTGAGCTACAGCTCACTTCATTGGATGCATTTTGTGGAAAATACAGTGGGGAGATTTATATACACACCAGAGAACATGAAACAATGGGTTTTATCATACACACTGTAAGGAGAGTGATCACTTAAGATGAGCCATCACCAGCAGGATGTGGGGGGAAGGAGGAAAACCTTTCATGGTGACAAGCAAGGTGGGCCATTTCCAGCAGTTAACAAGAACATCTGAGGAACAGTGGGAGGGGAGGTGCGGGGGGAGAAATAACATGAGGAAATAGATTTACTTTGTGTAATGACTCATCCACTCCCAGTCTCTATTCAAGCCTAAGTTAATTGTATCCAGTTTGCAAATTAATTCCAATTCAGCAGTCTCTCGCTGGAGTCTGGTTTTGAAGTTTTTTTGTTGAAGGACCCAGAAGTCACCTACTACAGGTCAGGCCCAACAAAGAAAATAACAGAACGCCACTAGCCATCACCTTCAGCCCCCAACTAAAACCTCTCCAGCGCATCATCAAGGATCTACAACCTATCCTGAAGGACGACCCATCACTCTCACAGATTTTGGGAGACAGACCACTCCTTGCTTACAGACAGCCCCCCAACCTGAAGCAAATACTCACCAGTAAGCACACACCATGCAACAGAACCACTAACCCAGGAACCTATCCTTGCAACAAAGCCCGTTGCCAACTCTGTCCACATATCTATTCAGGGGACACCATCACAGGGCCTAATCACATCAGCCACACTATCAGAATCTCATTCACCTGCGCATCTACCAATGTGATATATGCCATCATGTGCCAGCAATGCCGCTCTGCCATGTACATTGGTCAAACTGGACAGTCTCTACGTAAAAGAATAAATGGACACAAATCAGACGTCAAGAATTATAACATTCAAAAACCAGTCGGAGAACACTTCAATCTCTCCGATCACTCGATTACAGACCTGAGAGTGGCTATCCTTCAACAAAAAAGCTTCAAAAACAGACTCCAAGGAGAGACTGCTGAATTGGAATTAATTTGCAAACTGGATACAATTAACTTAGGCTTGAATAGAGACTGGGAGTGGATGAGTCATTACACAAAGTAAAACTATTTCCCCATGGTATTTCTCCCCCCCACCCCACCCCCTACTGTTCCTCACACATTCTTGTTAACTGCTGGAAATGGCCCACCTTGCTTGTCACCATGAAAGGTTTTCCTCCTTCCCCCTCCCCATTCCCCCGCTGGTGATGGCTCATCTTAAGTGATCACTCTCCTTACAGTGTGTATGATAAAACCCATTGTTTCATGTTCTCTATGTGTGTATATAAATCTCCCCACTGTATTTTCCACCAAATGCATCCAATGAAGTGAGCTGTAGCTCACGAAAGCTTATGCTCAAATAAATTTGTTAGTCTCTAAGGTGCCACAAGTACTCTTTTTCTTTTTACTAGATAGATAGATAGATAGATAGATAGATAGATAGATAGATAAAAAAACATGGTATGAAATTCTATAATTTAGATCCTGACCCTGCCAGATACTGAGTGCCTCCTCAAGCATGCTTAGGACCATCAAGTACCTGAGGTTGCAGGTGTTCAACAAAGCTCAAGATTTAGCCTCAAGTGTTTTTTGTTTTGTTTTTTAAACCAAAATTGTGCAAGATGAAGTGGAAATGCACCCTAACTCAGGTGGACTTTGTTAAGCCTTGAAAAATTAAAGTGAAATATTATCAGCGGAAACCTTCTTTAATCTCTTTTTTACATTGGCCTATTTACCCATGGCAAAAGAACAGAACTATTTTGATTAGAAGGCCATGAGGTAGAACATAGTCTATTCATCTGCCTGTTCTCCAAGCATACACAGTACATCCTAATGCATTCATGCATTTACCGATTTTACTACATGCATTTCAATCGTGTAATCTTCATCTCACGTTCCACATTCACGAGTGTCATCTAGACACTAATATTCACAAAATCAGTGTTTAAAATCTGAACTGCTGGGAAGAAACACAAATTGCACAAAGTGCATCTGAATAGTTTTGGATAAGTCACCTTAAATAAATAACTGCCCTTCAAAACCTAGCAGTGCTGCTGTTAATATAATTCTCTTAATATTTTTACATCTGTAGAAAAACTGGTGAGTTTTGACTTTTTGACAGTTTCACCCTGTAGAGTAACAAAATCTAAAGCTGACTTTTCCTGACTGGAAATGAGTTGGGTTTTTTTTTTAAACTGGAGGAAAAATGCTAAAGATTTAGGCCTCAAAACAGGAAACCTCTTTTAGGGAACCTCTACTCTTGCTTTCTTGAGTCTTACCTTGATTTGTTATGTGCTGTACTACAGATCATTGACTCACCGGTAGGCTTAGCAGGGTGTTCTGTTGCATCCTTAAAGCTAGTGGAGACTACCTGAGATTCAATTGTATAAGTCAGTGTACTAAAATTAAGATCAGCCACCACTATGGCAATGTGAATAAATAAAACGTTATCAATGGCTGCTACATTGTTGGGTAATGAACATTATAGTGCATTTCATTATAAAACTCTACGCAGAATATTTCTGAGAAGACCACTGGCTATACAGATTCATTAAGACAACCCAGCCATTCAGAAATGACCTGTAAAACCAGCATGATCAAAATATTGGTTTTGTATTGCTTTAAAAAAAACTTTAGGCCTGTACTTTGTGTCGATTTTTTTTTTTACTGTGAGCAAGTAGTGTAACTTGTGTCATTACATTTTTTTTTTATTTTGACAGAATTTTTAAAATCCCAAATAGAGACTCTCAGCCCTGGGTAATATGTCTGAATTGATAGTGACCACTCTAGACAAAAGCAAAATATGTTTTATTGCTACACATATTCACATACTGTAAAAATGTCAACATATCTTTGGTTTTTGTATTGATGTTATTTATTAACTGGCCGTGTCATTAATAAGACAATCAGCAATTTCTGTATGCTGAGAGGAAACAGGTTTTAGAACTCTTCCTTGCCTGAGTGCCTTTGAAGAGAGTCATGTCACTTTCTCCATCAATGTACTGTGTATTCTTATTTGGAGGACATTGTCATCTCTGTTGGACAGAGGATGGGAGAAGTCTGGTGCCTCTGCCTTACTTACTCTTTCATTAAATCTTTACTGCCTTCTGATGAAGGTGTCAGTGTTTGTTGTTAGCTGCTAATGATATTGTTCCATTTGTTGTATTTAGATGTACTGTTCTCATGTATTCCCTAATACTGTACATAATACATTTTTAGCTGAGAGTTTCAACTTTTACATTATTGGCTTTTTAGCACTTCTGTACTGACTGCTCTGTAAGGCTTACAGAGCATGCTTACAATCTGCTGTTTCTGCACATCCCAAACAGTTAACCATAGATTTGAACAAAACACGTTTTCTTAATTATTGTCTCAAAAAACCCACAACTGATCATTTCTGATATTTGAAATGCTATGCTGTACATTCTGAATTAGACTAATTAAACTAGTGTTTTCAGAGGCAAGTAAGAGGGAATTTCAAGCTCTCTTCACTCGCAATGTGACACAATTCTGCCTTTTTTTATACAACACTTTCCTTAGCGTGAAGTCCATATACAAATACCATTGATAATAACAACACAGTTAATTGTGAATGACTGAGGCCCTAATTTTAAATATAACGTTAAATTGATTAAATAAACCATGCAAGCTAAACTATTTACATTATATTCCTTAATATGTTGCCCAGTTTGTGGTTTAAAACACATAAATTTATGATTATCCAGGTTGTTGGAGGAAAAATGACAGATTTAGGACGTCTTGGTGCCTTCATTACCAAAGTAAAGAAGGGTAGTCTAGCTGATGTGGTGGGACATCTAAGAGCAGGTAATAAAATAAACTATTCTTAGACAATTTATGTTATTGTTGTGACTTCCTAAAATGAAATTGTTAATGTTATGTATTATGTGGATAATTTTCATATATAAATATTATAAATAATGAAAAATGTTTTTCATGTTAATGTGGGCAGTTTTAATAACATGACTGCTGTATCACTACATAATTACATTTTGCTTGGATATATGTGTAAATTCTATATGGTAATTATTAGCTGCTGAAGAATCAACATTGAGTTTCACCAGTAATATTAATAAAATAAAGAGTGAATGGTTTTAGGAAAAAAGTGAAAAGATTTTCTCAAATAAAATCATTTTATCATGAAAATTATTTGTAAGTAATATTCTGAACAAAAACAACTGAACAAAAACAGTAAAAAGTACAATGCCTTGAAAATGAACTGCACCTAGATTTAATTCTGAGATTGGCAGCTGGCAGAAGGGAAAGAGGGAAACTGGGATTGGAAATTAAGGGGAAAGTGGTAACTGGGCTGGTTGGCAATGAAACTGGGACTGGGAGCAAAGGCAGAGACAGATTGGGAGCTGGACTGACTGCGTAAAGAGACTGAGATGATGGTATGAGGGAGAGATGAGACAGATCTGACAAGAAACCAGAATGCTGGGGAAGAAATGAGAGTGTCTAGGCAAAGAGACTGGGACAAGCAGCTGGAGGGGAATAGGCAGACACTGAAATTGGAAGAGGAGAGAGCCTGGGAGATAGTGGGGACAGATGGGAGGGGATTAGAGGCCGAGTCGGGGGAGAGACAGATTGGATGAGGAGTCAGGAGGGGTGAACGGAGGACTGGCTGAGTAAGGAAACTGGTGAGAAGTAGCTGCATGCAGTTGGGAACTGTCAAGCAGACTGCGACTGTAAGTGGAGAGTCAGGAAGTGTGAGACTAGGACTTGCTAGGTAAAGGGACTGGGATGAGAAACATGAGACAGGGACTAGCTACGTGAGGAAAATGAGATTGGGAGAGGGACAGGTTGGAGGGGACAGGGCAGAAGGAGTCAAACTTGGTGGGAACTGGCAGGAAAGTCTGTGCCCTCCAAAGCCTGGAATGGAACCAAAAATTCTTGAATCTCACTACTCCTTTTCTGTCAGCAAATATCTGTGAAAACCAATGACAGGACATCACATCTCTCATTAGTCCTGGTCCACATTGAGGATGACAACCTATTACTGTTATCAGTTACTCCATTAGCTTAATGGACAAAGGTCTGTGCATGGATCTAAAGTAGCGGTTCTCAGCCCAAGGGCCGCATTTGGCCCAATTAGCACAGAGCTGAAAAGCCGTGTCCGAGATCCCGGGTTCCCAGCTGCCCAGCACAGGAGTGTCCAAGCTGCCCTGCTGCCCAGCACGAGGGGTCCGGCTGGGCTGCCCGGCACGGCGGGGTCAGGGCTGCCAGCATGCCCTGTGCGGCAGGGGGCTGCCAGTGGGCCACACGGGGTCAGAAATTGTTGGCAGCTCCACAAGGTTGGGGGTCCGGGGGTCCCGGCCAGCCCTGCAGGGTTGGGGTCTGGAGCAGCCAGCCCGCCCCATGCCCAGCTGCTGCGCTGCCCGGCGCGGAGGGTCAGAGCTGCCAGCGAGCCCAACAGGGTTGGGGATCCAGGGTTCCCAGCTGGCCCTGTGAGCTCTGGGGATCCGTCGCAGCTGTCCAGCCCTACAAACTCTGGTGCTGTCAGCCCGCCCCGCCTGACGGGGGTCAGGGATGCCGCCAGGCCCCCGCAAGCTCCATGTCTGAGGCAGCCAGCCCACCCCGTGCAGCAAGGGGGTCGGGGCTGCTGGGCAGCCACATGACGGGGGTCCAGGGCAGCCACCTGGCCCCACTGGGTCCGGGGTCTGGGCAGCTACATGTTGGGGACCAGTGTCCGGGGTAGCCTTCTGGTCCCGGTGTCCAGGGTGGGAACCCGGCTGTCCCGCATAGCGAGGGTCGAGGTTGGGGCTGCTGCTGCCCTGCCAGCCAGCCCCTGTGGCCCAGGTAACACACTGTGGCCTGCATATGCAGCCCACTATGTGTAATCAGTTGAGAACCACTGATCTAAAGGGTCAAACCATGCTACTGAACGTACAAATGTCAATACGATGCCACATGATAATTTTTTCCAGTTTGCTTTTTTAAAAAAAATAATCTAGGAACTTATGCACACAAAATCTATATTAAAACAACATTATTAAGGTTGCAAAGTCAAACATTCAAAAATTAGGAAATGCCAGAATTAAGGTTGGCTGTACTAAATAGGCTACTAGTTAGTTTTAGATAAATAACCCAGTTTATTTCCCGCCACTTGATAGAGGAAAACTAACTTCAGCAACGCTGAATGATAATACTCCTTCATTAATGTACTATAAAATTTCACATCCTAAAGGATCCCAAAGTGCTTTACAAATATATACAAACTCTGCACAGTGATCTTTATGTCTACTCCTGAATTGCAGATTCCTCAGAGTTGACAGAATAGCAATTGTTGAACATAGAATTGTGGAAGGCAGAATGTAATTATCTGAAATCAAGTTTGGATAGGATGGACTTTAATCTTATGAAGAATTCCTTTAGATTTTTAACAAACTCAGTTTTTCAGGCCTTGCTTTAGATCTTATCCAAAGGCCTCTGGCAACACAGTTAAAGCCCAACACCATACCTGAGTCACTGGTACAGGACTGAATCTGAGAAATACTAAGTCATCATCACTAAATAAAATAGTAATAAAACAAAATGCAGTCTGCCTTGTAGTGCTTTTGATTACTGCCTATGATTGGCCCTGGTAGTAATTGCTAACTTATTTAATGGTTTCCTGAGAATTAATTTTATATATTGACCTTATTTTAGAAAACATTTTTAAGGTTTCCTTCTTGATGTAACACTGACAAATATAGAGATTTATATATACTTACATATACTTATATATACTTAATGTAAATATATACTTACATTCATTGTAAGTATATGTTTGAGTTCTAGCTCTGAACACCTTAGAAGAGTGATTAACGTTCATCCCACAATTTCACATCTTATTTTTCCAGGAGACACTGACTCATCCATCACTTTTTAATCTTTTTTTTCATTTGGTACAGGCTATGAAGACTACCCTTTGGGTACCAAAGTCATATTAAATACATTATATAAATATTATATCTGTCATTGAAAAATCTCATGATTTGTAAGTTTTTAACTCTTAGGTAATCAGATATATTACTTTTGGAGATCAACCTATGTTTATTATACAGAGATCTCGTTAATAAAGTGACTCTCAAAAGGTAGCACACTTCTTTCATTTCATGGCACAATACTGGTTGCCGTATTCTTTAAGAAATATTGAAAACACTGTACTGTTTGCAGGTAATAGCAGTGTTTTAGAAACGAGTAGTGAGAGTGTCTTAAAAACTCTAATATCTTCACAATAGTATTTTTGATTTTAGGAAATGTAGCTTAGAGATACATTGACTTTATATATGTTTTGCTGTTTTTGTGAAAAAAATATGGAAAATAAGATTAAAATATCTTTCTTTTTAAATTCAAGGGGATGAAGTTCTAGAATGGAATGGTAAATCCCTGCCTGGAGCTACAAATGAAGAAGTTTACAACATTATTTTAGAATCAAAATCAGAACCTCAAGTTGAAATTATTGTTTCAAGGCCTATTGGGTAAGGCTAAACAAAATTGCTTCTTAAGTTTAGTAAATTACATGTATTAGTAGGATTTTTAAAAACTGATACATATCTATATATATCTATTTTAGCTGTAAAATACTCTATGTTAACATACTAGTCAGTTTGAAAGTTATTATCTTATAATATTGGAGGACAATTTACTTTTTGAAACGTTTTCTTATATTCTTAGGTTTCAGAGTGGCAGCTGTGTTAGTCTGTATTCGCAAAAAGAAAAGGAGTACTTGTGGCTCCTTAGAGACTAACAGATTTATTTGAGCATAGCTTTCATGAGCTACAGCTCACTTTATCGGATGCATTTTCCATTTTCTACTGTAGCTGTAGCTCACGAAAGCTTATGCTCAAATAAATTTCTTAGTCTCTAAGGTGCCACAAGTACTCCTTTTCTTTTTACTTATAATCTGTATACTCCATTTTCTTCACTGCCTGTTACAAACTTAGATTTGTCCTATAGTTGCAGTAATATGACTATTAAGGAAAAATTTTCGAGACAAAGTAGTAAAGAGCATATTTGTCTCATGGCAAAGGGGAAATATTGCCAGTAATGAACATAAACTGAATCGACCACCTTAAGGACCTTGCCAGAGATCAGTCTGGGTGGCCCTTGTTCTGCAAGGGGTCTTGTCCCTTTGGGATTTTCCATGATGTTGAAAGGAGAAACTTGGATCCTGATTCTGCTGGATGTACTCAGGTGAGACTCCCATTAAAATGGGTGGGAGCTGTGCCTGAGTAAGACCTGCTTTATTAGGTTCTCAAACTTGATTCATTCATATTAACATCAATTATCTGAACAATTGGAAGCAGGCATCAGTAAACATTAAACATCATATGACTTGAAATAAATCAGTTCATGAGGAATTCAAGGAGTGCCATTTATAGTTAAACGTTCTATTGTCTAAGTTATTTCCAAGATTTTTTTACTGTAATTGTAAATGATACTGTCATCAAAAGGAGTTTGTGTAATATCTGTGTTCATTAGTTTATAAAATCATTCTCATAATAACAGTTTACATTAAATTATTCTGAATTTAATATAAATCCAAGTTGGAAATTGCAAAAGAATGATAATTTGGGGGACAAATTCTGCTTCTCTAGATTGTACAAATAGTCCCATAAGGAATCAGTGAAACTATTTGCTTAAGTAAAACTACTAGGGTTTGGTCATAGAGCTGTGACCAAACTGGGTACGTCTACACTGCGGCTAGGAGGTGTAATTCCCAGCTCGGGTAGACATACACACGCTAGCTCTGCTCAAACAAGCACCGAAAAATAACACAATGGCTGTGGCAGCCTGAGCTGTGTCTCTGGCTAGCCACCCAGATACAATCTTGACGACTCCCCGCATACACACTCAGGCGGGATTTAGATTTCTCTATTTTTTTTACTCAGGAATAACAAGAGGTGGGCAAACAATCAGAGTTTAGTTTCAGATAAAATTTAGTAAAATTTGAAAATGTTTCTTTAGTTTCCTATCTGAATTTCACTTGCCCAATTGTCAGTGATATGTGTACTGTATGGCACTCAACACTAATGCTTTAGCAGTAATCTTCTAGTTAGAAGCCCAGTTTTTTTTCTCCAAATTTTTTCTCCAAAATTGTGCATTCTTTTCCCAATCTGACATTTCCAGATTTCATCCATGTCATAATGTATCAGAAATGTGTCTCAGATCCAATAATGATCTTTAGAGTCAGAAGTTTGAAACACTTTATCCTTACTAGAAGGTTCTCCTCCCTGTGCTTGACAATAAACCTCTGGTTTAGTTAACATAGAATGATTGTTTCGTATTTACCAGCTGTTAATGTACCTGTGATAATGTGGGATGGCTACATTTGGTAGATGTTGAAGGTTTTTTTTTTTTAATGGAGACCACTGTACTTACACAAAATTGGTGTACTTACATTGGTACTTCAAGAAAAAGTAGGTTAGAGAAGATAAAAATTTTGGACAGCCGTGAGCTGTAACTCACGAAAGCGTATGCTCAAATAAATTTGTTAGTCTCTAAGGTGCCACAAGTTCTCCTTTTCATCTTGAGAGTGGCCTTTTAAATGGAAAGTGAAAGCTTGACTCTGTGAATTTGTTATTTAGAGACGGAAATCAGCATTATGATGGTAACTGCAGCACATATAAAAACCTAATGCTGTATTTCTTATTCAGGCAAACTCATCCATGTACTTTAATAAGGAGATTTGCCCAGGTGAAGAGTGTAGAATCAGACTCTAACTCGTAAGAATACCAAAACCAAACAAATTTTATCTAAATTTTTAGTCTTAGGTCCAAGCTTTCCCATACTTAACTATGTAGCAAAACCAGTATGTATTTCATTGGGCCTAAATTGGACCTCAGTGTGGTTTTGGGTGGAGGAGAATGTGCAAAATAATTAAACGACTTGAGCAATTAAGGCAGAAATACAGAAAGAAGATGCTGAGTAAGTGATAGAATATTGTTAAATTGGCACTTGCAGATAGTGCAGCTTTAGCCATAGTAACACTGACATATTTTTAAGTACTGCATTACATATGGTTAATGATTTGTAAGATAACTGACCAGTAGAGTAGATGAGTAAATTAGGTAATTATAATAACTTTCAAAAGCGTTAAAGTACAAACTGAAAATGTTCAGTAAAGTTTTCTTGAAGAAGAATTGTATTTAAAATACAATTGCTGAGTAATTAGATTCAAAGTACATACAATACTGAATGTATCATACTAAGCTCACTCTAAATTTATTTTACTAATGTCAGGAATGTACCTCTTTAGATCTTATAGTGTTGAACTTGACAGTTTTTATTGCACTTGTGAATAGTAGAACCCAAATGTGATTATTTGCTTCAACATATGGTTTGATCAATGGATATTTTCTTGCAGTAATATTATAGACCAAATCCTGCTCACTTTAATCATATGAGTATTCATATGTGAGATTTCAGTATTACTATATTATTAAATCAGAGTAGGATTTGACACACTACCTAGAAATGTCCCTCTGCTGTAATCATTCATTCCTGACATTTCACTACTTACAGCTATTTCCTACTGGCACTAATAACTGGAAAGAACAAATAAATGTCACAAATGGACTGGAGCATATAACTTGAAATGAAAGGCTTCATTAAAGACTTGACCGTGCACCTATTGCAGTCAAAAGAGAAATTTCCATTGACTTAACTCAGAGCAAGATTAATCTGTCTGTCATTTTTTAAATGGTCAATCACACACAATTTACAACAGAAGAAATTTTGATAAAGGCTAAAAAAGAACAATGCACCATAAAAATAATTATTTTCTTTAATTCTGAAATGTTACGTTTGAAATAAACTGTAGTATAGGAAGAACATTATTATTGTTGTTTGCTTTTGGATAACAGATTGCTAATCTCTTGTAGCTTCTTTTTTGCTTTGCCACCTGAATTATGGGTTGACTCCAAACTCATGAAAATGAATCTTATTATTCAGCTATTAATAGAGATCTTCCTTTGTTTAATACACAATTTAATCTAATTTCTTATATAGTAAAATCTTCCGGATGGGGATCCTGACTTTCTATATGTTTGTAAAGCAACCAGCACCAAAAAATTCCCAAACCTGACTGGTGCCTCTGGACAAGTAATAATAATAATAATGATAAACTGTATTAAATATGGGTTGACATTGAAATTGTAATTTTATCTTTAATAATGCACCATATATTATTATTTCTTGAAGACCAGTAGTGGTAAAATTATTATCCATTTTCATGTGCAGTGACTTCACGTCCTTTATGCCTATATAAATAAGTGGTATCTTCCATGGCTAAGAGTCACACAATCAGATTCATAGACTATACTATATACATGCTAGTCATTAATAAATGTCATGTCATTTTTGTAGGGATTCCAAGTAAAGATGATTTCTGAGCTGCTTCCTCAAATCCCTGTAGTAAGAGCACCATAACATGGTGTCTGTCGCTGGCCACATTGTCCAGTAACAACAGTCAAACATACTTCTCTGCAGAAATGGCTTTTAAGCTATAAAGAAACATAGGATGCCACATTTGTGTTACTAGCCAGAGAACTGTTGTCCATTCAGTCTCAGGTAAACCTTGCAGAGATTGTACTCTTAAATGCATCGCCTAGATCCCTGGGGTGAGGTCTTGACCCCCACTCTTGCGCTCTTCCACCAAGAACAAGGGACAGAGCAGTGTAAAGGAGCTCTAAAATGCTAGTTCCAGCTGTTGGAGAAGGATTCCCCTGGCACAAGAACTGCAGAAGACAGCCATTAGCTTCTTTTCTGTGACTCGCTTACAAGCTCTGGTGTAAGGAACACGTCACATGCCAAGGAACATGAGCAGGGTGCCAGGATGAGGCTGGGGGTAGGAACAGCATGTCAGGGGCAGGGACACAGAAGCCCTGAAGACTCTCTAAATTGTGCAAGGGATGTCCCAGCCCCCAGAGCAGCCCAAGTTTATTTGGGGAGTGGGCCCAAAGGTGGCTTAAAATTAAAGCGTTTTCTGCCTGGAATGTACAGTTTTAAACAAAGAAGGTATGATGGCTCCAAAGATAAGTTCTCTGTTATCTTCTTTAACCCCCTTTATGCCCTCCTCTCTGCTCTTTAACCCTTGGCTTGTGTCTTCCCCTCACCTTCACTGTCTTATTCAATTTTCTTTTTGTAAACCATAAGGGCCTGATTCTCATTCTCATTTTATACTTAGATAGTGTAACCACTCTGACATTTAACTACTCTGACAGTGCAAAGTGGCTTTAATGTAAATAAGAATCAGCCTGTAAGAATCAGTGAAGTCTATCTATCTCTCTCTCTCTCTCTCTATCTATCTATCTAAAATACTTGTAAGTGCTTCTGTCTTCTGCCAAGTCCTCCTGCTTCTACTGCTCCAGGTGATTCCAGCCTTCACCACCCATTTTTGTAATATCTGACACAAAAGTATTTGTGCCTTCTTCCACATTACACTTTTTCCTCCTTTAAATTTTCCCTTCAGACTCACCTTTGCTTGGAAGCCTATCAGAGATCAGCCAATTTGTGATGATTATCACTTTACCGTAAAGGAAAAAAAGGGAAATGTGTATATTTGATAATATAACTCGCTCCCTACCCTCTCCTATATAACTTGTCATTTTAGATACAGGGCAAGGACCATGTTTTCATACAGGACCACGTTTTCAGCCTAGTACAATGGGGTCCTTATTTAAATGTCTAGATGTTATTGTAATATAAACAAAGCTACGTTTCAATTGGGAGTATTTTTAAATGTTTGGAATGGGAAAAAACATTAACTAAGTTAATATATTACCTGTATACAAATCAATTTGGATCTGTTGAGTAAATGCTGCAGGTTTGGTGGTTAAATATGCTAAGTTCCATGTTAAATAAAAAGATTGAAATACTGCTTTAAATGGAAGACATCAACTCAGCCTTGACTATAGAATGTCTAACAACATCTCAATGATGCATATGTGTCTGTAGTTTAGCAAACCAGAAATACACTAAAGAATGGAAAATGCTGTTTCCATGACTTTATTTCCATGAGTTTTGAGGTGACCACATCATTCTTGAACTGCAAAGGCAAGCCACAGGAAAACATTTTCATACACTATAACATAAGATGTAAGCTGAACTGAGATACTCACTAATAGCTCTGGAGTTTGGTTTTGTTTTTTGTCTGTCATATAGACCAAGATTTTTAAAAAAATAAGAGCTAAAGTTAGGCTCCTGAATCAATTATTAGGTACTGGAGCTAGAATTTTCAAAGGAACCTAAGGGAGTTAGATGGCCAACACCTATTGAAATTCAGTGGGACTTGTTTATCAATTCCCTTAAGCTCCAATGAAAATTCCAGAGGAATTTACCTGATTTTCAAAAGTGCTGCATATGTGGCAACTCTCATCAGCTTCAGCACTTCACCTGACGACTCTAAATAAGGGGATAGTGCCTTAACTTTAGACTTCACTTTTTGCAAATTTTAGCTGTAAATTGTATTGCAGTTTGTGGTTTGGATTGTATTATGAGTGTTTAATCTTTTTTTAAGTGACTCATTGAAGAAATTTATTTCCTTTCTTACTCCTGGAATGTATTTTTGGAGATTGTTGGAAATAGTACTACAGAGCCAAATATTAATAACAGCCAGATTCTGACAGCCACTGTAAAGCTGATGTCAGTGGGGTTACCCTGGATTTACACTCATGTAACTGGGATCAGAATTTGATCCACTCTTTTTCTGTGTGGTTGTGTGTATGTATCTGTATGTCTGTGTATATTCAGTTGCAATATGTTGCATGTTCATATTTATAGTCTTTGAAGTAATATGTTGTTATCCTTTTCTTTGTTTATTTAACATTGCCCATGTTATTTGCTTTTTCTCTTTATTGTCATAAGACATTTTCATCAGTTTCATTCATCGAACTCCTTGAGAAGTGTGTATAAAAATTACTAGTGAGTTTTACAATCTATGTTGTTTTGATTTGACCAGAAAAGAAGTGAGCTTCAGTAGCCAAGATTTCTCATTTCCAAAACACTTTTGCTGTTTTGGTTGTAAAAATATTGTGTAACCTCCAACTACAATATTAACATTATAGTGACCATGGTTTGTTTTTATTCATCATTTGAAAAAAGTCTTCTTTGGGATTAAAGCTTTCATGCACATTAGTAAACAGTGGCAAGCCATCCTGAAATAATTCTCCTTCCTTACCACATATTGACAAACATATTAAAACAAAAACTATCTCATGTCTGAAAAAGGTGTGCCAGAAACTTTGTAGTTAACTATGTTTGTTTAGTACTGTGGAGCAGCAGTTCAGTTGTTTCTTATTATTTTTTGTATATTTCTTTTTTAGTGACATTCCAAGGATTCCTGAGAGTTCCCATCCTCCACTAGAGTCTAGTAAGTATATGCTTTGATTTTATCTGCACACATATTGCAAAAATATTTTTACATTAAAAACCCTATCTGTTTCCTGTATCATTATGTAAAAGTAGAATCAATATTAAATTTATAGTTCAAATCTGGGCTGTATTTTAATGCTTTCTTCCACAGTAACAATGAAAGTCCATGTGGTGTTAATACCATGTGGATACAGCATTTTTTGTGGTCCCAGGCTGTCTAATCTTTCTAGATGAGCACTGTAAGAAAGGTAACTATTATTATCCTCATTTTACCTATGAGAAAGATGAGGCAGAGGAATTAAGTAAGGAAGTTGCCAGAGGCTGAAGAGGGAGTCATAATTTCCCATCCCTGATTGCCCTTCCCCTGTTCAGATCCCTAGATCCCTCTCCCTATCTGATCCAGAATTTGCCCCTCTGTGAGTGTCTTAGGCCTTGTCTACACTGCCACTTTACAGCACTGAAACTTTCTCACTCAGTGAAAAAGCACCCCCCTGAGCAAAGCAACTTTCAGCACTGTAGAGTGGCAGTGTAGATAGTGCACCAGCGCTGGGAGCCATGCTCCCAGCACTGATAGCCACTCCCCTCATGGGGGTGGGGGTTTCTTTACAGCAGGAGAGTAGAAGCCTTTAATAAGGCACATCTGAAAGAAAGCAGCTTCCACTTGAAGTGAGGAGCACCAACAGTTTATTTCACGTAAGAGATTCAAAAATGTAGGTAGAAGTGAGATCTTGTCTTCACATAAACTTGCACTTGCTTAGTTAAACTGGTGCAAACCCATATGGATACTCTTATTTCTGTTTAGCTTAAACCTGTTCCTAATTTACTTGAGCTAAACAAAAATTCGACGGACTTAAACTGAAATAGGAATGTCCACACAGCTTTTTGCACCAGCTTAACTAAATAAGTTTAAAATCATACTTTAAAATAAACTGATGAAATTCTGCATATAAACCAGCCTTGAATAGTTAGAAAACCAAAGTAATTCACAGATCTAATAAAATTGGCTTGAAATCAGTTCTAGGTCTGAGATTTTGTTTCTCTCATTCATTTAGGTTCAAGTTCTTTTGAATCTCAGAAGATGGAAAGGCCTTCTATTTCTGTTATTTCTCCAACTAGTCCTGGAGCTCTAAAAGATGCACCACAAGTCCTACCTGGCCAGCTTTCTGTAAGTGTATATTAGTACCTAGAGGGAATACCATTTATCTGTTACAGTATATTTTGTTTGTTTCTGTGAGTATTGAGAAATATCTGGTAATATTACATAACATGGGTAATCTATTATTAAGCAAATAATCAGTTTTCTGCCGCTCTTTCTGTTTCATGTTTGTGTAGGACATGTGAAGAGTTATATTCTTGGAAGGTCTATTCCGTTCAACGACACCTTTTTTGATTATATGAACATTACTTCATATAATTTTATGTGATTATAATGGAAGTTGTGCATATAAAAGATGTAATGAATACTCTCATAGGCTATTTGTACATGCTTCCCGTCTCTTTAAAGGTATTGGAGTCACTTAGATAGTAATTTTGCCAGATGCTAAGCAGAGAACAGACTCAAATATGCCCTCATGATACAATTATTTTAAGAACTAGCTTGATCACATTTAATAGTTTTCATAAAAGTATCTGCTAAACAAGTCAGGTTAAATGTATTCCACCTCTACTTCAAGTATCACCACAGTACAGGCTTCCCTCATAGTACTTAAGATAGCACTACTGAAGTAAACTCACTCCTATGTAACCCAGTGTACTGCATGACTATGTACAGAACATAGTCTACAGGCTAGACAGTATAGCTAGTCCACAGCTTCCGTCTGCAGCAGGCTGTAATCAAAAACATATGCTGCTGCTTTCTAAGGACCTGATCATGTATCCATTGAAATCAGTGGCATATATGTTTGAGTGCAGGATCAGGCCCCAAAGAAGCAATATTGTGAGCCTCTCTGTACATTTATCCATCCTGCTGTAAGAATTCTCTCTCAGCAAAACAGAACTGAGACAGCAAAGGTAACAGTGGCCAGTATCTCCACTGCCCCCTCAGTACTGTAAGGCTAGGTTTTGCTTCAGTGAGTTAGAAACCTAAGAATGTTAGTTATACTTGAAGAATGTAATGAAGATCTGTGGAACTTTTATTTAATAGTCAGATTTTTTGAAGAGTGATATTGCCAGAGATTTCATGATCCAATATTTATGTGCAAAGCCTTTGCATATTCGAAAAAAGGCTTGGAGAAATAACTGTCATAGATTCTTCCAAATTGGCTGAGAGCCATTTTTTTTAGTTCATGTGGTTGAGATGGTGTGATTTCTGCCATAAGAAACCCAAAACGTCCAAACTAAAATCTCACACAAAACAGAAGAAAAAAATCTTGTAGAAAACTGTATGAAACATTGTCAGCCCTTCTGAAAAACATTTTATGTTTTGGTTAATGATAGGCAGCAAAAATAATTGTATATACTTTCATTTTCATTAATAATTTCTGGTAACTTGGATCTTGTAGGTGAAACTGTGGTATGACAAAGTAGGGCATCAGTTAATAGTAAATGTTCTACAAGCAACAGATCTGCCACCTAGAGGAGATGGGCGTCCCAGGAATCCTTATGTAAAAATGTATTTTCTTCCAGATAGAAGGTAATATTCCAAGTGAAAAATGTATCAAGTGAACATTTTAAATATTTTAGTTATACTTTAAATGCATGTTTCTCTCATATTTTCCTTTAATAATTTATTGTAGTTTAGATGAACCTTAAAGGGTATAAAACTAGCATGCATCTATAATCAGATAATATCAAATTGTAAGTAATTTGCTCCATGGAAATATGGCTGAACCTGGAATACTGCACAGCAGCTACTGATCCATTTTAGACATAAAAGATCATTAGGTTTTTTATCAGTAAAATGAAAGTAAACATTGATTTCACCGTACACATACAAACAGATGAAAAAATATTCCCATCAATAATAATAGAAATTTATAAATAGGCAAAGTAAGAAAAATGTTGCTTGAGGACTTATTAGAGTTTGATCTAAGGATATTTACTTCATGTATTTTGACATGTGATGTTGACAAATTGTGTTTTAATTATTATACAACTTTAACTTTTTTGAATCTCATCACCTAATATCATTAAATAATTATTGTATGCCCCCCATTGTCTAATCCTCCCATAATTTCCCACAATTAAAAAATGCTTAAAATTTATAATTTTGTACGACTGTGAAAATTTAAATAGATACAGAAAAATGCTTTAAAATAAACATTGATGATATCCATCATAATTATTAAAAAAATACAAATTGAATATTGCCAAGCCTAGTAATCATGACGTTTAAATCAGAACGGATGAAAACAATTATAGCCTTGAAAAAAGAAAAGGAGTACTTGTGGCACCTTAGAGACTAACAAATTTATTAGAGTATAAGCTTTTGTGAGCTACAGCTCACTTCATCGGATGCATCTGTATTCTTTTTGCTGATACAGACTAACACGGCTGCTACTCTGAAACCTGTAATTATAGTCTTGGTTACTAGATGGCAGTATGGACCTGTTTTTGCATTATAATTTACAAGAATGTTTATGTTTCAGTGATAAAAGTAAAAGGAGGACCAAAACAGTAAAGAAAAGCCTAGAACCAAAATGGAACCAAACTTTTCTCTATTCACATGTACATCGTAGAGATTTTAGAGAACGAATGTTAGAAATAACCGTATGGGACCAGCCAAGAGTACAAGAAGAAGAGAGTGAATTTCTTGGAGAGGTGATATATACAATGACATTACAAAATAGTTATATTTAAACATATAAGAAAGTCTAACATTTCTGTATTTAAAAAAATAATGCTATGCAGTTTTAAACTAAGATTAAGTTCAATAAATTTTCTCCTAGATCCTTATAGAGCTGGAGACAGCACTTTTAGATGATGAACCACATTGGTATAAACTGCAGACACATGATGAATCCTCACTACCTCTGCCTCAGCCATCACCTTTCATGCCAAGGAGACATGTCCATGGTGGAGAAATCACTAGCAAAAAATTACAAAGTAGGTCCAAATGCTATCGCTGTCCTTTTTCAGTTTTAATTTTGGAATGATTTGTGACAATCAGTTATGCTGTAATAATGTTTAGATGAAGTTTTGGTAGCCATATTCAAAAATAAAGATATTCTTTCCAAAACATAACTGAAAATACAATTGGAAATGAAAAATGTGTTACATTTCCTGATCAACCCCACTGTGGTATGCAATTTCCAGGTTGGCAAAATTTGTTGAAATTACCTATAGTTTGAAATGTTAGTTTTTGCATAGCTGTCTTTGTTAAACACTGAACTGAGCATAATACATGATTTTAATAAGGAAATTGGGATGTTTTTATGATTACTAAATGTTGGGTCTTTAAAAAAAAAAAAAAAAGCTTCAGACTCTAAAGCCTGGGAGCAGCTTTTAGTATATTGATCATTTCAACCTCCAACACACTTATTATCCAGATAAAAAACTTACTTTTGCTACACAGAATGCATTTGTATGTGTGTGATTGGGAAGATGAAAATCACAAAATAGTACAATAGTCAAAACTTGTCCATCTCTGATCAGGTATTAATTTTTTGAGACTTTAAATGTGAAAACAATGGTTTTTAAAAAGTGGCATTTCTCAGAACCATAGCATATAGTATGGGTTGAAATAACTGCTATATGGAAATAGCTGCAGCCTGTAGCCTCTACTGTACCATTTTGTCTGAAATTAAATTACATTTTAAAAATATGAAAGAAATAAAGAACAAATTCTAAAGGTATTTCCTCGGGTATTTTTCTGATCTTTTACCAGCCTATTAAGAAGAGTAAGAGTAAAAAAACTAATAAATTCCAGTCAGTGCATAACTTCATAATTAACTGATGCACTTTTAGTAGCTGTAGCAACTAGATACTGTTGAAACTGGTGCATTAAAAAAATGCATATAGATATCAGACTATGCCCTCATTCTAAATTCAGTTTAATTCTCATTTCATATTGTTTAAATATAAAATCACTCTATGTTTGAATCACAGGAATAACTAGAATTTTTATTTAAACATATTTTTACATTTTCAAATACAACCAGATATACAGGTATTTATTTGCCTTACTGTTGTGCAGGATCTCAGCGAATCAGTGATAGTGACATCTCAGATTATGATGTTGATGATGGTATTGGAGTAGTTCCTCCAGGTGCGTGGGTGAAGAGCATGGTCCTGCTTCTTTTTGCTGTTCCTTCCCTCCTCCCCCTCTAATTTTCCAGACTCCTGAAGGATGCTGGTTTTGGAGATTGTATTATGGAGAAAACAGTATGACTTATTACTCTGTGGTGTCTTTCCTTTTAAATTAAATTAAAATGTACTGTTATGTACTAATTAATATTTCTGTTTAGATGTGACTGTTTGGATTTTGCATTTAGATGGTTCAAAGCTGTTTGTTTGTTACTTCACAGTGCTCTAAGCATAAGTGAAACTACAATTTTTATTCTAATAATTCAGTTAAAATACTAATTACAATTTCAATTTCCATTGCATTTTTTTTATTTTGCTTCTTGCTTGAAAACCAGATATAATGCAATCCTCCATGGAATATATTTAAAACGCATGGTTGCAAATTCAAATGCATGTGGCATGGCTATATCTTTTATACTTTTCATAAGCATTCATGAATTATCATTACCGTAAATGTGCATAAATGTATAAATATAGAGAGAGAATATCTTGATCTCACTTTAGGGTAGCACCCTTTGTATATTCAATATAATAAAACATCGGGGCATATTTTAGATACCATACCTTAAAGTATATTTCATTGGCAGTTGCCACAAATCACAAGATTAAAACTCCTATTCATGGCAGACTTAGTAAAGGGTTGCTGTTTACCCACCCAAGCTAATCAGGTTTTCTATGTAAAAGTTACTTGTGAAAGTTACTGAACATATTAAAAATATGGTAGTATTTGAAAAGTTCTCCTTATTAATCTATGATTAAAATAACCTACAAACAGCAGTACGTAGTTATTCATTGCATTTTTGCCATTTGTGTGAAATATCACTACATTGCTGAATGGGCTAAACTCTGCTCTCATTTACATCAATTTAAAGCAATAGTACTTTAATAGGGTTGTGCCCACGTAACGAAGAAGAGAATTTGTCCCAATATCTGTAGCACTAGTATTACATTTAATGGAGTGATTTTCTTCATTCTTTCATCAAATTAAATAGAAAAATATTTTAAATAAAATGATTTCCATTATTTTTTCACATTATTTTTTTTCCTTTTGCAGATGGGGGTGCAGATATTGGCATGTGTGATCCCTTACTCATCTCTAAAGCTGCACTATTCCTTTTTTAAACTATATGGGGCTTTTCACTTACCAGTTCATTCTGGGCAACAATTCCCCATCTGCAATGACTTATCCTCCATCCCACGAAGCAGTCTTTCAAAATGTATATGACAGCAGCACTCATTGGAATACATTTTTGAATGCTCAAATAGCACTTAGATGCCTAAGTCCTACTGAAAGTCATTAGGAGTTCGGTGCCTAAGTATGCCATTGTACCTTTGAAGAATTCATGGGCCATATGTAACTTGGGCCTTTGCTGTCACAGAGACCACCTCTCTGCTTTTGAAGTCTCTGCCATCCATGACAGTTGAGTTGATAATAACAGTCGCTAAATTAATGTGAGTAGGCCGGCTGGAAGAAACTTATTTCCAAACTAGTTCTACCAGCTCATGCAAACCCATTTTACGAGCTGATCTGACAGAGCCCAAGTTAACTGGCCTTCAGAACTTAATATGTATAACCTGTTTCATTCCTTTGATATTTGTCAGATATGGGTGAGAGAGACTGTTTGTAGAGTTGGTTTCCTTCTAATTTTCTGTCTGGAAGAAATGTGTGTGTATGTGTGTATATATATATATATATATATATATATATATATATATGTGAAGTTATATGTTTTACTACATTTGTGCATGCAGCCTGAACTCTAAGGAAAGGGCAAATTTTATAAATGAAAAAAAATAATGGTCTGATAAAGGAAGGTGCAATGCTAAACTTATATTAAGACACACAAATTAGAGTTAAACAGCAGGTAAGACTCAACTCTTCTGCTGCAGTTTGAAAACATTGTCAGTGTTATGCATCAATCTCAGATTGCCTGAGAAGCTACTTCCCCAAATTACTTTTGAAAATAACTTTCACACATCCAGTATCAGATGGCTATTGGGTTGGAGACATCTGTGAAGTGATAACAAGATAATTAAACAAAAGCTAAAGGATGTGTGTGTGTAAGATATGGTCCTGATGTGAGTCTTTTTGCTACACTTTTTTTCTTTTTTCTCTTTCCATCTTTCCATCTGGAGTGCGTTACCTAGGGAGGTGGTGGAATCTCCTTCCTTAGAAGTTTTTAAGGTCAGGCTTGACAAAGCCCTGGCTGGGATGATTTAGTTGGGGATTGGTCCTGCTTCGAGCAGGGGGTTGGACTAGGTGACGTCCTGAGGTCCCTTCCAACCCTGATGTTCTATGATTCTATGATTCTACGATTTCATATTTGATTCTCTTATTTGGTGCAATTCTAATGGCATCCAAACTTAACATTTGAAACTTGCTATCAGACAATCTACAAGTGAGGAAAATCAATTAAGATCCCATATTTTGTTGCTTTATCCTAACTTGCACTTTTAAAAAAGAGATTTACAAATGGTATATTCTAGACATTGAAACAATATATCATGTATGTGGAATCAAACATATATTTAGCAGAGATACAATATCAGATGGCCATAAGGTCCATTTAAAGGTTTCTAGATAGATGACTGACATGAAATGACTGCCATTAACATAATGGATCACTCCCTCCTTGAAGCAATTCTTGCTTTCATGGTTCCCTTCCTATCTGTTGGGAGTTCCTCCTTCTTTTAGAGTAGCAGCCGTGTTAGTCTGTATTCACAAAAAGCAAAGGAGTACTTGTGGCACCTTAGAGACTAACAAATTTATTAGAGCATAAGCTTTCGTGAGCTACAACTTCACTTCACTTCACTGAAGTGAGTTGTAGCTCACGAAAGCTTATGCTCTAATAAATTTGTTAGTCTCTAAGGTGCCACAAGTACTCCTTTTCTTCCTCCTTTTCTGTCTGAAGTCTTTCAGGATTCTGCCCTTTCATTGGGCAAGCTCATTGAGTCACATATCAGCTCCTCCCTCTATGTTGATAATTTACACTGAATCCAGAGGGAAAACTCTCATTTTCTTTAATGGGGCCAGGATTTCAGATTATCTCTAAACCCCAAACTACTTCACTTCATTCAGATTGCTTGTCCAACATCTCTTCCTGGAATCCCACTGCCAAATCTTTTAAGACCAGATACTGCCAGCCTTACTCACACTAAGTAAGTAGTATCTTACTTCCTTAGTAGTGCTATTGACTACAATAGGACTAGTCTGGGATTAAGGTGCTCCTCAGCATGAGTAAGGGTGGCATAATCTATCCTATAATATGTAAGAAAATTGAATTTATTTTTTTTCTTCCAAGGCCTCTCTTTGTCCCTTTGCTACCTCAGTGGTTACATTACCAACTATGTTGTTGTTATGGCAATTACGAAGCTCTATGCTAAAGTTATTCTTACCATTGTTAATTGTTTCTTGGTGTTGAAGTAACAATGCCAAAGTACAATAGAATAGGGGAAAGTGTTGTTTTAAGAGAGCTGCCACCTTTGTACGTTACATGTTTTTGTGGTATTAAACATCTCAGAATCATGTGAATACAGAACCAGTTTTGACTTTTAAAAATTATAACAGTTGTTCAAAATGAGTTTCTCTTTCCACTCTGTTGCTAAAGCAGGAGTTCAGATTGTTCCTTGCAATAGCTAATGATTTCCCCAAAATCTAAGCATTCATTCAGGTATGCCATGTGCTCAATTGTTGCATGAGATTGCAAACTCTGTGAATCTTTGGTTTGTATATTGCATAGCAGTGTATCCACAGTCCTTTGGGGGGATTTTGGTACTGCCATAATGTAAATATTAAAGAAGAACAAAAATTATATGCTGAATACTACTCTTGTCGGTTAAATGAACAAGAAGCTGCTGCTCAAGTATTTTTGTTTGGATATGTTGATTGAAGCCATTTTTAAAATTGGACAAACATCCTGATAGTGATTTTTAATTCTAAACAATTTTTTAAAATTTTTTTTACTTAGCAAGCCATTTGCTGTTCACTCATAGTATTCACAGGAAAATTACTTGCAATATCTCTGGTATCCAATTACTATGTTTAACGTAATGTCAGTACTTTTATGTTCATTGCAATAAGGGTGGCTCTGGTCCGGTTCACTTAGAACTCATCTGAAACTGGCTCAGGGGACATCTCTTATCTAAGGGATGCTCTTCTGTTCCATACCAGCTGCTTCTTTCATTCATGGTGGGCAGGTAGTTTAGATGAAAATAACCTAAATTGCTTTGATTTCATAAAACAAACACTGAATGAGGTTGGGATTCACAGTGTAGAACAATTGCCATGTCATTTGAAGAAGTGACCTCCAGTGAGCAGCAATATCTAACGCATTAGATTTTAGGTAATATCCCCCAATTCACGTGACTTGTTCAAGCCTCTCCTCCCCAGTATGCACCCAAACGCCTCTCAGTTTCTCTGCCTCTATACATATACACACATTACATTTAAAGGTAATGCTAGTAATTAATCCTGGCTGCATGACATTTCAGGATTTACAATAGCTAAATGACTACTTGAAAATCTTGTAATCATTTAGATGTGCTTTCCTGGAAAGACCAACCATTATCTGCCTGTTCGTAAACCCAGATCCTTACTGTCTAACATCATTTTGTTGCACTTTTACCAGTAGGTTATAGATCTAATACTAGAGAAAGTAGATCTACAACGTTAACTGTGCCAGAACAGCAAAGAACAACACATCATCGTTCACGATCTGTATCTCCTCACCGTGGTGATGATCAGGGCAGGACCCGTTCACGTTTACCAAATGTGCCATTACAGAGGTAGGGTTTACAAGTGTGCAACATTAGTTATTGAAACACTGTGTGATTCAAAATTTGTGTAACCAAGCAGAGATTCTATGTCACTTTCATCTGATTGAACTCTTTATTATTTTTCACAGTGTATTACTTTTTCTTCATGTCTTAGTTTAATATTGAAGCATATAAATTGTTTGAAGCCTACCACATCCTTAGTCCTCTATTTAAATCACCCATCAAGTTACTTCCTTGTTAATTGCAATACTGTAACCCTAATCTTTCCTTACCTGACATCCTCCCTACTGTTTATCATTTTGTTCATTGTGTTGTATCTAAAATTTAAATTGGAAGCTCTTTCAGGTAGAGACTGTGCCTTTTGTGAGTCCACCATGGGTGCTATAAATAATAAATAACAATATACCATTAATAACCATGAATGAACTGATTTTGCAATTAAGAGTAATCTGAAGTTACCAATTCCTACAAATTACATTCTAAGATTTTTTATGGGATTTGTTTAGTTAGAGAGAAAACAGTAAAATACCTAATTATATATGTAATTGCCAGGGTTGGTAGACTCAAAACTTGACAAACCTCCTTCATTCCTCTGTATGGAGAAAGGGAGAGGAGAAGGAGCTTCTCTGAATCTCTCTTGAAACCCATAGCCTCATCCACTCATTCTCAGTTTTCCCTCCTCTGTCCTCTGTAGGTGTCTACACTAGAAATCTTGGTACCTGCAATAGAGCAACAGCTAGCAATACTGCAGTTATACTTGGTACTAGCCACTAGTGTAAACAGGGCTCATGCATTTTGACATTGTGGTAAAAAATGATAGAGCCCTGCTCATATGATTGTATAAACATAATAGTAGTATTGATGCTGGCAGCTACTGTAACAAAGATACTATGTGTTCTAGTGTAGACAAAACTTGTGTTGCAGATATCGTTGCTTGGTCCATAGATGAGTACAAGAGACTTTTTTCAGTGCCAATCACATGCTGGTCCCAGAATGACTTAATCCAGAGTGGCACCAGTCTTTCCTGGCCTTACAGTGGAAGATTGAGTTGCATTTAAGAAATCTGTTCTGCCACAGCACAGGCTATGAGGCCAACCCCTCTTTTTGCTCCTCACACTTAGATGAAAGGCCAGACAACCCTTCACTTCCCTTTTAGAAAACAAAGTTTGAGCTCTTCTTGGAAAAACAGTCAGGAACTTTCAATCTGTCAGCCAAACACTGAAACTCAGTAAAAACATATGGCTTGATTCACCCCCACTGGCACAGAGGGCTGCAGCTTTGTCCCTCCTGTAAGAGTGGCAGTTACAGTCCCTAATTTGCGGGGGCAGGAGGGTCAGCCCTTCAAGTGAGCAGTGGTATTCCCACTGCTGCTCTTCATCAGGAATTTCACCACAGGAAAAGAACTTTTAGGTCAGACTCCGTAGCAGGTCAGAAACTTCCGGAAGAGGTACACAGTCACACCCCCTTCCTATGCAGTGCCACACGCTTTAGGGATAGTGCAGACTACCTGTGGTCCCACCCTAACCCTTGCTGAAGGGCAGACACAGACACTTCTTTCTGCTGCAAGGACTTTCCACTGACCAGGGTCCACAGGCCAGGACTCTGCGTTTGGAAACCTAGATATGAAACTATAAAACCATAAACTTCAACATGAATTCTTGCTAGCTGTTCTCTCAAACTATTCTCCAAATACAAAACATGTCCCCCATTAACATTGCTGAGTTCTGTGTTCACAAATGATTTAATTCTAAAAAGGGTAAAAATTGCTGTTACCCATGCTAAATGGGGTTTTTCCCCCAAAGAGCTAATATTTTTGAAAAGTCGTACATTAAGGAGAAACTTTCCAGCAGGCAACTTGTAACCATGTAACCTGTTAAATTCTGTTAACTATGAGGAGAAGAAAACCATCATACATATATGTATTATATAAACACTTCTAGGAGTTTAGATGAAATTCATCAAATGAGAAGATCACGTTCTCCAACTAGACACCATGATGCCTCACGAAGTCCAGTTGATCGCAGGTCCAGAGACATGGATAGTCAGTATTTGTCAGATCATGAAAGGTATGTTTTCAACTTAAACTTATGAACATGTATAGAAGTGTCTTTGTCTTTTTGGCTAGAGTTTGAATGTACTTGTTTGAATGCACATTTGGGTTAATGGGAAAGGGGAAAGGAATGGTCATAACTGACAAGAACAATCATGATTACGGCACTAGGAGAGAAAAGGTGATTTTATTAGTATTAGACAACAGATAAGGAATAGGTTCTATATTCATACTGAAAATAATTTTTGTAGCATAGAATATGAAAAGAGGAAGGAAAAATAAACCAGGAATTTTGCCTTGTTTATGCAAAGAAATCATAGGAACAAATTTTGGTAGAGTACTTGAAAGCATAATGGTGACTTTGGTTGTTCATATTTGTAGGTCATTTAATTATTTCGTGGGAAAATGTTATATAGCTAAATCATAGTGCCTATATTCTGCTACCCTTACTTTGTCAATAGTCCCATCAGTGTGAATAAGGGTGACAAAATCAGTCCTGGTGTTACTATTTTAAAATGATTCCTCAAGCCTACTATAAACAATGCCATCTGTAGTAGGGTGCAGAAATGGGAGAAGGGAATAAAACTGAAAATGTTTCTGGAACTTTTGTCCGGTTTTGAAGCAACATAGTAATTTAATAGCCAATGGCCTCTGGAGTGATTCCTAATTCAGTTTTGTATATGATCTTGCCTTTTCAAATTTTAAATGAGATAACTTGCATCTAGGCATTAATAAGTGTTGTTGACAGTTTTAATTTCTTGAGACTTGTTTTACCATGGCATACAATAAAATTAGGCAAGAAATATGTACAGAATTGTATAAGTTGGATTGTACCACTGATTTTCTTCTTAGAGGTGAATTGAAATGCTTTTTAATCATAAAAAATCAGTATTACAGTTAAGACACTAACACTGCAGTGTTTTCTACCTTATATGTACGTTTCATTTTATTCTTTATAGTAAAAGTAGTTATATACTCAATAAACATATTTTTCAAAAATATGTTTATTGACCATTTTCCTTAGTATTCTTTGTAAGTAGAGGTTGAAAGGGGGCAGGGGACATTGAAGGGTGACTCATAATTCCTAGGCGCAAATTTAGACAATAAGTGTATGCAAAATATCCCACAGTCAAAAACAAAATTCATGACTGTGTTGTTGGATCATATTTACATCTCCTCCCTTCCTGCTTGGATGGAAGGGCTTTGGGATTCTGGTCTGATTCTCTCTGAAGCAGAAGCCATCAGAGCAGAGTCAAGGGAGGGGTGCTGCTAGGGTGGGACTCTGACTGGGATAAGAGAGTTTTCCATTCTCTTCCTCTTGCTGTGAGAAGCCAGCTTTTGATGGATAAATGGAGTGAGTAGGTGTTGCTATCCTGAGGGGCCCCTGTACCTCTGCCAGGAGTTTCTTCTCCCAGAGACATCAGCTGCATCAGTCTCATTTCACTCCCACCCGTAAAAAACTTTTGTTGACCAGCTATTCTGAAAGGAGGACAGGAGACACTTGATATGGTTTTAATCAGGCCACAACTTCATTATTAGATGTCTGACACTACCTGGCAGATAAACCTATACAGTGTAGGTAACTCCATGTTCATTCAATAGCTGTCCAGGGGCTTCCACCAGCCCCCCTTCATTTCCCATCCAGGTGCTCCAGCCAACCCTTGCTGGGACCTTACCATTCCCCCCCTCCAATGGAGGATAAGGTATGCTATAAGGAAGGCGGGGTTGGCTCTCCCTTTCCCCCTCCCCCATTCCTCTCCTTTAACCAACACCTCCTTTTTAAGTCCTTTACAAAGCCATTTATCTGGTCACTTCCCTGTGGAATACCTGCCCTGGGCATCCGCCCCACGTGTACATAACATGTTGCGACATCATAGCCTAACTCCCTTTCCTACTCCCTTTCCCTGAACCCACTGTGAGGAAGGTGAAAAACCCCTCCGCTCCACCTAGGCCAGTCTGGTGGTGAGGAAAAAATTCCTTCCCAGCCCCCCTGGAAAGGAGTGGCTAGTGCGATGCCTACAGCAGGTCCTAACCACACCTGGTATTTTGCCACCTCAAGAAGAGGGAAGGTGGGTGCTGCTTCACTTGGTTTGGGGGAAAGGGGCTACTCCTGCCAGGCTTGCCCCTTTTCAACTCCCAAACCCTTGATGGTACCTGAGGATGAGTCAGCGTCACCACGCTGACCCATTCCTCTTTTTGCAGCCGTTTCTGAGCTCCTCTCCCACCCCCACCTCCACCCATAAAGCACTATTCCTCTTTCCCTGGCAAGCTGGAGAACGCCTCCCCCCGACCCCCACTTGAGGTGCACTGCAGTCATTTTGCAAAGCACTATACAACTCTTGTTTATTTATCTCTAGTGGTGGGTCCCATGAGAACCACAAACTTATCAGTGAGTAATACAGGCATCTTAAGGGGGAGCCTGTTGCAGTTACTACCAAGGAAGAAGATTAAGAATTTAAAAAAAGAAAAGGAGTACTTGTGGCACCTTAGAGACTAACAAATTTATTTGAGCATAAGCTTTCGTGAACTACAGCTCACTTCATCCGATGAAGTGAGCTGTAGCTTACGAAAGCTTATGCTCAAATAAATTTGTTAGTCTCTAAGGTGCCACAAGTACTCCTTTTCTTTTTGTGAATACAGACTAACATGGCTGCTACTCTGAAACCTAAGAATTTAAAGACTCTTTACTTGATATGCTCTTGCAATAAGTTCACTCATTAACAGAAGTTCTCATCAAAATCCATACCTGCTGCTATCTGTCTAATATTGCATCCACTGGAAAGGTATGGATAGATCCACAGAACTTCCTGCTATCCCGAAGCCTGAAATAATCTACAATTATTAATTGCATCTGATTATACCCATACAAGTTGTTACTAGTTATTTATTTGTATTATGGTAGCACCCAAATCAATATGGGATATTCTGAATAGTTCCTGGTAATAACCTTCATAATCTTTGTTCAGGAATTTCAACTATTATTTTTAAATTATTATGAAGGAGCAATAACAGAGAATCCTTAGAATTCCTTCGATTTAGGAAAGTGAATCATGGCCTCATATAAAATTCCAGCTAGAGGACTGTTCAGCAACAAGTTGTGATATATTTGCAACAGAACTGGGATTGCCTGTGCTGCTATTTTTTTTTAATAAAAAATAACTGGGGAAAGCTATCTAGTTTTGTGTCATAATTCTGACTGCTTTGAATTCAGGTATCATTATCTGATTCTCAGTGAAATAGGTCTCTCAGTGTTCTATTCCATCCATTTGTTTATAAATAAAATGTGGTAATCTCCACGTTCATATACATAATCTAGTATCTCCTTCAAAAATGCTTTTCTAGAGGAATACGTTTTTCTGTAAATATGTCAAAAACATAATAAATTATGAGAATATCAATACCTTACCAGTATGATTTTTTTTCAATTTGAGGAAATAATTAGAATTGTATTCTGTATTTATTTGCTATTTTATATCCCATGCATGGGTGTTTTATATCACTATTTTCAATGGGCCAAATCTTGAAGTCCTTGACAGGCAAACTTTGACTGAATGAAGATAGAGTAAATATTGATCAAGAACCTTAAGATTTGACTTATGAACCAAATTCACTTCCCTTTCTGCCTTTGGATTTCAGTAGTGCTTCTCCTATAACAGGGTTCAGAGGGGTAGCCGTGTTAACCTATATCAGCAAAAACAATAAGGAGTCCTTGTGGCACCTTAAAGAGTAATATATTTATTTGGGCATAAGCTTTCATAACCCACTTCATCAGATGCATGGAGTGAAAAATACAGTAGGCAGGGATAAATATACAACACATGAAAAGATGGGAGTTGCCTTATAAGGCAATATAATATTTATAAAAAGTAGTTATTTTTTGTAGTGACCCAGCCACTCCCAGTCTTTATTCAGGCCTAATTTGATGGTATCAAGTTTGCAAATTAATTCCAATTCTGCAGTTTCTTGTTGAAGTCTGTTTTTGAAGTTTTTTTTGTTGAAGAATGGCCACTTTTAAGTCTGTTATTCAGTGTCCAGGGAGATTGAAGTGCTCTCTTACTGGTTTTTGAATGTTACAATTCTTGATGTCTGATTTGTGTCCATTTATTCTTTTGCGTAGAGACTGTCGAGTTTGACCAATGTACATAGCGGAGGGGCATTGCTGGTACATGATGGCATATATCACATTGGTAGATGTGCAGGTGAATGAGCACCTGATGGTGTGACTGATGTACTTAGGTCCTATAATGGTCCCTTGAATAGATATGCAGATTGAGTTGGCATTGGGGTTTGTTGTAGGGATTGGTTCTAGTGTTACTGTTTCTGTTGTGTGGTGTGTAGTTCCTGGTGAGTATTTGCTTCAGGTTGGGGGGCTGTCTGTAAGTGAGGACTGGCCTGTCTCCCAAGGTCTGTGAGAGTGAGGGATCATCCTCCAGGATAGGTTGTAGATCCTTGATGCGCTGGAGAGGTTTTAGTTGGGGGCTGTAGGTGATGGCTAGTGGCATTCTGTTACTTTCTTTGTTGGGCCTGTCCTGTAGTAGGTGACTTCTGGGTACCTGCCTGGCTCTATCAATCTGTTTCTTCACTTCCCTAGGTAGATACTGTAGTTTTAAGAATGCTTGATAGAGATCCTGTAGGTGTTTGTCTCTGTACAAGGGATTGGAGCAAATGTATCTTAGGGCTTGGCTGTAGACAATGGATCATGTAATGTGGGTCTGGATGAAAGCTGGAGGCAAGTAGGTAAGTATAGCAATCAGTAGGTTTCCGGGATAGGGTGGTGTTTATGTGACATCACTTATTTGCACTGTTGTGTCCAGGAAGTAGATCTCTTGAGTGGACTGGTCCAGACTGAAGTTGATGATAGGGTGGAAATTGTTGAAATCCTGGTCGAATTCCTGAAGGGCCTCCTTCCCATGAGTCCAGATGATGAAGATGTCATCAATGTAGTGCAAGTAGAGTAGGGGCACTAGGGAAAGAGAACTGAGGAAGCGTTGTTTTAAGTCTAACTTGACACCATCAAATTAGGCCTGAATAAAGACTGAGAGTGGCTGGGTCACTACAAAAAGTAATTTTCCTCTAATAATTTTCCCTCTGTTGATATTCACACCTTCTTGTCAACTGTTGGGAATTGGCCACATCCACCCTCATTGAATTGGCCTCGTTAGCACTGATCCCCCACTTGGTAAGGCAATGCCCATCTTTTCACATGCTGTATATTTATCCCTGCCTACTATATTTTTCATTCCATGCATCTGATGAAGTGGGTTATAGCCCACTAAAGCTTATGCCCAAATAAATTTGTTAGTCTCTAAGGTGCCACAAGGACTCTTCATTGTTTCTCCTATAACAGTTTATGTTGTCTCTGGGTCTGTCTATATTGCAGTTAAAAACCTGCAGGGCCCATGCCAGCCCTAACTCTGGCTTGTGGGGCTCATGCTAAGGGGCTTTTTAACTACTGTGTAGACCTTCAGGTTTGGGCTGGAGCCCAGGCTCTAGGACGCTGCAAGGTGGAAGGGTTCCAGAGTTTGGGCTGCATCCTGAGCCCGAATGTCTACACCACAATTAAACAGCCCCCTTTGACCAAGCCCTGTGAACCCGAGTCAGCTGGCATAGGCATCTAGTCGCAGTGTAGACATACCCTCTGATAACTAAGCCATGCATGGACCTGAATCCTTACAGTACTTTGGCTTTTGTAATGTCCTCAAATCCTTCAAGGGAAACACAGAACCCTTTGTGTGTACAAGAAATAAAAGAGGAATTTTATTTTCAATTACTTTGTTTTAAATTATATTGTATTTATTTGTAATTTTGGAAGTCTACACATAAATTCTGCTAATGATATGAGATATTAAATAGTTTTATTATTTGTTCCTTTTAAGAAAAACAATTCAGTTCACCTTTAACATATTTTGTTGCATCAAAATTAGGCCTGTAGTTCCAGATGCAAACTTGCAATCCACATGTGAGATTTAAGTCGTGATTTTGATTGCCCTGGTTTATTATATTACATAAATATTGCTTATACCAGTTTCCATAGTGAAATTTATAGTTTCATGACAATATGAAGTATGAAAGTAATTGAGCATTTTTCCACTTCGCATAATTTTTATATCTTTTCTCCCTCTGTTACCATAGTACTTCATATGATTCTTTGATTCTTTTTAAATGATGCATCTTCATGAACTTTAGCCTCACTTTGGTGTCAATAACAATAAGGAGATTCTGGGACTTCTCTTTGTGATTTGCACTGAAGTGCAGATACCCACAGAAATCACCAAAGGGACATGCTGTTATCACAATCATGTTTATTAAATATGGAAATGATTAATTTACAGTAGGTATATTGTTGGCTGTAGCACTTGGCTCTTGTAATATACTGCTGGTTGAAATAATGGAGTAAGTGGACTGTAAAATAGAAATGGTTAGAAAGGAGATTTTGATAACTGATTAACACATTTTCTGTTTCTGTAAGGGAATATATAACAAAATATCATAATTAAAAAGCTTTAGATCAGAATCTACCTTTGAATAAACTTAATATTTTGGTGGACAAATATTTTTCTTTTCACCAAAATGATGAGTTGATGCTCCTTACACTTTATTCACTAGAGCATAAAACTAAGTTTATAACTCCCCACCACTCTTCTGCGCGCACACACTCTTGTCTGGGTTCAAAAATGGAGGTTCTACAGTTCCATTTTTATTATTATGCTGCCATGTTTTAATAAATACCTACTTTAAGAACTAGAATATTACTGTAGCAATGTAATTTGATAAAGAATCCTGTCAATATTTAATATTAAAAACTCTGAAGTAACTTCAAAATTTAAAAAAAGAAAAGGACAAAATTAGATGTCCACTTAAAAGTATTATCTGACTGTATAGTTGTCATAGGCACTTTATTGCTTATATTTTAGAGCAGCATTGTAATTTGTTTTGGTTTGAACGCTATCAAGACAGCTATCTCAGTGCGAGCTTTCTGGTTTCTTTTTTATGTTTTCATTTGCATATCATTTGCATAACTCATGTCATCTAATGCTTCATATTTATATCTGTTTCACTCACCACCCATCCTGTCTGTGCAGTGAGCTTCTTATGCTGCCCAGAGCAAAACGAGGAAGAAGTGCAGAGTGCCTACATACCACCAGGTAAATACAGGAATTCGATAACCATGATTTCTTATAGTTAGTTTCTGTGTACTTCACTAGCCCAATCATTTCCTTTAGCTTTATTAATATTACAGTAAGTAACGGACACATTTTCTTAACACGTAACTGAATTGCCATTAATTTTTTTTTTAAAAAGAACTAATCAAGATTTTTACATATGTTTGTTTATTTTGATAGTTATGATTAGAGCAGTTGAAAGCCTTGTGGTAAAATAAGTGTGAACAGTCACATTTGAAATTAAATAATAAAAATATTTTTGCAGCATATACTTTTGTGATAGATTACCTGTCTAGTCAGAAAAGGTGTGATTTTCAATGCATGGCAGTATTATAGTGGTTTTATAAAGTTTCTTTTGTGTTTTTTGGATTTTTATGGTTGTTTGATTTCTTTCCTTTGTTATTATGTAAAATTAATAAACACTTTTTGTGTTTTGACAACAAACTTGAAGAAAATTCCTCAGAAGAGCACATGGCTAGATAAACAAAGGTTGCATGTCACTGTGCTTCACCTGACAGCTCTCACTTGGGTATGTCTACACTGCAAAAAAAAAAAAAATACCTGTGACAGCAAGCCTTAGTGCCAGGTCTACAGACTCGGGCTCACATGGCTCTCACTACGGCACTACAACTAGCACCGTAGATGTTTCTGCTTAGGCTCTGAAACCTGGCAAGTGGGTGGGTCCCAGGGCCTGAGTTCCAGCCCGAGTGGGAATGTCGATACTGCTATTTTTGTAATGTAGCATGAGCCCTGCAAGCCCAAGTCTGTAGATCCAAGTCTGTAGATCCAGGCTCTGAAACTTTCTCATTTGGTTTGTGTGGTTGGTTGCTTGTTTTTTGCAGAGTAGATGTACCCATTGTGTCCTACCTTCCATTTAGAATTTTAGTTTTGGTTTTGTCTGTGCTGGGCCCTGCCAGGGCATTTCCACCCTTTGAATTGATAAGTTCGCTATATTCCATGAGGACTCCAAATCCCAGAGACTGCAATACTCCACATTGACTCCAGGTTTCAGTAGGTCCTACAGTACTCAAGAACTCAAAAAGAAAGGACCCAGCACAGATGCAGCTGAGCCCCAAATTTAAATTATTCTGTAGGGAGGTGGATCTTCAGTGAAGTAATGGGACTGCTTATATGTTTAATTTAAACATATAAGTAAATGTTTGTAGGATCAGGTCTTGTAACGTCTGAACTAATTTTTAATGCTTTTGCAACACGAGGCAATATTTCATACCTCAAAGAAGACACATCTTTAGTTTTGGTATCTCCCTGGATTCCCATTTGGAAGATTTTATTTAATTACAATTTTTTAAATCAGGAAACACTACTCTTTAGAGCCTAACTAGAGCATACTGGTGATGAGAGTACACAGGCTACCTGTTAGCAGTTAGAAATCCCTGAAACTTCTCTTCACATTTTAAACTGGAAGCCATTTACTCAGAATCTTTGTAATAAGCAATTACTTCATGTTATTTAGCAGACAGTGAAAACAAATAAGTTCATAAATCTAAACAAATAAGTCAATAAATCAAAAAGTTAGATACTTTGGCAGTATGTCATATTGTACCTGCTGAGAGTTGGTTATGTTTTATGTAATCGTTGTCTACTAACACTCTGGTGTAACACAATGGTTTATCACATTGATTGATGCAGCCATTGTGTTACACCAGATTTAAACCAATTCATTATTGTAATCTCAATGGAATTACACTGACATAAAATGTGAGTAACACCCTGGTGAATCGGGTGCTTGATTTCCAATTTCCCTTGGATAAGAAATAGCTGTGGCCATATTAAAAAACTGGGTCTTTCTATGTATTCAGCTTGAATCCTATAGTTCATTATGCACTGTATAGACAGAAAGCTCTAAGGACCACTGATTTACAGCAACTGAGGATCTGGGGAGTGTCTCTAGCAGAGATGGGCCAAAACTGAACTTTTTACATTATCTGACACCCAAACCCGTGGTGAGCTTTGGTGGTTGGTATAAGAAGGAACCAGGATTAAACCACCCCATCGGAGCCCTAGACCTAAAGTTTCCCATCTCATTTCAACCCTGGTTCCCACATATTGCTAAAGGTTGGGTTCAGATACAGCTTGGAGCCCATCTTCATCCTGACACCCTTTCCTAAATTATGGAGCTTTGGATAATATGGAATCCTGATGTGAACCATTCTTGGGTTTGCAAAAGCAAAACCTACCTGATCAATTTTTGTGAAAGAAAAACAAAACCCAATCTCACCAGCCTACCTCTGGTTATATAACACAGAAGTTAAATACAAATCTGGAAAAAGCATTGACTTGAGTGTAAAAATGGAAGAAAAAGTGTAGTCACAGTTTATTCCCATGCTTTTGGTACATCCAATTAGACAGTGATCACTTTAATTCAAATCTAAAATTTGACTAAACAAATTAGTTATTAGTAAGCAAAGAAAAATATTTTTCTGATCTAATTTTAAGAATACAAGCATTTTCAATTTTATTTTATTTTTGTTAGGATAAATTGGCAGCACTTTCTTGCAATCTTTGTATATCTATTTCTATTTCTCCTCTTCTGGTGACATTTATAAATATGAGTGTCATTGTGTGCAATCAGCTCTTTTGCAGGTGTTACAGTTATGAGAATTAAGGAAAACAAGTATTTACTTTTCTACTCACAAACTGATCATTAATAAAAGTTTAGGTCAGTACTCTCTAAATTTTACTTAACCTTAAAAATTAGGATTGGAAAAGACCCTGTAAAACCATGCAATTCAATGCACCACTGGTCTGCATGATTCTTCCCTAAACAATGGGTTTCACAAATTTGTCCAGGATAATTTTAATTTTCCAGGTCTCATCAATGATAGTGGAGAGACGAACTCATGGTTAGGTTCTGTTACACTGTATAATACTTAGGTTTCAGAGTAGCAGCCGTGTTAGTCTGTATTCGCAAAAAGAAAAGGAGTACTTGTGGCACCTTAGAGACTAACAAATTTATTTGAGCATAAGCTTTCATGAGCTACAGCTCACTTCATCGGAAATGCATCCGATGAAGTGAGCTGTAGCTCATGAAAGCTTATGCTTAAATAAATTTGTTAGTCTCTAAGGTGCCACAAGTACTCCTTTTCTTTTTGTATAATACTTAGAAAGTATTATATAGTTTTTAAGAACTTCAGCATCAGTGCAATGGTTCCAGTAAAGTTCATTGCAAATTTAAAGTATTATCATTAGAAAAGAACTACAGGCTAACTTTCTGTGACTGAGGAAGTTCGTGCTTCAGTGTTTCTGGGTTTCAACATTTAATAAGCCATTTTAGTCCCTGCTTCTCTGTTGTTCTTGGCCCCTTTCCCTTTATGTCAGCTTCATGGGACTTCCTTCACTTCCCTCTTCTGGCCTTTCTTTTTTCAGCTCGCACTTCTGCATCTCCTTGTCTCTTTCTGAGTCTGTAATTGTTCCTTTCCCCTTACAAGTCATCAATTACTTTAAAATGGCTGAGTTGCAAATATTCAAAATTCTCACTTAGTTTTTATATGAAACACAATATGGTGAATTTTATCTGGCCCTTAATGGAGTTTTAATTATAGCACAAAGCCTCAACACAATTTAGCATGATCAGCAGTCTTCTGACAAATTGTCCACAAGTAGGATACAGGTCAGAATGGAGGTGCACTCGTGTAAGTTCACACAGCACTCGCCTAGGTTATGCCTTGCTCTAGTTACTGTTATTTCTTCACTTTCAAATTCAGTACCAAATACACCTATTTAAAAAAAATTGGATACTGTACTAACAGTATAGTACTTTTAATAATGTATTTGATATGTATATTTATATAATAGTTCTATACGCTGCAGTAATATAATGGAGCTATGAAATATGACAGTATCCATTGAACAGCTTGTTTATTGCTGCATATTGCTGCATGTACTTGGGACGTTGGGTTAACTCGACAGTAGATGCTCCACAATGTGCCAGGTGGTCACTCTGAAGTGCTGTTATCAATACAATGATGACACACTGTTATGCATAATAGCTAGCCCAACACACAGCAATAGAAGTATAATAATGGCTACCATAAATTGGTTGCTAAAATGAGTTACAAGGCTGATGGGGCCTGATCCAACTCCCATTAAATTCAGAGTCCAAAAAAGACTAATAGCTTGGATGCCATTGTCTCATATGCCCACTCAACACGTTATTGGGCATCTATGTTGTTTGGCATTGTTTCTGCACACTCATTTACATTGGTGTAACTATAAAGTTTAGGCATGCTATGGGCATAGTGCTGTAGTAATAAATTTTTATCTTCTAGACATCTTATTGTATTGCGTTGTATTTATTATTATTGATAATTTTAGTTTAGAATGTAGTGTGTATGTGATATTAATTAGAGATGGTCCAAGCTTTAAAATCAGGATTCAGAATCCCTCACATATGGAGATGTTCAGATACAGGGATACAAATGCACCCAGCTGTAAATCCCATGTGGAGTCAAGGAATGCTATCAAGAGGAACAACAATGGCAAGCACCTCCAGGGAGCGTATTCTCCTGCCAGTCCCACCAGAGCCCTCCCTTGGTGCAATGTGTGGACACTCCATAAAAGTTTGTTTTAATTCCAGTTAACTGCACTATGTGGAACAGATTAAAATTTGGGTAGTCACATTCTGCCTTTACATTTCTCCTGGAGTTTCACTTGGCTAGGGAAACACTTCACACTCCTAGTTCTAAAATGTTATGTACTGTGGCCTTGGTTTATTATGTTAAACAGTTGTCATCCAAAGGTATGTCTATGCTTCAAACTGGAGGTGTAATTCTTAGCTTGAGGAGACGTATGTGTGCTAGCTCAATCAGAATAGAAGTGTAGCCTCAGTGATGTGAACAGTGGGAGGATCTACCTGCACTTGGATTGGCTAGCCCCTCCTGGCACTGTGGCTACACTTCTGTTTTTAGCATGCTAGCTCTGTGTACATATACACTAATACCACAGAGGTACTGTACCTTGGTGATGGATAAACCAATTCCAATATTTTTAAAATTAACTCACCATTATTAATGCTGTTTAACTTAATGTGATCTATGGATATATTCACAAAAGGACATTTAGGTGCCACTGGCATTCTTAAACCCCCTTCAGTTGCCACCTAATCTTGTAGGTGCCTAAACTCGTTGGCACCTACATTTTTGTTGTGAAAGATGCCTAGGAACCTATGTTTCTGCCTCTGAGAATGTGCACTGTTGCATCATTCTAGACATCCAGATGCCTTAAGCCCCAACGGGAAGATAGGTGTTCTCCTGCCTGTCTCACCTGTGAGGCTCGATCTGGTAGGCAAGCTCTGAGCTTGCTAACTAGATCAGGACCCTTTCAAATTCCTGGGGGGAGGGGCTGGTATCTATTTCATAACTTTTAGCCCAGTAGTTAGAATGATCACCTGGGAAGTGGGAGACCTTGGTTTAATTCCCCCTTCTGCTTGATTGGAAGAAAGAATTTGAACATGAGGTGATGTTGACCTAGTCACTGAGCTATGGGATATTCTTATATGTCGCTCCCTCTCTCTTTCCTCTTGAAGCTGTTCCACTTTGGCTTAAGTACTTAAATAGTCATTGGGCCAGAGAAAGAGAGTGTATGTGAGAACAACTCTATGACTGGAGTTTAGGGCTTTCACTTGGGAGGTGGAAGACTCAGGATCCAGCCCCGCTGCTCCAAAAGCTCTCTAATTATTTATCCAAGTGGGACAGCATCAACAGGGGAGATTGAAGGAGCCACACATCCACATTTGGGCAACCTTCTGAGTGATGGGAGGACCCCTATTTAAATCCTTTCTCCTGATCAAACATGGGGGTATTGAACCTGGGTCTCCTACATCCCAGTAGAGTGTTCTAACCACTGGGCTAAAAGGAAAGTACTGGCATCACCACCACTGGTAGCATTTCTGGCAAGATACAGCTTAGATACCCGACGAGAGGCAGGGCTCAGGACACACCCTCTCATCGCATTCTAATTGATTAGTTTAGATGACCCTGACCTAGTTTGCTGCCTTTTGTGAATCCTATGCTTAGCGGCCTATCTCTCCCCATATAGGGAACCTAAGTGCCTAACTCAGGCATTGTGAAAACAAGTGACTTTCTAGTCTAAAAGTTAGGTGCCATAGTACTCAGCATTGCAATGCCTAAAGTCCCATTGTGAACCTGGCCCCTAGTATACCACCTGTAAAGGACTTTAACACATGACATTTTTGAATACTAATACAACTGTGGTTTAGTTTGTGATATTGTATATAAAGGTGTGTTTTAGTAGGCATTTAATTTATCATATAGATAACTAGAAGGGATCATTAAATCACACAATGTAGATTAAAATAAAGTAGTAATGACATATAAAAATAGCTAGCATAAAAATAGCAACTTCATGTTTTACAACAGCTAATATATTTTAATCAAAAATTGAAAAAATTCCAAGGTATTTTAGTTCCAGAGGAAAATTCGGACCTACGATGTTACTTTAAATTTACTTATGTGAGTAGGTTTACTGAGGAGATCTGGTCCTGAAATTACATGTTGGTTGAACCAAGAAAAGGATACATGGAGAAATCTATGCATATACCAGTTCAAACTTGCTATAGTATTATGCACATTACATAGTCTTCATTCTAGTTAACATTGTTCTACTTTTACCTATACTTCCGTTTCTGGCATGCTTTGTTTTTGTTTTTGTTTTCTTCTGTTCTTCCACATTCAAGAAATTCTGTTAGGCACTATAAAACGTTACCACCCAAGATGCCTTTACTAGAGAATGGTACTCACTGGAATATTTACAGGTAAGTAAATATTCACTTAAATTATTTAAACAAACATACACATTATAATAATATAGTGGTACTTTCCAGAAAACTTTAACAGATAAAAACATATACTTATAAACATAACTAGATTCAACTATCTAAAATTAACTCTCACATAAGTGACAAACACTTGCAACCTCTGTATTGTCTAGAATTCTTCTATCATTAAACTCTACTGAAATGTCAGTATTGGAGTTAAGTAGTATTACAGTTTTCTTTTCCTTATGTCTCAGTTCGTTCTTTATGTGTATGGTTTTGATTACATGTGAAATTAAATTTTATTTTTATTTTAAATAATTTTAATTTATAAAGCTCAACTCTGCCTGCATGTGCTAAAACCAAATCAGTGATTAGACAGGATATTTCACTCCTTCGTGATTGCCTTAATGCACAAATACCAAGATTTACAGACGAACTATTGGTTAGGTAAGAACTGAGTAGAAGTGCCCCTTCCTGTTTAGTATGTAATATAGTTTTCTAAAGTAAATTAGCTTCACTCTAAAGTATTTTTACTTGAGATATACTGTATCCTGTCCTTCTGTGTTGGTATAGCAGTTGTTACTAGTAATAAATATTTAGATGTATTGTTTTAGTATTTCCCATTCCACTTTCTCATAAGTATATATTGTTTAGTCTCCTTTTATGGTCTTAGATACTTGAGATTTTTTATGCAAACAAGTTCAAACATAATCTTTCATTTGGTTTTATTTTTTAAACAAACATTTGTATTGTCATCTAGTCAGCTCTTTTACACCTTTATTAATTAAATCATTGTGATACCACATTTTTATGTAGAGAACATTATTTTATTATTTAATATCTAACATTGTGTTCCTTTCTTTGTTTTCTTTTTCTTTCTCTTCTACCATTGGATGCAATGCACTGGCACTAGTGAACTACAGCCCTCTCTTGACAGGGCTAGGAGTGCTAGTACCAACTGCTTGAGACCAGATACTAGTTTGCATTCACCAGAACGAGAAAGGTATAAAGTAAAGACTTATGAATTTCTTGTCATCTGTGCTGGTGAACTTTGTCAGTTTTGTTTGTTTCTCCATATGAGTCTTCTACATGTCTGTACATTCATATCTGCTTTGGTATTTGTAGACATTTTTGCCCCTATACTCATATATGCCATGCAAATTGTGTGTTGCAGTTTATAATTGCTTCTGGCTTCTTCTTCCCCTATTTTTAGTTCAAGCTGATGTCATTGTTTACAAAAGTCCTCAGTATGCTGATAATAACACTGCAGTGTTAAGTGAGGTGAAGGAGCACCACTTGATTGTTAATCTTCATTATCATCTGCTAAAATATACTACTTTTATTTCTTGCCCATTCTGCAGATTGCAAATGAGATGGTGACATAAAATTTCAAATTATATGAATTAGGATGCAAATCGTGAAATCAAACTCTTATTTTTCAAATCAAAATTGTAATTTGTATAAGAGTATTAATTTCCACAAACAACCAACCAACTACATTATTTTCTTAATCTAATCTGCCATATCTATTGTTTGTTTAAATTATAAATCAAAACAATTTAATTATCTTTGCACTATAAAACACTGTATTTAGTTTACATAAGCTTTACGAATACATTTTCAGCAATTTAAATGAAATATAGTTGTACTTGTTATGTTGAATAGAAACATTTAATGGATGCTTTCTGAACTTTCACCTTTAAAGCTAGTGTAGTTCAAAGCCACAGGGAAACCAAATACTATGGACAGATTTTGTAATTAGATGTGAGTATGTCTTAACAGAGAATTTTTGAATGTTTGCAGTATTTTTGTCTAAGAATTCTTGTTTTCTATAGCTTGAAATCCTGACCCCACTAACATCAACAGTAAAACTCACATTGGCTTCAGTAGGAGTAGGATTTAGCCCATGGTGTAAATACTCAATTGATATGTAGGATAATGTGAATTTGCTCATCAGTCAGTCCAGAAAAATTGGTTATTGAAATTAGCAGACCACTGAGCATTTTTGCTGTTGTAAAGTGATGAGAGGAGTAACAAGCAATCCATAACTAAGGCCTAGGATATTAATATAAACTTTTTGTATGGTTTTAGCAACAACAAAAATATTCCAAAAAATAGTTATATTTTCAAAGCAGGACATGAGGTTTGCCGTATTAATTTCAAGGGAAATCATGCCACTAAAACACTGTACATCATTTTGAAAATTCTGGGAACAATAGCTGGTCACCATTAAAACATCTAGTCATTGGGAAAAAAATCTTCTCTGAACTCAAATCCCAACTTTGAAGCTATGTACAAGCATCATGTTTCCATGATGGACAGAGTCCCCTGGGAGGCTAATATGAGGGGGAAAGGAGTCCAGGAGAGCTGGCTATATTTTAAAGAAGCCTTAGTGAGGGCATAGGAACAAACCATCCCGATGTGCAGAAAGAATAGCAAATATGGCAGGTGACCAGCTTGGCTTAACAGAGAAATCTTGGGTGAGCTTAAACACAAAAAGGAAGCTTACAAGAAGTGGAAACTTGGACAGATGACTAGAGAGGAGTTTAAAAATATTGCTCAAGGATGCAGGGGTTTAATCAGGAAAGCCAAAGCACAATTGAAGTTGCAGCTAGCAAGGGATGTGAAGGGTAAGAAGGGTTTATATAGGTACGTTAGCAACAAGAAGAGGGTCGGGAAAGTGTGGGACCCTTACTGAATGGGGGAGGCAACCTAATGACAGATGATGTGGAAAAAGCTGAAGTACTCAATGCTTTTTTTTGCCTCTGTCTTCACAGACAAGGTCAGCTCCCAGACTGCTGCACTGGGCAGCACAGTATGGGGAGGAGTTGAGCAGCCCTCAGTGGTGAAAGAACAGGTTAAGGACTATTTAGAAAATCTGGACATGCACAAGTCCATGGGTCCGGATCTAAAGGATCTGAGGATGCTGAGGGAGTTGGCTGTTGTGATGGCAGAGCTATTGGCCATTATCTTTGAAAACTTGTGGTGATCGGGGGAGGTCCTGGATGATTGGAAAAAGGCAAATATAGTGCCCATCTTTTAAAAAGGGAAGAAGGAGAATCTGGGGAACTACAGGCCAGCCAGCCTCACCTCAGTCCCTGGAAAAATCATGGGGCAGGTCCTCAAGCAGGTCCATTTTGAAGCAATTGGAGGAGAGGAAGGTGATCAGGAACAGTCAACATGTATTCATCAAGGGCAAGTCATGCCTGACCAACCTGATTACCTTCTATGATGAGATAGCAGGCTCTGTGGATATGGGGAAAGCAGCGGACGTGATATATCTTGACTTTAGCAAAGCTTTTGATACGATCTCCCACAGTATTCTTGCCAGCAAGTTAAAAAAGTATAGATCAGATGAATGGACTATACGGTGGATAGAAAGCTGGCTAGATCATCGGGCTCAGCAGATAGAGATTAACGGCTCAATGTCTAGTTGGTGGCCGATATCAAGCAGAGTGCCCCAGGGGTCGGCCTGAGGCCGTTTTTTTTCAACATCTTCATTAATGATCTGGATGATACGGATAGATTGCACGCTCAGCAAGTTCATGGATGACACTAAGATTGGGAGAGAGGCAGATATGCTGGAGTTTAGGGAAAGGCTCCAGAGTGACCTAGACAAATTGGAGAATTGGGCTAAAAGAAATCTGAGGAGGTTCAACAAGGACAAGTGCAGAGTCCTGCACTTAGGACAGAAGAATCCCATGCACTGCTACAGGCTGGGGACCGACTGGCTAAGCGGCAGTTCCGCAGAAAACGACCTGGGGATTACAGTGGATGAGAAGCTGGATATGAGTCAACAGTGTGCCCTTTGATTCAAAGAAGGCTAACAGCATATTGGGCTGCATTAGAAGGAGCATTGCCAGCGGATTGAGGGAAGTGATTATTCTCTATTCAGCACTGTTGAGGCTACATCTAGAGTATTGCATTCAGTTTGGGGCCCCCCACTACAGAAAGGATGTGGGAAATTGGAGAGAGTCCAGCGGAGGGCAATGAAAATGATTACGGGGCTGGGGCACATGGCTTACAAGGAGAGGCTAAGGGAACTGGGCTTATTTAGTCTGCAGAAGAGAAGAGTGAGGGGGGATTTGATAGCAGCCTTTAACAACCTGAAGAGGGGTTCCAAAGAGGATGAAGATAGGCTGTTCTCAGTGGTGGCAGATGACAGAACAAGAAGCAATGGTCTCAAGTTGCAGTGCTGGAGTTCTAGGTTGGATATTAGGAAAAACTATTTTATTCGGAGGGTAGTGAAGCACTGGAATGGGTTACCTAGGGAGGTGGTGGAATCTCTATCCTTAGAAGTTTTTGAGGCCCAGCTTGACAAAGCCTTGGCTGGGATGATTGGGTTGGGGCTGGTCCTGCTTTGAGCAGGGGGTTGGACTAGATGACCTCCTGAGGTCTCTTTCAACACTAATCTTCTGTGATTTTTGCCCATCAGGTTTTCAGCCTGGTATGGAGTAGAAATTACAACATTGGTTGATGATCTCCTCTTAGTGAACAGTGTCCATGTTGATCCTTTGAGGTCTCTCAGCAATCTGTAATACCATTGAAAATAAGGTTTAGTTAAATAGCCTGTAGTCCCTAGCTAGAGTATATAGTATCACTTTGGAGATGTTCTGTTTCTAGCTTTATTAGAAGTCCCATAGGATGGTTGTGGGTATTTGTTTCTGTCCCATGGGATCTCTTATGTGGGATACCCACAGAGTTCAAATAGTATATGATGCTTTTGTGGTAAATAATAAGATGACTTGGGTTGTGACTCCATCGACGTACTGATGAGATGCCGCTCTTTTAATCAGACCCAGATGGTATTTGTTTTTCCAATGCCTGTCCAATTTTGAGAGCAAGATGCAAAAGTTGAATTTAGAATAACACAAAAGCAATGCTTTCAGTTGTGGGGGGGGGTGAGATTTTCCAGGGATTTCAGACCTCATTGTTTAATGTAGCTGTCTTCTCTTCATCCAAGAGGTTAGCAATCTGTTAGCTATATTATACTTCATCCAGAGCCATATGTTGAATTTTTTTCTTATTTGCTTTGGTGGACTTTTTCTAGAATTTATTTGTAAGATTTTATTCAGCAGATACCAGTTACTCCACATATTGAACCATGGTTGGTTTGTTACCATCATGTCACAGTTTCTGAAGTACATTCTCCTTTTATGGAGAAGTGTAAATAAAGAATTCCTATGGTGGTATTCCAGATTTCCTTCACAGGAATTATAAAATGTGTTCAGGCTCCCTTTTGTCTCAGAAAATATAAAGTAAATGAAGTGTGAAATATGAAGTTTAAAGTGCCTGCACTTGCATTTTGAACAAGGTGATATGGGCTGTGTTTAGTGTACTGACAATAAAGCACTTTGTATGCACATTAATGTTTTATTGGAAATAGTATTGATCTTTAAACTCTGTGTAGTATTGTACTTGTCATCTGAAATGCTACATCAGACATTTTTAGTTCCTTAACAATAGAATATAGACTATAACATTCAGTAGCCTAGCCTTACTGTACAATCATTCGGAGAGTTTTTATTCTTGTTTTTGAAAACTTTTTTCAACATAAATTTGCAAGGTTTCATACAGCTGGAGTTAAGCTCTTCATATATTGTACCTTGGTTGCTCTTTGAGCATCAGGACGCTGCATCTGTATAATTTAATCTTAACATAACTCCATTTGAACACTGTCAGGTGGAATGCTGGCACTGGCTTTCTGCCCAGTGTTCCTGTTAAAGGCATCATTGCATGCCTTCCTCTGTTACTTTATATGGCAATGGGTCCGTACAAATGGCAATCAGAACTTCACAGGACATGCCCAGAAAGCTTCCCTGTTCCTAAGGCTGCTTAAATAAATTGCTGTGCTGTGTTAGTGGTGGCAGAAAATGTTGAAATATACATTGCATTTCACTGAGTGCCAAAGGCAACTTCATTTATACAATTTGAGTGGTATATGGGCAAACTTTCTCATAGTTGACAGATAAGAACTACACAATTTTAAGTTATTTGGGAAGGGTCCTACTGGGAAACAATAAGGAAGACTGTTTAAAACACAGTGCCAGTGAATTGTAGGAGTAGGGAAGGGAAAGGAATGAATTTGGTACCAGTGGATGAAACCAAGCCATTGAGCTTAACTGCAGATGTGAATAGAGCAGATTACCTAGCCATGGCCCAAGGCTGAGTTAGCTCCCTCTTTAAAAACTCTGGGCTGGTGAATGTACTTTGACTATATAATATAGATAAATATCAATCAATAAATAATTATAGTAATAATAATGCCAAGGGTTTCTTCAGCATTTGCTCCTCCACTATAGGTAACTGAAGGCAGAACATGCCTAGCTAGGGTGACCAGACAGCAAGTGTGAAAAATCGGGAGAAGAGGTGGGGAGTAATAGGAGCCTATATGAGAAAAAGATCCAAAAATCAGGACTGTCCCTATAAAATCAGGACATCTGGTCACGCTATGCCTAGCTGAAAAATATGGATTCTGTGAATTAGGCCTCATCTATACTAGAAACGTCTGCCGGTATAGTGCTGTCACTTAGAGGTGTGATGATTTTTTTAAAAATTTCTATACCGATAAAAGTCCTCCCATAGCTGCAGTTATACCATAATTACATAAAAGAGCTTTTGCTTTTAATATTTTTAATATTGGCTGCTCTGGAATGATGACTTGATTGGGATTTTTGAGATGGTAAACTCTGGTACCTTTATCTGGTCTCCATGACCTTATGAAATCCTAGGATATAGATACTTGATGAAATTCCCATGAATAGTTATTAAAAAAATTGGAGCTATCATTTGTTCTTGATCTAATCGGCCCTATTCTGCTCCAGGATCACAATATTTTCATATTTTTATAAATCGATTAATAAAACAAAACACCCTCTAACATTAGGAAAGTAAGTGTGTTTACACTGCATGTTTTTTAGAGTTCTTGTTTGACTGTGACTATTTGTATTAGAACTGATTACATAACAATATAACAGTTGTTTATATTAGGTATGCACTATGTTGTTTTTTTTCCTCTTTTCAACCAGTGTAGAAGAGAGTACATTGTTGCATGTTTGTCTGCATTGTAATGTTGCACATGCTTTGTACAATATATAACAGGGGTGGCCAAACATACTGGCCCTCCAAGCTGCATATGACAATCTTCAGAAGTTCGAGAGTCGGGGTGCACCTGCCAGGGGTCGGGGCTTGGGCTTCAGCCCCCTGAGAGGCACCTGATGGGGCACAAGGCTAAAGCCCCAAGACTCCCCTCCCTGCTAGGCAGAAGCCCCTACTGTACCATCCCACTACAAGGAAGAGATCCCAAACTCCCCCCCAACCAGTCTGGTAGGTGGAGAATGTCGGGGGGTCTGGGGAGTTCTGTCAGCCACTCTCTAACTGTAAAAGAGCCGCATGTGGTTTGCGAGCCACAGTTTGGCCACCCCTGGTATGTAAGGTTAAGCACCATTGAAATTTACGGAAACGGAGTATGCTGTCAACGTTCATAATGCATGATGAGCAAAATTAATAACATTCTATAAAAATGCAATTTAATATTTGTAGAGGATATCAGCATATTAAGGGCTTTGACTGAGTGCACTGATGCATTAACATTTTCTTTAACCCTTGCTTTGGAGAGAAAAAGTAACTAACTGCTAACAACCTATTCCCTTTGGAATCTTTTAAAAGAGCTACCTAAATGTGAAGTGATGCTAAATCTCCCTGAAACTTTTGTTATTTGCATGTTCCATAAGTGAAACACTGTTTCTTAACAAATGGACTGGAAGGTTGCCTCAGAAAGTGAATAGTTCATGTAAAATATTACTCTGCTAATGTAAATATATATAGATACACAAAATGATTTCTTGCCTGTATTTTCAAAACTAAGCAGTGTTAGGTTTATACTATATTATCTTTCCATTGTGATTGAGCCTTTTTATTGTTCCAAATCAAATGAGCTTTTGAAAGAAAAAACTACTACAAATACGAATGTTCCCCATGCTGATTAAAGATTTTTTTCTTTCATTTATAAAATCAATAAAAAGAGACTGGCATGAACTAATAAAACTTGATTGCACATTTTTTTAAAATATAAAAGACATTTTATAAGTTTGCACTAGTCCAGGCACACAAATATATACTAATTAATTTCTCTTTACTAACATGCACATTTACAATATTTACCATAAATATAACATTATTAGCTTGACTATTAAATAAGGATATAATTTATTTAACCTAGACTCAACAATAATAGTTAATATATTAAACTTCTTAAAATAATAATTATACTTAGCAAGATTTGAGAGAGCTTCTTGCTCCCAAGTGTTGCCTTACCTTTTTGGACAAGTTAACTTCATAGAATCATAGAATATAAGAGTTGGAAGGGACCTCAGGAGGTCATCTAGTCCAACCCCCTGCTCAAAATTTGATGAATCTCATCTCTTCTACTTGTCTCAGCTATATAAAGGAATTCAACTCAGAAGTCAATAGTGGCTGATCCTGCCTTTTAAAAATTTATTGTCTGTCTCTGTAACAGTGCTCAGCAACAAAAGAACCTGGGATGGATGGTGTCACAGGCTCTCCTCCTCGAAAATAAATAGTCTTTAATGAGCATGTAATGTAAAGAGTAAAAACACATGCTTGTCACCAAGAAAGCATTACCCCTCTTGGAAGATGTAATATCCTCCAATGCTGCATTACCCAAAAAACTTTCAGAGCTCCTGTGTCTTGGCAGCCTCAAAGAAAATTTTGGACTGCACAGAGCCCTTCCATTGCACATTAAATAGGGGTCTCTACAAGCTGATGAGTAGAGCAGATAGTGACATAGGATGACCTCTAGGAAAACAGATCACTTTATGCCCCACATTCTGCAGTTAGCAGTGTAACATGATGCTTTAATCCTCTTAAGGGTCTCTTTGTAATTTAAAACCATGTATTTTTACTGGAAAAATTTTGTTCAGTGCAGTTAATGGGGGAATAAACCCTTGGGAAAATGAAAGAGGAAAATAACAGCCAGTCAACACCTGAAAAGTTCTTCTAGTTCATAATTCCAACTTCTTATATGAATAACAGGTTTTTAGATTTTCTAGCATTTGAGGATGTTTGAAATACTGTATATGCCATGAAAATTATTTAAATCACTCTAAATTGTGCATGCTTGTACACTCATTATAATTGTTTGTGTAGTTTAGTGCTATATAGAAAATATACCACAACAAACAGCCATAAGAATAGTGTATCCAAATTTATAAAAAAATTAGTAAGAATTATTGTATTAAAAACAATCAATTTCATTACTTTTTGGGGTACTTTTCCAGTCTCGATGCCCATACCTATTTTAATTTTTTCACTCACTAAATATTTTTTTCCTGTTTTATTAATGGGCAAACAGGAGTAGATGGTCCCCCTCCCTAGAGAGGAGACGACCTACTAGTCCCAGGATTCATATCCAGCATGCATCTCCGGAGGATGACAGGTACTAGCCAACTCCTCCTAACTGAAAAGGGGCTTACTGCATCTTGCACTCTGAGAGAAGTATAACAAAGTTTTAAAAAGATATTTAATAAACTTTAACTATGACAGAATCAAAGTAAAGTGTCAGCTCAAAATTCATTTCTGCATTTTGTTGAATTATTATAAAGCACCTAGGAATTTGCCCCTAGTCAAGTCTTCTGATGGTGTGAACATTCCAAGGGATAGTTTCTGAAAACAAGATGTCTAATCTGATGTAGAAACTTCCATATTAATGGACTCTTCATTCTTCCCCCCCACCCCCCGGTTTCTGTAAATGTAGGGTTTTTTCCCCTGTGGTGCTTTATAATATATGTATCTGTCAGAGAGCCTATTTCTTCCTTTTTTTTTTAATTTAACCTCAATAATGTTTCTTTCTCTGAAAAATGCTTATGAGAAAAAAATCAGATACACAGAGAGAGAGACATATTAATTGGTATATATAATAATTGGCATGGTTATGAAATTCTTTCATAAATGAAGGTTATCTTCAGGGGCAGGTTTCCCTACAAGGTAGGTTTTGACCAATAATGCCAGTGCTTTGGATCCAGTTTATATGCTGATTTGCCAATTGTGATGAATGTAAGCACCTTCCATTGTTTTGTTTCTTGCTCTGGTTTTCTTCTTCAAATCAGTTTTGATGCCTTGTATTTTTAATAGTAACATTCTTCTCATATGTTGTCATTTCTTCTACTAGATTCACTTTTTAAATCAAATAAGATATTAATTCAGCACTTTGAATGTAACGCAAGAGCAAGATTTTCTTCCTACCCTTTAAATCCTGATGTGTTATAGTAAATCTGCTCATTCTTAATTTTTAAAAAAGTGTTTATGCAGCTCTTATGAGGTTTAACTCTCAAAATTACAGTATACAAGTAACATTACAGTTTCTGTAGTGCTGATCTTCTCTTTCTGCTTAAGAGCACCTACATTTATGCCAAAGTCTGTTTTGCCTTGCCTTGGAAATATTGCCACCAACTTTAGTGGGAATACTATAGCTATACCTGGATTCCATTTCTATGCGCAATAGTATGTTTTTAAATTATCACATGATGTTTTTTAATTCCAAAACTGGCTCCATCTTGCAGTCACTGCATACCTAAACATTTAATTGACTGTACTACTGAGTCGAATATGATCTCTGTTTTTGTATTTTGATACTTCCAAAAGGACATTATTAGTAAAGATAGTACAATTAGTAAATATAGTCCGTATTTATGTAACCTAGTGGATGGTTTAGGTTAAGAATTAAGTAGAAGTTAAGCTAACTTAGGCCTAAAACCTAAGTGTAGAGGAGTATGGGAAATTGGAGTTGCTAGTGTGAGAAAGTTGGAGATAAGTTGGAGACAGCAAGACAGGAAATTTGAATTTAGCAAGGACATGATTTAGGGTTATATTGCTGCGATGTTTTGATTATAACTGGTTTGGTCAAGGTTTTTAATAAGTGTTTTGAGAATTTTGGAATGTTGTATTAAAATGCTATCTATATTGATAGAATGGGAAGTAAATGCAGAAGTAAATTTAAATAATGTGTAAGGTAAAGAGCCAATAAGCAAATGATGGAAATATAATTATGATAAGGGGTAGTTTAATGTTAATTAATATTATAATAGATTGAAAAAGGCATAGCCTTGCAACATTGCAGGGGAGCGCCAATTAGCTGTTAGATTTCAGGATTATAAAGCTGTACTTCACGCTGTTGTCAGTGGACTGATTACTCACTGATATACACTATTTCATCTTTGAACATATGTATAATTGTAGTATTGTGTAGGTAGTAATTGCATATCTGTTTGCTTACCTAATCATTTTCCTTTTGAATAAAGTCTGCTTGTATTATTTAAAGTGTTGCCCAATGGTCCTCTGCTAAACAAATTTTCTGTAATTACAGAATTTTCTATAGCCAACCTGAAAACTAAGATGGGGTTTATTAGACTCTTATCTTTAGCAACTTAATATTAATTGGGAGCATTTCAAGATAAAGGTTACAAAAGGTTACACTTTCTAAACAATGGGCATTTTTGAGCAACTCTTTCCTCTCACTATAATAGCCCTTTGAAGTCCATTAAAAGTCTCTCATTGACTTTGATGGATAAGGCCCATCATATGTATGGCCCCTGGGAGAAATCCTGACCCCATTGACATCAATGGTAGTTTTGCCACTGACTTCAGTGGATCCAGCATTTCACTCTAATACTACAATCCTTACTTAATCATCTTTATTCTTGGTGTCATTGGGACTTTTGCCTGAGGACTTCAAGATTGTAACCATAGAGTGTACTCCCATCATCTGTTTTTCTGTCTTTATTTGAATAAGTTTATTACATTAAAGTGTCTGCATAAGAGGAAAACTATTATGGTAAAAGCTTTTAAATCACGAAAAAATTGTAAAATTCTCAGTTTGATATAAGTGTCTTTCTATAGACATTGTAAGAAACAGTAAGAAGAAACATTTTTCTTTCTTTTCATTTATGTCTCGTTGGTGTGATTTCCTGGCTGAGGTGCAGAAAAAGGCATGCATTAATGCCGTACTCTTTTTGCTACTCAGATGCTGCTTATTTACACTTTCTTCTGTCTCCACGACAGACAGAATTTACAGCAACTTAGGCTCCTTTACAGAACAGTAGAATATGGATGTCCAACAAGTAGGTGAGAAGTCCAATTTATACAGTCTACTCATCACCTCTGAATTTGGCCCTAAGAATTTAAAGTGGTTTAACTTCCTTATCTGGGATAAAATATATTTATTCAGTTATTAGGGGTAGATGAACCTTTGGGTACTTGACTAGTTTGTTGTAACTGAAACCCATTTCCTGATCCGTTCCCAAGAGTTAAGTTATTCAATTTTTAAATACACCACACTCCCTTGCCCATTAAGCAGACTTTTGTTGCAAAGGAGTAGGATTGAATATGGTGATACTCTGCTTATGTAGTTGACTCACAATCCCAGAGCAATTGTATATTTCTGCTAGAATGATCAATAGTGAAATAGTTAAAGCTAAGATTTTAAATCAGTATCATCTTTTTTCTTTTTCTTTTCTATTCAGTTCACTTTGTGTATAATGTAAAAGAGAAAACCAAAACCAAATTACATTTATACAATTAGAATTCTCTTACATTTTGTACTAATTATTGTACAAAATCTGTTCTACCTTAAAAATCTGTTTCACAAGCAATTCTGTATATTAGCTAGTACCATTCAGTACTAGACTTTCCCATCTTTGGTATGCTTTTGTGAAGGCTTGTCAAAATAACAACTGATGGTTGAGGGGAGGCTCTGAGTGACACCCTGGGTTACTTGACTAGCTTTTCATAGCCAAGTTTAAATCCTGACTTCACAGATAAATTGAATTTGACAGCTGTCATGTCAGACTCCATTTGTGTACATCCCAGAATTATCATACAAATTGGACCAATTTGCATTCTGTGCTCAAGATATACAATACATATATTAACTCAAAAATATTAAAAAATCGTGGGTTTGTTTTCTTTTTTTTCTTCTTTATGATATGTTATAAAGACCTCAGAGTTTTTTACCCCTTGTTTGTTTTTCACATTAGAAATTCAGATCCTGTCTAGCCTTCAAGATTTTATGATTATAGTTGAACTAGGGAAAAGGTAATATCACAAGTGATGAGAGGAGCCAAGTGAGTGAAAGTTGAGCAATTGACAATAGAAGGGACTTTTATTTGGACTATTTGTTTTATTAACAGTATATATTTAACTTCAATCGCTAATTAACATTTTGGCTAAAAGAAGCTTCTGTTAAAATTCAACATTCTTGTCCCTTTCCATTAAAGTGTGAAAGCTCTCAGTAAGCCTCCCTGAGACCTTCCAGAGTCTTTCAGCAAAACCAGGGAAAACCAAACTTGACATTCTTGATATAATTAAGGTAGAAATGCAGAAAACAGTTTTAAAAGCTTTCACACTCCTTTATAAATTATAAAGAAGCAAAGCAAAAAAACAAACAAATAAATAAATAAACCCACAAAAAACAAAGTCCAGAAACCCAATTTTTTAAAATAGCCTTTGAAAATTTCCTTAAAATGAATACATTGTCTTTTGAAGGAAAATAATGATATATTTTCTCAAATAGGTTATAGTTTAACCTGACACTGAGCTACACTTTAAGATGACCTCAGATTTGGGACACAGAGAATCCTCACTTCCAAAATTTGAATAACCTGCCTGTATACTAGAAAGGGCACCTCAATTAACTACAGATTTGGAATTAGTTGCATCCATATAAAGCAAGCTAAGGTGCTTTCAAAAGTCTGATAAGGAATACAGACAAACAGACATCAGAAACAGAGAGACAAGATGGGTGAGGTAATATCTTGTATTGGACCAATTTCTGTGAGTGAGAAAACAAGCTTTTCAATCATATAGAGTTCTTCTTCAGGTCTGGTCTGAAGAAGAGCTCCCCGTGTCTCAAAAGTTTGCTTCTCTCACCAAAAGAAAGTGGTTCAATAAAAGATATTGCCTCACCCACCTTGTCTGTCTAATATCCTGGAACCAACGTGGCTATGACTATACTGCATATGTCAGAAACATGTTAACTATATCTGTATTTGTTATAAATTATAATTTTCATCAGCAAGATATGAGCAAAGAAATCCTCCCTCATTTTTTTAAAAACAGTAACAAATAGATATGTTTTTCCCCAGAAATTAAAAGTAAAACATTTACTTTAAATAAATCAAATTGTAAAACTCTTACTTCCAAACTAACATCCACTTGTGAAAACATACAATTAAGTTCTATAGAAGTAGGAGAAACCAGTGTCAATCTTTACTTTCTAGCCTGGGATGTGGCCTTTGTGATATCATCCACTTTCTGGAAGGCAAGAAAAGAAGAGGTAGAGGCTTATCTTCACCTAGGCAAGAATTAAGAGGTCAGGCACAGTATGTATATATGGAATACTGTGTAATCCTGTTTGTGGTGCCAATCATTAAATGGTGCTGACCTCACATCGAATTGTTGAGAAGGGTGGGCAGAAACAAGAATTCTTCACTACCCAGCTGCCCCAGCTTGTATCTCTGGGACGTATTGATCCTTTTGTTGTGGAGGCCCTTCTTCAAATTACTTAGCTCACTATTTTACACTGAAAGTAAGTTTAAGAATTTGAGAGATCTTGACTATCTCAACTTCCTTCAGTCAACTTGCTCTTGACAAATAGTAAACAGCAGGAGTTTCATCCATGCCATCAAAGTCTCTTAGGTGGGCGCAGCTTGCTGGAAATGCTACTGTGGGGGAGGCTAAATTTAGGAGGAGAGACGCCACCATGCAGACAGATGTCCCTATGTCAGGTGAAGAAAAAAATATCAAAAATTTGGCACAAAGGTTCACTCTGTCTCTAATCTTACGTTTTCTTAAAGAAATATTTCATAAGCCATTTGTGCAAAATAATAAGGCATCATAATAAGGCATCACATTTAGATTTTCTAGAATCAACACATATATTGATTCCAAACATGCAGGACAGCTCACATGTGGGCAAGCCAGGGAAGAGAACAGACCTTCAACCCTCAGCTCCTGAGGGAAGGCCCAAGGGAAGGCAGGAACTTTTCTGACAATAACTGTTTGAAGGTCTCTCTCTGAGAAAAGAGAAGGCCTGATTCTAATACAATCTGAGAGGGAGGCACTTCCCAGTCTCTCTTTTACTAACTCTGTTGATTTCATAGATTCATAGATATTAAGGTCAGAAGGGACCATTATGATCATCTAGTCTGACCTCCTGCACAACGCAGGCCACAGAATCTCATCCACCCACTCCTGCAAAAAACCTCGCACCTATGTCTGAGCTATTGAAGTCCTCAAATCGTGGTTTAAAGACTTCAAGGAGCAGAGAATCCTCCAGCAAGTGACCCGTGCCCCATGCTACACGGAAGGCGAAAAACCTCCAGGGCCTCTTCCAATCAACCCTGGAGGAAAATTCCTTCCCGTCCCCAAATATGGTGATCAGCTAAACCCTGAGCATATGGGCAAGATTCACCAGCCAGATACCCAGGAAAGAATTCTCTGTAGTAACTCAGATCCCACCCCATCTAACATCCCATCACAGGCCATTGGGCCTATTTACCATGAATATTTAAAGATCAATTAATTGCCAAAATCATGTTATTCGTTCCCCTTGGTTTTTGTTTATGGACTATCCTGAAAGTGGAGAGACTTTGAAGGGACCTGGTTGGAGGGCCAAGTCACAGAAAGAGGCAGACCACCGCAGCAGTGGAGAGAGAGCTGCCATGCCACACCCCACCTCAGGGAGGTGCGAGCGGTGAAACAACCCCTTCACATATGGCCAATGCTGTGTTATGTTCACACATGGTAATCAGTGAGGCTACTAGTATGAGCAAACTTACTCATGTATGAGTTTGTAGAATCAGATCCAAACTGAATAGGGGACATTTTTTTCCCATTTCTTAAAGGGGTCTGCAAATAATGAAGAATAAAAAATAAACTTTTAAAACTATGAAAATTACTCAACTGCGTCTTCTAAAGTTAGAGATATGGCCTTATAGCAAATCTTGCACTTTTCATTATATAGTGATAAGTAGTAATAGCCACATAATTTTTCAGTCAGTTTGGCACTGACATTCAGAAGTCAAAGATGAACATCTTAATTTAAGATAGCTGAAAGGCTGAGGTTATACTATAAAGCATTACTAGATATCTTATTTATCCTGTGTAACTGAGTTTGGTACCTGGAAAAAAACCCAGACCTACAGATCGAGTCTGGAAAAAAGTTCTCTTTTGTACAGTGGCCTGCATGTGAAAACTGACAGAACAGTTATATTTAAGTCAAATTGTGAGTTCTGGATAAATTGTAAATATGTTAAAAGAGTTTAAGCATAAAATGAAAATAGTATAGAAATTACAAGAGAGATATTTTGACCATCATTAGAATACATTTTTTTAAAATATTCTTGCTGGGTCAGTTTGCTGCCTTCATGTGATTATTGAGCAGTTACTTATCACGCCAGCAAAACATCTGGTAATTTTAGTATGGATATTTAGGAAAGTTTCCTTAAATGCAAACAGAATTTATTTGATTTTAATCAAGATAACTTGCCAGTACTTAATAACAAAATATTATTTTTTCAAATACTACTAGAATTTTCATTTGGATTGAGGAAGAAGCATTTATCTATTATTCTAATGGACAAATTTTTAGATTTATTCTCAATAAGGAAAATGGCAATTGGTGAGCTACAGTGCTGTAGTTCAATATAGATTTTACATTTTTCAGTCACTGATGTTTTACTTTTGTACTTACCATGGTGTCACAGATTTGTAAAATATCCCCTTTAAACATATGAATAAAGGGAACATCAGAAATGCAGTTTGGTCAGTACTTAGTACCTGAATGCTATTGGGTTATATATTTTGATTGCATGTCTCCATCTTCACTGCATGTGACCATCTCTCTGTTTCTGTCCATTCTGTCCAATTCACTTCCATGTTTCCAAAATTTGTGAAGAACAAGGACGCTGGAGTCTTGCATTCCAAAACAAGACAGTATAAACCACCTAAGTGCTAAACCTGGAGCAACACAGAGGTATCTTTATTAAATCAAATTTAAGTTCCAAGTAAATTCTAATTTATGAACCGTGAACAATTTCCTTCCCTGACAACATGCTCTGTTATAAATATTGTATTTAATATGCTTTTTCATTCTCTTTATAGCTAAATATACATTATAGCTGTTTGTTTTTTCATACTAACATATTTAACCTCTTTATATATAGCGCACTAAGTGGCTAAATTTGAACATGGAGTAAGTGCCCACCATATACATGTATGCACTCTCTGGACATTGGGCACAGGCATTAAAGCATATATTGGGTGCACAGCTCCCACTTATTTGTCTCATGAGCTGGGCACAGCAGTTGAGTCTGCATGGATAAGGAGAGGGGTATTATAATTTGCTCTTGGAAAAGGGCAGCAACAAATCACCACCCTCCAGAACAAGGGGAAAGCACAAAGTGAATTGTGACTCAAGGTGTGCTCCCCCAGGAGCAGACCAGAGAACTGATTATGACAGTCTCAATTCTTCCCTTGCTCTCTCTTGGGAAGCAGTAAGTTTCTTCACCCCTTTTCATAGAGCAGCTTATTCCTGCCTGTGTGCTCAGCACATAAACAGGTGTAACCAGGGCTCTTCCTATTCCCAGTCCTTCTCTTCCCACCTGTTTGTAGTGAGGAGAATCAGGCACTGATTCTGGGGCACTCCCACTCCCCCGGCAGTAATAGTCACAATCTGAGCAGGGCCAGTTGGGAGTAAGAGGAAGGTGATCTTACTCTGCTGCATAGTCCTCTAAGGGCTGAGATAATCTAGCCAATGAGTAGCCCCATTGAACTAATTGAACTCAATGGGGCTACTCAGATACTTAAAGAAAAACACATACTTCCATGTTTTGGGGCCTTCAAAGACAGTTGCAGCATCTGTAAAGAATCTTAAATACTAACACAGATCTCCTGATTTATGCTCCTTAAATTTGGCTGCATATAGGGGAGTAAAAGAATTATGTAAGGAAAATAAATGCAACGGAAGTTTAAAGTAAAGCGCATGGTGGGGAACAGGATTATACCTGTTAATTAACTAATTTTTGTAGAGATTTTTTGTAAAAACCTTCATGCTTTTAGTCACTAGAATACAACTGCTAACAAGATTTTCATGCATGCAAAATTATTTTGTTTCAGATGTGTTTCCCCTTTCTGTTCCTACCTGTGAAACATACTATATAATGGTTTAATACTAATCAAACATTACAATAGCTAGAGGAGAACATGAAAATCATCTGTGATCAATTATTTTAGCTATAATTTGCTCTAATGTCTGTGTACACAATTTCCAGTTCAGACACCGAGTTTCTTCTCATTTTCACAAGGTCTAAAATACAAATCTTGAAATGGATCTTTCATCTGTCTTTTATTTCTGCATTTTACCTGCCTAGCTTAGTGCATGAAGTTGATTTTATCAACATCAATTCCTTGTGCATCTCTTCCAGTCCTATTTCCTATGAAACATAGAATTTAGGGTTTGTCAGCATACCTTGCGCAACGGTGAGCAAAAATCACTCTCTTTTATGCCTTTTTTACCACATTTGAATGGCAGTCTACACTGGTTATCTCTCAGTGTATGTTTACACAGGATTTTGGAGCAAATTATCCAGCTCCAGACTCGGGTGCAGGTTGAGCTCCAGGCTCAACAGACTCGGGTTAGTGTGGCTGGCACTAATGATCTAAAAATAGCTGTATAGACAGTGTTTTGAAGTTGTGGCCCTCTTGACCAGGGCTGAGAGGCTTACTCCCCACTCACTACAAGATGCTATGTAGACATACCTGTGACAACTAGGCTTTGTGTATTTAAGGGAACACTGATGGCCACATCCTGTAGAGAGAGCTGGATATCAGTTGTTTCCTGGCCTCATTCTGTGATAGGGTAAAAAAAGCATACAACACCACAAAAGCAACGAGCATTGAACCTATAAAATGTCTCTCACACAAATGTTTGAGAGCACCTTACAGTATAGCAACAGAAATTAACAGGATCTGACTTGTAAATATGGACACAAACAAAGAATTATAAATAATAGTGGAAAGCATGTTCCACAAATGCAGAGCCCATGTAGAGATTCCTGATAATATATTTGCAATCTCTGGATCATGGCGGTGAAAACATGCACTGAAAATACTCTTCAGTTAATAGGCTTGCCTCCTCCTCCTCCTCTGTATTACAGTGTCACTTAGAACCCTAGTCATGGACCAGCACCCCATTGTGCTAGACGCTGTACAAACAGAAGAAAAAGATGGTCCCTGCCCACAAACATCTTACAATCTATGTATAAGACAAGAGACAACCATTAGATACAGACAGGTGGGGGTGTACAATCATGTATACCACTTACTGTGTATCTTCATGGTACCCAATTCAATCAAATTGTACATCACATTTCTGCCTTTGACTCTAATGAAAGCCTTGATTTGGCTATCAACTGCAAGTCCATAATTTTTATCTTGGGCTCAGCTGTATTTCCCCCTTCTGGGGCAGTCCTTTTCATGGTGCCATAGTCTGCAATGAGATAACGTGCACATAGAAGGCCCGAATCTCTACTTAGTTTTATGCTGTTGTATAACTGACTTCAGGCAAGTTATTCCTGATTGACACTGGTATCTGTGAGAGTAGCACCAGACCTTCTCTACCTTCAAGGCTGAACTTTCCATATAACTTGCATATCAATGACAAGAAAGCTGAATTTAGCGATTTTCTCAGACACCCACTGCAATGTCTTGAATGAGAACAAGAAGTCCCTCTTAACTTCCTGACCCACATTCTGTCCTCAATAACATTGCCATAACAGTGCAGAAATTGCCCTGGTATCTCCATATTCTTCTCCATATTCTTCTCCATAGAAGTATTTTTATTTTATACAAATTATAACAACCAGGTAAGATACAAAGAATAGTACTAGTTTTCAGGAGAATTTTCCTGCAAAGCTGTTGTCATTTACATAATTTTGCAGGCTTGTAATGACTATTCATTGACCTGGGCATCACAGGAAGAAAAGTAAAACACTGGGAATATGTTTTAATGATGGCAATTTTAGTAACACATCTGGGAAATTATCCTGCAGTAATTCATCCAGTGAAGGTCCACCAGTGTCCACCACCAAACTTTTAAGCTGCTCCCAGTACTGTTGCTGGGACCCGATGGCGCTTTCCTCATACAAAGGTTGAGGGTGTGGAGAAAATCTCCCTACCAGATAGTGGGAGACCCAGCCTTCTTCCTCATCTTCTTTAAGGGACACTCCTCGCTAATACTAATTCCAAGTCCGGTTTATTAGGATCGCCCTATTGAACAAGTACCTGCACTGGACATTTGTCAGATAGTGACAACATGAGCACCCTACAACCTACCCTGTCCACCAGTTCCCTGAGCTGCTGAGAGGAAGCCAAGTCCTACAAACCACCCAGGCCAATCTAGCAGTGATGGGAAAATTCTTTCCCAGCCCCAAAGGGTGACTAGTGTAATGCCCATAGCAAGGTCACTGAAAATCAGACTACCTCTACTGCTTAAGGAATAGCTGATCTATCTTTCAACTAGGTTAAGATAGACAAATTAAAATACGGCCCAGCAAATGCATGTTATATAATCAGATGAAGAGCTGACTGTTGGAAAGTGGGAAACAAACAAAATTTCAATCTCAGCTCTTTTGTGGCTCTTTGTGAAAGATAGATATGGAAAAGGTATAAGGAAGCTAACTAAATTTACGTGACCCAATTACATATTTTTAAAAAATAGGTTCAGACATATGTTCTGATAACAACTGGTTAATATTTGATAGAAAGAGAGTATTATTGAATTGTTATAGAAGTTTTCCAAACATTTTAGCAATCTTGGTACAGTAAAATATAAGACAAGGTTTTACTGATATGCAGTGTAATTTATACTTGATCTTCATTACAATATTTTGTTTTCTTTGTTACTTGAAAAAGTTATTTAAAAACATTTTTCAGATTTACATTTGAGTGTTCTATTAGTCCCCAGTACCTTCTGCAACTGCTCTTTCTTACAGCACTATTTTCTTGTCAAGGGACGACCTAGGAGCTACTGGAGGGCTCATTTCTAATCCTGAGAGCAGTCTTGTTAAAAAATGATGCAACTAGCTACCTACCCCAAGAGTCCGAACTAATTATCTTTCTCTTCTCTAGCATTGAGTGAGGTCTCCTGTTTGGCAGCTCACTGCCATCACACCAGCAACTCTGAACTAATTTAATGCAATAATAGAAAAGGGTCTTGTGATTTAAACTACTAATTCAACAGCCCATTCATAAAGATAGTTATCATTTTTCCATCTATCAACCACTTTTCATTATCATTATAATACATAATTAAATCGTTATTCTTCATATTTCCTGTATCTTTTCTTCTTTTTTTCATTTTTTTGACATCTCATTTCACAGGCAGTCCAGAAAAGTGGAAAGATATAACAGCCAAAAACAGACTAGGAAAGACTCCACATCTGAAACAGAAAGGTAGGATTGATGCTACAATATGCAGCAACCTTCTCTCTGAGTCAAATTGATTCCAGTGCACCTGCTGCTACTTTAAATGTCACCTGTAAAATGCTAAATTTATAAAATTACTAACAAAAATTCATGCTGCCTTTGTTTAAAGTACTGATGAGTTCACATCTATGTTACAAGATTGTCATTGCCTGGTATGTTAGCCTCATATGTGTTATGTCATAGTATACAAGTTTTCTGGCTTTCTTTATTTATGGATAAACCCATAGGCCAAGATCAAAAGTCGCTTTTGTGTAAATTTAATGATTCAAATCCTTCACCCATTAAGTCTTGAAGTTTTGGCACTGGATCTCTAGGATCGGGATTTGGATCAAAAAGTATAATATGTTGAAGCAGTGAAAGATTGCTTTATTATTGTACTTCACCACTGATATTTCTTCCTGGTTTCTTACATTTTAAAAATAATTTTGACAATGAGACAAATCTATGTACAAAATGTGAAGGTAACAATAAATAATTGCAAAAGAGATGATCTTAATATTACATAAAAGTTGCACAATTGAAGTTGCAAAAATTAAAGAATTGCCGCACGCAAATAGCAATGTTAACATGGACATGCTGTACATTCTTTATTTTCTAAGGTATCCATTTCACCTTGTAATTAGAAATATATTAAAAGACATATATTAGAAAATACTACAATTTGCAATTATGCAATGTTTTAATATTGCTGCTGGAACTTTAACTTTTGCTTTTATTGAGTTTTACTGTGCATTTATTGTGATTTTAACTTTCACATTTGATGCTATAATAATATAGGAGTTTTGCACCCAGATTCTTCATTTTAACAACAAATGGAAAGGAAAAGAAATATATGTGCTTAATAATGATAGTATTCTACTGATTCCAGTTAGGTTTAAGTGCACATCTTGATGAGACAGTGAAAAAGGGGTAAGATATCACTTTTGCTGGAGACAGATTTCTGTAAGACTGGGTCAGCTAGACAGCAGTACCCCTATTTACACAATGAGAGGTGAATAGCTGCATTGAAAAAGAGATAGAAATTTAATTTTGTTTTCAGACAAAAAGCTTATAATTTGTATAATGTAGTAAATATTGCAGACAGATTGTAGATTATACTGAATCTTTAATTCCCCCCACCCCCATGCCTATGATTTTCTATGCTTAGTCTAAAGGTAGGAGGTTTTTGCTTTTTTATTGTTTAATTTTATTTTGTATTTTTTTTAATTTTCCTTTCCCAGTAGCAGCTCCTGTGCCAGCACAGGCACAGATAATATGCATTGTAAACGATATCGTGGCCCTAAATAAGTCAATAGAAGTTTTCGCATTAATTTCAGTGAGGCCAGGATTTAACACTATGTTTTGAAAAAGGTTCAGTGCATTATTATGCTGTGCTAAAAAACTTAAAGGATGCCATTGTGCATGCTCAAAACTTGCTTATATGCTTATAAGTTGAGTTTTGGTTTTCCCCTGAAGATAGACAAATCATACAACCCTTAGTGAATAAAATGGCCTTGCTAAATTTCAAATTTCAGTCATTTTTGCGGTAGCCTTGTGCTTTATATGTTTGTACTTTGAAAGAGGCTATTTATATATTTTTACAATGGGAAAACTTTGTGTCATGTATTGTAAGAAAGAAAAAGAATTTTGCCCATGCTTTTTTTTAAAAAAAAAAAAACAACCTTCAAGGGGAGAGTAAGTACAGACATTAGTAGTGATAACTATCATTTCCCATGGCTCTCGATGGGACTGAAGCCAGATTGCCCTCAGGGAAGATGGCCATCTCTTATGATGTATGTTTAAGAAACTGACAGAAAACTAGGAGGAAAGACACTGTGGGAGAAATGATGGAGACTTGGGTTATGGGGGGAATAAAGGGTGCCAGAGAGGAAGGAGAGCAAAGGAAAGGGAAGGATAATATGCAGAGTGAGCAAATGACCATAGGAGCCATGTGGGGGAGAAGACAATCTGAGGGAGCATGGAGAGGAGGATGTGAGTGGTCAAGGAGGTGTAATGAAAGTAAAGAAGATAGGATGTTGCTAAGGGAATGGGGTGGAGATGGAATGACTTTTGCTATCACCACAGGGAATTGAACAGGGCAAATGAACTCCCTCTCTGCACTAGCCATAGGCACTGTATTTCTGTGTGTGTATTTAAGGGTGATTTTGAACCTGAAATGATCATACACAGATTGAGCGTGGGCCTCTTCCTTCTAAAGGATTAAAAATCATAACACAAAACAACCTCCTCTCCTGCGTCCCCCTCCGCAACTGATTTTAAAACATCTAATGATTTGTATGCTAATCTCATGATTGGGGGGGTGGGTCTGACTCATGATTTTTGAGCACTTGGGATTTGCAACTGTTTCAGCTGGAGAGAAACTATTTTGCAGAGAATGTGAATCTGGTGTATTTTGCTGGATGTCTGAAAGCTACAAATGTAAGCTTATAAAATGCACTCTGCTTTTGCATTCTACGAATGAACACACTTGTAATTATATTACATTAAGATATATAGCATTCTATGTCTACAACAAGCTATTTTTCTCCCAATGAGGAATTAACCTACATCTGAGATCCAAACTTTACTGATCCCTTTAAAGTTTTGATAGCAGTTACACAAAACACAGGAAACATAAAATGTTTACACATTTAGTTAGTCTTCTTTTATGTTTTTGTGAGAAATTTGAGACTGGATATATATGTGACATATATAATAGCTTTGCACTGATTTATATATACAGGATTTAATAGATTTATAGCTTGGCACTGCAGTGTCATGTGTGTGGCCTCTGTTGTGTTAAAATCCCTTCCAATTATCCAGTAGTCAGTCTCCTTATAGTGACAACAATCACCATTTAAAATGTCTAAGTGCTATTTTTAGTAATGTGGCATTTCTTATTAGGGAAGGTCAGGAAGATTATAAAGACCATTCTGGAGCTCTTAAAATATTTCTTTATCTTTTAAAAAGCATCCATGTCACTAAGTATTCCTTTACTTCCTAATTGAAGATAGACAGTTCCTCTTTCTGATAATGCCCCAGGAGAGGGAACCTGGGCTGCAGAAACAGCAGCAGCCCAGGGAATGGTGAAGTCTGCCTCTCCCTTTTGCTTCTTAATGGTGCATCCTGTCATTATAGGGAATCTGTCACCTGCACTATGGTGTATTTATCTGGTTTTAGCAAAATAATCAACTAATTTAGACATTCAGTACAAAGACGTCTACACAGGTCTGAGTGCTCTGATTTATTACTTCGTCATATGCTTACTACCACAACAGTACCATCAGATAGCTTGGTTAATATGCCAGATAATTCATGCTCATTCAATAGCAAATACTGCACTAGACCAGTCCTCCTCGAGGCATCCTCTTTTCTCCACCACAAGAGAACCAGGCTGGGGACTTCCAGAGGATTATCTTCAAATCAGTTCAGCCTGCCTGCCCCCACCACAGTTCAAGCAGCCAGCACCAACACAGTCTCCTAATTTCCATCATGATTGACACCAAGATCTGTAGCTGGGATAGAAATAGTTTCCTGAGGGCCAACTGTTTTCTGTCAGAAGGTCAATTACAATTGCTCAGACCTTGCTGATCTAAAAGTTGCTTAAAAAAGACAAAGTAAAGATTGAGTGAAATCAAGAGGCACTTATTGTCCAAATTGCACTCTACCAAGTATTCCCATTAATCAGCAATTGTAACAGGATGTCCAACATCCTACCTCCTACAGCATTCTGTATAAGCACCCTTTGACATTTTATACATGGCTTAATTCCTATCTCAGCAGAACAGCACCTGATGAAACATCAGTCAGCTGTGTTACAGTAGTTGACAGGGATTAAAGGTTTTCTTGCTAATGCTATTCAGTGCTTCATTTGTGCCAAGGCTTGCCGGGGCTGAGCCCCAGCATCTCTGGGCTTGCTGCGTCAGTTATGAAAGTAAAAAAATTGCTTGAGCCCCAGCACCTTGTTCATTACAAATTAAGCACTGATGCCATTAGATAACTTCTAGGTTAGTCTCCAAGGTCAGATGCAGTAAAATAGTTTAAGAGCCAGGCAGCATGCTGGGAATGACAAAAAGTTCCATTATCCTCAGCACCATCATGAGTGCACCTCACGATCCTGACTAGGATTGAATCCACTTCTGTTTCAAATGTCTGAAACCTCTCTCTAACCATAAATGAAATAGGAGATTGGTAATATAGTTGTTGGTACAAAAGACAAAATAAGCTTTAAGAGAGATGCTAAATGACACAAAAAACAACAAACTAAATGCTTTGCCCATGAGGTCTTTGGAGTTTACGGGCTAAGGTATCCTTTGAAAAAGTAGTATATGTTCACATAATAAAATACTATTATAATTCATAAATATAAGGAGGCTAAATTAAGATTGCACAGAGGAAGCACTCAAAAGTTTTCCTAACTTTTGAGTGCTTGGCTTTGTAACCTTAACAGTATTATTTTAATGTGGTTTTTATGTGTGTGATTTATTATATTTTTAAAAAAAGCACACTGAAAAAAAGATAAATTCCATCATGTAGCACCATGGGTCAGCAGCAGGATTGGAACCTTTAGATCCACTGCTCAAACCTTCATCTCTTGTGCTAATGGAGTAATTGATAGCAAAAGTGGGTTGTCTGTCCCTGCAAGAGAGGGAGGATGGGACACATTACCAGTAGGTTTTATAAATATTTGCTGATATCAGAGCAATAGTGAAACTCAGGAATTTTGTCTTTCATTCCAGGCTCTCGAGGGAAAAGTGCAGTGTGGGTGCAGATTCTTCCCCAAGTGTGACCTCTCCTGCCCCATCCCCTCCAACTTGTCCAAGTCCTTCTCCTCTGCACCCCCGTTGCAAAGGCACTAGAGCATCTCAAAGGTTTCCAGTATTTTTAACATTGTCAGACCAATTTATTTTTCTCTAGCCTTATTCTCAGAAATGGCTAACTTATTTTGTCTGAAATTTTTAAAAAAATATCGAGGCAGTCACCCGGCATGGAAGATTTCACCTGAAGTGATAGAAGCTGGCCAAGTTATAAGCAACTTAAAACAAAGTCATATAATGGGAAGTATCTGGAATCCTTAATAATAATAATAATAATAATTATTATTATTATTTATTATTTATATTATTGAAGCACCTAGTAGCTCCTGTAGGATCCCATTGCACTGTACAAACATGTGCTTTCAAATTAAGTATAAGATGAGCGAAAACAGAGGGATACCGACAAATTCGGGATTACGAGGAAATAATGACTTCATATTGTCTAAGACAGACAGACAGAGAGAGGGGGAAGGGGTATAATATACAAGCAGAGTGATCTGTGTGATGGCAGCAAATGGGATACTAGTTCCACAATTATTTTTTTGCGGGGAGAGGGTTATTCAGGAGGGAAGCAGCTAAATGTAAAGAAAGGGGAAGGAATGAGTCAGGAGGGCAGAAAAGGGAACAGGAGGAGGGACAGATGCAGAATGAAGCTGAAGGGAAGGGATGGTGAAAAGGGAGGAGAGAGGGAGGGTTAGAACAAACAGCCAATCAGAACAGGGCAGAGAAAATCACAGTGTATTCTACAATGGTGACTGGAATGTCCAGAGGTCCAAAGGTCCCAGCTCCCCCTGATGGAGTTTCTGTTTCCTGATTGAGGTGTTATTAGAGGAGGTTTGGAAACAAATTGATAAATTAAACAGTAATAAGTCATCAGGACTAGATGCTATTCATCCAAGAGTTCTGAAGGAACTGAAATGTGAAATTGCAGAATGACTAACTGTGGTATGTAACTAACCATTTAAATCAGCTTCTGTGTCAGATGACTGGAGGATAGCTAATGTGACTCCAATTTTTTAAAAAGGCTCCAGAGGTAAGCCCAGCAATTACAGGCAGTGATCCTAACTTCGGTACTAGGCAAATTTGTTGAAACTATAGTAAAGAACACAATTTGTTGGGGGAAGATTCATCATGGTTTTTGTAAAGGGAAATCATGCTTCACCAATCTACTAGAATTCTTTGAAGGGGTCAACAAGCATGTGGACATGGGTGATCCACTGGATATAGTGTACTTAGGTTTTCAGAAAGCCTTTGACAAGATCCCTCACTAAAGGCTCTTAAGCAAAGTAAGCTTTTATGGGATAAGATGGAAGGTCCTCTCCTGGATCAATAACTGGTTAAAAGATAGGAAACAAAGGGCAGAAATAAATAGTCAGATTTCAGAATGGAGAGAAGTAAATAGCAGTGTCAGCAGGGGTCTATAGTCCTATTTAACATATTCATAAATGATCTGGAGAAAAGGGTAAACAGTGAAATGGCAAAATTTGCAGATGATACAAAACTACTCAAGATAGTTAAGTCTAAAGCAGATTGTGAAGAGTTAAAAAGGGATTTCATAAAACTGGGTGACTGGGCACAAAATGGCAGATAAAATTCAATGTTGATAAATGCAAAGTAATGCACACTGGAAAACATAATCCCAACTATACATATAAAATGATGGGGTCTAAATTAGCTGTTGCCACTCAACAAAGAAGTCTTGGAGTCATTGTGGATAATTCTCTGGAAACATCCACTCAATGTGCAGCAGCAGTCAAAACAGTGAACAGAATGTTGGGAATCATTGAGAAAGAGATAGATAATAAAACAGAAAATATCATATTGCCTCTATATAAATCCATAGTATGCTCACATCTTGAATACTGCGTGCAGATTTGGGCACCCCATCTCAAAAAAAGATATATTGGAATTGAAAAAGGTTCAGAAAAGGGCAACAAAAATTATTAGGGGTATGGAATGGCTTCCGTATGAGGAGAGATTAATAAGACTGACTTTTCAGCTTGGAAAAGAGACGACTAAGGGGGAATATGATTGAGGTCTATAAAACCATGATTGGTGTGGAGAAAGTAAATAAGGAAGTGTCATTTACTCCTCATAACACAAGAACTAAGGGTCACCAAATGAAATTAATAGGCAGCAGGTTTAAAACAAACAAAAGGAAGTATTTTTTTTACACAGTGCACAGTCAGTGTGTGGAACTCTTTGTCAGAGGATGTTGTTAAGGGTTCAAAAAAGAACTAGATAAATTAATGGACAATAGGTCCATCAGTGGCTATTAGCCAGGATGGGCAAGGATGGTGTACCTAGCCTCTATTTGCCAGAAGCTGGGAATGTGTGACAGGGAATGGATCACTTGTCAGAAGATAGGATAATGGGCTAGATGGACCATTGGTCTGACCCAGTATAGCTGTTCTTATGTTCTTATATCTGGCTCCTCTCTGCAGACCACATGGTGGGAGGGAAGAAAGGTACTGCATGGGTTCACAGTGTGAGGGTCTCCCGAGCTCAGTTTTGGGTCCAGCAGGATACTGGGGGGGAAGAGTGGCCCTGGCAGGGCGTCATTTTACTCCCTGCCTTACGGCGCAGCAATCTGCTTTAGCTGCTTCTGCTTCTACCTGATAGCGTCTCTGGCTAGAAATGCACAACTCAGTCACCCAAATAACCTTAGCTCTGGCCTGTTGTTCCATCATGCAATAAGCATCTGATTATGATTAATGTGTTATTGTAGCTGTGTTGATCCCAGGATATTAGAGAAACAAGTTGGGTGAGATAATATATTTTATTAGACCAACTTCTGCTGGTGAGAGACAAGCTTTCAAGCTTACACAGACTTCTTTTTCAGGTCTGGGCAAGGTACTCAGATTGTCACAGCTAAATACAAGTCGGAACAGATTGTTTAGCATAAGTAGTTAATTCATATTGTAAGAGACCATTCAAGGTGAAGTGGCCAGTTAATACCAAGCTCATCATCAGAACCAAGCTCCCCACAGACCAGAACCCACCAACTCAAAGTGGCACCAGACCCTGCCAGAACAACAGATGCAAAACCTGTAGACATGTCTCCACAGCAATGACAATCAATACTTACTGACAACACACCTTTCAAGATCTACACATGCCTATCACAACACGAGGTATACCTCATCTAATGCACTAAATGCCCCAGTAACAGCTGTGTCGGTGAAATGAGACAATCACTATACTATTGAATGAACTCACTGAAAAATGATAAAACGCCATATCACCCATTCACAAAGCTATTACTCTATATCTGATCTCTCAGTACTTAGCCTAAAAGGAAACCTGCAAAACTTTCATAAGCCTAGAAACTTAAATTCATAACTTTGCTAGACACTAAAAATCATGAACTCAATAAAGGCATTGGATTTATGGCTTATTTCAACAACCTGAAACCCACTAACTCCCCATTTTAGTCCGATAACGGCAGTAGTGATAATTGTCACTTCACCTTGGTCTCTTTCACCAACAGCAAGTGGTCCAATAAAAGATACTATCTTACCCATCATGTCTCTTTCATTATGACTCAAGCATTTTAGTGTGTTTGGACCCATATTAGATTGAACTGATTTTTAAAGACACATTATGGGAGGGGGGGTTTCCCCCTCAAGGTGACAATACAAGACATAATTAAAGATGGCTGTCAGCTTCCATTTTACTTAATGGGATGGAGGCCACTGGCTACCCTCTGTTAACAAAATGGGCATTGTCCCCTATTGTTCCCAATGGAAATAAAGCCAAGCTGCCCTCCATAAAGATGGTAGCCCTCTATGATTTACAGAGCTGAAGATGAACAAGGGAATGGAGGCCGTGGCCATATTTACAGTGGGTGATCAGCTACTTAAAGGACTGATTTTTAATTAAGTTTACCTCATAAGTTTACCTTCTCAGAAAATTCATTCTGTACCCCAGATCAGGTGCTGTAATTCTGGGGAGGATATACTTTATTTTTCATACATAACGAAGAAGCAGAATACCTGCTTTAAGTGCAACTCAGGTTAACTGTGGTTGGACTTATAACTGGGCTTCCATGAAATATATTGTTTCTCTAGAGGTGGCCCTAAAGCCAAACTATAAATAACATAGCATAGTACATTTTGGAACTACATAAATAATAGCAAAATATTCTAGTCCTAAAAAGATTATTAGGATGTAGGATTCCACCAGAAATAAAAGGGAAACAGGTAAGTGGATATTGGGAGTGGGCGGGTGCATCGGCAGTCCTTTGCTTATGTTGGGATTTTTAACTTATGAATGGGTGCCTGCACCTGTAGTTTAGAAATCTGAAAAAATAAACAAACAAATAAAATAATGTAAAAAGAAGTAGTGAGAAGACTCAATTCAAAAGTGTCCTAAACAACAATGCATTTTACGGACTGTCACCCGGTTGTGAAAAGCAGAAAAGAATTAAAAAGGCACAATTTGTTAATTTAATTTAAAAGTTTATTTTATTCACTTACTTATATTAGTTCAGGGTGATTATATTTAACTTTACATTGTTGTACCTCAGTACACTAATAAACTGTACTGCATTTTTACTTTAATACAGTTTTCGTTATTAGTCCTGCAGAATTGTATCTCTAATTTAGACCCCAGTTCAGCAAGATACTTCAGCACATATCTAATTTTAAGCACATGAGTTGTCCCCAAGAGGCTAGTGAGATTATACATGTGCTTGGTACCTTACTGAACTGGGACCTTCATGGGAATTCAGGTAAAATTTTAACACCAATAAAAATGTGCATTTTGAAAACGTGTACTGTGGTTAAAAGTAGGCTTTGATTTTTTTTTCTGTAATGGTGATACTTCAGAGTATTTTCCAGATGTGCATTAGTCTTCATTTACTATGGTTAAAGTAACTGAAGATGAAGCTAATTTTTTTCGCCAACCAGCTGTTAAATTCAATGCAATTTATGAACTACAGGTTTACATGGCATAGGTATCTGAAGTGAGGGTTTTTCTGTTTATCATTTTGAAAACAGAGTTGTAGGTTGAATTAATAATTTTTTCAGAATCTGAAAATGTGAGCATGTGTCTTATTAAACAGGCTTTTGGTTGCTTTCACTGGTGGAGGGAGGCATGGGGAAGCTTATGTGGAGCTAATGACTGAACAGTTTCTTTTTGGCCCTAATGTTTAGGGTTCTGCTACCATGTCTTTCTAGAAGGGGACTTCCAACCCCAAGAACAACTGAGCAGCCTGTCATTAGGGGAAAACATCACACTCGCTCAAGGTCGAGTGAGCATTCTAGTATCAGACCTTTATGCTCTGTACATCATCTAGTTCCAGGAGGGTCGGCGCCACCTTCTCCACTTCTGACAAGGTTCCTATTAAATATACAGCACAGCATTCATGTCCTACCTCCCAGATGTCACTGTGGTGTTGTACTTTCCCGAGTATATACGGTGCATTCACTCTTTCTAGCACGGTACTATAATCCTTTCTCCATGGTACTTACACTTTTCCCATATCCTCTACTCCGTCTATCTTCACTGTCTAGATGGTGCTTTTGACTGTTGAATTATATAATTATGGAACATGAGAGTTAAAATTTGACTGTTTTGTCCTTCCATTATTTTGTTTATGTACGCATATGAAAACTTGCAGAATATTTCATTTTAAAAATGTGCTGTAAATAACACACAAACAATTTCCACACAATTAACTCTTGCTTTACAGCAGCAGGTTAAGATAAAGTCATTTGGCCTATGCAATGCTAAAGGTCACCATCTGTAATTTGTTTAATTTGTATTAATGTTTTTCAGATAATAGCAAAATTTGAGAAATTATGTGTAACTTTAATATATTAGATAAATGTAACATATTTAGAAAATATAATACGGTACCTGGCAATGAAGTTTAACAATTAAGCCTTGTCAGTAATCAAGCTTTTTCTCATCTATGTATTTTAGCTATAGTATTCCAGGTTACCAACAATGACCTTAGGAATTTTATATGTAAATTTACTTGAATTTCACAGATATCTGGTGTATTAATCTGCTAAACTCAGTGTGTCTAAAAGAAGCCAACCTATTTAGAAATTATGCTAGTTAAGTTCATCTTTCCACAAAGTCAAAGCAAATGAATTTAGAATATCTACTTGGGTAAGAGTATTAAAGTTCTATGGAACTGCTCTAAGAATTTGCACCTATTACCAAATACACACACTACAAAAATTAACAGAGGCAATGCCAATAAACAACTACACTTCAAAAGAAATACTCAGAAAAGCCACTTTACCTCTAACATTAGATACTTGCAACTTAATTGTCTGTTGCCCTGCACCATGTTAAGTTTGGCACTAATGCAAACTGAGTATAAAATGTTACCAATCAGAATGGTAGTATTTTACACTCCTTTGCATTGGTGGAAATGACTATACAAGGTGGGAGACAATGGTGAACCAGGCCCTCAGACTCCTGTCTGCCGTTTGCAGTTCCTGTCTAGAAACATTGAATAATTTGGAGCTTGAAAATATTTTTCTTGAGTTGAAGACAGTTAGAGACACTAAAGATGAGGCACTGTTAACTCTCCAGGCATTGAGGACTGTATGAATACAACAGTATGGCATACATAAAATTTCTGCATCTTCCATATACGCATTTTAATATAGGCATTATCTTTACCACTCAAAATGTATTGATTCAGATTTTGTTTGGATTATTTTATTTTATCTTCATTCCATCTGCAGAATACACCAACAAGGAAGTCCAACTCAGTCACCTCCTGCAGACACATCATTCAGCAGTCGTAGGGGAAGACAGCTTCCGCAAGTTCCAGTAAGAAGCAGCAGTGTAGAGCAAGGTATCAAATAATGAGTTTATCATAATTCAGAATCTTGGATTTCCTTCCTTATCTTATTTTACTTTGTCTTTGATAACAAAATGTTTAGTGCTTTATTTATTTCTACCCACGAAGGAAGATATTTGAATGAAAGAATAATGGTAGATTGGAAAGTATTGTAGAATTTGATTGGTTGATTGTTCTATAGTCTCCTGGCTTGGCTTGGTTTGGTTTTTGCTGTATACCTTAAAATTTCTATTGCAAACATTCCATTATCTTAGTACATACCTACCCATGACCACAGATTTAGTTAGTGTTCAGGTCAGAGAGCTCAGTTCTGTTAAGTTGGATTTGTTGGATGAGATTAACTGTTGTGCTTTGCTGATAGAAACTGATGAAAGTCAGATAATGTCAATGTCTTTTTTGTTCCCTGAGTCAGACAAAGGCCTACTGAACAGCGTGAAACCACCTAGCATTAAAAATGTGAAGCATGGGTCATGAACTGGTGTATGTTTAAGGAAACAGGTGGTCAAGCAAAGAGAACTTTTCCTTGTTGAACAGTGCAAAATTGAGCTAGGTTGCTGTGAGAGGTACTGTATCCAAATAGATCAAACAAGTGTTAACATGAGAGTTTCCTTTCCCATCAACATACTGCGGCTCAAGTGTTGGTTACTATATTAAAACAAAATGAATTTTAAATATGATTTAATTTCATCCTGGGAAATATGTGTAATTCAGTTTTCTCTATTATTCAAGCAACTCTGTCAGTGCATTGACTACATCTGACAATTCAAAACTCAAATTACTAATACTGCAGATCTTTCTACTAAGCAGAAACTAATGCATGTAAGAATTTCTAATGTTTGTACTTTCTGCGTTTCCTGAAATATTGTCAGACACCTCCCAAAGCAGACAGCGTTGTTCGCTTTGACTTCTTTACCAAACTAGGTGTGCCATATACTTCTTTGCATGATAATGAATTAATTGACTGGTTACATGAGCTTTATGGATGTGAGCCATCCTAAAAGTATCATTATAGTACATGCTCACTGACACATGAAAATGTTTTCCTCTTCACTGTATTTATTTATTGTGAATATTCAATATACTTTACTGAGTTTGACTGGTGGATTTGACTAACTCTGAATTTTATATTCAGTTCTTCTAATTATATCTCTATATAACAATTAAGGACTCTCTTGGTTGTAAACTGGTGGCAAACTACATGTGCAGCTTAAATTTTTATGTTGCCCAGTGTATCTCTAAGTTCGGAGCTATATAAGAATGAAAGTATGATATGATTTCATACATTCTGTATATCATAATTCTTTTGTGATTCCTGCATTTGACACCGTACATGGAAAGGATATACCTGATCTATCACTTTTATTTTGACTAAGTATTTTTCTCTAGTGGATATTCACTTGTTATCATTATCAGTAAATAATGTGTAAGAAATAACATTCTAGTTTAAATTATGTTGACAGAAATTTTAAATGAATGCAGAACCTTGTATGAACTGTGAGACTGAAAGGAGGGAGATTGCAGTTACATAGCTAACAAGAAAAAGTTAAACACTGAAAACTGAAGCTAAAATTAGCATATGTTCAGAGGATTATTGATATTACAAGCACATATGAAGTGGAGTATTGATATTTCCAGCTGTGAATACTTATTTACACTGGTGATTTATCCTCTTGCGTCATAAATATGCAAGGGTTAGCACATCCGTTACTCTTGTTATTACTCTAGGATTGTATGTTATATCCTTCATGACAGTGAACTGACAATGTGGCTGGGGGCTGAAGAGAAGAATTCTTCCTTTACATACTGATTTTCTTTTCATTGTGTGATTGGGTTCCCATTTTATTAAAGACATCTTTTCCCATTTTTTTCCTCTGTTTAACTTATGATTGTGGTTGAGAGCAAGTAGGTACCTCTTTGCAAACACACATGAAAAATGTTACTGTTTAAATGTTGTTGGGTTAAATACAGACATGATTACATATAAATTTCTCTGACACACAACTCGATGAAATGTAGGCCATAAAACAAAATACTTGCTTTGATTCATTGGATCAAATTCTGCCATCTGGTACAGCTGTCCAACCCAAACCACATCAAGCCAATTTCAGTATAAAATGGAGTAAATAAAAGTACAATTTGGACCTAATTTAGGGTTTAATCCAAAACCTATTGAAGTCAGTGGAAGATTTCCTATTAAGTTTAATTAGCATTGGATAGGTCCGTAATGACTTCAATTCACAGTCAGCAGGGCTACATGAATGTAGATGTGGCAGGATCCAATGCAATCTGTTAATGTTAGGGGGAGCTGCATTTCTGGCTTCAATATTCTTTGCATTTCCTTCAGTTGTAAATAAAGCTGTGTAGTGTTGGGAAACACTGGCATCCTGCATTGAAAGAGAATACTATATGCTATGATATGAGTTTATAGCAGGTCATGTTAATTCTCCTGAACAAAGATGGGTGAATACAAATGGTTTTACAGTTAAATCCATTTTGCAGACTATAATAACCATTGTAGAAAGGTTATAGGAATGTATATCAACTGTAAGTGATATCATTCATTATGATTTTGCATAGTCAGAAGACATACCAGCTTTCAGTAAACCAATTTTAGTATTGTGTAAAGCTCTTGATGTCAGAGAGGGGAATGGATATTGGAATGAGAGGTTGGTGGCGGTTTTCTTTTTTGTCTTGACAAATAATGTTATTGTGAAGCTGTTTATTCTGTACTAAATTATGACATCCATGCTAATACCTCTTTTACAGGACTTGCACAGTATCTCAGAAATTCAATTTTAGTCATCATTAAGTTAGGACTGAAAAAAAAAGTACCGAGTAGTTCTGATTTATTTCCCTTATCAGACAATGACTGATAAGTTAACAATCCTGGAAGCAGTTTCAATTTGAAGCTGATGGAAAGCCAACTTTTGAGCAAGTTTGTCAGTTTAGAAATGCCCATAACAGTAGAAATACTACATAGAAAATCCTATTGAAGAAACCTCAGAGTAAAGGTGACAATCCCATTGCATCATAGAGGCAGGGTGATACCTGTGGTCAGGTACAGAGGAGTTCACAGAACACAATTTTACAAGTAAGGGAAAAATTCCAGTGTAAGATATCTTTTTGTTCTGAAAACTCCAAAATGGCATAATTTAAAAAAAAAACAAACTTTTGGGGGCTTTTAGTTCTAAATGGGGATCAGTGGCTTCATGTATTTTTTTAAAATTATCTACCAAGTTGTTTATTTAGAAGAGCTATAAGACATGCAATAGTATTTTTCAACCCACTGCAATATGTAAAAATTTTAGCACTATGCCAGCTATATCATAGCAAGGATTTCCAGACTCCCGTGATCACGTGGATCTCATTGCAGGATCAAGGCCTGAGAGGTCTGCAAGTGAAAACTATTCTCTACAGGTGTCTTTACATAATTCACATTTCTAAACGTCTGTAAGTATTTGCAAACAAGCTAACATGCAGTGGTCATTACCCAGACTTGTCGTATTTTGAAATATATCATTTTTCTTTCCTTGTTTTAATTGGCAATATTAAAAAAGGATATAAAAATAACATGAAGATTTTTCAACTCAATGGTTAAATTAATGAAATTCTAAGCCCTGGCAAAGAAGAGTGTGTGCGCTCAACTTGTCGCGTTGTGCTGAGCGATTGTAAAAGGCTTGAATCACTCTGTTACTACAGTATGCAATGTTTAAGTGGCAAATAAAGAGTGGAGTTTCTGCATTAACTATGAATTTCTCTACTGTTGTATCACAACTTTTTATATAGTTGCATAGATTTTGTGAGAGTCTATGTCTGTCGTCTTTACTCAGTCCTTTCTCTATTGATAACAAGAACTGACTTAATGGGAGAGTGACCTGAGTAAGAATTTCAGGTTGAGCCCATACATTGTTATTTTGTAATAATTCACCCTTATTGTTCAAGGAAATTCATACAGGCTGGTATTCTACAGCAGTTTTTTCCGAAGGCCGTCGTTAGCTGAAGTAGGTTGTATTCTGACAAATGAATAACTGAGAGGCATGTGGTTAAGAAAAGGTGTGTTAGAGCTTATTGAAATTTCAGAACCAATGAGACACATGGATGATTATACACTAATAAATTTGTTAGTCTCTAAGGTGCCACAAGTACTCCTTTTCTTTTTACGGATACAGACTAACACGGCTGCTACTCTGAAACCTGTCATGAATGATTAAAAGGATTATTGAAAAGTAGTTTCCATAATAAATACAGACAAACCAGATCACTGTCCCTGTTATCACTCTCATTTGACTCTTGACAAAATGATTTATTTTTCATTTGGTTAACAACATGGTTTCACATTGCATAGTTCTTATAATGATGCAGTGTGATATTGGATTTAATGTTTTTTTATTTCTTTGTTGTTTTAACATTACTGACCTGTTGAGTTGTACCAGTTTACACTTCCATAAATAACATTGTGCCTGACCCTTAGAAAAATCTCCCGCCAGAGAAAGTCAGAACAGTGCCTGAATAAATATTGCAGGAAATGACCCTGTACTAACAGACATCTAAACCATTTGGCTTTAAATTTAGGTTCAGATAGGACAGCAGCTTTTTATCCAGAAAGTGGTTACAAAAATTGTCTCGATATCTTCCTTTAAAAGCAAGATAGTTCTTTTTTGTACTGCTTCAGAGACAACTATTTTCCATGTCTGAAGTAAAACAGAGGAATGTACTTAAAGAAATATGAATGAATTTTCTGACAGATGCTGGTATGCAATAATCAGAACTTAATTGTATTGTATATATTTTCAAGTTAACTCTTAAATAATGACTCCATCTAACCAAGGGGCCTCTTATTTGAAAAGACTTTAATACTGGTGTTAATGTGGTATGGGTACAATTTATATAAACTAGATTGAAAAAAATTGATAAAATAGACCTATAAAGATCTTCATTGCATGAAGGAAGGACATATACTGACAAGTTATTTTCATTGTTACCTGTGGACAAACAATGATAGAATTTCATATGAAAGAATCGCAATATTGTTAAATAATAAAATTGAGTTGCATCTATAGTTCTGAGTTAGAAAATACAGAATACTGGTTTCTGCAATACTATTGCAACCAATGGGTGTTTTGCTTGAGTAAGGGCTGCAGGATTGGACCCTCTCAGTTAAATTCTGCTCTGAAGTACACTGGTATAAATTCAGAATAACTAAGAGCAGAGCATGAGCTTTATAACAAGAGGCTAATAAAAGAGGATACTATTTCAGTTTTCAATTCCCACCTTTTAGCATTGTTTTTGTTTTGTCTTCATGTCCCTATTTTCATTTAAAATTGTTAGATGGCATTGCATATTCAGAGCCAGATTGTGGAACCTTTACTCACGCTGAGAGACACTCACTCACATGAGTAGACCCTTTGACTAAAGTCCTTGTTGCCATCTCCCACAATTTTATTGCAAGTTTCATGATATTTGATGTTTTCCTTAAAGCCCTGTTTTCTAGTTTCCAGTGATTTATTCGGAATTACAGCTTTTAATTCAAAAAATAAGTTTCTCGCCCTCATTGTGGAGAAAACATGAAGTGAGTTTACCCTTGAGGCTCAGAAATCAGAAGACAAATAAACAGAATCCAAAATTTATTATTTAAAAATGTGTCTCCATTTTAGGGGGCCTGACTCATAATTTTTGAGCACTTGGGGTTGGCACTACTGCACTCAGCAGAAGAAGCAAAGACTTCACAATCTGACCATCAGTAACTTCATTGTTACTCATAGTTTTAAATAAATATTCTGCATTTATCATTTGTCATAGTTTATCATCCTGATTCTCCACATTACTTTTATGTATGCTCTGATACAGCCTATTGTATGTGCCATTGTCAAATGCAATACATTTCTTTGTCTAACTTTAAATTTGCTGATTTCTTTCTTTTGTTTCCATCATTCCATGCATTTAATTCATTGAAGAACAAGAGAATTATAACTCTTCCTCAAAAGGTAAATATTCATGTACATTTTACAAACACTTGACAACTGTGAATTTTATCTTCCTCCCCATTATTTTCCATGTTAATACGTTTCATTCAGTCATCAATGAAAATCAACTAAAAAAGTTCCATCTCAAATATCTAGCTGTTATCTGGTTTATCCCTCTTTACAACTGGAAAATTATTTGATGTGTGATCTCAAATTTCTGATTAAAATGGTGCATAGTGTATTTAACCTGAGTCCCTTGATACTATGTGCGGTAGAGTACTTGCTACTTCGGATAGAAAGTCAGTCCAGAGGCCCAGGTTGTACCTCCCCCCAAGGTCCACAAGTTGGCTCTGTGCATTGTTTCCCTTTATCACATAATGGTATGTGGAGACACAGAGGAACAGCCATGGCACCATCCTGTCCTCTCCTTCAAAGCCCCTGGACAATGCTTCATAGGTCTGAGGTCAGACGGGGGAGTGGTTGGAGAGTAGAAGGGCCAGAGGGATGATACACATTATCCCTCCTTCAGAATCTCCCTGCATCTGAAGAAGGATAGTACAGTTTGGGGCTGTGTTGTATATTCTTGGCATGAGGATCACCACTGCCAGAGAAGTCCTTAGTAGCATAGCTCCATAGGAAGCTACCTGGGCCAGATGAAACACAGAGGTACCCCACATGGTTTTGGTCTCCCATGGACCCGCCAAGATCAATGTGGATTCCTGTGGCTTATTCCAGGAAGGGGAATAATACTTTGCACCTCCCCGAGTCAGGACTATGTGGGGCGCAATTCTGGCTTTTTCTGAAAGAAGGGATGATTCAAGACAAAGTCTGCTTGGGGAGACAAAGAAGAATTCAAATGAACAATACTTAACTCTGACAGTAAAACATTGCACTAAAGAAACATTAATAGTAGTGATAAACCCAAATTAGAACATCAGATTCAAGTCCTCCCAGACTCTGGAAAATTCTGATCTGAATCTAAACTTCATAGATTGTGGCCCAACCATGAGAGATATGATCAAACTGGCTATTGGATTTGAACCAGAACAGCAAATACCATCTGCTTTGAGGAAGTTTGGGTCTTAATCTGAATCTCATTTCCAAAATTCTAGGCCATTTTGTACTAACAGTTCAGGACACAATGCTGTGCAGCAAGGTTTTAGTCTTTTCATGGTATATATTCAACTTTTATTTTTTACCACCTGAGAAAGTGCCATAAAAAGAGCAAATACTTCACTTTGTCCTGTGTTCACTTACTTGGTTTTCACAGAACATACTGTATATAACCCAATCATTCAGAACTCATCTAGACAAAAATCCCATTGTCTTCCATGACAGTTTTATCTGGTAAGAACTCCGGCATCCATTCTCATAGAGGCATATTTTCACCATGATCTGAAAATAATTCAGTGTTAAATGGACACTGTCTACTTTCTAAGGTCCCCATGTGCAGACAGAAGTTACATCAAGGTTCGTATATTGTTAGCAGGCCAGCATTTCAGTATTGCCAATCCTGTGGCAAGATTGGCTTAAAGATCATGAGATTTTTTTAAGGCTCATATTTTGGACTGTTTTCTCATTTGTAAATACAGAGGAGGTAACACACCATTTCTGTTTATGTATATCAGGAAATTCAACCTAAAATGAATAATTGGAGGATCTTCTTCCTTTTTTTCTGGCTGATAGATGAGACACTTCACAATCTTCCCCTGATCGCTGGTACTGCCTTTAGCTCCCGCTCAAAGCCCCATGCCTTTAGTGGGTGTTGCCTCCTGCCTCATACTCTCTCCTTCTGCTTGTGACTGCACCTGTCCAGCTCCCACTGTAGGTTCAGTTTGCAACTCTGCTTCTTTCCATTCTCTGAATATTGGAGCAGCTCCTGCCCAGTCAAACCCACCCCTCACACACACGAGTGCTCTTGACCAGCTCCCCTCCATACAGGAGCTCAGCAGCAGTGGGGAAATAATAGACTCCTGCAGGCTGGAGAGGGTTGGTAGACATGCTACTTCTTTCCCTCTTCTGACTTCCCATAGCTCTTCTCCTCATCAGCACAACACTAAGTGAATGAGGGGGCAGGCAGGAGCTGCTCCTTTTTGTAACAGCTTCCGGCTGCCCCAAGGTCTGCTGCTCCCATGATGCTCTGCACAGGCTGTGCAAACAGGGGAGAAGAGATTCCACAGTAGATTGAGCAGTAGCCTTTGCTGGTGGCAGCCAGGCCTGCAGACTAATGCCTGTGATACAGGCTCCCAGTTGTATTCTCCAGTGGCTGTGGCCAGAAATGCAACATTATTTATAGGTCAGTCAGAAATCCAGAGCTATGAGGAGCTTCTTACAAGATCAAGAGGAGACAATATTACTGGACTTGTAAAAAAAATTACAATCATTGGTGAGAATGATGTTTTCCACGTGCTAGAGCGGTCTTGCACTACCACAAAAAAGTTCCATAATCACAATGACTTTTTGAAGAGCACTGTTTCTCTTTCTCTCATATAAATGCAACAATATGCACTTATGTGGAAGAAATGAGACATCTAGTGGCCAAAGAGAATGGGAATTTTTTCAACCAATTGCAAAGAAATTCTCTCATTTTCTTATATTAACAATGTCCTGGCCAACATAGGGAGTGAGTATGGTACTGAACCTGATGTATCTAAAAAGCCAAAACAAAAACCAAAACCAACACTTTATTACTAGAAAGTACATTACAAATTTAGATGCACATACCTTCCTGGACCAAAATAGGCTATATTTTTCTATAGTCCCTAAAGACACAAACAATATAATATTCTTCTTCAAACAATTAAAAGTTTTACCATGTTGGTAAATAGTAAAAATGACTTTCAATTAGTCTTAGACTCCTAAGTGCCTATGTTACTTTTGAAAATCAGATTTAACCTCTGAAGTAACCTCCTAAGGTTTAAAGGACAAAAAATCAAAGGGGAATATGTGATATCTACTAGGTAAGGTCTACAGCTCCTTGAATCGTGTGGCCAGTCTCTGCTAGTCCTAGCTTAGGTTGAAGCAGCCTAGGGCAGTTCTACCCTATGGTCAGAAAGAACTGTACACTCACCTAAGAATTGATAAAACATGCAGCACAGCCACAACTCCTTCCCATCTCCTATACCACAGCCTGCAGATAGGCCAACATAGGAGCCGTTACACCAGCTCTGTGCTGGTACGATGCCAGAAACCCCATCTGTGGAGTTACGAGGTCCTTTTGACCACAGCAGCAAAGCTGGAGTGGAATTGGGCCCAAAGTTCTTAGAGCCATTCTGCCATTTTGATTCCACTATCTGTGGCTTGGACTGCTATCCACGTCACGCTAATGGAGAGTTAACCTGAAGTGAATGCAGAATAGTTAAAAATAATCTTCAAATGGTTTCAGATTAGTCCATGCAGCACACTCAAGTCTTTAAGAACTGGTGTGGGTAATAAATTTGCTTTGTGTTCATTATGTACACTAACCAGTGTTAGAGTTCCTGCATTGCTTAAATGACTCACAACATTTATTTACAGGAGCATAAAACTGAGTGCTAATACATAAGATATTGAAAGTTTACATGTAGACTGGGGCAGAGATTTCCTTCTTGTGTGCAAGTGGATGATCCCTAGCATTTTGGGTGGTACCAGACTACAAATAATCTTAATATTTAAGTTTGGAGTTGGAATAACTTTTCATTCATTTTTTTCCATTGAGTGTTTGGATATACTTGCTTTAGCTCCCTCCCTTCCAGATGGTTAATTAATTATGATTCTTAGTCCTATCCAAGTAGCTGCTATTAGGACAGAAAGGGTAGTTGTATACAAAAATCTGTAATTTCATTAGGGATCCTCTCTGTAATAGTTAAATTTGAATGGAAGATAACTGTATGAATCATCTGAGTCCAAACTGTTATCAGTTTTATTACCATCCATTCTAAAAATGTATGGAAGGCAATATAGTTTGTACAAGAAACTGAAGAATTTATAGACCTAAATTTTTCCAAAATAAACTCCTTTTTCAAATGTAAAATGAAAACCATCCAGAAAAAAATGAGGGTGAACAGTGATGGTTGTAAAATAGTAACTGAATACTTCATTCAATAAATTCCACGACACTTTTCAATTGAAATATTTGTAAATTATTCACCCAGCTCTCATGAACATAAAACTGAATCTGATTTTGTTTTTCATGAACATCTTCATTACCTTTTCATTATGTTAGTTGGCTGATTGAAGAAGTCAAAGGAGAAAAAAAATATCATGCAGAATTAAAATAGTAAATTGAGGAATATTTCTTTTGGATCTGATAAACAGTCAATTGGTATTTATTCTCCCAATACCATATTTGGGGCACTCTCATTAATGATATCCCACATACTTAAAGTGCTAGAACAACTTTTCAGTGTGCTAAATTACCCTTCAGAAATTGCCTATTCATTGTCTATGTTCTTTCTTTTATATATACTTTCCTTTAACAATTTGAATAGGAAATTGTCTAAAATTATTCATGGATTCATAGATTTTTACTCGAGAAGCTATTATGGTTATCTGGTGTGAGCTCCTGCATAACAAAGGCCAAGTCATTTCACCCAGTGATTCTTTGCATCAACCCCATATCTTGTGGCTGAGCTAAAGCATATTTTAGAAAGATATCCTCTTTTGATTTGATTTAAAGACATCATGTGATGGAGAATTTGCCACATCTTTTGGTAAGTTGTTCCAATGGTTAATTACCTAACTGTTAAAAATGTGCACCTAATCCTTGGCCTTAATTTATCTACCTTCAATTTCCAGATCTTGTGATACCTTTATCTATTAACGAGTCCTGTGTTATCAGAAATCTTCTCCTCATATGTAGATAATTATAGACCATGGCCAAGTCACATCTTTTCATTCTCTTTGATCATTCCGCTAGATTGAACTTCCCAAGTCTGTCACTGTAAGGCTACTTTTCCAGATCTTGAATAATTCTTTTAGCTTTTTCTGAACCCTTTCCAATTTTTCAGCAACATTGAATCTGGAATACATACACTCTCTGGAATAACTGTTCCTTTTGAAGTTAGATAAATTGAGTAGTGTGTGGTTTTCAATGTATTTTGAATGTCCTAAAACTGAAGGTCTGTTTTTCAATGTATATTGAAGATTCCTGACACCTCCCTGGTGTCCTTGGCCAAAATTTCCCTTGCCCACTAGTGTTGTTCTGTTTCCTGAATGGCTGTTAGTCTCCACCCAAGAGATGATGAAATTTCATTATTACTGTATGTATGTAGTTTGTGGAATGTTCTTTAGCTTGGAATCTGGTGAAGGACTTGAAGATGGCCATTCACCTCATCCTGAAATAGCAGTATCCTGTGTAGTGATGTTGTCTTTATAATAATTCACTGCTAAAATAATTATAATTCTTCTTTCACATAAATGTGTGTGTTTTTTAATGTTGCTCATTACCAGGATTCCAAATCTGCAAAGTCTGCATAGTGTAGTCTGTCTATGTTGGTTATTGGTGTATGTGAAAGAGGTGCAGGAATAAAAGCGTAAGGTGGGGAATCATAAGCTAGTGATAGAAAAGAACCATAGCATCTTCTCCATACCCTGCTAATGCAATATTGCTACCTTCCGTATATTCTACCTACCATATGTTCCTTAGTATTTAGATGAGGCTAGGTCTCAATGCCTCACACTTGGGAAGACAGCAATTTTTCATGGAAAGAGAAAAGGAGTACCCGTGGCACCTTAGAGACTAACAAATTTATTAGAGCATAAGCTTTCGTGAGCTACAGCTCACTTCATCGGATGCATTTGGTGGAAAAAGCAGAGGAGAGATTTATATACACACACACACACACAGAGAACATGAAACAATGGGTTTATCATACACACTGTAAGGAGAGTGATCACTTAAGATAAGCCATCACCAGCAGCAGTGGGGGGAAAAGGAGGAAAACCTTTCATGGTGACAAGCAAGGTAGGCTAATTCCAGCAGTTAACAAGAATATCAGAGGAACAGTGGGGGGTGGGGTGGGAGGGAGAAATACCATGGGGAAATAGTTTTACTTTGTGTAATGACTCATCCATTCCCAGTCTCTATTCAAGCCTACAAGATCTCTATCATGCATTCCTACAACTACAATACCCACCTGCTGAAGTGAAGAAACAGATTGACAGAGCCAGAAGAGTACCCAGAAGTCACCTACTACAGGACAGGCCCAAGAAAGAAAACAACAGAACGCCACTAGCAATCACCTTCAGCCCCCAACTAAAACCTCTCCAACGCATCATCAAGGATCTACAACCTATCCTGAAGGACGACCCATCACTCTCACAGATCTTGGGAGACAGACCAGTCCTTGCTTACAGACAGCCCCCCAATCTGAAGCAAATACTCACCAGCAACCACACACCACACAACAGAACCACTAACCCAGGAACATATCCTTGCAACAAAGCCCATTGCCAACTCTGTCCACATATCTATTCAGGGGATACCATCATAGGGCCTAATCACATCAGCCACACTATCAGAGGCTCGTTCACCTGCGCATCTACCAATGTGATATGTGCCAGCAATGCCCCTCTGCCATGTACATTGGCCAAACTGGACAGTCTCTACGTAAAAGAATGAATGGGCACAAATCAGACGTCAAGAATTATAACATTCAAAAACCAGTTGGAGAACACTTCAATCTCTCTGGTCACTCGATCACAGACCTAAGAGTGGCTATCCTTCAACAAAAAAGCTTCAAAAACAGACTCCAACGAGAGACTGCTGAATTGGAATTAATTTGCAAACTGGATACAATTAACTTAGGCTTGAATAGAGACTGGGAATGGATGAGTCATTACACAAAGTAAAGCTATTTCCCCATAGTATTTCTCCCTCCCACCCCACCCCCCACTGTTCCTCTGATATTCTTGTTAACTGCTGGAATTAGCCTACCTTGCTTGTCACCATGAAAGGTTTTCCTCCTCCCCCCCCCCCCCGCTGCTGGTGATGGCTTATCTTAAGTGATCACTCTCCTTACAGTGTGTATGATAAACCCATTATTTCATGTTCTCTGTGTGTGTGTGTGTGTATATAAATCTCTCCTCTGCTTTTTCCACCAAATGCATCCGATGAAGTGAGCTGTAGCTCACGAAAGCTTATGCTCTAATAAATTTGTTAGTCTCTAAGGTGCCACGGGTACTCCTTTTCTTTTTGCGAATACAGACTAACACGGCTGCTACTCTGAAATTTTTCATGGGAGATTGGTCGGCAATCCAGTGGGCCTTACAGTTAAATGATTCCTGATACACAGCACAAATTTTCTTCAGCTACATTTCATCCTATTACTCTCACTTCTTGATTTTACAACCATTATATAGCTATAAAATACAAGTCAGTATTTCTAGGCTCCTAATCAGTTTATATTTCTTCTTTGAATTCCTTTTAATTTGTCAACACATTTCTTGCATTAAGGTTCTCTGAAACATAAGCAGTACTAAGTATGGTCTCTTTAGCATTTGATACTGAGGAACTCTGCTGTCTCCTTGGTCAGTGATATGCGACCTGATATTTACAGCTCAAAACCCCCTTTGTTTTCTTGGTATTCACATAGCATTGCAAAATCAAATTTAGATTACTTTGCTTTATCACATTTAGGCATATATTTAAAAATATCTTTGCTTACATTTTTGCAAGAAGAATCTCGGTTTATTATTTCCTGCCCGTATTTCTACCTCTTTGTACTATTTTCATGTCAGCTTTGGTGTTTGCAATCCCTCAATTTAATAAAATCTGCAAATATAAATTTATATGTAGTTTACCCCCTCAAATTGTTAGAGATGTTAAATAAATCCATACACAAACCCAGTCTCCGCAGCACTGCCGATTATCATTACTGGCCTTCATTTGCAGACCTCATATGATTTTCAACCTGTACTGTTCAGATTAGTTCAATTTGAAGTAATTTTAAAATAAGATGTCATCCACTATTATGTCCACATCTTTACTAAACTCCAGGTATATTGCATCTACTGCATTCTGCCCATTTACTAATTTTGTAACTTGGTTAAAAACAAAATCTGTTGAATTTATCTGCTATCGTATATTTTATATATGACCATACAGTTTATTGCTCATGGTTCTATTGTTCTGTAGAGGCACTGGGGCATTTGGAGGGCACTCCTCCAAAAATTCATAGCTGGCATAGTCCTTTAAGGACTGTCTTAAGTTACAACAATTCTTGGCCTGCTCTAATTTTTTCCAGGGCTGGGACTAGAGCAGTTGCAGCTTGAGAATAAGATAGCTGTAACCAGCTCCCTAATATGTCTTCATCTCTTCCGCTCCTGCACGGAGAAGATATTTGTGCCAGAAAGATTCCGGCCCACTGGGAATTTGGATTTAATTTTTGTTTTGCACAAGCAATTTAAACATACAAATACTATAAATACCACAAACTAATACATCAGACTTGTTTTTCTTGTGATGAAAATCAAACAAGAAGTATATTTAATTTTAATTATAGCTTGTTTTGTAACAATAACAGAAGAAATATTTCCATCTTTCAAATTACTATTTATAAACCATTACAAATTATTATGATGACTTACTCTTCCACTGCATACATACCACTTTTTGTTATTCTGTATACACAAATTAGAAGTCCAGGTATGTAGTTTTACTTCCAACATCTGACAGGGTTCAATTCTGAATTTTCTCTGACACATTTAAACTACTCTGCTGTATTTGGGTCTCCCTTAGTGCAGAAGTCCACCCACCTGGTCTTGACTTCATGATCAGGGCCTTATTTGTTAACTTATCTTAATAAAACAATGTCCAGTCATTTCTAGGTAAAAATATACCTAAGCCAGGGAATGAACTGCACAATATAACTGCATGTTTTCCCCTCCACTCAGTGAGCAGCACAACACTGTGTAAAATATGGCCTAAAAATGTTAGGTAACAAAAGTTACCAAAAATAATGAAAAGAGAAAATTCTTCAGGAAATCCTTGGGATACATTGGCAGCACAGTGACCTTAACTCTTAGGGTTCAAACTGTCCTTGGATGTTCATTTGACTTTAGGGGGAGCCAAATACTTAAACATACAAATGCAGAATTTCTTTATGTTAATAGAAGACACATATATAATGTCCTGTGCAACACATTAAACATATATCCTAAGGCTAATGTTTCCAAAAGAACTTAAGGGAGTTAGGTTCCAAACTTCCACTGAATTTCAGAGGGAGTTAAGAACTTAACTTGCTTAGGTACTTTTGAAAATTCCAACCCAAATCTTTCTACAGGAATATATAAGCAGTAATCTATTAATACAGTATCATTTTACTGGTATTGGTTAGTTTAAGGCTTATATTGAATTCCACTTCCTTACTTAGTGGGATAAGACTTGCAGGGCAATCGCTACATCCAAGGGTCCAAGTTGGTGAAAGGATGTGCCTCCTTTTCCTCTCTCCCTGCTCAGAATACATGTAGAGATCATATGTCGGTAGGGGCTGGTGCTGGAGAGCATTGAGCATAGTCACACATTAGCTAATTCAGGTGTATATGGTAGGTACCGGAGGGAGCACAAATTGGTCCCAGCAAACCCCTCTCCTTGTGTATTTAAGCATTCTTGGGCTCAGAACACCCATTCTTGCTACTTAAAGCTGTCTTGTTTTGTGGTGTTGTTATTAGAGCAGGGTTACCAGGTTTTCTCTGGATCTGATCCAATTGCCTTTTGAGGTTAGAAAGCATTTTTTAATTTCTTCTAGACAAGATCGGTAGAGGTATCTGGTGGGTTTTTCATCCTCCAGGAGGTATGATACGTGGGGGTAAGAAGGGTAAAAAAATAAAAGAGGATGAAGTAATGTATGTCAATAAATATTGTCACAAATTGTAGCCAGTGTCCAGCATGTAGAGTTTCAAAAGGCCAGTTCTTGGAGGTGAACCTAACCATGGGACCCAAGAGAGATATGAGAAGGTATTAAATCTTTGCAGACTCTGCTCTCTCTTGTCTGTACTGTCATTTCCACCTTCAATAGGTGGTTCGTGGGACCAGACAGTGGGCTGAATCATGAACTGAGCAGGAGTATTTAGCAAAGGGAGCCTGGCTTCATTCCTTAGTGGTATGGTGAGAGGCCATTCAACCCCACACTGGACACAGTTAATGTCTGGCTATTTGGGGAGGTGGGGAGTCATTCCATCCTTATATGTTAAAATTGATAAAGTTGAGGCCTGACATTTTAAATCCTTTCACACGACTTCTTCATGCTTTATGCTTCTTCATGTCCTGAATAATGTGAATCATTGTTCATCAGCTCTCACATAGTTTACCTAAGAAGAGCCTGAAAACCCCTAATAATAAAAGCTCTGGGCCTAGACCTGCAATCCCATTGTGAGTAGTCCACTTGGCTTCACGAGTAAGGGCTTTAGAATTTTCCCATAGCCATCTGGCTAACAGAATACCTCTGAGCTATACATCTGTGGATTTTGACCTCTACAGCTGCTGAAATGCGCCATGTGAACTCTCATCAAATAAATGCATAGGCCAAAAATAATTGTAATGCTTTTTTGTGGGGGAGGGGAAAATAATAAATAAATACATACATAAAGATAGGTTTCTCCAAAGTACATACAAATCCTGATAAATGAGTATAATATTAAGAAGAGATATAAACAATTAATGTAATTGACATTTTTAGACGTATGAACAGTTGTCTGTGAAATACTACAACCAGAACTGTCAAACTGTGCTTCCTTTTGGGGAAAGTGAATGAGAACTAACCATACAATCCCAATGAAAGTTTCCTAGTGCAGTTCCCCTCTTTAATATGTTATAATATTGACTTTTTGCCTGAGTCAGTGGGTGCTGATGAGACTTGGGATATGTCTACATGGCAAACAAAAGGTGTGTTCTTAACTCAATGTTGCTAACACGTTAGCAAACTCAGGTCAAAATAAGAGTGAAGACATAGCAACTCCAATTTAACTTGGGTTAGCAGCTTGAGTTTAACCTGCTCCCCTATCCCAGGCTCTCAGTTAAAAGCCAAGGTGCTTTGTCTTTATTACTATTTTAACCCTAGTTAGCTAACCCAAATTAAGAACATACCTTTTTTTTGCAGTGTAGAACTACCCTTAGTGTGGGACTTCTCTCAGGTGTGGCTTCCACCACTGAACACAGGTTTCACAAGGGTGAAACTTGGCCCCATTGAAGTTAATTGGAGTTTTGTCATTGACTTCACTGTAGCCAGAATGTCACCCATAAAGTTGGAGTAGCCTTCTTACTTTGTGTAACTATTGATGAGGAGGACGTTAGAGGTCTATGAATCTAATGCTTTAAAATGTAAATTAGTGTATACTCTTAGTGCTCAAGGTTGCTAAAAAAAATACCCCAAACCCCAACCCTCTATACTTACACAAATTCTGAAAGGACATATACCATATTTCTCTTAGAAGCAGCTGTACATTAAATGTTCATGTGAACTCTGGGTTACCTAACAACACTTTTCCAATAAACTAATTACATAACCAAGTAATATTTTTGAATCTTCACATCTGATTGAACCTCCTTTCAGAATATTCAGTTACATGCATAACAGATATGTGTTTGTTTATGTATAGCAGACAAGCTACAAAGTATCATAGTTGTATTTTATATATAAAATATGCATTTTACACATATCCTGTTTAGGAATATAAGAATAATGAATCAGTGGGCTTAATACCATTACCTTAAATTATGCACAAAACCAAATTTATGATACAATTTTAATTCAATTCACAATCCTCACTGGTGGTTCTCATGTAAGCTTAAATAATTATCAATTCCAGGCATAAATACTGGGATTAAGATGTCAGTCCTTGGTGGCACAAGCAAAATAGGTAGAGTAGTGATCTAATGTAATCCTCTCATTTCTCCCCACAATTTATTGCAGATGCAGAAAAAGAATAATGCAGAATAATGCATCTTTAAAAATTTAATGTAGAGAACTCAATTTTGCCCTCAGATACCTCCATGCAACTTCCATTGAAGTCAATTGGAGTTGTACTTGCATATCTGATGGTAAAACTGGACCCTTACTATTAAGGTACACATTTCCCAGCATGATTAGTAATCCAGAATACTCTGTGGGCCCAATGTGGCATTCTGCAAGTCTAGGATTTGCCAGACTGGGCCCTCCATAATGTGTGGATATTAAAGGTTACTACAACAACCTTGATTTTTGCATTTCTTGCCTTTAGAATTTAAAATTATAACTATATCAGATCATTAATGTAATTTGTTTTATTTAATTTTCCCATTTTTAAAAAATAAAAGTAGAGAAAAGGGATGTTCAAAATTGTGCACTTGTGCATTTGCTTGTACCCAGCCAGCATATAGACATTCCATGGTTTACACCCTCAAGCGCAATAGATAGGTAGGTGCACAATCATTGTTTGGGCAGTTGTTCACAGTTTTGAACAGCTGACCCTAATCTTCATATTGATTTCTGTATATTTCTTACTTGCAAAGAAAAAAAATGTAGGCGTATATAGAACTCCACAATAAAACAACACAAAGCCCGACAGCCTCAATATCTAGAGAGACAAAGTGGGTGAAGTAAAATCTTTTATTGAACCAGCTTCTGTTGGTGAAAGAGACAAGCTTACACAGAGCTCTTCTGTTAGTTCACAGTGCAGACTTGTAAATACCATAGTGTATTAATTTTAAACTTAGTAGACATTCTGAATTTTATGCTTGTAAAACTGATTTTTTTCAGTGACTTATAACTCAGTGCTTTTTATTTTGATATGTTTTGTTTTCCCTCACTGTCCTGGGTATTAACTCTCAGGGATTAATCACCTGAATTTTTTTATTTTTAAAATTCATCAGTATTTGAGAGATGCATGTGTAAAAAAGAAATTAACCTCTTGACATCAGAAAATAAATTAATAAAGCCATGTGTAACTCAAAAGTAGGGAGAAAGGACTGTGCTCAGATTTTTCGAAATTAAAAAATCATCTTCGCTGTGAGACAAAGCAAGAATATTTCAGATGAAAAGTAGAATTTTTGCACAAAATGTAAAAACTGACAGTCATAATGGAAGTCTTTATGTAACTTTAAGTATAGTGACCACTATAAGATTATTGGGGCCTAGTTCTACCACTTGTACTCATATTATGTAGTACTATATTCTGAGAGTAATCTCATTGTTTCCAGTACGACTGCTTGTGGAGTAAGGTGCTACTTAATGTGAGTAAGGATGGCAGAATATATAGCCCTTTAAGAGAAATATATGTAGCAGTTAATTTCTTTTGCTTCTTTTGACTGGAGGAACTTTTCTATAGAAACAGCCACCAAATACTGAGCAAAAATAGTGGAATAAATGTGTGCATTCACCCAAGCACACACACAATCTTTCACATCTTCCCTCCTTTATTTTTTCAAAGGTATATTTGCAAACATATTCAGTACTATCTGCTAACTACTTTCAAGGAGAGAAAAGAATGTTCTCTGTAATACTACAGTTTTTAGGGTTTTTTTTTAAAAAAAGAACAGTACATATTACAGTGAGGAAAAGTAAAAATGCAAGAAAACATTCTTCATTATTATTATTATATTATTATTTCTTTGCCAAAAATAAAAAAGGAAACATGGGAAAGCAAATACTGTCTCTCTAAGGATCCATGAGGCACAGCAAGCAAAAATTATGCAAATTATTTTGTATGTTTTATAGTCAGATAGAGAAAATTGTTCCTCCTTATGAATGTTTTAGTCATAGTAAACAATTATTGTGATGGAAGATAGTGGTAGGGATTAACTTCTTATTTAAATATTTTTAGTATTATCTGTGCAGTATATTAACACTTAGAAAACAACGATAACATTTTTCACAGTCAACAAATGTGTGGTTAGAAAGACATTATGTATATTCTCTGCATCCAGAGGGCTTAACAAGTTTATAGTTCAGCCTATCAATTTAAATTCCTTTGTTCTTTTGACATCTATTACACTAGCTTGATAGTATATGGGAAATTTGGATATCTATCCATTTTCAGGTAAAGACTCTAGGAGTCTGAAGTACTAGATTTATTCATATTAGCCTTCCTCTGTTCAGTGTTTACACCCTGCTTGTTATTGTACTGTTTGTATATTTCTTTGTTTTGTTGAGATGGAAATAAGATCAAAATTGCTGCTAAACCATTTATTTATTTAGAAGTTTTTCACCACTTTTAATAGGCTTCCATTATGTGTTTTTACAGCAAGCTTAGTAGTGGAGGAGGAAACGCGACAGATGAAAATGAAAGTGCATCGTTATAATCAGACAACAGGGTCTGGTTCTAGCCAAGAATATGAGCGTGAGCAATATACTAAGGTAAAGTTAGCAGTATTAAAACAATATTTTGTTTGGAAAGGTGAAGGAGTAACATGGCTACTTAAAATATTATCCAGTACTTAAGGATATAATGTTTACATATTTTGAAGGAAGCTTTTTTGAATCACAGCTTTATTATATTACTTTATATTAGATTCATAGTCAGAAAAGTGTATTAGACTTCAGTTTTTGAAGTAATCTAAAATGGGTTTTCACAATACAAAATGCTTTTGCAGATGCTCATAGAGTAACGTATTTGTTTCCTGATATTGCTAAAGACATAATCTTTCCTGCTTGGAAATACATGAAGGGATTTTGTTTTCACAGTATAACTCAATCATCAATTGAGTTTTGATCTTCTTTTCTAATTGAAATATAAAATTTTCTTTTGAGACACAAGTTTACATGATAAAAGTGTAATTGTTGCATTAAAAAGTTTAGTCCAAAGGTACCATATGGCAAATTTTGTTTATAATACACATATGTGCTTCCACAGCCATTTGACCCTTCTGCTGAATAGGTCTCAATTAGAACGCAGAAAATGACATGTAGAGTTCTGTTATGCCTTTTACAAGCCAAGCCATAGAGGACAGAGCTGTCCATATGTGCATAATTGCTGAAGGCATTTGGCCTCCTGGAGCAGGAGCACTGAGGCAGGAAGGATGCTTCTGGAGGTCCTGGGGGAAAGGTACTTAGAGGTAGCTCATATGATTCCTTTTTAGAGAGACAGTATTGTTTCTATTTAGTGTAAATAAAATACCATCAAAGGTAGGGTTACCATATTTGAACATTCAAAAAAGAGGACACTCCACAGGCGGGGGGGGGTGGTATTTGCTCGTGCCCCCCAGCCCCGGCCCTGCCCCAACTGTATCCTTTCCCCAAAGTCCCTGCCCCAATTCCGCCCCCTCCCTGCCCCAACTCTACCCCTTCCCCAAATCCCCGCCCCGGCTCCGCCTCCTCCCCTGAGCACACCATGTTCCCCTCCTCCCCCTCCCTCCCAGCCACGCTGGGAGCTGGGGGAAAAAGCAGGCACTCTCTCGAGTGATCAACATTCACTCTCTTTCTTGAATGATCAACTCTTCTTTGGGAAAAATAATAAAAATCCAGGATGTTTTTAGATACTTAAAAATTCCTCCTGGATGGTGATTTAAGAAACAAAAAGCCGGACTAGAAGCATTCTAACAACAAAAGTATTGCATTAAGACTATTGCATAACAATAATTTGCTTAGTATGAGGAGCCTAGGGTGACAGTATGAAGATAAAAGCATACTGTAGGAAGTTGTAAGTGCACAGTATTACCACCATCACAACTATAAATTAGTCAAAAATCATGAATTGGCCCCCTAGACTCATGAGAATATATGTTGGGTTCCTTTTATTTGCTTTCTGGCTTTTGAGCCTTTACTGTTCACATTTTAAAGCTTTTCTTCACATGGACTAGAAAAATTTGGGTTTTTTTAAACAATGAAAGCTGGGATTTTCACTCTCACTCCAGGCACTAGGGCTTAAAGAAAAATGCTAAACCTTGCAATCCTTGCAGTAAAATCAAGTTGGCAACACTAGAATGCTTCAAGCATGTACTCCACAAGCACAGGTATCCAACTGCTAGACACATTCCCCCCACTCTTTCCAATCCAAAATACACCTCTCAGAGTTTCTGAGAACACAGCAACTTCCAGTTAAAATTAATGGGAGCTGCTAGGTCCTTAATACTTCAAAAATCAGGCCACACACTTAGGCTCCTAAATTGCTATTTAGGTTTGAAAACGTTGGTCTTCCTATAATTAAACTGGAGAGCATTTCAAATATGGGAATATTTGTATAACTGGGATATAATTTGTCATCAAAAATAGAAGAGACAAATTCAAAAATTCCCAGGAAGAGGAAGATAATGTATTAGGCCACTGGTTGTCAAAATAACACAGATGCTGGTGCTATAACACTTTTTGCTGAATATTTCCAGTCAAATCACCTGAAAAACAGCCCTACTTTTTGGGTGAAAGTAAAATAGCTCATTTTATGTTGGGTTTATATTATAGATCACATGAGATAGATTCAGTCAACCAGATACATGGGGGATATACTATGTGACATGTCCCATGTGACCAAACCAATCAGTCACAAACTCAAAATACAGCATAAGCAGTAGCTTGTTAAAAATTGTGGGTATCCAGATAAAGGGAAGAGAATTCCCTCTGGCTTTTTTGGGCACTTCATTGTCAAATCATTGTTGGTTCACAGCTGCAGGTCAAACTTCAGTCATAGTTGGTTTGTTCTAACTACATATACAGTTGAAGTCAGAGGTTCACACTGCTCTAAACATACCCAATTTTCATAATTTTTCAATGCAGATATTTTTCAATACAGATTGACGTATTTCTGGAGGACAGTGAAATGCTTATTAGATTATGTCTGTCTCAAAGACGATTATGTGCTTTGGTTGGCATTTGCTGTCAGCCCTTCATCTGGCTGGCCTCCACGTCCTGGAGTGCAAGCATTCCTCCCCCAGGTGTCAGCAGCCTAGCTCCTTCCTCACTGGTAGTCAGCCCATATTGAGCTGCTCTGCTGCCCTTTATATCGTCTCCAGTTGGAGCATGCCCAACAGAGCTGAGGGGGCATCGCCTCCTTGGCCAAGAGAGAAGGGTTAACCCCTGCTGCACCACTATGGGGTTGATACACCCCATCACAGTACTAATATTGGGAACTGAGGCCAAAATGAAACCCTAAGCATTTAGGTGCTAAACTAAAATAATTGTATTACATCACTGTTCGTTAAGAAGGAATGTTTAAATATAAATGATCATATCTTAAAGGAAGCATGGTGTCCATCTATTGAAGTGACTGGGTTACCTTTTCTGGGCACCTTACGTCATTACAAAGAAACTGAGCATTTCAAGATAAAACAGTTGAAAGTAAAATGAGTAATTTGTGCTGAGCTTGAAATCTAAAATATTCTTAACATGCATCTGTTTAATGTTCCAGCTGATTAAAATCAGATATAACATCTGAGCTGATGATCTTGTGTCACCTGATCCTGATATATGGGTGGATAAAGTTTTACACTGTGACCCATTATTTGTTTTTGTTTTTTAATCTCAGTTATTTTTAACTTGTCACTATTATATTGTGGTTTTTGCTCCAGTAACTTTGTCATTTTATGCATTAAAGTCATTATTGCATGGATACTATAATCCAATCTGTTATAAATGTTTAAGGTATAAGGTTTAACCAAGTTCATTGTTCGACCACACCAGAAAAAAGACAGGAGGTAATAGATGTCATTTAATTAGGCTGCAACTTTATTCATTTGTAATATGTGGGAGTGCCCATCCGTTCCCTGCTTTTCCAGATGTAGGAGCCCCAAGTCCCTTCCTCAGCTTCCTTAAAGGAGTCTAGAAACCGGAGGGAGGTCGTCTCCCTGCTGATGAGATGTAGAAGGTGCAAACTGCACTTACTCAGCTCCCTTAAGAGATGCTTTCCTTCAAACTCTTTTCCAACACATTATATCCAGTAACCATACCTCTTCTATACTGAGTACCGGCCAGGACATCTGCTAGAAAGAGGCACCAGCAAAATGCTTAGCTGCCTCCCACACTTCTGCCTGGTTCCCAGATATTCACTGATTCCTTCCTGTTTTTGTTTTTAACCAAAGTGTAACATATTTGCATCCGGTATCTGCTCCCAAAGAGTGTACAGCACACATCAGCTGGTCCAATAGCACACCTCTGCTTCTATGCCAGCTCAGGATTGCCTTACTCTCTTGGCCCAGATGTGAACTGCTCACCAACCTGGAAGTATGCCCAGTGTGTGCCCAGTATAAAATATTGTGCCTGCAGGTCCACACCACTGCTCACCTGGCCTGTTTGCATGATTCTGAAAGTGGAAGTACAAGAAAATTAACTCTGATTTATGTATACTTGAATGTCATTGCCTGAATTGCTGTGGCCCCTAGCCCTAGATGAGCCACAACTATTGCACCCCCAATCAGAAAAAGTGGGAACCAAATTCTTGCACCAGTAGCCCCAGCTTTGAAAGCCCCTTTTGAAAACTGTAACAAAGTTGTGAGGAGCCTTCTATCACCATGTATAAAGAGGGGTCATATGGGTCTCATTGCTGTATAAATCCTTAATGTTCTTACTGGGCAATTCCTTGCCTCACCCCACAGATGTAGCTATATGGACTCACCTTGCCCACTTGATCAGTTTTGGAAATCCTCATGGTTTAGAAAACTGATTGCACTTCCCATTGTAAATCCTTCCACTCCAAAGTCCTTCCCAAAGTATCCCTTGCAAACACAGGCATTAGTTCACTGCCTTTAAAAGCTCCAAAAATTGCTACCAGGAATGCAGCTTTGAACAAGGCAGCCTCCTGGCTGCTTCTGCATATTTGGTTGAGAACTTGGATCAAATCTCTAAGAGCAGTCTACACTTAAAATGCTGCATCAGTGCAGCGGCACTGGTGAAGCTACACTGCTGTAGCGCTTTAATGAAAATGCTCTAAACGGATGGGAGAGAGCTCACCAGTAGGTTTAGTTAATCCACCTCACCGAGAGGCAGTAGCTATGTTGGCAAGTTAAGTTCTCCCACCAACATAGCGCTGTTTGTACACAGGGTTAAATCAGTATAACTACATTGCTATGAGAAAAGGAGTGGCACCTTAGAGACTAACAAATTTATTAGAGCATAAGCTTTCGTGAGCTACAGCTCACTTCATTGGATGCATTTGGTGGAAAAAGCAGAGGAGAGATTTATATACACACACACACACAGAGAACATGAAACAATGGGTTTATCACACTGTAAGGAGAGTGATCACTTAAGATAAGCCATCACCAGCAGCAGGGGGGGGAAAGGAAGAAAACCTTTCATGACAATTGTCACCATGAATAAATTTGTAAAGTCTCTAAGGTGCCATGGGTACTCCTTTTCTTTTTGCGAATACAGACTAACACAGCTGCTACTCTGAAACCTACATTGCTATGGGGTGTATATTTTTCACAACCCTGAGCGACGCAGTTATACTGTTATAGGTTTGTAGTGTGGACTGGACCCAAGTGTTTGAACAGTGATGGGAGAACATGGTTCTTTTCTAGGACCCATGTCCTGAGATTACTCTACTAAAAACCTCTGGACTAAGAACCTACCACAAGGATCCAAGTAACCCCTCATTCTACTGGCAACATAAGGCTCAAGAGTAGATGACACCATGTATTCCAGTACAGTAGAGTAGTATGTTATTGACAGGCCTTCCCTCCTCTGAAATTTCACAAAATCATTAATATTCCTGTACTGATCTCTGTACATTCCTGAGAGCTGTAATACGTCAAGTTTCCAGAGTACTACCGGCATCTGTTCTGGTTTCTGATTGCTCCCTGTTGCTAGTTTCTGATATTTGTCCATCTGAAATCATAAGAAAATAAGAATGGCCATATTGGGTCAGACCAAAGATCCATCCAGCCCAGTATGCTGTCTACCGACAGTGACCAATACCAGGTGCCCCAGAGGGAGTGAATTTAACAGGTAATGATCTAGTGATCTCTCTCCTGCCATCTATCTCCACCCTCTGACAAACAGAGGCTAGGGACACCATTCCTTACCCATCCTGGCTAATAGCCATTAATGGACTTAACCTCCATGAATTTATCCAGTTCTCTTTTAAACCCTGTTATAGTCCTAGCCTTCACAACCTCCTCAGGCAAGGAGTTCCACAGGTTGACTGTGCGCTGAGTGAAGAAGAACTTCCTTGTATTTGTTTTAAACCTGCTATCCATTAATTTCATTTGGTGACCCCTAGTTCTTATATTATGGGAACAAGTAAATAACTTCCTTATTCACTTTCTCCACACCACTCATTAATTTATATACCTCTATCGTATTCCCCCTGAGTCTCCTCTTTTCCAAGCTGAAAAGTCCTAGCCTCTTTAATCTCTCCTCATATTGGACCCGTTCCAAACCCCTAATCATTTTAGTTGCCCTTTTCTGAACCTTTTCTAATGCCAGTATATCTTTTTTGAGATGAGGGGACCACATCTGTATGTAGTATTCAAGATGTGGGTATACCATGGATTTATATAAGTGCAATAAGTTATTCTCCATCTTATTCTCTATCACTTTTTTAATGATTCCTAACATCCCATTTGCTTTTTTGACTGCCACTGCACACTGCGTGGACGTCTTCAGAGAACTATCCATGATGACGCCACGATCTTTCTCCTGATGAATTGTAGCTAAATTATCCCCCATCGTATTGTATATATAGCTGGGGTTATTTTTTCCAATGTGCATTACTTTACATTTATCCACATTATATTTGATTTGCCATTTTGTTGCCCAGTCACTTAGTTTTGTGAAATCTTTTTGAAGTTCTTCACAGTCTGCTTTGGTCTTAACTATCTTGAGCAGTTTAGTATCATCTGCAAACTTTGCCACCTCACTGTTTACCCCTTTCTCCAGATCATTTATAAATAAGTTCAATAGGATTGGTCCTAGGACTGACCCTTGGGGCATACCACTAGTTACCCCTCTCCATTCTGAAAATATACCATTTATTCTACCCGTTGTTCCCTATCTTTTAACCAGTTCTCAATCCATGAAAGGATTTTCCCTCTTATCCCATGACAACTTAATTTACGTAAGAGCCTTTGGTGAGCCTTGTCAAAGGCTTTCTGGAAATCTAAGTACACTATATCCACTGGATCCCCCTTGTCCACATGTTTGTTAACCCCCTCAAAGAACTCTAATAGATTAGTAAGACATGATCTCCCTTTACAGAAACCATGTTGACTTTTGCACAACAATTTATGTTCTTCTATGTGTTTGACAATATTATTCTTTACTGTTGTTTCAAGTAATTTGCCCAGTACTAATGTTAGACTTACTGGTCTGTAATTGCCAGGATCACCTCTGGAGCCCTTCTTAAATATTGGCGTTACATTAGCTATCTTCCAGTCATTGGGTACAGTAGCTGATTTAAAGGACAGGTTACAAACCATAGTTAATAGTTCCGCAATTTTACATTTGAGTTCTTTCAGAACTCTTGGGTGAATGCCATCTGGTCCCGGTGACTTGTTACTGTTAAATTTCTCAATTAATTCCAAAACCTCCTCTAGTGATACTTCAATCTGTGACAATTCCTCAGATTTGTCACCTACAAAAGATGGCTCAGGTTTGGGAATCTTTCTAACATCCTCAGCTGTGAAGACTGAAGAAAAGAATTCATTTAGTGAATGACTTTATCATCTTTAAGTGCTTCTTTTGTATCTCGATCATCCAGGGGCCCCACTGGTTGTTTTGCTTCTGATGTACTTAAAAAACATTTTGTTATTACCTTTTGAGAGAACACATTGGCTATGTCATTATCAATCCCGGGCATATGCTTGGCAGAAAAACATATGTTAAGATTTAGCCACTAGAATCCTAATGCCCTTACCAACTTCATGGCCCTCGGAGATCTGGAGGACTGGTGATTGTTAACATGTACCATGGCAAAGTTGTCATCACAAAATTGCACTTTTTTGTTTCCAAAATATGTTCCTCAAATAGTTACTGCTACCAAAATGGGAAAGAATTCCAAGAGTCGTATATCCTTCACTATACCAATCTTTGTCTCCAATCTAAGGGCCATTTCTGGGCATACCACCTGTCTTGATAAAATGCTCCAAACCTGTTCCTCTCAATGCATCTGAATGAACCTTTAAAATATGCCTCTGCCATCCTTTCCTCCCTCCAAAAAGACACTCTGTTGATTTAGAAACTGCTCCAAAACCCTCAAATCCTCTTTCATCTCTTTATTAACCCTTATGGTTAAAATTGTTGGGTTTTGCTATTTCCAGGACAAAATGCCCTGGAGCCACCACTTGGCAGCCAGATCCTGGTAAAGAGAACCTATCCGGGGCTGCATGATGTATAAATACCCCACACACACACAATCTTCTGGTCAGCAGGAAGGATAGTGCAGTGATCTTCTCCTGACCTGCCCCCAATTGCTTCCTGCCCTTCTTGACCATCCCTGTAAACTTTCCCCCTTCTCTTTACCCTGGTAAGAAGCTCTTAAAGGGGCAATGCTGTTTTTCTTCCAGCTAACTCTTTGCATGCTGGTTGTGGAGGGCACATTCTCAGCATTTTAACTTTGTAGGCATTCTTCAGTTATGAAATTCATTACCCTGAATCACTGCAATCTGATATGTATATTGGTAAAGGAAGCTGATTGACTCTAGTGCTATAATCTTTCCTATAGCAGTTTATATGAGACAAACAAGAAACCATAGATTAGACAATTTAATACCAGTTGTGATAAATATCTGATAAACCATATTAAGGGGTATGATAGCTCTTAATTCAAGACTAGCTAGTGTGGTCTTTAGCAAGAGATGGCCATATTCAACAGTCTTACTAAAGTTCTTTAAAAAAATTATTAACATGGTAGAAAGCGAAAAACAATGAAAGCTATAGAAGACGGACTTACTTTTATGAGTAAAGACAAATTGTTGAGGTGATCTAATATACATTTTAAAATTCTGAATGTGAGTGATGAAGTAGATGTAAAGAAATTGTTTGTATTAGTAGCAAGCATATAGTTTGCCATCCCAAAGCAAAACCAATTTCCCCCATCCTGCCACCAGTACAGGCAATGAAGCATATGATTATTGCTTCAGAGAAAGATGAGCCCCTCTCCCCAGTGAGCTTGTGGCCAATTATAAGGTGCTGTACATAGGGAAAATATTCCTTTCCAGGTCCTGCAGTAATCAGTTTACACCCCAAAGCATGAGTATTGATTATTCCCCTCTTACCATGTATAACTGAAAATGTTCTGTTGGGCACAGAATTATCTAAATGCTGTTAAAATCCTTCGTGTTCTGCTGCATCATTACCTCCAGTAGTGAATTCCATATGCGAAGAAGTATTTCCCTATTTATTTAAAATATGCTTTGTATTACACATACATTTTTTTCTTTCAAGCAGTCAGACTGTGACAAGGCTGTACAGCTTCCAAATTAGATAAGTTCATGGAGATAGGTCCATCAAGGTCCATTAGCCAAGATGGTCAGGGACATAACCCCATTCTGTGAGTGTACCTAAACCTCTGAGTGGCAGAAGCTGGGACTGGACAACTGGGAATGGATCACCTGTTAATTGCATTGATCTGTTCAGTCCGTCTGACACCAGCCCTTGTCAGAATATAGGATACTGACCTAGATGGACCATTGGTCTGACCTAGTATGGCCGTTATTATGTTCTGAGCTAAAACTGGTACTTTTTTTTCAAGCATGCAGTTCTCTTCATTCTGGTGTTGGGATTCTCATTCACTCTCACTATAAGGTTATTTTGCATATTCGCGGTATTCAGCCATTAACCAGGCAGCATGTTAGTATTTGAATAATCACAGTCCAGCTATTTTTCAGTAAACATACTGTGAATAAGCAAATCTCTGCATTAGGATGACTATAATCCTTCTCTTTGTGATTGTCTTTTGTACTCTGAATTTCAAGCTGTTTCGGAAGCCATGTAGATGCTGCTTCAGCTCCCTACTGGCTTCAGTTGAAATCCGTTAACTCCATAATTATATGAAAGGATTAATTGAAAAAACAAAGAAAATGTTGCTGTGAATCAATGAAAGAAAAAAAAATTTAAAAAAGTTTTAAGAATTCTTTGACTCATTTCTCCCTTTACTATCTAAACATCAATAAGGCTCTTGTCCCCAGAACTACTGTGATATGTTTGTATTAATGCTATGTTTTTGTTATGTGTGGGAGACTCACAGGCCCTGCTATAATGTGACTCTGGATTTACACCGGTGTAAGAGAAGAATTTGATTCAGGATCTTAATATGCATTTTTTACATACTGAACATATGCACAAACTCCAAAGCTGTTCTTGTTCCAGTCAATGCACAACACATTTTTAAAAGAGGTGTTTATTCCAGATTCCTACTGATGAGAGTTTTATAGTAAACACTTAAAAGGACACCACTCTAGATTGAGGTACATTGCTAGCTCAGTTAATAGTTTGAGTATTTTGAAAGCATTTTGTTTAATGTAAACTTATTTTTCATTGAAGCCCTAGACTTAATCTTTAGAAAAGCTACATTGCTTGTCATATCCTGCTCAAAAAAGGAGATATGACATTTAAGAGGGGCTTTATTTTAGGATCAGGCTACATAGATTTTGGTCTACAATTTAAGTCTTCCAGGAGAGGAGAATTAGCTGTTAGCCTGGGATTTGGCAGACTTGTGTGACCCTGGGCAAGTCACTTAGTCTTTCTGTGTCTCAGGTCCACATCTGTAAAATGGGGATAAAATGCTTTCCTACCTCAAAGGGTTTTTGTGAGGATAAAGATTGTGAGGCATTCAGATACTATTGTAATGAGGACCATATAAGTACCTATGATAGAGAGAAGCCTTACGGAAGGACTGTGAACCTAGCAACCTTGAGCTTTGCTTGAGACAGAGAAAGGATCCATAAAGGCTGGTGTATACAGTGAGCTTTATTGTGTGCTGCAGGAAAGCCATGGGATCTTGAATGTGAAGCTAAATCCTAAGCTCCTTTATATCCCATAGTAGTAGGGAGAGTGGGGAGAAAGAAATAGAAATGAGCTTTGATCCCACTAAAAGATTAATGAAATGATCTGTGAAATTTGCCCAATAACCAAGAAAATATTAAAATCCCAAGTCATTACAGAACTGGAATAACATCCAGCAAGAACATTCTTTTAGTTTGTGTCTCCAGTATTTCTATTGAAGTTAGTGTGTCTGCAGTTCATCAACCCCCTTTTTCTACTTTCACTGACACAGTACGGGAGCAAGCTATTCCATAGGTGGCAAGTGAACAGAATAACTGCAGTACAAGTTTACACTTCAGATAGTTATATTGAAAGAGGGCTATATTTTTGTAACCCAGAACAAGAGTTATAACAGGACAGGAGTTAATGCTGTTACACAGCAGAGGGAATGGACTTCCCATCCTTGTTACTATTAATGACTAAAAATAGACCTACTGCGGAGTAGTTGTTATCAGAACAAGTACCATATTCTGCTTTTGGGATGAGCAACAAATTTATGGAATAAAAACACCCTAAAGTACCATGTATGGTTGGGAGAAAAATAATGGTTGCAAAAAATTCTCATGCTCTCGTTTATTGAAGCTTTACAGATATATTTCTTTGATTCTTTTTTTTTGCCTTTGTGGCCATTTAAAAATGTGAGAAGAAAAAAATTGATTATATGAATTTTCTTAAGATTTGGAATCCACTCAGACAGCTGAAAGTGTATTGGGATTCTAGATGAATAAAAGACTCCTTCAGACTTCTGCTGGAGAAAGCTCCTGAGCATTACTAGGCATTATAAAATGTGTCTAAATTACTGTATATTTACCTCCAGTGCTAACCCCTATTCTTTCTTTCTAAATAACAGATTTATCCTAGCCCCTTGAGCCCTAGTGGGTGTGTCTACCAAATTTTAAATAATAGTAATAAGTGGATCTCTTTCAGTCCATGGCACTTTTCCTCCTATCTTGAAGTGGTTTCCATGATATACAGAGTTTACAGTTTGGTTCAATGGCTCTCAGCACCCCCATTATACAAAATGTTCTAGCACCACTGCTTGGCAACAATTGCCTCGCCTGGAGCCACTCCTGGAAGCTCCATTTAAGGGGGCTTCCATAGTGCAGAGAGTATCTCACGTAGAAGCTAATCATTCGTGTGCACAGTGTTTTCTAAAATGGCCTATGATTTCCTCTGGTGAGGCTTGAGTGTTGGGGGGATATTTTTGGCTGTGTGTGTTGTAATAAACCCATAGCAAAATGGACGTCATTTAAACTACGTCCGTGCAGCATAAGGAATAGAACTGTATGCTTTAAAATGCAGGCCTCTCTCACTTGGGAATAGTAGAGACTCTTTATTAATGTCAGTAGCAGTACTTACACCATTTTTGTAGGAGGCAACAAGTAGCACACTTGAGCTGGTCCAACATTCCATCCAGCCCTGGCCACTGTATACCTACATAATCATGCAACATTGAGATACCTTAAGACTACTGTTAACAAAGCAAAGAAAGGAATATAGTCAGTGTATATTGAGAGAGAAGCATAGATAGCAAAAGAGGAAAGATGGACAAATCCCAAGGTTGAGAAAAGATACGTGACCACAACATTCCAGTGATGTGCACAAAGTACAATAAAGGTGTTGCAGTCCAGGAAGCCAACACACTTGAGCCACTCCTGAGATTTTGCTGCTCTTTCAGGAGAAAAAATATACGGAAACATGGAGTAAAAGAGACTTATGTTCAAAACACATTGAGAGACTTTGGATGAGCCGTGTTGTGTATCAGTGGCCACTGAGCAGCTAAACTAAGAACATGGCTGGAACTAAGGAAAACATATCTGGCATCAGGCAGAAGCAAGACTCTCATCCAAGTGAAAAGCAGAAAGACAGGGGAAGGTTATTTTGCTAGTGATAACTCATCAAATGTCTGAGCCTGGGTTTCCTATTCCATCAGTCTAGAGAAGACACAAAAAGAACTTACTAACTTTAAACATTGTTTGCTCCTCAAAATCCAATCCTAGCTAGAAAAATCATGATTGAGAGAACAGATTTGCCACTCCTACACTGGTAGGATTGCTTTGAGAAAAGGAGGAAACTGTAAAAGGCACTTGTGGGCCATTTATCCTATTGCAGATACTAAGAGTATAAATCCTTGGATCGGAGTGAGAATTTACATTTATATTTTAAACAAAATGTTTTTATAGCATTGCCTGTGGGGAAATCACTCCTTGTTTTGGCTTAAACAAACATGCAGGGTGAAATTGTGGCCCCATTTAAGTCAATGGGAATTTTGCCATTTATTTAAATAGGGTCAAGGTTTCACTTTCAGTTGAAGTCAGGAAGATTACGGCACTCCATACTTTTTAGATGGTACCTGTTATAGTCTATGGAAGTTTTGTCATGAACATCAATAAGAGCAGGCTGAGGACCTAAGTTTGTAACAGAAATTGGATTGGGGGGGCAGTTGTCCAATTTTTGAGCCTCTGTGAGTGTTACATTTAACTACAGTAAGAAGAGAATTCATTCCCACAACTTATTGCATTGAGTTTCTGCAAATGTGAGCTTGATGGGAAGAAAATGTAATGGCATCTAATTTCGTGGGATTCTTTGTACTCCAAGCTATTACTCATCTCTTCCCATGTTTCAGCTCAGGGCCTTGCTGGTTTCACTACAGAATAGAGTTGAAAACTCACCTTTGCCAACCCAGTGCTTTTTCTGTCCTTTTTCATTTGCAGAAACTCTCTCTCTCTCTCTCAGCTGTTTTTACACAAACCACCAACACCTTTCTCACAAATTCCAATTACATACTGAAATGCCCAAACAATTAATATAGCTGCCCCTGGATACACACAGTCGTCAGTATGAACCTTTCAGTGTTTGATTCATAAATTGGTTTGCAAACAGGATTGATTCACAGTAGTGAAAATTCAGAAAGCTCTGATATTGCAAGCACAGGATAAAAAGCTTTAGATGTAATACATTTTAGTCTAGGTCCGGCGTTGTTGAACATTTATTTAATGACCTGGATGTAGGAATAGAGAGCATACAGATAACATTTCCGGATGACACAAAGCTGGGTGAGGGGGTTGCCAATATTTTGGAGGATAGAGCTAAAATTCAGAGGGATCTCAATAAATTGGAGAACTGGGCTATTGACAACAAAATGAAATTCAACCAAGACAAATGTAAGTTGCTTCACATTTCGGAAGAAAAACCAAATCCACAAATACAGAATGGGGGGAAATGGCTTGGCTTAGCAGCACTGCTGAAAAGGATCTGGGAATTTTGATAGATCACAGCTTCAACATGAGTCAGCAATGTGATGCTGTTGGAAAAAAGCAAATGCAATTTTTGGTTGCATTAACAGCAGCATAGCATGCAAGTCATGGGAGGTGACAGTACCACTCTACTCAGTGCTGGTTAGGCCTCAGCTGGAGTATTGTGTCTGATTTTGGTCACCAATGTATAGAAAGGATGTGGAAAAACTGGAAAGGATCCAGAGGTGAGTGACAGATATGATCAAAGGGATGGAATGCAAAGCATATTAGCAAAGGCTGAAGGAACGGGGTATGTTTAGTTTGGAAAAGAAGAGATTAAGTGGGGACATGATAGTGGTCTTCAGATACTTGAAAGGCTGCCATAAAAAATATGGTGAAAAGTTGTTCTCTTTTGCCAAAGCGGGCAAGAAAAGAGGCGATGGGTTCAAACTACAGCATAACAGTTTTAGATTAACTCTCATGAAAAAACTTCCTAACTATAAGAACAGTAGGACAATGAAACAGGGAAACTAGGGAGGTTGTGGAAGCTTCTTCACTGAAAGCTTTCAAATGGAGACTGGATACCATCTGTCTTGGGTGGTTTAGACACAACAAATCCTGCATCTTGGGCTTAGACTAGATGACCCTGGTGGTCCCATCTAACCCTATGATTCTATTATTCTATTTTTATACTCTAACTAATGTTGCTGATAGGCAAATACTTGTATGACTGAAAGAAATCAGAGAAGTATTTCTTTTCACTTCTCACCTCACAAACGTAACAAAAAGTATAAAAGTAAAATATGGCATGCTAAGTTGGGAAATATACTCTCTCCTGTTTCTGAAAAAAAAATCCACAATTTTTGAAATCATCCCTCAATGCTAAAGTTCTGTAGTTCTAATTCCCACCCTTACCTAAATACAACTTTGCTGTTATGAGTTGGCTCTCTAAAGGTATTTCACAGATATGATATTTGGAAAGTTGGAGATAGTCAAGTAGTTTGTATAAGTGTGTGTGTGTGCACGTATGTGCAATGTGTACATGTCTGTTTATACATATATACACACATGCATAGTGTAGATCGCAGATTATTGAAGAACAAGAGCCTAATAACAGACTTCAAATTTTCAAATGAAAGAAATGAGCATAAGGCAAAGGCAATTCAATCACTAAAATCCTCAAGCAGTTACCAATATAACACCAGTAAGCGCTTAATATGAGGCACATGGGTTTAAAATATCTAGGGTCTAATATTTAAAAGTACTAAACATCTGCAACTTCCATTGATACCTTTTGGAGTTGCTGGTCCTTAGCAACACTCAGGATGTGTGCAGTACAATTGAATATTGGTGAAAATGACTCATCCTGATTGCCATTGGATTCATTGGACAATCTGATTATAGTGCACAAGTGTTATAAAATATCAGAGAAATATGATTCAGATATATTTAAGAAACTTATCTTGTATCACAGAGGCTACAAACAACAAATTATCTGTTCTTCCTTCCCTTTCTTACCAGCAGATTTGTATGTGATTGGCAGAGAATAAGGGGGAGGAGTTTTCTTCAGCCTTGCAATCTGGATTTCTGTTTACTCTTGCAATTCTGGGTCCTCTTTTTCCTACACCCACAAATGTACAGGAGAAGGTGCATTTTGTGCATGCGCTAATGTCTGTCACCCACCATGATGCTTTTCACATCTAAAAGCAGAAACTATGAAGTCACTCCACAAACTGAGCTGGCCAAAACACACACATACCCCTCAAAACCATGAGTTTCTATCTAAACATCAACATCCTCAAGTGCCCTGAGCTCAACAGATCGGATTTTCAAACTTGACTGAAACCCTGTGGATGTGTCATGTTGTAGTTTTTTTAAAAAGGAAGTCCTACTTTGGTAAAACCACAGAATGAAAAGCAGTTAAGGGTTTTATTGGGTGGAAATTTCTTCATTGCTTTCACATAAAGTCAGATGAGGTCTGAGAATCCGAAGAGGGTGATTTTTTTAACATAAAGTAGATGGAGCAACATGAAAATTATGATTCAGAGCCTAAAAGAGACTTCATCTTTAATTAGCATTCTTTGACCAAATGACTTCAATATAATTTTAAACACTATTTTTCTTGCCTGTGTTTTCTCAAAATGATAATAAATAAGTAGATCACAAAATGACATTGGTATGTAATTGTTACATTATTTTAGCTACTGTGCTCAACCAATGAACTTTTGAATTTATTCAAGTATCTTTTATCAAAGTAAGGTTAAGGATTCAGATTTCAAGTCATTTACAACTTACTAATTATTAGTGAGGATGGCTTTGCCAATCTATGATCTTCTTTTGTTACATCCCAATGTATCCATCTTTGGCATATATATAAACTTCAAAAGAGCCCTAGACAGTTGCACAGACACCACAGAAATGTCTAGAGGTAAATAAAACATTTTATTTGTACAAATCATAATTTGGTGCACTAAATAACAAAGAAAATAATATTCTAGTGTTCCATGGATCACAGTTTAGTTCGTCATCTCAGCCATACATTACAGAGCCCATCTGCTTGAAGTAACCTAAAGTATTTTCAGTTTTTTCAAAACATTTTTATAAATATATGCACTTTTCTGAAATTATTGGGACTGCTGGATATTTCAGGAGTTTAAAAGAATTGTCCTCATCATTTGTTGTCTGAGTATATTTCACATTTTGAAAAGAAACCTCACACTTTCTTTTTTTAATCTTTAGTATAACATACAAACAGATCAGTACAGAAGTTGTGATAACGTCTCTGCCAAATCATCAGATAGTGATGTCAGTGATGTGTCAGCCATTTCCCGTACCAGCAGTGCCTCACGCCTCAGCAGCACAAGCTTTATGTCAGAGCAATCTGAGCGCCCTAGGAGCAGAATCAGGTGAGTTTATGATGCTATTTTAAATGTATCAAATCTTCTTGTTTGGTGTAAAAATAAAAAGAATAAAAATAAAATAAGAAATATACATATTTATGATATATATAATAGAATATATTTAAAATATCATATATTATATATAAACACATACACATAAACATACACGTTATAATCCTAAATCTTTTGTGAAATGAACATATTTTTCCACCTTGGCATCCAGCCATTTAAACAGGTAAACAAAAGATTCAGACAGGGCAACAGCAAATTTTTATATTTGTGCAAGGAGAAACCAAAACTTGGAGCAAGCTGGAAATTAGTACTTTAAAGCTCTGATCCAGCAAAGCACTTAAGTAGCACTACTTACATGCTTAAAGTTGCACATGTGCTTAAATGCTATGGTGGACTGGAGCCTAATTCCTTAGTTTGTGTTGCCACAGAGGTCTTGATGCCCATACCGCCCTCTGTGCAGTATCATTGCCAAAGGGCCTATTTTTATTAAGATGGAAGACAGCTGAGAGAGCTCTCCACCTAACAGGATCAGGGTTATTAGAGAGGAAAGTCAACTAGCTATAGTTTAAAGCAGTGGTTCCCAAACTTGTTCCACCGCTTGTGCCAGGAGAGCCCGTGGCGGGCCGGGCCAGTTTGTTTACCTGCCGCGTCCACAGATTCGGCCGATCGTGGCTCCCAGCAGCTGCAGTTCGCTTTTCCAGGTCAATGGGAGCTGCTGGACGGGCCGCTGCTTCCAGCAGCTCCCACTGGCCTGGAGCAGTGAACCACGGCCACTGGGAGCCGCAATCGGCCGAACTAGAGGACGTGGCAGGTAAACAAACCAACCCAGCCTGCCACGGGCTTTCCCTGCATAAGTGGCGGAACAAGTTTGGGAACCACTGGTTTAAAGAGAAATTACATGGCCATCAAACAACTGCATAAGTGAAAGGCTGTTTCTTGAGTTTGTGTAAAGGGCAAAAGTTGTCCTTCAGAACGCATATAAATGGTAATATGTCAGTTTGCTGCCCTTAGTATTGTTGCTGCACTTTGCATTTTCCATAAAAGGATTTAATTTTTTTAATTTAAAAAAACAACCAAAACGCAAAATAAAAATCATTAAATGTTGCCAGATTTATCTCTTTATTCTACCAATAAATCAATTTGTATGGTTAACTCAACCTTTTTCTCTAAGTGTGTCTTTGTTGTGAGTGAACATGTGCATGTGGGCACATGCAAACGCACACTGCCCCCTTCAGACAGGGAGGATTTTATTTTTAAACTAAACTATTTTGATGTAAACACTAGTATAACCATAAATTGTCTGAGGAATAAATTATTATGTTAATATTATGGTTTTCGTTATTTATATGTTAATGTTTTCCTTTTCTATTTCAAATGAAGGAGCACAGAACTAGCTGGTTATGCCTGTGAAACTATAGAGCATGTGAATACGAATATTATTCCTATATCTCAAAAATTATAGCCAACATATTATGTGGTATTGATTAGTTAACATCTATTTTCAGTTCAAAAAATTAAATGTCTAAAATATATTGCAAACCCTACATTTCCAGTTTCCATAGAGCTCCTCACTATGGGCTTTGATCCAGCTGTACTGAAGCCACTGGGAGCATTATGGTGTGCGTTCACCTTTAGAGCGCCCCTTCATGTCAGGATGTGGCATTGCAAGGATTCTTCCTCTCTAGCAACCCTCCTGTGTCTTGGTTCTACAATGGTCTGCTCTTTCTCTGGCATAGCACACTGGCCAGGTCAGCTCTCAGGCCAGTCCCCTTGTGGGGCTAACCAAAAAAAAAAGCTCAATTCAAAATAGCTACCTGGTGTTAAAGTCCATAATATAAACACTAATCTTTCATAGAGATCCAGGAAATATTGACCTCTGACCAGGTCAGGTTACTTTGGTTAGGGCAGGGAGATCGAGCCTTTCTTGTCCAGGCTTCACTCAGAACCGGTCTCTAATAGAAGCAGCCAGCCCTGACTCTTCTTATATTATAGTACAATGAACAAAACATAAAATCATTATAAGGTAACTATAATTACAGTGTTATTCAGTAAAAAATATGGAATTTTTTTAAAAGTGTTTGAAAAAATATTCTTAATCTGAATTGCTATTCTTCCAAACTGAGAATCAGATTCTCAGTATGTTGCACCCCTGAAACTCTCATTAAAATTAGTGGGAGGTCTCAGAGGAAAATTCAGGCTCCACTGACTTGAGCAGGGCAGGATTTCATGCCAGAATTGCAGGATCAGACATTATGATTAGACTGAATTTTGTGATATTATCGATAATTACCACCCTTTTACCCTTTTCAACTCTTTGAGCTCAATCCTATAAGAATCTGTGTACATGACTAACTTTCCTGAAGTTAGCAAACCTATTTATTTTAGTGAGACTGCTCTCATGATTAAAGTTATTCACATGCACAAGTCTTTGCAGAATCAGGTCCTTATTCATGTGAATGTTCCTTGTGCATATAAGTTCAATGAAGTCAATGAGACCAGTCACACGAGTAAATGTTGCAGGATCAGACCCTTACTACTTAATTATCAATATTTTTAGAACAAAACTATCACTTTTTCAGACTTTTTCCTCTTTCTCACATACTGATAATAAGTCAGATCCTACAATATGAAATCTTTAAAATTAAATAACCCATAATTCCTTTTCAGATGTAATTTACAGTTGGTAACTGTATTCATTCAAAAAGTATTTCTTATTGAAATTTAAAGTCATTTTAATGTAATGTTGAAAAATGTTTCATCAGGTGAATCTAGAGTTAGCATCTGTAGTTCATTATTTTCAATTTGAGCTGTCTACATTTAATTTTGCATGCCTGCATGTTATGACTATGGAAAGGTCAAAGTCCTTAGAGATCTGCAAAAATGATGGCAAAAAAGAAAGAAGGATATCATGGGAATTAGATGACCAAATGGGTCTCAACGAAAAGAAATTGGATATGGAAGACAAGAAAAAGAGAAGGCATTCTGTTGCTGATTTGAGGTAAAGGTTAGCTTCCTGCTCTCATGTGTGTCTCCTAGCTACCAGCTCCTTCTAGTTTTAATAGTTCTGTAGCCTGTGTGCTATACAAAGCAACATTTTCTGTGCAAAGCTTGCTTATCAAATGGAAGAGCAGAGGAAACTCATCCAAGCCATGTTCCCACTCCCACCTTCATCAGTTAACATCATTTGCATCAGCTTCTTCCCAGCAACCATGTAAAGTGTGTTTTTGTAATATTGTGTATGAGTGTAGAAAGGTATAACATGTCTAAATCATGTGGATGACATCAATGACTTTTAAGCATGAAGGAAGGAGGGGAATCAAATTTACAAATACAGGGGATGCCAGCTGATTTTAGAGAGAATGTAGCAAATTAGATTGAAGTAATACCTTTAGTTAATATTAATAACTAATATTTGTATGAAATTAATATTGATAACCCCTTTTTGACTGAACCAGGGAGCATTAACTTACTAATTTAAATACTGAGTTCTTTTCACATTATACTTTTTACCTTAGACAATTCTCTGAAATGAAGACACTTTATTTTAAATCAATTTTATTCAGCCACTGAAGACAATTTATGTAATCAGCAGTTGAAATCTGTGAATCGAGTCTGAATGCACAAGATATTCTAGTCATATAAGAAATACTAAATACAGTCTTGCAATCAATTTATGTAGATTATGATGAAGGCTAAGCAACAGTACAACAATAATTCTTTACAATAGACAACAATCAGATATCAGATTTCTTCCAGTACCTCTAATTATCTAATTCTCAAGGAAAAGAGGTTACCCTTCATCTAAAGGTACTGCATGATATTTGAGCATTCAAAGGTAAGATCAAATGATTATGCATACATACACTTTGAATATGAACACCCCAGATTCAGAGAGCTCTTAAATTCAGTAGCTTGTTCAAAGGGAGAAGAAATTAGTCCCTAGTTTAAAAGGATTGATTTTAAAATATCAAAATGCTTTAAAATACTCCTTTTAGGGTTTCTCTTAAGCCAATCTCCTTGTTCTTGTAAAGAAAAAATCTTTTAGATGAAATTATTCTTAGCTCTGAATTCCAGCTTCCTAAGGTCTCACAAGAATTAGCAACGACCCTGAAAGTTAACTTTTAAGATACTTATTTTAATCAAACTAAAGTTTTCAACAGTCTTGAAGTGAATTCTCACCACTCTTCCTTGTATAACCCTTTGATAAAGTGAGAGACTGTCCAAGGTATGGCAATTCTGACTGTATGGATTCTGGAGCTCTTACTGGGTTAAGTGTCATCTCTAAAGCTTCCCATGGGATCTTAGCTTGTAAGTCCTTTTTCTATGAGACAGGTTGGAGGGGAGCAGCCTACTGAATGCTTGTCAGCTGAAACCGCTGTTTTATACACAGGTTTTGTACCACTTTAACTATAATGGCCTGTCTACCTGGCAAGTTACCATGTGCCAAGCCCGGATGTGTTTTTACAGCTCACCAGCTTGCCATGCAGCATGATCCTGTGTTGACACTGTTACAGCACAGGTAAAGTCCCAGGTGCAGCTTGGTGTACAAAGCTTTCAAGTATTATGCCAAGCTGCACTTGGGAATGTTCACTATACTGTACTACAGTACTACTGTTCACTACACTATACTATACTGCAATATTAGCATGGGACTGCATGAGTTGGTGCATTATAGATTCACACCAGGGCTCTCTGCATAGTAATTTCCTGGGTAGCTAAACTCTAACAGATTAGACAATTACATTTATATTTACCAAAATAAGCTATACCAGTGGAAGCACCTTTATAATGGTATAGCTGTGTCCACACTAGGGGGTATGTAACGAGGCATTTGCTTGCTCTCACAAAAAATCAGCCAGAGACCCCTTCTGAGTGCAATCACCAGTGCTTTTTATTTTCAGTGTCAGCTCCCACCACCTTCTATTTACAGTCTGCTCCAAACCAGCAACCTGGGGGACAGCTAGCTTCTCCAGCCAGCAGGGATGCACAGCCCTTGGCTCTTCCCTTCCCTTTCCTTTCTCTTCCCCCCTTCACTTCCTTCCTGCCAGCTCTATATAGCCCCCTGGCTAATAAGGTGCTTTTCTTCTAGCAATTAGGCGTGGCATACTCAGCTAGCCCCAATTAATGCTTCTTAACTAACAGGACTGGGTCAGGACCTCCTGGCCAGCACCCTGTTACAGGGTTATACTGCTTTAACTACATCTGTTTTCTAAATTGATCTTGCTTTTTATCTGGATAGAACTAAACCTTTCCATTCCTCATCTTGTCTAGTTGTTTCATATGTGGACTGAATGAAGGGGCAAGCAGTCTCTTCACAGAGTCTCCAGGTGTATAACTTCCTGTATCATGACAGCATACGAAGAAGCCCAGGCTACACCTTCTCAAGCAGTCTGAGCTCATTCTACAAAAGCTCAGGTGACATCAACGGCATTTCTAAATGACATTCCTATATCAGAAATTTGGAGGGTGTCCATTCGGACCCCTGTGCATACTTTTGCAAACCATTAAGCCATTATGGCTGCATCCAGATCAGATGGAAATTTGGGAAGGCAATCCTTCAGTCCTTCTTTAAATGAACTCTGAGCCCTACCTCCTGCGAGTACTTGCATGGAAGCCATCTGCATAGAATACAAGGCTGCATCTACTTGAGGAAGAAAAAACACTTACCTACTACTTGTAACTGTTGTTCTTCAATATATGATGCAGACATGGGTTCTACAACCCATCCTCTGTCCCCTCTGCATCAGAGTCTGTTCTTCTGACATTCGGGACAAAGGAACTGAAGTAGTCAGAGTGGAGCAGCCCTTATATGGCCGGGGCGGGGGCTAGGCAAAGTTCTCTGGTGCATGGGGCCTCTGCATCACATCTCAAAGAACAACAGTTACAGGTAGTTAAACTTTTTTTCTGCCTCCTTCAGTTAGCAGGATCTCCTCTGCACGAAAATCAACTTTTGAACCAATCACAGCTTTCTTAAATCCTTACTTACTGGCGTTCCTATTGGATGCACAGGAGCCAATAGGCTTATGCTGCAACTTTCTGTTCAACAAATCAGCCACAGAGCACTGCCTCCCAAGATGGGGAAAGGGGAGTTACAATTCTTAAAGGGACCAGGTGTCTTTCCCCTGCTAACCAAGCCAACCCCCTCCCTCCCCCCGAGGCTGCAGATGGTTTGGGGGTGATACTCTGGTTTCAGGTCATGGAGAAATGACCTGAGTGCTGACTGGCTGGCATTTCACTTTTGGACAGGAAAGAGGAGTGAAAATTCACTCTGAAAAAAATAAAACACAGGGAGTGCAAGGATAGAAGGGTCTATTCCTGTATATCATGGGTGTGAACATTCATTGTCGTCAACAGTAGAGGAGATGAAAATTTTATTAATAGCAAAACAGGGCCTTCTATAAGGACTACTTGTGTGACTAAGAGTTTCAGTATCTTTTAATACATAGTTGATATCCAGGCCCCTAATATGTAATGGATGTTGCTACCTAGGCAGTGACTAGATTTTTGCATTTAGGCATGCGTTGTTTCAGTTCCGAGTTTTGTTTCATACTGTTTATTGCACAGTTCTCATATATAAAATGTTCTGTGAGCCTGATTTTGCACCGTAGCAGTCAGTAGGACTGTCACTCCAATTTGAACATGAAATGTTTGAAGGTGAATCAAATTCAATGGGAATGGGATCAGGCCTCCAGAGACAATCTTATCTGATAAGATGTAACCACAACTGGACTTGTTGATCTGGAAATAGTTTTTCCCTTTTGCTTTTCGGCCCACCCACCCTTTCGGTGCTAGAGTTGTACTGCAATTAGTACAACAGGAATACTGCATCACAAAGCCTCAGCATCTAAATGTAGCCTCAGGCTATGCCAATCCAGGAAATCATAATGAACCAAAGGCATTTAAATATTTTTAAATTGATGAGGCTTTGTAGTGAGTAGTTTCTCATTAATTACAAAGGTAATTACAAATCTGTATATTGACTTTGTATTATAATATCCTGATATACTGTGGCTGTAGTTAATATTTTTCTCAATGATTAATATAGAATAATTAAATCTAAAACCTTTTAAATTTGTATTACAAGGACTTGTAGACAGCAATAGTAGAAGTGATAACAAAAGGAAGCTGTTATGAGAGTTTGTGAAAGCTGTTAAGTTATTTATAAAGCAAACAAAAGCAAATAATCACTGGTGGGAAAGGGAAATAAATCCAGTCATGTTCAAATTGGAGTTACGTTTTCAATGCTTGGTCTAAGGTATTTGCCATTTACACTCACACCCACATATAAGTGGGGGTAATAGTACTAAAATCCTGAGTAGTGTTATTGGCTAATGGGGACTCATCAATATCACAGTTGGGCTCAATCCTGCCTCCTCTGTGCATCTGGATTTCAGTGGGAGTTTTAGGTGCCCAGAAAAAGTAGGTTTGGGCCCATTATATTAGCAACAATATTCCTCATTTAGTTACTGTACTTCAGCACAGCAGGAACCATAGACTGAAAATGCAAGAGCTGGGCCAGTTCCTACTTATGTACACTTATGTGTACAAATACTCACTTTTTTACAGACTGTCTTCTCTGGTGACAGATTACTGTCAGTTGAACTGGGAACTCTCAATACCTTGTAGTACAAGCTCAGCATCTTGAAGGTTCATGATTTTTGTATCAATTAGGCCTTGATTCAGCAAAAAACGTGCTTAACATTGCATTAAGTACATGAGTAGTCCCAGTGAAGTAATTAAGTATGTTCTCCGGTGCTTTGCTGGATCAGGACTTCAATAACTCCATTTGCAGTTTTGTGAACTACATGCCAGAATTTCTCAAAATGTATACTTTATCGAAGGTATGCAAATGGCATATTAGACCATATTCTTTTGTTGAAATACCTCTGAAAAATATAATGTTTTAGTAGAAAATTCAGGGTGATAAATGTACCGTAAATGTAAAAAATCACACTACATTTAAAGATTAGATTGGTACTGGTCCTAGAGACTTCTGCATTAATCTGAGTTATTAATACTATTGTATAAATTGATAATTATTTATTTTAACACATTTCAGTTATGGTATAACATATGATTATATATACACATTACTGGGGATATACAATAAGTAAAATTAAGTTACAAAAGACACAAAGCTGGTGGCACAGATGAACCTAAACATTTTAATAGATAGTGACAGTGCAAGCATACAGTAGCTAACTTTCTCCTTTAAAATCAATAGGAAGTACCTACCTAGTTTATTTGAATGTTTTATTTTGGAGACACCACAACTTAAACTAAGCAAAATAATCACAATTGTTAATTGTGGATATTTTATTATTAAAGCAAGGAAAAGAAAACTTCAAACCAGACAACACAAAATTGTTGCAAAAAGAAAAGGAGTACTTGTGGCACCTTAGAGACTAAAAAATTTATTTGAGCATAAGCTTTCATGAGCTACAGCTCACTTCATCGGATGCTGTAGCTCACGAAAGCTTATGCTCAAATAAATTTGTTAGTCTCTAAGGTGCCACAAGTACTCCTTTTCTTTTTGCGAATACAGACTAACACGGCTGCTACTCTGAAACACAAAATTGTTGGTTACTTCCGTTACAATCTCTTCTCCATGCCCCTCTGTGGAGAGCTTTTAGCAGAGATTACTCTTTGAGAGTGGGCCCACTTTTGGTAAGACACACTGCTCTTGGTAAATTGAAACCAAGGTCTTATTTCCCAAAATTACTGTGAGTCCAGTTTTGGTATATCATTTGATAACAAAAAAATGTTTATAGATGGTTAGATGGCTTAAGGGCAGGTGGCTCCTGTTTGGTACATCATTGGTAACCTAAATAGTTTATAATTGGGCAAAGTAACATTCGGAAAGCAGTGCGGGCCAAGGTATGTGCTGGCAGCTGCTTCCCACAGCCCCCATTGGTCTGGATTGGCAAACCGCAGCCAGTGGGCACTGCAGTAGGTCAAACCTGTGGACGCTGCAGGTAAACAAATCATCCTGGCCCACCAGTGGATTTCCCTGTTGGGCCGCATGCCAAAGATTGCCGATCCCTGGTCTAGAAAATACACTCATTTGCTTTGTTTGACACATGTTATAACCTGTGTGTTATAGCAGTTGAACTTTTATGATATATTTTGTACAAAGCACAGATTTCAGTGATCAATACATCTTTTAAACATAGCCCAAAATAAAATAGTATAAAAGATAAAACAAACTAAAGTTAGAAAAACTGCCCTTTAAAATATGTGTAAACACTCTTGAGGGTCATAAACAGTTTTATGACCAAGGAGGTGTTATCTTCCTGACATTAGCTAGCTTTTGGATGACAGAAAGGAGAAGCTTTCTGTAATTTCTTTGTTTAGCTTGAACATTTTATAACATAACCAACTAAAATATAGACAGTTATTGTTATATTTTCAAGCATCCTGGCTATAACATACTAGTAGATATATATTTTAATATTTAGTAAAGGACCGAACAAATTTTTAATGGCCTAACATTATGAAAATTAGTTATAATAATTTTATTAATATTATTTTTGCATCAATATTGAGGTCTCTACCATACCTTACTCAGTATGCTCACTTCCATAAGTGACAAAAATAAGCTTCTTCTCTATTCTGTTCATAGGACCACAGGAGATGTTAGTATTAATATGTTGTTCATTCCTCTTTTGAGGACTCTGGGTGTTTGAAGGATGGCCCAGTTGCAAATGTAATATATGTATCACCTGTAACACGGATATCATGCTGCTGTCATATCAATAATAAGCATATCTTGGAACTTGCATACATGTTATGCATGCCATTTAGTATTCAGATCTATGTTCTCTAATTTGAGCATGGACCACTGGCCTCATGGTAGATCAGTCTCTAAATGGTAACACATGTCAATTATACACAAGGAACCAGATCATCTATTGTAAATTGGCATATTTCCATTGACTTCTGAGGAGCTATGCAAATTAATACCAACTAAAGATTTGGCCCTTGATCCATATTCATTTCATTGTATTGCTAATTTACATGATTGAATGAACCCATACACAGCATTTCATTATGTGCATCAACAGAACTACATTTCAGAGTTCTCAGGCAGGCAGTACAAGAGATTGGATTATATATGTGCAGCAGTAATAAAAGTAATAAATACTGGTGGGTGAATATTCACATCTGTTTCAGGTGAGATTTCATCTTGGACACATTTAAGTCACTTCTTTTATTATAGGTTGTTATATTTCTTAGGATTCTGGGCTGTGCTCCCATTAGCTATTTATCTTCATATTCTTACTGTCTTTCTATGAGCTTCTGTAGGTTTGTGCTATGCATAATAGAACATTCATATTTTACTTAATTGCTAGGACTATAGGCAATCAGCTAAATATTGGGTCTTCTAGAGTCATAAATTAAGATGATTTTACTAACTGTTTTAGCACCTATAGCTACCCTCAATGAAAACCATACTTATTTATTCTCACAAAGCAAATTGGCATGGATTTGAGAATGTTATAGTCAAGTTATACATTTCTATTTTGGAGACTCTTTTCCTTCTGAGTGATTATTTATATCCGTGATGTTGTGCAAATTCTCTATTTCTATTTCTAAGGTAGTGCTTCTCCCAATTTACTTTGACTGAAGACCTGAATATTTCTTCCCCATTCCCCATACCAGATAGTAGGCCCTGTAATTTTCTCTTAGTCTGATAATTTATAAAATACCAGGTATCTCACTCAATTCTGAGTCTTCCACCAGGTCCGTATTCTTCTCTTCACCAATCTATCATCCTACCATCTTTTGGTTTTTTTGCATGTTTTTGAAATTGTTTTCTGCTTCTCAGCTTTCTACTGTTTCTGACACCACAACTGCATACTGGAGGCTACTTCCTATGTTACTGCTCAATCTACTTGCTACAATTTAAGTTTACTTCCTCAGGTAACAGACAACTATTACTTAGCCATCATCCCTGTTTCCCATATGCACACAGGACTCAGTAAATCTGAATGAGCCCACAGATGATTCAGATCCATAGGAAAATTCTCAATCCACAGCGTTGGCCTTAGTACAAAGACAATGTGATTATGTAAACATGGCAAAAAGTTGCATTTTAAGAATTAGAATGTGATGATGATTGCATTGATTTGTTCATTTTAAACAGTTCAGTTTGGCCATTTCAGTGGTCCAGGAGTTAAACAGAAATACAACACTTTAACACAGTATGGAGGATGGGACACCAATAAGAAAAGAATTGGAGTGAATACTGTGGTCTGCTGCTGTATTAGAAATGGTGGGTCAGAATGAGGCGCATGACTCTGAGTTGTATAGGAGTATATTACAGACAGGTATCAGAGTAGCAGCCGTGTTAGTCTGTATTCGCAAAAAGAAAAGGAGTACCCGTGGCACCTTAGAGACTAACAAATTTATTAGAGCATAAACTTTCGTGAGCTACAGCTCACTTAAATGCATCCGATGAAGTGAGCTGTAGCTCACGAAAGTTTATGCTCTAATAAATTTGTTAGTCTCTAAGGTGCCACGGGTACTCCTTTTCTTATTACAGACAGTTTGTCTCCAATGCGGTTCTTATTTAGCTGGTTCCTTGTAGCCTAGGTTTTGTATTATAAACAGATAATAGAGCATTTAGGTTCATCCAGTGTGAGGTTCACTTTTGATTTAAAATAATAATCAATACTTGTGATGCCGGCAGTTCAATTGTTTATAGCTATCATTGACATAATGAGATTAATTAGCTGATATTTCTCCAAAGAATGTACTGCTTCCACAGCTGACTATGTCCACAGCTGCAACCAGTAGTGCTGACAGACTGCAGACGTTCCATGGCTATTGTTATCATTAAAAATAAAGTAATAAAAAACCCTCATTGGACTCTTGTTGCGTTGACTGTGCCTTGCCATGTCTTCAGACGATTCCTTTCCAGCTTGGAATTTTCCATTACAAATTATTTTTGTAAAAATACTATATTTAAGTTAACTTATTACTATGTACATTTTTTCATTTATTCTATGCACAAGATCTCTCAGTGTTCATTGATTGGGGGAATTGCATCTGGAGTAGCACTAAGCCCATATTTAAAAAAAAAACAATATTCCTTGAGATAATTTGCAAAATTTAGCCCACACTTTCAAATTCATATTACTATAATAAAATAAGAGGAAGTTAAAGGCTATAGAAATGTTTTAGATTCAAACAAGATCTAATAAAGCATTGCCATAAAGTTATATATTATACATTTATTTATTTTGGCAAGGGTTTTCAAAACTGAGTGACCCTCATTTGCACTACATCAGATGTTCACATGCATTTGCATGGATACACATTTGCATAGATTTGGGTGCATTGTAATCCATGATTTGTGTGTTATACACACAAAAGATGTACATAACAACATTTGGGTATTCTTGTCAAAAACAAACAAAAGCCATCATGAATATTTTACCCAGTGGTAAGAAATGAATATAAAAGCTAAGGAACTTCACATCTAAGTTTAAAGTGTAGTTCAGTACATTTTTACCCATCCCATTCTACTGTGGAATGTTGTTAGCTGAAAAATAATTTCAGGGTAGACAAGGTTACATAGCAATCTAAACTTTTTAGAACCACCTTGTACTAAAGATAGTGATCTTTTTTTGTTAGGTACAGTTTTAGAAACGTTATTACATTATTTACAGTTATTGTCTACAATTATTTATAACTTAAAGCTCTAGAAAAGCCTAGCACAGGATTTTATTTTTTCAGCTCATGTTACAACCTTGCACAAATTCAGCTGTTTTGGCTGAAAATTTTAACTATTTAAAATGGGTTTTGGCTCTAAAGATATAGGAAAGTACACCAGGAGTCAAAAAACAAAACAAAATACATCTCACGTCACCTTTTTCTTTAAAAGCTGCAGTTATAACACAAACATCTGTTATTAACAAACTGGTTCTTTTGCACTTTTATCCAGCTTCTTTCACGGAGGAAAGAAGTTAACTTGCAAACATCTTCCAACAATGAGGAGCTTTTTTAAAAGGAATTTAAATATCTCCCTCCTTTAAAATTTAACCAGCGAAAGTTCAAAATGATTGAAAAGTTAATCAGGTTTGACCATAATACAGTTGAATTCATATCCCGTAATGGTGCTCATTCCTACTGTCTTGCAGGGGTTTAAAACGGAGAACTAATAATAAAAGAAAATAGTCTGAGCAGTGTTTAGCTGAAAGCCAAGCTGCCAAGATGAGACTTGAATTTATTTGACTATAGCAGTTCATTCCATTGACAAGGTGCAAAATGAAATAATGCCCTACCTACAACCAAAGCATTTCAAATTAAATGGATGAATTGTTAATAGTACATGACTAAGGAGCTGGGGGGGTGGGGTATTAATGAATTAAATAAAAAATGTCCAATTTAAAAACCAATACACAGAATTGTAAAATCAATATAAAATGCTACTATTGACTTACTGGAAACTTTAGGGGTTAAGTCTAAGGCAGGCCTATCATGAGCATGGAATGTCTCAGATGCTGGAGATAAACCACAGTCTCTAAATAAACTTTATTAAAGGCCCAGCAAAAGAGGGATTCTGTAACTGAGCTTCAATCTAAGGTGTAATCTAAATTGTCCATATCAGACTGAGAAATAAAGGAGCATGCGGTGACCAAGTCTGTGAGATGGTGGAAGATTTAATTCTGGCAAAGGAAGAGCCCTCTCCAGTGGCTTTCCAAACCATATAGGCAGCAGAAGGCTGCAGCAGATGCTGTCTGCCTTCTACATAAAGCCAGATGGGATCAAACCCTGTCTGTTATGGAACTTTCTAACCAAAAATGGTCTGCTTTGATAATAGGTCATCTCTTTGGCACCCTGATTACCTGGAAAGTGGTAGTGCGTGGTCTTCTGTCTCAGTTTTGAAGTGGATGTGGGAGGTATATTTGAGACAACAGTATCTTTTCTTCTACTCCCTAGCTCTCAGGTACAAAGCAGAAGGGATATCTTTATGTTGCGTTGCCCCTTTAAAACTCTTGCCTATCTGAATGACATTCTGTTAGTTGGGGGAAAGCCATTCTCATGTTGGGACTGGCTGCTATTGCTCTCAAGAGCCAGGAGTCTGGCTCTTGAGAGCAATAGCAAGAGCCTGTCACTACACAGGAGTAGACAAATGGGTTAGGTGGAATCTGAGTCTATCCTTTGGTAGGTGAAAGGTTTTGGTCAGCTTGTTTCATGAAATTCAATAAAGACAAGTGCAAAGTATGACACTTAGGAAATAAAAATCAAATGCACAACTGCAAAATGAGGAATAACTGTCTAGGTGGTAGTATTACTGAAAAGGATCTGGGGGCTATAGTGGACCACAAATTGAATATGTGTTGTCAGTGTGATGTAGCTGCAAAACGACTAATATGATTATAGGGTGTATTAACAGAAGTGTCATATGTAAGACACAGGAGGTAATTGTCCCACTCTACTCGGCATTGGGGTGGCCCTAGCTGGAGGACTGTGTCAAATTCTGAGTGCTACAATTTAGGAAAGATGTGGACAAATTGGAAAGATGCCAAAGGAGAGCAACAAAAATGATAAAAGGTTTAGAAAACCTGATCTATGAGGAAATGTTTAAAAAAATGGGCATGTTGAGTCTTGAGAAAAGAAGACACTGGGGGAGACTTGATAACAGTCTTCCAATATGTTAAGGGTGTTAGAAAGAAGACGGGAATCAGTTGTTCTACACCTCCTTTGCAGGTAGGACAAGAAGTAAGGGGAGATTTATCTTAGATATTAAAAAAAACTTTCTAACTATTAGGGTAGTTAAGCTCTGGAATAGGCTTCCAAGGGAGGTCATGGATTCCCAATCATTGGAAGCTTTTTTAAATAAGTTAGACAAACACTTATCAGGGATGGTCTAGGTTTACTTGGTCCTGCCACAGTGAAGGAAGCTGGACTTGATGACTTCTCGAGGTCCCTTCCAGGCTTTCATTTCTATGATTCTATGCCTAAATCAAAATTGAGCATCTGCTACTGAGTGAGGAACATACATTTGAAATAAGGAGAGGTCTTCACAGTTGTATGTAACCAAGGGAAACCATGGTATTTTTTGCTATTAATACCGGTTCGCCCATCCAGGTACTTATTTGGCCCTCATTGCCATAGTTTCTTCTATATAGATGCCATTGTTTCTTCTATATAGACTTATTTGGCCCTCATTGCCATAGTTTCTTCTATATGGTTTCTTCAAAATAGGTGCTGAAACAATTTTATAGGGGGGATGCTGAGAGCCATTGAATCAGACTACAAACCTTGTATATAATGGAAACCACTTGGAGCCAACCCCCTTAGTTCCAGCACCTATGTATAGGTGCACAAAAGGACTTAGGCATAGCAGCACTTGGTTTTGTGGCACCTAGGAACCACACTGCGATTCAAAAAGCCTGAGTTAGGTGCCAAGGTTCCTATACGATTAATGGGAGGAGATAGGTACCTTATGATGCCACCCACAAAAGCCAGCTTTCTAGACAGGGAGCCTATTACACTAGCCACTGGGAGATGCTAATGAGAGGTGTATGCTAAGCCCTGCCCCTCTCATGGAGATAGGTGCCTAAGACTCGGTTAAAGGGAGGCACCTGTCTCTGTTTGCAATCCTCTCCTGGAGTTGGGGTGGGGAGAAGAGGAGGACCTCCCTCATATCTTTTAGCCCCATATTTAGGGTACTCACCCGGGATGTGGGAAACATCCTGCTCAAGCCCTCCTGATGGAGAGAAGAGATTTGAGCAGAGATCTGCCGTCTCTCCAGTGAGTTCCCTAATCACTGGACTATGGGCTATTCTGATGTGAGGGTTCCCTCAGCTGCAGAGTATATGCCCAGTGGCAGAAACATAGGTGCCTAGGGACCTTTGACAGCAAAAACATATGTGTCTAGGAAACTTATGCAGTGGAAATTTAAATGCCCAGTGAGTTTAGGCACCTACAGGACTGTGCATCACAGTGGTGCCAAAAATAGGATTTAGGCTCCTAATTTCTTTTGTGTGTCTGGGTCTCAGCATTTCTGTGAGCAGCATTCATGAGAACTACCTTCCATTGGTCAGGTGGTGTTGTTTTTTTCCCTGAAATAAGAAATAGTATTTTAGTACAGATTGATATTTTTTAAAAGTTAGTCATTCAGTTATTCGCAGTTGGCCTCAGGTCTCCTAAAAAGTTGACTTAAGATTATAGTTGCAGGTGGAATTCATAACTGAAGCAAAAGAATGAAGGTATCAGACAGAATAGAAAAGAGAAATGTATGTCTTCCAATACGTTAAGGGGTGTTAGAAAGAGGACAAAGTTACTAAGAAGTGGAAAGTCAGAAAAATATGTGTATATGATACTCAAGATGGGTGGTCTAGCAATGCAATATTCTGACTGAGACTGATAATGTCCAGGAATAGAGTAGAATGTCATACAAAGGGATCTGAAAAGAAATCAAAATGAATTTAAATCACCAAGGATCCTCAGGCTCTAATACTCCGCAGATGAAAAAGAGTAAGGAAACATAGCTACCTACAGCTTCAGCCCTTTATTAACTACTGTTTTTCCTACTCTTAATCCCCTTGTAATTCTCATTTTAGGTCAAATTCTTAATAACATTTTATCAGGAGTGCTTTGTATTTCATCTTTTTCAGACATTAGTCTAAAAAAAGGAAACTAAAAGCATTCTATTGGTGTCTGAGACTGATGTGAATACTCATGCAAAAAAATGAGATAAATTATTCAACAACAGTATTGTTCCTTTAATACATTCATCAAAAAATAGTATTTGACTAGTTTTATTGCCTATATGTGAGTTCATGTACTAGTATAAACAAATCACTGAAACATGACAAAACCTCAAATTAATACCATATCCCTACTTCAGAATTATATAACTTGGAGGAAGTGGATGGCTCCTGCGATTATTAATGAAATACTGTACACAAAAAATTATGTTCAAAGAGCGTTATGGTTGCAAAGTCAAGCGCTCAAAAGTTAGGGAATTCCAGAATTAAGGCTGTCTGTGCAATCTTAATTCAGGCCCCCTGGTGCATATGCATTATTACAATCATTAATGATGTGATCATATAATGTTTTTCCACAAATCCATGCCTTATTCAGTACAAGAGGAGGATGAATCAGGGTCTCGTGTTGCAGAAGCTGAAAGGTGTGTAGTGAATGAGGAAGTATTGCAGGAAGAGAAAGGATGGTCTCATGGTTAAGGTAGTTGAATGCTGCTCTTATGAACTGAATTTTATCTCTGCCTTGGCCACAGAACTCTGTGTGATACTATGCAAGTCTCTTAAACCACATTTTTGCAGATCATCATTAATTGTGTATTCTGCATTTTTGGGTGCCTGATTTGAGACCCTGGGGTCTGATTTGCAGAAATGTTGGGCACTTGCTGCTGCAACTGAAGCCAATGGGAGTTGTGCTGTGAACATATACATTACGATGTAATGTGAAGTACTCTGTGCCTTAGGTCCCCATCTGTAAAATTGGATAATAATACCTAATTATTTCTTAGGGGTGTTGTGAAAATAATTATGTTTGTGAAGTATTCCGCTGTTAAAGGGATGAATACCGTAGAAAAGACCATCAGAAAGTTAATAATTCTGTCTTCAGTGTGGGGTTTGTATAGTGTACACTGGGGCCACATCTTGAACAATGGAAGCAAAACAAATTATTGAGTAGCTGCTCATTAAGTGAGCAGTATCCATCTTGCACCCTGAATGAGACTGGGGTCCTGTGGAAAAAATAGAACGTGATCATGTAATTACAGACTGTATCAGAATGCATATGCATGGAGATGGGTGTGTGTGCGGGGTGAATTAAAGTTATAGATATAGAATTAAGTTTCCCTTATTGGAGCCCAGTATCAGTTTCTGCCCCCCAGCTCCCAGTTCTAACCTCACTTCCCCCCTCCACCGAGTCTCCAGGTATGTCTATGCTAGAGCTGGACAGTGTAATTCTCAGCTCCAGGAGACGTGTGTTAGCTGTGATTGAGCTAGTGTACTAAATATAGAGTGCAGCCATGGCAGTGAAAGGTGCTAGCTGCCCCAATGACATACATAATGCCTTGGATGGGTACATATGGGGCAGCTAGCCCCACTCCCATTCATGCTGCTGTGGTACACTTGTGGTTTTAGCCCACTACCTCAGTCAGAGCTAGCATCAGTATGTCTCCTTGAGCCGAGAATTACAGTTTCTCAAACTGAAGTTTACACCTCCAGCTCAAAGTGACGACATACCCTCAGCCTCCTTGTCCAACCATACCAGTTTTTGTCTCCCCACCTATTTCCAGTCAGCCTCCAACTGTTTGCCACGATTTCTCTCCCTCCTCCAGTCCCAGTCTCACCAGGCTCCTTGCTGCAATCTATTCCTTTCCTCTCCTTCCCCCTAGTCCAGTTCATACCCTCTGCATTTGAATCAGACAGTGTCCTCCTGCACTCTGCCTGGGCACCAATAGGAGGGTCACTGAGAGCACAGCAGCTACAGGCTCCCTGCTCTCAGTTCCAGTGCCTGACACCATGCCCCCCCACCTCCGGTCCAGAGTTGTTGGGATCAGCAATTACAGGGAAAATCTAGTTTTGTCCCTGTAGCCCTAAACTGGAGCAAGCCTAAGTCCCCTCTGTGTGGACAACATATGTGCGGCCTGGACAGCACTTGGAGCTGTGAGGCCATGGAGTATGCTCTGTGAAGACAGAATCTTTGCAGATTTTAATGATTAAACTTCTCTGTCTTCACTGAGCATGTGTAAACTTCCAGCTTTCAGAGATTCATAACTTGGACACATCTGGCCAGGTTTTCACAGGAACAGCAGAAGGTGCATCCCTGGCACAAAGGCCACCCCATCTGCCAAGTCCCTAATCCAGAGTTAGAGGGCACTAGGTTGAATTTTTGATTTTCTTCTGGCTCTGTCAATCTGTTTCTTCACTTCAGCAGGTGGGTATTGTAGTTGTAGGAATGCATGATAGAGATCTTGTAGGTGTTTGTCTCTGTCTGAGGGGTTGGAGCAAATGCGGTTATATCGTAGAGCTTGGCTGTAGACAATGGATCGAGTGGTATGATCTGGATGAAAGCTAGAGGCATGTAGGTAGGAATAGCGGTCAGTAGGTTTCCGATATAGGGTGGTGTTTATGTGACCATCGCTTATTAGCACCGTAGTGTCCAGGAAGTGGATCTCTTGTGTGGACTGGTCCAGGCTGAGGTTGATGGTGGGATGGAAATTGTTGAAATCATGGTGGAATTCCTCAAGAGCTTCTTTTCCATGGGTCCAGATGATGAAGATGTCATCAATGAAGTGAAGAAACAGATTGACAGAGCCAGAAGAGTACCCAGAAGTCACCTACTACAGGACAGGCCCAACAAAGAAAATAACAGAACGCCACTAGCCATCACCTTCAGCCCCCAACTAAAACCTCTCCAATGCATCATCAAGGATCTACAACCTATTCTGAAGGACGACCCATCACTCTCACAGATCTTGGGAGACAGGCCAGTCCTTGCTTATAGACAGCCCCCCAATCTGAAGCAAATACTCACCAGCAACCACACACCACACAACAGAACCACTAACCCAGGAACCTATCCTTGCAACAAAGCTCATTGCCAACTCTGTCCACATATCTATTCAGGGGATACCATCATAGGGCCTAATCACATCAGCCACACTATCAGAGGCTCGTTCACCTGCGCATCTATCAATGTGATATATGCCATCATGTGCCAGCAATGCCCCTCTGCCATGTACATTGGCCAAACTGGACAGTCTCTACGTAAAAGAATGAATGGACACAAATCAGACGTCAAGAATTATAACATTCAAAAACCAGTTGGAGAACACTTCAATCTCTCTGGTCACTCGATTACAGACCTAAGAGTGGCTATCCTTCAACAAAAAAGCTTCAAAAACAGACTCCAACGAGAGACTGCTGAATTGGAATTAATTTGCAAACTGGATACAATTAACTTAGCCTTGAATAGAGACTGGGAATGGATGAGTCATTACACAAAGTAAAACTATTTCCCCATGGTATTTCTCCCCCCACCCCACCCCACCCCCCACTGTTCCTCTGATATTCTTGTTAACTGCTGGAAATAGCCTACCTTGCTTGTCACCATGAAAGGTTTTGCTCCTTCCCCCGCCCCTGCTGCTGGTGATGGCTTATCTTAAGTGATCACTCTCCTTATAGTGTGTATGATAAACCCATTGTTTCATGTTCTCTGTGTGTGTATATAAATTTCTCCTCTGTTTTTTCCACCAAATGCATCCGATGAAGTGAGCTGTAGCTCATGAAAGCTTATGCTTAAATAAATTTGTTAGTCTCTAAGGTGCCACAAGTACTCCTTTTCGTTTCATGAACTGGCATCTTTGTTGTCGGTTTTATTGAAGAGACTAAGAAATGAGTGGGCTTGGAGACTGACTAATTTACCCCTATCTCATCAGATAGGTTTGCACATTGGTGGGGTGATGTGACTGTCATAGCTATTCTTGTCATAGGGAAAAATAGAAGATGTTAGTCTCCAAGATTATTAATGTGGCTGGCACCTTTAATAAAAAACAAATTTACCTCAGCCATTCTACCTCCACGAAAATACAAAAAAATACAGGAAGAAATACCATTTCCATATATGCCAGGGTAATTAATGCTTGAATTATTCCTTGGTGAAGCCAGGGTAATTAATTCTCAAATTATTCATTATCTAAAGATAATGATTTTTCAAATCCTTCAGTGTAAAGTAATCCTTCACTTTACACTGTGACTGTCAGAGAGAGAGATGAAGTCTTTAATCCTTTTAGAACATCTTCACATGAAAAATTTAGTGTCAGGCACTGCATGTGTATTTTAAATTATCTAATTACCTTCCTTCTTCTTAAGAAACTGCTACATTATAACATTTTTAAAATTGTAATTTATATTATTATTAGCTGGTGTCCATGATATGTGACATCAGAAGTATTCCCTCTTCTCTTCTTCACCTCTACTCCTTTCTATTCTTCTCCTTTTCTTCATCTCATCTCCCTTTTCTTCCCTCCCCCCTCTCCCCTTCCTTTTCCCTGCTCCTTTTCTATTTTGTGTCTGTTATCAGTACTATTATTGCTGTTGTCTATTGTTTAAAGACCAAAAATAATGTGCTTGGTACTAACAATGCATCTGTATTCCATAAAGAGCAGTGAGATCACACACACTATGTGCAGTTCATCTACTGGGGACAGACAGAAACAAACATAGTGTTTTATTATGGAGATACAAATCGGTTTTATTAGGGAGAGTTATTCAAATAGCAAAGGAAAAATTGTGATTTTAGTGCATTATTGGTACTGTTGAGCAAGTTTCCTCAGTTGTGTTGAGAAGTAGTTGTGTTTAAGAGTTACTGCACTTCTCACTGAAGTTGCTGGCCAGACTATTCATTTATTAGGATCGGATGAAGTGAGCTTTATTTCTGTTCAAATATTGTCCACAGAGTGATTTTTAAAAGTGAGTTTGTTCATCATTTGTTCAATATATTATTAATATGAACACATTTCTGGATTTTTACAAACAATTCATTAAGCTATTGCTTTATATGTTTCATACTTGTATTTAGTTAATTGGGCTGTGTGATTTGTCACCTAACTCATGTTGTATTGTTAGTATTGTTTCTGCTTCCTAATTGGATGGCTCCCAAACTCTCAAATAGCTTTCTAGATAGCCATTAAACATTTCCAGCATCAAACTCCTGCAAATATATGTTCACATGACTTTTTTACTCCGTTTATGTGAACAAAATTTTATTTCTGGCAACAAAAACTAACTTGTACAAGTATTCTTGGAAAGCATATTAAAAGAAATATGCAATTCTTATGTAATGCACCTAAATAATTTTGAATTATTTCCCCCATTTTACTGAAGACTGACAGTTTCAGAAATTTAAAAACAAAAAAAAGGTTGGAGTTAGTATAGACTGTACAAAAATTACTGAGTATTTCTTTGGTCCAGCTAATTTCCATCTGATGTGAAAAGAACTAGGTTATTTTAGTCTTAGCTGGCAAAAAAATCAGTAAAGAAGGGTATGTTATCCCCTGCGTTTTCTGAGAAAAAAGAATATTTGAATTAATCTATTAAATGCTATATTTTGTAGAGGCATGAATGTTACAGCAAATATAATTTATTGTAGGTTAATATATTTCTAAGGCTGACAAAGCAATATAGACAGACACTTTATAGTTTGGAGATATTGAAATCTGAGAAACTTCTAATAAAAAGAATTTATTTTTTTGAAATGTGATATTCATTATCATCTTTCCCTTTGGTCCAAAACTATTGCATGCTTAGATAGTTATTAGTATTAATGAGCTACTTCATTGTAAAAGGTTGCCATGGGGGCTAAGAATTACTACATGATTCTGCATTCAGCAGAAAAGGCAAGACGCTTACTAGCTATGCTGGTGGAGGCTGGTGATTCTAAGGATTCAAGTCATTACAGCTATGTAAAGACAAGCCTTATCTTAATTTCTTCCATACTGCAAGGAATACTAGAAATTATTTACTTACTGATGGCTCCTTGTATTGGAAAAACAAATGGAGTAAAGATTGGTGATTATGCACATATATATCTAAAACATCTCTTTATGAACCATCAATATGCCTAAGAGGATGAAAGAATCATGATTTTAGCTATGATCATGGCTAATGACTAGCTTAAATTTTTAACAGAATTTATTTACATAGCTGATATTACATAGGTGAATTTATTGGTGAAGCATTTCTAATTAGCTATTCAATATTTACTTTTCTTTTTCATGTGATAAAAACGTATGTATGACTGGTATGCATTTGATACAACCACAGAAAAATAGCTGTGTTTCTAATGTGTGTTTCTAAATGAAAATTATTTCCTTATCTATGAAATATGTATTAAAACACTTTAAATATATGTAATTGGTCTCTGCCTCTGGTTATATAGATTGTTTACATTGTGCCTGTTCAGTGTTCTTTTTGCAGGATTTACTTAAGGGTTATTTTTTATGCCAGTTAGTTCAGAACATAGTACTCTTTGAATAGATATTTGAGTCCTCATGGTTCATTCTTATTCTGGTGAATGAATGAAATACCAGTGAAGTACAACTTTCAAATAAATACAATAGATTGCAAAAGTACTGTTTTCATATTTGCTTCTGGCTATTGAAATACAAAGTTAATTTACTGGAGTTTGGTAGGGATCTCATTTTACTTACAATCCATTTTAGTTACATAAATTATTGTTTTGGTAGATTATAATTAAAACTTTTTTTCATTCATAAAGTAAACTTTCTGCTCCTCTTTGGCACACAATATGATTAGAATTTAATAATCTGTCAGGAGTGCATAGTGCTGAAGGACAACGCATATGGTTTGAATTTACAGCCCTATCCTGATTTCATTGAAGTCAATGAAGTGAGCTGTAGCTCACGAAAGCTTATGCTCTAATAAATTTGTTAGTCTCTAAGGTGCCACGGGTACTCCTTTTCTTAATGGGAGTTTTGTTATTCCATTTCAGTGGAAGAAGAATCAGACCCTTAGTTTTCAATGTTAAAACATTTTAAAAAAAGAATAAACAATAAAACAAAATTAGTTATTTTTTGATCTAGTTAAAAATGGTTTATTTCTACATGTGGTGGGTAAAATATAATAAATATTTAAGTCAGTTATCTGTCATTAAACCTATATTTTCATTTACATTTCTATGTAAGCCTTATTAATTATTCATATAAATAACAATCTGAAAAAGGCACATAAAAATACAAACCAAAGAACCAGACTCAACCAAAAATGGTTACAAATTAAGATATAGGTACTACTTATTTCATTCATTCACTTTCATTCTTTTGTCATGTAAAGTGCAAAAACTATTACTAAAAAATCAGTGTTTCAGGATGTCTGAGGTCCAGTGTTTTTAAAGTAAGTAATATGCAAATCCAAAGAAATCCTAGTATATGTGATGGCTTGAATACAGGATTTTATGTAATTAGGAAAACTATCATTTTTTACATCTACTATGGGTGGCTTTTTAATAAAAGGTATGAAATTAAGTTATTACATAGTAAAATACCAAGATTTTCAAAACTCGGAAGTTCTGTCCATAATACAGAAATACGGTTAAATTATCTGTAACTGGAATTAGTGTACACATTCATGATTTTTAGTTTGTTAATACTGTTTGTGAATCAATATTTAATCATTGTTAATTATACTGAATGGCTGAAGCCACTGTAGTAATGGTAACAGTGTTGCTATGGTGATAATTAGAAACAACTTAAACTTGGTGCTGTAAAGATGTTCATCTGGAATAGTAGTTACAGAGAAAAAGATGCTCAGAGAATCTTCAAGAGAAGGTTAGGTGACTTATGTCACTGAAAATCAATTGACTCTGATCTCCATTACCCTTGTGTTAATCTGGAAAACTCTATTTACTTCAGTTAGATTTCCACTTTGATAATTGAATCTGAATTGACATCTTAACTTCAGAACCTACCAATTTATGTTCCACTACTGCCAAAGAATTCTGTACATGCTTAAATGTAAGTGTGAAAATAGTCCAGCTCAGTCTTTGCAGGGTCACAGTATAGTAGTATCTAATATAAGCATTAAGGTGACATGCAAAGGAAAAAAATTGCACTTGTGCTTTTTTTTGCTTCTTTATGATGTATAAAGAAGGCTGGAAATGTATTTCCAAAACCAAAATTGGTCGGGGGAGGAGGGTTTATGTGTGTCTCGTCCCAGCTACAGACTCGTTTGTGTCACTCTGACCTTTTCCTAGCTAGCTGTATATCACCTCTCTGCTGCCAATGGCAGCAAGCAATGTAGCAAGAGAGTACTACACTCCAGTGATCCGCAAGGGACCATTGCAAGCTGGAAGAATTTAGAACAGCTCTGTAGTTATAGTAAGTAATGTCGGGATTGATTTAGCCCAGGTATTGGGAGAGCACAAAAAAGGCTTCAAACCACCTTTTCCCCTCTCTTTTCCGCTGAGCTGAGTTGAGGTCTGGTGCAGCTGAGGATCTGGCCCAAAAAACTTTGGGTCCTGTATCTTTATGTCGTTATCTCCACTAGTCTCTGTCTAGTCTATTCCGCATTGGGGCCCAGCAGCTGTGGGACAGCAACAATGCTAGCATCAGTGGAATTATACTAGTGAGAATTTTTAGGAAAAATAGGTTAATGCAGACAAGGCCTATGAAGATGGAGTTTTAATGAAAGGTTAACACCACAAGAGTCGTGAGAGTGAGAGATGAGCAATTGATAGGGGATGATATTTTTAAGTGAACTATTTAAAATTTTGGGTTTTTTGTTTGTTTTTGTTAACATTTATTTAGCTTCAATAACTAACAAATATTTTGGACAAATGCCATCTCTGTTAAAGATTCAGTAACCTAATCCCTGTAGTTAAGGTGTGAGAATTTATAAATATGCATCTCCTGAGACCTCCACAGATTCCTCCAGCCAGCCCAGGAAGACAAGACTTAAAATTTCTAAGATAAAACAAGCAGAACCCCAACACCAAACTTACCCAATTTTTCTCTTTAAGAAGAATCTTTGATGTTCTTTATATATCATAAAGAAGCAAAAAGAGGAACTACCCCAGTTTTTAATAAGGCTTTTACAGGTCACTAGGAAATATAGTTATAAGTTTTGAATTGTTTAGAAAATATATATATGAGAAACGTACAGGATTTCTTTTTAAATTTGCTAAATTATAAGTGGCTCCCACTGGCCGCGGTTCGCTGCTCCAGGCCAATGGGGGCTGTGGGAAGCAGCGCGGGCCGAGGGACGTGCTGGCCGCCCTTCCCGCAGCCCCCATTGTCCTGAAGCGGCAAACCATGGCCAGTGAGAGCTGCGATCAGCCGAACCTGCGGACACAGCAGGTAAACAAACCCGTCCGGCCTGCCAGGGGCTTTCCCTGAACAAGTGGTAGACCGGCTTTGAGAACCACTGCCCTAGAACATGCGTACAACATTTAATGTGCACACATAAAAGTCCTTCGCCAGTTGACAATCATACAAAGCATAGGCACCAACTCCGTGTGTGCTCCAGGGCTGGAGCACCCACGGAAAAAAATAGCAAGGGCTCACCACCTACCAGCAGCCCCCCAATCAGCTCCTCTCCCTCCCCCCAATGCCTCCCATCCATCAGCAGCCCCACTGATCGGCTCCTCCCTCTCCCCGCTGCACCTCTCGTCTGCTGCGTATCAGCTGTTAAGCAGCATGCAGGAGGTGCTGGGGGGGAGGAGAGAGGGCAGGGCACACTCAGGGGAGAGCATGGAACGGGGCAGGGAGGGGTGGAGCAGGGGCAGGAAGAGGCTAGGCAGGGACGGGAAGGGGTGGAGTGGGGGCAGGGCCTGAAGTGGAGCGAGGGGTCAAGCACCTCCCAGCATAAGGACGACGCCTATGATCCAAAGAACAAGTTGGAATAGACTAGTCTTTCAGAAGGTTTAAAATATGACTTACACTGAACCAATGTACAGGCAGTGTGATGTGGGCATGCTGAAATGGCTCAACTAATCCTCTCACCACTTTCCCCCAGTGCGCCTTTCAAAATTTCCTCCAGGAAGTGGGCTAAGATACCCAGAAAATATTGTGAGAGAAATAGTTTAAAAGAGAGCTAGGGGAGACAAAGGGCAAACCTGTCTACAGTTCCTCCACAAACTCAGCAAGTGTGATGCGGAGGCAATGAACACTTTATGACTGACTTCAACCACTTCAGTTCCCTAGTATAGATACTGCAATAGAGGCAGTCCTTTGCAGGTCAGAGTCAAGGTAGAATGTTATTGACGCAGGGTGGATAAGTGTGCACTGCTGCAGCCTAAGAGGTACATGTTCTATAAATAAATGCAAAGTTCAGTGTGCGGTATTGACAGTCTAACACATTTCGTGAGCCCTGAATTCACTATTTTTTTTTAAATATGAAGTTTCAAAACTTCCAAAAATAACCTTTAAAATGCTATGCAGTATGTTCCTAAAGTGTGCTAATTGTCCTAGCAACCTTCAGTTACAGAGCTAGAAAATATACACTTACCTTCATGTTTTATTATTGAAGTCTCAGAGAAAATCCTAATTTGTATTCCCTGTTCACAAAAGAAGTTTCTAAGTGGATTTTGTAGCTTTCATTAGAGTATTTCTAATTGGTTGGTGTGTGTAGAGTAAATACAAAGAATGCATTAGCTGCTGTATTCCTATGGGTTGGGTAGTCCTGATTCACATTCAGTTGGCATTGAAGTATTTGTGGGAAGGAAAAGAGGAACAAAATGAGTGTGTTATATGAAATAAAATATGACTGTTAGATAAGATATTTTGAAAAGTTGGATTTTACTGCAGTGAAATAGATGTCATTATAAAGAGGTTGATCTCACAATAAAATAGTAAAAGCAAGTGAGGTAGATTATTTAGTTTATGAAGCAATCAGCATACTTGTAAAACAGTTTGCTTGGGTATTGAGAGCAAGAGGAAGAGTTTATCTCTTCCCACGCCACACACACAAAGGTAATATTTTGGTTATGTGAGCCTACTATCATGACTGGGGTAAAAAGGAAAAGAATGAATCTGTGTGCAAGTATGATGGCCTTCATCTATGACAGCACCAGGGTTTGAACTGGGGACGTTTAGGGTATAGCTACACTGCAGCTGGGAGCATACCATACAAAGAGATAATGTTTTATGCATTCTTTTTGACTATGAGACACAATGCTCTTAGAATCCTCCTTCCAGCTATTTCAAAAGTGCCGTGATGGCGGACCGCTATGCATGTGTTAAATGCCCCATCCTAACATCCAGTGTTAATGCATCACACTATAGCGCATAGATCTAACAGTAAACCCAAAAAGTGCATACCCTGATCAGATTGGCCTAATGAGGTTGAGATTAGTTTTGGCCATGGAGAAGTCCACAGCATGGAGATGCCTGAAGTAATTTTTAAATTTTATTTATTTAGATGTATACAATCCATTGAAAAGCCAGGAGTTTTGTGTCTTGTTTCCTATCCAGGAGTCTTGTGTATTTCTTAGTGTACACATGCAGTCATTTGAAGGCAGGCATTATAGAATCCAGATAACTAAATATTAGATTTTCAATGACAAATGTTATTTATATTTAAAAAATCAGGTAATTAATTATCTGAATTGTGCTACTTGCACCAGCTGCAATTTGACTATATATAAAACGGCGCACAAATTCAGAGTCTATTTTAGAAAATGTGGCTTTTTAAATTAATTTATTTGAGAGGTCCTTCCTGAATACCAGATCCACCAAACTCTGACTCATTCAAGAAGTTTGAACTCCTGCACTGAAACTGGTAGAACTTATCAAAGGACTACTGAAATGAGTAAGGGTTTGCAAATTCAAGCACTTGTTCGCAAATTTAACTTAATGGTACATAGTCATTGCAGTAGTTACTTAAAAATAACATAACTCTTGTCAGTAATGCTCAGTCCATTGAATTTTATAGTTTGTTACATGCTTTCATGAAGACAATATAAATGTAGTAACATCTTGTACATAAATCCTTTTCTCTGATGCTTTTTGTACAACATCTTTTTGTGCAATGATGTTTTTGGAAAAAGGGAACAGTTTAATTGAAAGGGACAATGTTTTCTTGATAACTGCTGCAGGTTCTTAAGGATTCAGATTTGTTAAGGATTGAGGTTTTTATATGCAGCATACAAAGAAATATAAAACAATGTTTTATTGGAAATATCAAAATGTATGTGTTCTTTCCATATAAAACAAAAGTGGTTTCCTACATAGTGGGGGAACGGGACCTATTTTAAGCTCTTTGTGCCTCAGGTAGTCCACTAAAAGTCCCTTGAGTACGGCAATGCAGCATTGCACATTGTCTAAGACAAGAGTATAGATGTTTTAGTTTCCACATAAAGCTTCTTTGAAGCTTACAATAACAAGCTGCTGTGTGATAAAAGGTGATTAAACAAATATTTATATGGAAGACAGAGAATCACTTTTTTATACAAAATAATAGTTTTCTTACAAATATTGCAAGATGTTATTTTTCCTGTTTCTTGTATCTCACAGTGACAGAGGTTATTATGTGTGCTGTTTATATTGTGGTAGATTAACAAACCTGGATATGTGGCAATAAAAACACTCTAGATTTGTATTTATTTTATACTTTTCTGTGATCAAAAATGGACAAAAAATTGGACAAAAATGGATTAAGGCTTAACGATGCCCAGATCCATGGAAACACCAAGGCAGTCACAAAAGTCAGGTCCTCCCCACGTAGGAGGAAGACTCTTTTTTCCAGCCCAGCCCCCTTCACTCCTCTCCTGACAATCTTTCTTGTCTATCTTATACTTCTTACTGCTTGTTCTTTTTGCCAAGTGAAGCGGAGAAGCCCACCTCTCCATCCGAAGGAAGCTACCTAATCAGCCTCTTCTTTAGGGTGCTGGTATGTCATCACTTCTGAGGAGGCCTTGGCAATAAATTCCACTTTCCATTTCAAAATGGAGATTATAAAATACTTAGTTAACCATGCTTCAGACTTATCCACTGTGTTTTGTTTGTACATTACAGTAAAGATAATCAGTAGTAATACAACTAAAATCAAGAACCCAGACTGTGAGTCTAATTTAACAACTCCAAAACATATAGTGGGTCAAGCTGCAGTTTAAATTCCCAGGTCTATATGGGGATGATTGCCAATTTAGCACTACCATTAGAGATAAGGTAACACCTAGTATTAGGAATCTGAGATGTTAGACTTTATTAAGTAATTTAGTTTGTCCCTTTGCTAAAGTGGGATTGTTCCCTAGAGTGTACTTCCCAATGCTCTATCCAGTCTTTGTCTGCAGCATCAAACAGGAGGTTTATAAATAGAGAGCACTCAAATTCAAACAGGTATTTGCTGTTTTATCAAGTGGAAATGAAACAAACAAACAAACCTGGCTATGTGATTTGCTTTTTGAGTTAATTTAGTGAAAGACCCATTGGTTGGTGGGCAAACTGGAAAATAAAACTGACTCATCCAGCATCAAATGCCCCAGCAACAACTATCTGGGTGAAACCAGACAATCATTATGCTCTCCAATGAACTCGCATAGAAAAATGATAAAAGACAAAAACACCATATCACCTGTGGGCAAACACTTTTCACAAATTGATCATTCCATATCTCAGTACGCATCTTTAAAGGAAACCTGCACAACAACTTCAAAAGACAAGCTTGGGAACTTAATTCATACAACAGATTGTAACATGTCCCACTGCTTGCTCCTAATTGCCCACTTCATTTTAAATGGTCTCCCCTAACATATCTTAACCCCTTATGGTTAACAATCTGTGTCGACTTGTATTTAGCTCAGACACACTGGTTTCCTTCCTCAGACCCTAAGAAGACCTCTGTGAAGTTTAAAAGCTTGTATGTTCCACCAACAGAAATTGGTCCAGTAAAAGATATTACCTCTCCTACCTTATCTGACTCATTTATGACATTCTTAAGACTATATTTTTTTCCTCCATAGAAGGATTGTTGCATTTACCTGAGAAAACCAATAGGAAGCCATAGAAGATACTCAGATAAATTACGTCCTTGCTTACAACGGAACCAGTCACATTTCGCAAGCTACTCAATTGATCTTTGAGGTCCTTGGAATATATTGCCCTATAATAATGAATAGAGTTATTTTAATGGGGGTCTGGTTATTTATTCTCCTCTTTTAGTAAAGAGTAGCAGGTAGCAAACAGAGTCTCCTATATCTAGTGACAGCTCAGTCCATTGCGAGCAATGCTTATAATATATGTATATTAACCTACCTGTGTTTTGTTTAATATATTTGTTTACGTTGGAAGTAAAATTACTGGAGTATCACTGTATATATTCAATGGGTATATAGACAAGACTCCATGTAATTGATACATCTCTGTGTTTCTACCTTTTTGAAGAACCATCATGTTTATTTTTTTGTAGAAGAAGTGAAGGATAGATTACAATCTAGAGAGCATGTCGTTTGAGAGATGTCAAATCAATTATATATTTGGATACCAAATAAACAGAGTTATAACAAGATTTTACTTTAAAATGACTGTTGAATTAATTTGCTAACCAAATGCATTTCATTTTGGAGACACTATAACACATACACTTAATTTAAATGTTTTTACTTTGTAAATATAGCACGTTTACCCCACAAATGCAAGGCAGACGGATGGGGACTTCAGGGAGAACCATCACAAAAAGCACAAGTGTGAGTGGAGAGATGTACAAACTGGAACATAATGATGGGAGTCAATCAGACACTGCTGTTGGGACAGTTGGAACAGGTGGGAAGAAAAGACGATCCAGCCTCAGTGCCAAAGTGGTTGCCATAGTATCTCGAAGGAGCAGAAGCACATCCCAACTTAGTCAAACAGGTGAGTGAAATATACTCAAATTGAAAACAGGTCCCTTTAAATATTGAAGCTTGTACTTTACCCATGGGATATGGACTAATCATATGTGTATGTCAGAATGTAGTACACTGAGAAAAAGCTCTTTCCATCTCAGAAGGAGTTTTTGAGTCATTTAATTTTGTCCGGTTTCTAAACTTGGCAAAGAATCCATACAGTAATGTTTTAAAAATATCTATTATAAATCTCTTCTGTCCTGACGAATGAATGTGTTTATCTCTCAGAAGCCTTGTTTACATGTAGGCAAGGAAATGCAAAGAGACATATGTGGGTATCAAGAGTTTATGGGTTAGACATGAATGACATACAGCATGTACAAAATCTTTTTTGACAGAATAATTCAGTATAAATGCAGGACTTGTAACTTGCAGCATATAAAGGTCAGTTATATAACACGCATAATTTTAAGGTGTAGGTATAGTACCAACATGTTTAATATTATTTTTAAGAGATTACATATTATTTCTCAATTAAGAGAAAACCTAGTGTTTTCTATTTAAAAACAAACCGGCAAAATGGGGTCAGTGAATTCAGATAAATTCGAGTGCAGCATGATGCTTCATTATGCACTTTAGGGGTTCCAATTCTTTATTGCTACTTCAGAAATCTTAAAAGCCTTGTATCTGTGTAGCCCGAAGGGGAAACAGCTCATACAGAAAGAAGCAAAAGGAAGACATGTTTTAATGTCGCCAGTCCTGCTCCTGGTCCTGCTGAACTCACTGAGTTTTGCTATTGACTTCAGTAGGAATAGGATCAAGCCCCTTAATGTCCTTTGTTGCTAACAGAAAGGAAAGCTTCAGAATAGCGCAGCACACAGGCATACTGTAGTGTTTCTCACACAGTTAGGATAATCCCAAAGTGAAGGTAAGTATCAATTTTGTGTATTTGTATTATCAAGTCTCTGCTTTTCCTTGTTTTTCTTTTTCTCTTTCGTGAGCAGTAGAAGCAAGTTTGTTTTTATCGAGATTTCAATTAAAAATGTAAATATTAATCTACTTCTAGTCTTATGTTTTTAAACTGAACATGCAAGCTAAATTATGCATTTGAGTCAAATGATAGCTTTAATGGGATCATCTGAAGTCCAGAATTAGAAGTTATGTTAATACTATGCTCTGCTGCTCAGAAATGCAATAGGGTCGTTACCACTCAGTCTCATTAATCTAAGTAGCAAACAGATTGTTACTTAAAATAAACCGTATTAGTTCAGAGCTACCAGATCAGATACTGTAATTTAAAATTTAAAAGTGGTCTGGCAGTATTCAAAGTGTCTGTGCTGATATATTCTCCCTTTATTAAAAGCTACATATTTTAATTTTATTTATAATTATTATTTTATTTAAAGCTTATATAATGTGGTTTGAAACTGCATTCCTTCAACCCCCAGTGAAACAGGAACAGAGGAATTAACATACTGGACTAGTATGTTAGGAAAAGTCCTCCTTTTCTTTTTGCGAATATAGACTAACACGGCTGCTACTCTGAAACCTGTCTTTGAATCTTGTTCAAATCAAGTTCAATTTTCAAATCAATTGGAGTTTTAGGTGTGCCAGAAATATAACATCAGGCTGTTAATTTGTAAAATTTTTAAAAGATAATATTAAATTCAGCCTGAGGAGACTCATGTTATACTATAATTCTTTAAAAAGAAAAGGAGTACTTGTGGCACCTTAGAGACTAACAAATTTATTAGAGCATAAGCTTTCGTGAGCTACAGCTCACTTAATTCCACCAAATGCATCCGATGAAGTGAGCTGTAGCTCATGAAAGCTTATGCTCTAATAAATGTGTTAGTCTCTAAGGTGCCACAAGTACTCCTTTTCTTTTTGCAAATACAGACTAACACGGCTGCTACTCTGAAACCTGTAATTCTTTAGAGTACTCAATGTCTTCCACTGCAGTGGAGACCATTGCAGTGACTTTTGCTTCCGAAAATATGATTGTGTAGTACTTTCAGTCCTAAAACAGTGTTTAAAGTGATTCTTAGTTTCCCTTATTGTAAACTCAGACAGTTCAACTGTAAGGTAAAATCTAAGAAAATTCTGTTTATTACCTGTGATTTCTCCAAATATTCCCAACACTATAGAAACTCAGTATTAGAATAAAAAGTACATCATTCCAAAAGGACAGGAATCAAATATTGATCTAGAAGACAGAATTGCTGACATTCCTTTGAAAAAATTCAATAGTGGAGTTCCAGGTTTCCTGAATCTGAAAGGTCAATGACGAATAATGTCAATATGTATACAGTGCTAAAATGTGAAAATCCCAAAGGCCCTTGTTTGGACACATTTATTAGGCCTGTACAGAAATATAACTTTATGTGCTTTCAGTAAAATGTATGTCATAAACCAGTGAGTTGAATTAACTGTATTTTATTGGATTAATTTAGGCACCTGGATATTAGGCCTGATGCTCTCTTTCCAAGGAAAACCAATAGTAGGGAACTAAGTATTCAAACTCTGAGTCCTAACTCACAGAACTGTTGTAACATTTTCTCTCCAGGAAGAGGGATTTGAGGCCACACACAGAGGATGGGGGAAGCAGGGATTTCAGTAAACAGAGCCTGAGGAGCTTGAGTGAACTGTGTGACACCACTGCAGATCTCAGTGAATTTGCAAGGAGAGTTAGCCATTCTGTGTTGGTCCCTAAATTATTTCTTACCTTGATAGTCCATCAACCCTAGGCTCAAGTATAAGATATGCTGTTCTAATGCCTAAGTGCATGTATATATTAAAACTATATAGCTCTTTATCTAGCTTATCTATAGGACTATATACCTATCCTTTACTTATGTATTTTGAATGACATGGTTTAAATAAATGTAGGGTCATATAGTATATAAAAAAATTACTATGTGTCTAGAGAAAATAGGGTAATTCAAGCCAAATAAAGAAATCCATGAAGCATCCTTAATTTATTTTTGAACCTGCTACACCAGGGATCGGCAACCTTTGGCACGTGGCCCATCAGGGAAATCCGCTGGCGGGCTGGGACTGTTTGTTTACCTGCAGCGTCCACAAGTTCGGCCAACTGCAGCTCCCACTGGCTGCGGTTTGTTGTCCCTGGCCAATGGGGGCTACAGGAAGCAGTGCAGGCCGAGGAAAGTGCTGGCTGCCGCTTCCCACAGCCCCCATTGGCCTGGAACGATGAACCGTGGCCAGTGGGAGCTCCAATAGGGCCGAACCTGCGGCTGCTGCAGGTAAACCATCCCAGCCCGCCAGCGGATTTCCCTGATGGGCCGCATGCCAAAGGTTACCGATCCCTGTGTTATATTTTTATAACTCATTATTGACTTCTCTATTTAAAATTAAAATGTGTAGGTTGCTGATTTAGTAATGTAAACTAGACCCTTTAAAATAAATGTATAAATATGTATCTGTTACTAATATTTGAAAATCAGCTTCAATAAATAGACTTTTTCACAAAAAGTTCTAAATTTATATCACCATTAATATTGTGCAGCCTTCTAAAAAAAAGTCAGAAATGCATTTATGCTGTAGATTTGTAATCAGCCAATTGAAAAATGCACATTTATTAAAAATAATTATAAATATATGTAAAGATTTATTAGTAGATTTGAATAGCCTCTCCTGTGCCACTCAGATCGGTTTAATAGAACGGTTATGCTATTTACCAGAGAATATGCAATCTTAAGAAACTACTCATGAGTTGCATATAAATTTGTTTCTAATCCCACGCCTTCAGGCACTGCTCCTGCAGCTCCCAGTGGCCACAATTCCCAGCCAATGGGTGCTGCGGAGCTAGCACTTAGGGTGGGGGCAGCCAGCAGAGACCCCTGACAGCACTTGTTCCTAGGAGCTGGACATGCCAGATGCTTCCGAGAGCCACATGGAGCCAGGCAGGTAGGGAGCTTGCCTTAGCCCCTCTGCACCACAGACCAGACTTTTAGCAGCCTATTAAAATCTCCAGGATTGCTTACAATAGTCACTGGGAAATTGATGCCGATTCCGGGAGACTCCCAGCCAGTCTGGGAGGGTTGCCAACCCTAGCTCTACCTTTTAAAGCCCTCATGATCATTACACAGCCATGTTGCCACTATCTCTGCCCCAGTTTCCCTAAACTTGAGGTATTGTCAAACTGTGTTTCTATGGTGCTGTGTATCTGTCAGACTAGATCACCTGTTTTTAGTATCAAAGAAGAGTTATTCTGGGCTAAATTTGCAGGGTGTTTGCCTTCCTCACAGCATCACGGAAGCCCAATTTTAGATTAAAAGGAGCGTGAATAGGAATTTTTAATGTTAAGAAATAATGTTGAAGGGATTGGTTCATCATTACTTGTATACAGTGTCCCCTAAGGACAATGGCTGAAAGGGCTGGTGCCCAGAGAGAAATATAACAGAAAGACATTGGATATAGCTGGTGGACCCTTTAGTAGGGAGAAGAGGAGGCCTTAAGTCTTTGCAGACTGAGGAACCCCTCAGAGATACCCTCATTCCCCATCACAGAGGGAGGGAAGAGAGGATCTTGAGTTAGGCTAAATCCTAAGAGTTAGGCTGAAGAGGGCCAACCCTCATGTACTGTTTATATAGTAAAAAGAAAAGGAGTACTTGTGGCACCTTAGAGACTAATAAATGTATTTGAGCATAAGCTTTCGTGAGCTACAGCTCACTTCATCAAGTGCATCCAATGAAGTGAGCTGTAGCTCATGAAAGCTTATGCTCAAATAAATTTGTTAATCTCTAAGGTGCCACAAGTACTCCTTTTCTTTTTGCGAATACAGACTAACACGGCTGCTACTCTGAAACCTATTTATATAGTGTGAGATAATTTACCCTGGACTAAACTTAATAAAACCCATATATGCATGAGTTGGGGGAGAGCCGATAGCACTTCCCAGCTATAGTTAAAGTTGTATCCTGCTCTTTAAAATCAGTCCCTTTATCTATATTTCATTAGCCTCATTTTCAATTTTTTAAATGTGTCAAAGTGCTGATCTTGATGCAAACACTTTATACTGCAGTAATTTCTAGCATCCTGTTTAAAATATATAGATTATATGGACATGTGTGTGCCTAATGCCCAATCCAACCCCCTTTAAGGTTAGAATAACTCCTATTGACTTCATTCAGAGTTGGAGCAGGCCTATAAAGAATACACTGTGATGTGATAGTGATGGAATAAAGATTCTACTGGTTTGAACTGGCAATGGCTATGTTACTCATAAGTGCCAAATCCAATAAAACCTTTTAATGAGTCAAACCATGGCACATATTTCACCAAAAAACTATTTCAGAAATCTTTTAGAGGTTTATTTAAATGTATAGGGTGATCTTCACCCCCTGTAAAGGGCCAATATTAAACCTATACACTCTTTGTTCCTATTTTCACCCAGGAATATGTTGTGAAAATTGTGTAATGCAGAAAATGCCATTCTTTGTGCTACTCCATAATCCATGAGAGGCAAAGCTATGTTTATTGTGGAAGAATTTAAAGAATCGGGATGATGTGTTACAGCTGCATGCTTGCTGGTTAAGAACAAGAAATGGAAGAAACTAAATTGAATGGCTTATAACGTAGCACATATTCTCCTCCACTCCTGCCAAACAGGTTCACGAGGATAACAATGAGATTCAATTTTTTTTAAAAAAAAAGACCAGTTTCTGGGTTCCTCTATATTAGAATGCCTAAGTGGAGACACCTAGGAGTCTGATTTGTCTGAGGTGCTGAGCAGCCGCACCTCCAAATATAAGAATCATGGCACTACATCGCAGGGAATCATGATGAGTTATTTTGTCATAAGAACCAAAGTTATCCATTGTCCTTGTTCCTGCTTGCAAGGTTGCACTCTAGAAATATATCAGATCTTATTTAAAAAGGAATTTTCCATCCTCCTGATGTGGAGGATGTACTGTGGGATGGAGTTGTAATCCTGAATTTTCTGAAGACCAAAACCTGTGAAAATCTTTGTATACATGTTTTCTTGACAAAAATGAAGACACTGCTACAGAAAGACTCTGTAGACTGAATATATACAGGATAGCCTTAAGATACTTGCATGAAATAGACATAGGTGAGGCATACATGTGTGCTCAGTCAAACCTAAGACTGTTCTGCAATTGAGAATTATTTTCCTCAAGAAGTCACTATGAGATGTGAGCAAAAAGACTTGAGTAAGCTTGAGGGAATGTCTACATTAGAGCTGCAGGTTTGCAGCTTGTGTAGGTGTACTATAGCTGTACTCTAGCTAGCTAAAAATGCCAGTGTGGATGTCACAGCACGGGCTTCAGCACTGGCTGCACAAGCTAGTACATACTCAATGGGGAGTCAGGCAGTCTTACCCTTGCTGCTGTTTTTAGCAAGCTACATAGAGTACAACTAGCATGGGTATGTCTACACAAGCTGCAAATCACACTCACAGTTGCAGTGAAGATGTACCCTTAGGGTACGTCTACACTACCGTTAGATATAAGGGGCTGTTTAATTGTGTAGACATTCGGGTTCAGGTGGAGCCTGGGCTCTAGGACTCTGCAACATGTGAGGGTCCCAGAGCTCGGGCTGCAGCCTGAGTCCAATTGTCTACACTGCAATTAAACAGCCTTGCAAGCCTGAGTCCCACAACCCCAAGCTAGCTGGCACCGGCCAGCCATGGGTGTCTAATTGCAGTGTGAACATATCCTTAGAGAATCATATGATCTAGTTCTACCCCATAAGCTTTTAGTCTTCCCTACCACATAGCATGAGTAGAATCTTCCCCACCACATAGCATGAGTAGTCACCTGAAGTGTTTCCCTTAATTAAGGGATAAAGAGAATTCCCATACATACTCTGGAATTCAGCTTTGTTTTCCAACTTGTCAATTTCAGAGGCCAATCCAACAGTCCACTCCTAATAATATTGCACTATCCAATTCAGCAAGCTACGTCAATGGTTGTTTTCTATATATGCTCACAGAAGCTGATGTGAAATTCCTGCTTCATCTGGCTGATCAGCAAGCAAGGCTGCTTTCTGAGAATAATGCTGAGACCCATGGATACAGATGTCATTCTCTGGTTACTTGTTGAATGACTGAAGTTGGGTAAAATTTAGAAAAGGCAAACCTATTCAGTAAATACGTGTGCGTGGACTATAATGATCCATTGGTGCACAAGACAATAGCATACCCAGTCACTGACTGACTGCAGGCTGGCATTAATCTTCAATGGTAAAAATAAGAGTGGTTGGAACACTTGAAAGGTAAATAAGCAAAGGACAGCAGTCCTCCAGACCTAGAGCCACATACTTTCACAACAGACACTGAAAAATATGATGCCAGTACTTCATTTTCACAGTCCTTATGTGTGACCATGCCAGCCTGAGTGTAAATTACACCTACAAAGAACATTCCAGGCAGAAAAGAAGGTCTATGGATAATGTTCCACCTATCTTGGCAGCTGTGCTGTGGCATACCAAAAGACTGCCAGATAGGATATTATTAGGGACAAATTTTAGGCATTTAATATTTTGGAAATAATTAAATATTATTTAATTAAGAATTTTATCTAGTAAAGCTCTAGAATTCTTCTGACATTCCATCAGTGCCAGAGTTCCATTCAACTGTCAGACACACAAATAGCCTTGTGCTAATACCACTGTCTATCACACCGACAAGTATTGTCCCACTGTTGCTTTGTACTCCCTTGTCAGTCTGTCTGTATCCATGTGTTGTCTCATCTTGTAATTAGGTTGTAAGCTCTTTGTGGCAGGGAATGTCTTTTGTTCTGTGTTTGTACAGTGCCTAGCACAATAGGGTCCTGGTCCATAAATAAGAGTTTAAAACTGAAAGTGAAAAAGATTTCCCTAACCAATTTAAATTACGGAAGAGATCTAGGCAGGCAGATGTAATTATCCAAATTGGAATTTTGCAAGAAAAAAAGGACTAATATTCCCTCCTTTGCTAAGAGTGCTGTTGCATATTCAGTGATTACAAGTGACTCAAGAAACTCTGACAGCAAAGTGACCCCATAACCTTTCCACTACTCCACCCACACCAAACTCCTTACCTCTCTGCTAGGATGTCAATTCAGTAATGACTCAAAAGGAAGAGTGCTACCTCCTTAAACAGAAGCACCGATTCCAACAGCATCATGGCTTTTCCTTGACCAATTCCCAACCAAGTACTGAACAAGCTCAACCTGCTTAGCAGAGGAACACAACTTTCCTCTATTTTAGGGGCCATTAGTTATTTTGTTATCATTGTTTTTTTAAAAAATTGTTTTCTTTTAATTAAAAATGTCAAATTGTCAAGCTGTATCAGAAATATTTGGTAGCCCAGGCAGTGAGATAGTTAATTTTCTTTTGTTCTACTGTTTGACAAGATATGGCATCATGTCTGTGTTTTTATGAGATTTCTAATATTTTTGTTCTCTTTCACTGTCATCTTTTATTTGGCCAGATTTGTTACTGTTAGATCTTGACTGTTTTGATAGTAAAGTAGATTTGGGGAGGATTCCAAGAACAAAGTTACTTGGAAGTTTCAAACTATAAAACAACCCTCCTGGACCAGCATGTCTATAAAGTTCATTTGTGATTAATATTCCCGTATGGCACAGAAGAGCAATTCCAAAGTACTTGTTTGCGTTGTCTGCTCACCACTGCAGGAAAGCCTGTTTAATACTAGCATATATACTCCTCTCCCCTAGTGTAACTCCATTTTGTTAGTCTGAGGATGCAAATTTCTGCCATAAAACGTCCCTATATACCTTTATTATCCTGTGTACTTGTAGAATAATTCATGGTAACCTGAGGAGTAGTATCTCTTTCTTCAACATTTCCACTCTCAGCCAGCATTTAGCTCACTTTAATATATCAGGAGCCTGCTTCCTCTGGTTATTGTTAATTTTCACAGACTTAGCCCTTTCAGTCTATTTCAGATAACTGAAGCAAATCTCTGAAGATATTTACACTATTCCACAAAAGAAAGTATAGTGAATGGGGAAAGGACATGACATCAATGTGGATTTTCCTTTTCAACTAAACTGAAAAAAAAATGTTTCTAGAATACCAGCAATGGATGCTGATGATGCCTTTGGAGAGCTGTCCATAATGGGTCTCTAAACCTGACAACTAAATAGTAAAGAATATTTTGTTGAGAGGAACAAAACCTTCGTTCAGATGTTGCTTTAACTCACATAAATGCATCTGCAGGAGGAAAAAAAACCCACCACCATCAGATGAAGAACGATATTGAAAGAAAAAGAAAAGAAGGGAAGGTAACACAAATGCAACACAACACCAGCTTATTTCTGTGAAATGAACACTTTGTTCTAGTGATGATTCTTAATTCTTTGAAACTAGTGAGTGAATGTAAGCATGTTCTTTTTTATTTGCTGTTGCCATCTAACTGAGGAATTCACTACCCTTAATAGAAACATAATTCAGTCTGAGTTACTCATCTTCCGAAAGATTTCCTAATAAGGGTTAGTATTTTCAAACAAAGTCCAGCCTGCTCTGTTGAATTAGTTTTACATATGGTTCTTTTCCTTTTTCCTGAACTATAAATTTTGAGTTTGATGATGCTTTGCAATTGGTTGGATCACAAGAAAGTACTGATTTGCTGTGGTATTTATTAACACTTCCCCCCCCCCTGCATTTTTTACACAGATTCCTACAGAAAGTGAATCCCAGTCATTGTATTTTTCATTATTACCAAATTATAATTGATTTATGTTTTAAAATTCATGCAAGTTTAATGTCAGGAAAATTAAACTACTGTGAAACAGTACCGCCATCATTTTATCTGTGAGTTTGCATGCATGTAAAACAGCACTATAATTAAAAATGTTTCAAATGTATTTGTTTAAGGAAGGAAGGACTTTGTTCCTGTTCTGTTTCTATTTTGTTATCAAACAGTGAAAATTAAATCACTGGAAAATAGTTCTCATTCATTTATGAAATATAGTAAAAAGTGATCTTATTAGTAATGTTTTTTGTATTTTCATTCAGTTTTATTTAACTGGGACTATAATTTGCTTTATCATCTGACCAGTGAGCTCCTTTCATACTTTGGAACCATATTCTACACTGTGTAAATATAAAAGATGTATTGAGATAATATCAAAGTTGTGACACAAATTGGCAGGAGACAGAATAATACCAAATTTCTGTCAATGGGGAAAAGACTAGTGCAATCTTTCGGTCAGGATTTTTTGACACAGAGGGGTAAATTAAGACAGTGTGTCATCCTTAAGCTTGAATTTCATTGTTTGTCACATCCTTCGCACCTGCGCCTGCCCCAAATGTGTGGCTTTCTGAGACACTGAAATGTCTCAGAAGCTAGCTCTGCCTGCAATCATCAAAAGAAAAAGCACTCCAGTTCTGTGTCACAGCGTTGAATGGCTGTCCAGAGAAGAGACAACGCATCCAGATAAACTCGCTGTTTCCATGGCTAAGCATCTGCCTATATTTAGGACATGTCCAGCTCTCCCCATGAAGCAGAGACCCTGCAGAATACCATGAAGCAGTCCAGCTGGAATAACTGCTCTGCACAGACTAACCAGTGCAACTCCCAGTTGGATAAAATAGGACTTGCATTGGTGTGACTTACTCCAGTAAAAAGAACAGGAGGACTTGTGGCACCTTAGAAACTAACAAATTTATTTGAGCATAAGCTTTCATGAGTTACAACTCACTTCATCGGATGCATTCAATGAAGTGAGCTGTAGCTCACGAAAGCTTATGCTCAAATAAATTTGTTAGTCTCTAAGGTGCCACAAGTACTCCTTTTCTTTTTGTGAATACAGACTAACACGGCTGCTACTCTTACTCCAGTAAGTTACCAATATAAGTTGCACCTGTATAAGACCCATTCTGTGCCAGTGCAGTGTTTGTTTTGCATTTAAACCCAGGGCCGGATTTAAATCTTACACACTCCTAGGCACAGCGTCCTCTCTTGTTATAATTTAAAAATATATATATTTGTTGTGTTCTGGTGCCTGGTTATCTTGTTTGATAGATGTTTTGATACTATCTAATTCTCATTGATAGATACTTTTTCCCTTTCTATGAGTTTATACAATACTCAGTTTATTTTATTCATAGAAAAATTACCAGATTATACTGTTTAGTATATGTGTAAGTATTGATATGTCAGAAACCAAACTTCAGAAATGAAGATTTTTCTGAGGCACAGAGACAATAGAAGCTGTGAATGTGACAATGATACATGAGAAATCCACATATACCAGAAATCCAAGAATTTAGGACTCTCCTGCTAATTTTGCTGGATTCAAATGTTTTCCCCAAAAAAGAAGAAAAAAGACAGGTCAGTCACTAGCAGAAGGCATTGTGAGACACGGCTTCAGGTTGTCAGTACGGACGAATTAAAACCTGCTTCTCCAGCCTCCAGCCTGGTGTGCAGTGCTGTGCTGCTGTCTCCTCTACAGTTCCCTTCTTGATGGCTCACAGCCTCAGAATTTGGTCTGACAAGGAGCACCGAGAGGAAGCAAGGGCTAGAGCTCGGGGAGGCAACTGTCACTATGGTTGAGTTTGCTTGTTTTTGTGAATTGTGCAGGATAAGGGGGAAATGGCTAAGGATATGAGGTGAGCACAGCTGTTTACAGAGATGAGGATAGACTGCTTTGGTTTTAAGTAGTGTCTTAACATTAATATGTTGAATGGTTTTGAACATTTTTATATGGGTTTTTTGTCTTTGGAGAATATTAAATGCATTTGGGGCCCTGTGGTTTTGGTGTATGTATACTAGTATTAGAACTGAACATAATTTGCCACATGTTGGCACAAGATTCCAGATAAATGCAAAATAGACTATCATTTTTACTGACTTGTTTATAATATCTGAAAATCTTTTTCATTGCACCTGTTCAGTTTTTCCAGAGGAGGACCCCTGGTGCCACTGTTCTGGTTTGTTTTGCTTTCACCTCCCCACTGACTGACCAGAGGTCTCTTTATAGCTCTTTAGCTGAATGTAGATTTGATGCCACAAATTGTTCTCTCTCTCTCTCTCTCTGAGTCTGCAGGCAAACTGAAACAATGAGTTATATTAAGATGTGATCTAGGATTGTATATGAAAGTAGATAAACTTCAATCATTACTCTTCCTAAAAATGCTCCTCAGATGTCTATCTCTTCCCTGCCAACCCTGTCTCTCTCTTGGGGCCAAGGTGGTCAGGAGAGATTTCATTGGCAACCCGTTCATCTCTCGTTAGTCTAACTGAAAAGTCACTGTGACATTAACAATGATATTGCAGCCCTAGTACTGAAAATAAACTGACAAAGTAAATATGCAATGGGATTGACCTATTCTGGTTACATACTAATACCACTTTTTTACAAGTTCAGTTGTTATTGATAAAAGAAGGAATACATTAGAGAAACCATCTTGAGGGGCTTATCTATTTTTATAAATAAATCCCCGTCCCCATCTGCCTCTGACAGACCTCCCCAACAGTTCCAGGTTTCAAGGGACTGTTACACTTTGACCCACAAAACTCCCTGTTCCAGTTGAAGTAGTGCTTGTCTGGGCTGGCTGGGCTTGGATCCTTGCTTAGGGTGTTTCAACAGCCCTGGTGCCAGCTCTGCTCAGGTTTGGCTCAGCCCCCCTGACAGCGGGATGGATGGGCCAAACTTGAGTGAGTGGCACTGCAACTCTGTGTGCCAGATTGCAACACTCAAATTTGGCCCAGCTGCTCCCAGACCCTGTTTGGGGGGGGGGGGGCTGAGCCAAACGAGAGCAGAGCTGCAACCCTGTGTGCCTGGGCCAGGTTGCATTAGCTGGAATGAAGAGCCAAGCCCAGCCCGCCCTGCAGTACAGGAGCCACAGAAGCCACTGCTGTGCGGTGAGCTTGCTCTGCAATGCCCTCGCCCGTGGACCTCCCTCCTGGGGGCAGGACCTGTCCCACTTAGCCACTTTACATGTTGGGAGGTATGCGATAAGCATATGCTAAGAGCCAGATTCTTCTGTCCTCACTAGATATAGCATTTATGTATCCCTCATCACCATAGTGTTTGAATGCCTCACAATAATTTAATGGATTTTCTCTTCACAATGCCCCTGTGAGGAAGGGAAGTATTATCCCCATTTTACAGCTAGTAACTCAGGCTAGATTAAGTGACTCAGTTGAAATAACTAAGAGGACAATCGTTGCCTTTTCTCCCTCCCTCAAACTGCTGCCCAGGCGACAGGCACAGCCTGGTTGTATTTTAGATACGTTTTTGGTGTTCACTGTACTAAGTGCTTTTTACTGTATGAACTTTCACAATGCTGGGCTAAGCAAAATTGATGCTTCCTTGAAACTGCAGCTTGTCACATAATAAACAAGCTGTGAAGCTGCAGCAGGTTTTGTTTCCCTTTTTCCTGAACAGTAGTAGAGTTCAGATTACACATTCGAGCCTTAGAGTGTTTCTGGCGGGTAGAGACCAGACTCTCAGCACATCTTCATTACTCCTTTTCATTGTAGTGGAGCTGCTTCTCTTTAAACAGGTACTTTTTTGTTTGTTGTGACCTTTCTAAATTTCTGATTATACTTTTAGAAGTAAAGTATTATGTCATATTATTAAATTAAATGGTGATTTAATTTCATTTCAATCTCTAATGAACAGATATCCACATCACAACTGACACTACTTGCTTGGTAGAAATCTTACCAGTCAGGCTAAGGATTGAATGAACATGCAGACTGAACTAATATTTAGCCTTATTAATCCTGGTGAAATTTTAACCCATCTTTAAAGAGCTTTGTATATATTGTTTCATTAATTAAGCTTGGAGCATTATAATAAGATGTTCCTATGGTTTTTGGTTTATGATGCTAATTTTAGGCAATTTAAGAATACCTTATTTACTGACAGCTTCCTTTGTCGGATCATTAGAGACACAAGGTGGGTGAGGTAATGTCTTTTATTGGACCAACATCTGTTGGTGAGAGAGACTAGCTTACCTAGAGCTCTTCTTCTGAACATGTTAACCAGAATAATGGACTATTCTCTACAGAGCAAAATTAGCCAACAGTATTGTCACATTCTAGAAAATGGAAATATCTCAATCTCAGTCTAATTTTCTAGTGATTGTCTGAGAGAGTTAGAAAACATATGGTGGTATTATCCATTTAGTGCTGGCAACATGCTTGGTGTTGTATGCTATACAAAATAAAAATGGCCTGCTTAGTGGCACTGTAGGAACCTTAACCTTAACTTCCTTGACTTTTTTTATTTGAAACAGTGCATCCATGATATTACATTAATGTCCATTTTGGTGTGTAATTTGCAATATTCTTTTTTTAAAGAAAGAGGAAAAACCACTCAGACAAAATGCACTATAGTTGGCCAAGAGGTGAAGAAGGAAAACTTGAATCTCCTGCCAAAGTCAATGACAGGTCACAACAAGAAGTGGAAATAATGCCATTTTAGAGTAACATTTTGAAACCTGCTGATCTTCCTTATGCTTCACCTCACTTGTCTCTTTCTTTCGGCATGTCTACGCTGCAAACTTTTGCAGACGCAAGTTATATTGGCATAAACCCGCCACAGTTAGTATATTGCTTGCAGGCCTGCTTACTTGGCTCCTTGCATCAATGCTATGCTTACTCACCAGGAGTTCTTGTTTTGATGCACAGTGTGGTGCACCATGGGTAGGTATCCTGTGTGCAACTTGCCCATGTCCAGCACACTGGCATTTGGGAAGTTTTGGCAATGCATGGTGGGGCAGAAACAAGTCACGCAAGGGTGACTGGGACTGCAGGGTCAGGTTTGCATCATGCAACATTCTCTACCCATAATGCAATCTTTATCCCTACTTTTTGCTCCTATTTTGAAATTCCACAAATCTGTGCAGGACTTGTCACTGTCTTCCATCTCTGACAGAAACATGGAGCCTGCATAGCTCTGCACTATTGTCATGAGCACAGGACACATAATCCTCCAGTATTTGCAGAGCCACAGGAATAACCACGGGGAACATGATAGTTTCTTAGAGGTCAGATTGATGTGGACATAGCGAGAACCAATTCAGGATTGCTGCTGGCATTCACAGAGCAGATGCAAATAGTGGAGCGCCGCTTTTGGGCCCAAGAAATTAACACTGACTGGTGGAATCATAATGCAGGGTTGGGATGATGCGCAGCAGCCACTGAACTTTCAGATGTGCAAGACCACATTCCTGGATCTGTGTGCCAAGCTCACCCCCACTTTCCAGTGCAGGAGAGTCAGAATGAGAGCTGCTCTGACAGTGGAAAAGTGAGTGGCAATCGCACTGTGGAACTTGCAATGCTAGATTGCTGCAGTGGGAAATCATTTTGGAACTGGGGGCCATTGTCATGCAAGTCTGCAGGGACATTAATTGTCTCCTGCTACGCAGCCCTGTGACTCTCAGCAGTGTGCAGGACATAACAGATGGATTTGTAGCTGTGGAGTTCATGAACTGTGGTGGAGTAATAGACAACACACATCCCTATTTTAGTACCATGCCACCTTGCCACAGAGTACATCAACACATTTTTCTATGGTTATGCAAGTGTTGGTGGATCACCAGGGATGCTTCACCAACATCTGTGTTGGCTGATTAGGGAACATAAGAACATAGGAACGGCCATACTGGGTCAGACCAAAGGTCCATCTAGCCCAGTATCCTGTCTTCCAACAGTGGCCAATGCCAGGTGCATGACTCTCCATCTTTAAGAACACAGGTCTGTTCAGAAAGCTACAATCAGGGACTTTCTATCCTGACCAGCTGATTACCATTGGGAATGTTGAAATGCCAATGGTGATTCTGGGGGGCCCAGCCAACTCCTTGCTGCCCAGGCTCATGGAGGCAGACACTTGCCACCACAACAGCACCAAGGAACTTCCAGCTTGGCAGGTGCAGAATGCCAGCTGAATGTGCTTTTTGTAGATTGTAGGAGTGCTGGTGCTGTTTACTCACAAGATTAGAGCTCAGTGAGAAACAATATTCCAATGGTTATAGCTGTCTGTTGTGTCCTGAATAATATCTGTGAAGCAAAGAGGAAAATCTTGCCGCTGGAGTGGAGGGTAGAGGTGGAGTGGCTGTCTGCTGACTTTGAACAAGAGCTATCCAAAGAGCTCAACACAGAGGTATATGGCTCAGGGAGGCTTTGAAAACACACTTTAACTGCGAGCCACAGTAATGCATTGTGGTATACTGTGCTTTACCTGGCCCTACAGTGTGGATACTGATTAGGAATTGTATGGTACGTGGTGGACATCTATAAATATATATCGTGTAGTTGTCTCTGATCCTATGGGTTGTGTCACAGTGTACAAAAAAAAGAAAAAAGAATGCCTCGCTATCACCAGGCATTCTGCATCATAAACGATTAGGGGACTGTAACACATGGCTTATGAGGAGAGGTTGAGGGAACTGGAATTGTTTAGTCTGCAGAAGAGAAGAATGAGGGGGAATTTGATAGCTGCTTTCAACTTCCTGAAAGGGGGTTCCAAAGAGGATGGATCTCAACTGTTCTCATTGGTAGCAGATGACAGAACAAGGAGTAATGGTCTCAAGTTGGAGTGAGGGAGGTTTAGATTGGATATTAAGAAAAACTTTTTCACTAGGAGGGTGGTGAAGCAATGGAATGCATTACCTAGGGAGGTAGTGGAATCTTCCTCCTTTGTGGTTTTTAAGGTCAGGCTTGACAAAGCCCTGGCTGGGATGATTTAGTTGGGGATTGGTCCTGCTTTAAGCAGGGGGTTGGACTAGATGACCTCCTGAGGTCCCTTCTAACCCTGATATTCTATGATTGATTCTATGATATGCTGGAAACTAATAAATATTAATTATTTTCCAAAGAGAAGAATTTTATTAAGTAACTAAAATACTTTTTAAAAAATTCTGTGTAAATTAATAGCAAATACATTAAAATCTCAATAAATTTATGGAACAAAGCTTAAAGAAGGGGAAAGAACATTCCTATCCATTTTAGCTACACATACATCAACTGTAGCTCTCACAGGTCAGTGATTTGAAGCTGTGGATGGCATTAAATTGTGAAATGGTAGGCGTAGGGATGTGGCTACTGGTGCCACATGGAATGCTGAGAGAGGGTGTCGGAAGGGGTTGTACTGGAGTTCTCCATGGACAGCAAAGGAAGGTGAGCTCAGAATTGTTAAACTTGCAGGTCCACAAGAGTTTGCAGCATGTGTGTTTGCTGCCAGAGAAGCACCATTATATCCTGGTGCATCTCCCTCTCTGATTCCTGGGCCTTTCTCCTGTCTGTTTTTTCCTTCTCCAGACAGCTGCAGCATTCCTGCAGCATTGGTTTGCAGGATCTCTCTGAACATGTCGTTCCCAGGTCCCTTCTTTCTTCTCCTTATCTAGCTCAAGTGTTCTGCAGGTGCAGAGAGGCAATCCCTCAAGGCTGTAATGGCAGCATCTGCAGATAAAATACACAGAGGTACCATTGTCATTATGGTCGCAACAGAAGGCAAAAGTTAAGATTCAGAACTCCCTTCACTTGCTCCCCTAAAGTTTTAAACAAGACATGCTTATTGGCACTTCTGCTTTAGGGTGTTTGTGCACGGCACCACTCACAGCTCCAGCTGTGGTGAGTATGTTCCACCAGTAGTGAGGAAAATGAGGAGAGACTTGCTTGGTTGCATGAAACTGAGCATAGGGCAATGGCACTGAATACTGGCACCATTTTCCACCAGCAGTGGTGATTTTAGCTGATATCTCACACTTGGGGGTAACAAAAGCACAGAGCACACAGCTGCTGCTGGCATCCTGAAGCCACCTGGGGCTATATGCTGCTAGCCTGTTTACTGCAATGGTGCCTACAGAACTCATCACTGACTGGCATGGAAGAGTGTCCTGCGGGGGAGGAAGAAATAGGGCTGCCATCCCTAGAAACCTTTGGGAGGGGATTGCAGAGTACCTCTATGAAAGTGTCATCAAGATCTCTCTGGAAGATTTAAGGGACATCTTTGAGTACATAAACAAACAGCTCCGCATGGCCCTGCACCTGCCTAACTCTACAGGGTAACGAAAAGCAGATAACTCTACCTTTATTTGCTGTACCGCTACTTCTACAAGTGTGAGTAAATTGATGAAAACTCAATAACTGTGTCCTGCTGGGAGGGCAGGGGGCATTACTGTAATGGGAAATAAATGTACACACCTGAGATTCCTTTCCCTGCATCTGGCTCACCCGTGCTCGACTGCTGGGACTGACTGGACTGCAGTGGACTCTGAAACAGGTCCTAGCTTGTGGCATAGCTGGAGCCCCTAGTCACATGTCCCCCATCCTCTGTCTCTTCCTTTTCCACTTCCTCCTTAGACTTCCTGTTCATGCCAGGGGCCTTTGACTTGGATTCCTTGGAGGTACCCATGGAGGTGTGGACTTCACTAAGTATGACATGCAGCTCTTTGTAAAATCTGCAGGTCTGCAGCTCAGCACTGGATTGATATCTGATATGCCTGCAGCAGTTTCTTTGCTTTCATGCAGCACTGCTGCTGATCCCTTCTCCTGCATTCCATAGTTGTGTTTGCGTAGCCTCTTCTCCTTACAGGCTGAGGATATCCAATATCTCCTGTCTAATCCAGGCCAGAGCGTGTCTGGAGTGTGTAGCTGGCATGGTCAGCTGGGCAGTTGCACACAACAAGAGAGAGCTGCTAGCTAGGAAGAGATCTGCTAGGTGTGCTCGCCAAGCTGCACAATCAGGATAAGGCATTTCAAAAATTTGCGGGGCTTTAAAGGGCGGGGGAGGCCCTTCAATCTCCTGGGCAGTGGAATTCACAGTTGTGGCCAGAGCGGCAGTGTCAGGCATTGTGGGACAGCTGCTGCAGGACTGTTAGTGTCGACATAAGTAACACTGTGTCTACATTTACCCTACATCAACCTCAATACACTGACCATAGCTCAGTGCCGTTCAGGGAGGTGGTGTTACTATGTTGGCATAATGGAGACCTTGCATGAGTGGGAGACAAATTTAAGTGTGGACACATACAAAACTAAGTCTATGAAAGGCAGCTATGTAAACCTAACTTTGTAGAATAATCCAGGCCTTTGTATCTGTACTCGTGTGGCACCCATCACCATAGTTTCAACACCCTAGTGAGGTGAGGAAATATTATGATTAGGAAATCATAATTCACAAGTGTAGAGGTGAGAAACAGATTTATGAGACTGGCTTTGAAGTCCATGACAGAGCAGGGATTTAAATCCTGATCTCCTGAGTCATAGTCTGTTGCCTTAATCACAAGACCATCTTTCCTTTCTGCTGTGTTTTCATCCAGTTTTACCATGGCCAGATAACAGACTTCTTATCATCCTGTTATTACACAGAGTAATTATATGCAGAGTAAGAGAGCTTCTGTTTGTCAAAGAATATTTAGTTTTTGATTGGTTGGTGTCTGTAATTATAAAATATAAAGTTATAAAAATAGATGTCAAGAAAGGGGTAGCTTGAAGATTTTGTCTTGAAGGTTTGGGGGCTGAATGCCGTTGATTTAAGTGTCTTCAAGGTTTTGGCACTTGATATGGCTGTTAGATTGAAGAAATGGGTGATCTCATTAGACTATTTTTCTGCTAGCCATTATTTTCCTTCTTGACCTCACACTGAGAGCAATTTGGATAACCATTTTGTATCCTTAACTGCCAGCAACTATGTACAGTATATCAAATAGGTACTTTTGAATTTTGCTTGGTACTTAAATTTATTTGATATTTTCTAAAATAACATTTTTACTTCTATAGTACCTGCCATTTGAGGCTCTTATAGCTCTTTAATAATAATAAAAATTAATAATAATATAAATAATTGTACTTTGTTTTATATAAGGATTTTTATCCATAGGTCTCAAAGCACTTTACAAAGGAAGGATAAGTATTATTATCCACATTTTACTGATGGAGAAATTGAAGTATGTAAAATGACTTGCAAAGGTCACACAGTCTACAGCAGAGTCAAGAATAGAAACCAGATCTACTGACTCCCAATTCAATGTGTTAACCATCGGAACATCCTTCCTCTTGTAATATAATTGCCTCATAAAAGTGTTTTGGGATTAATTTATTTTAAAGGACCCCAAAGCATGTCATAAATAATATATGCAGAACCACTGAAATGCTGCCAGCTCTGAAAGGGATGGCAACCACGAACTGGTGCCCAACATATTGTTCATCAATGCAGGAGAGAGTATCCTTAGCTAAGGACAGCACTCTCTAAGCAAAAAGTGCCATGGGTTCTCAAATGTCCATCCAGTAGAACTGTGATTTGTATGTTCTCACGTGAAATATCCACATAGTAAACCTGCACAGAACTCAACTTGAGTTCAAGGACAGAGTACGCCCCCACTGGAATTTGGACTTGTTGCCAAAGGGAATGTAGGTGTTTAATACCTACAACTTACATCACTAAAACACATCTCTGGCCTTGTGATGTCTAGTGTAGTCTGTGCCTTTGATCTTGGGTTGGGTTTTTTAATACCATTATTTTGTTTTCTGATATTTGTTTAGTGAAAATTGTGTGTGGGTTTATATTTAGCAGCTATTCAGAGATTTAAACTGAAGTATTTTGTTTATCAGGAGGGACTTAAATTTATAATGTGCTGAAGTAGCTTATGCTCTGCATCGTAAAGAGTTAGTTTAATTATGAGCAATTCATGAGCAAATAGTGCTCCTTGCACTTCATTGTAGTATTTTGTGATATTGACACAGTTTGTTAATTAAAATCTGAATCAAGGTTCCACATAGAAAGATCCTTAAAATCTTTCAATCTGGACACTTGTTCTACTGGTTAAGAAAAATCCTCAGATACATCATTATGCAAAACCTAAAGGTGGTGTTTCAATGCCAGCAAAAGTATTTGTTTGAACACTCAATTCTCATTCAGAATTAATGGGAATTGGGCATCCAATACCCTGGCAGCAATGAAAGTCTCACCTTAAGTGTATACTCACATTCTGTTGGTCATTTTTGCAGTTGATGTTTTGTGCTTTAGAACAAAAAATGGTTGCAATTGTTATCTTCTTTGAGCTCATCTGCTTATACAATGATGGTCTCACTTTTAACAAGGTCTTTTTGTTCAGATTGCCAATATTTCCATCAAAATATTAGCTTGCAGTTGCCCTGAGTGGCTCCTGAAAGCTACCTGAGTAGAACGTGCATAATTACCCTTTCTGCTGTAATGAACAGGAAAGCAGCATGGGGGTCACTTGCTGTCTGTCTTTGCTTAGGCAAGCAGTCTGGAAAGGCATATGAACATTTCAGGCTCATTGCTGATGACTGTGTAGTTTATTGTTGTGAGGCAGGAATTAATAGAATGCAATATATGACAAAGCACTCAGTGGATTAACAACTCCTCTAGTTTGTTAAATAGTTTAAACATTCAGCACACTTGAGTCTGTTTAACTCAAAAAAACATATTTTATCTTTTGGGTATCTGTGATGCGACTGCACCCCTCACTGCCTTGATAGAGTTAAGGAGGGCCTGAGAGGACAATTAAGTTACCTGGGGTCACCTGTGAGAAGAAGGGCCAGGGTTAATTAACAGTGAAGCCCAGCTGGGGAAGGACTCAGAGAGCACTATAAAGTCAGGAAGCTCAAAGCACAAAGGGGACTGCCTCCTTTCTCTTACAAATGTCCCCCGCCCTGTCCCTCATACACACCTCCACTTTCAGCCTCTTGGCTTTATAGTGCTGTCCCAGTCCTTCCTTAGATGGGCTTCATTGTTCATTAATCCTGGCCCTCCATTTCCCAGGTGACCCCAGCTAACTTAATTGGCCTCTCAGGCCCTCATTAACCCTTTCAGGGCTGGTGTGGGGTGCAGACCCCATGACAGTATACCATATAGAAATAGGAAGTCATATGAAATATTGTATAAGTGCTGTCATTGATGTATACTGCTAAATATAATCTCCATCTCCCTCTGTTAAAATACTGTCTGCATTACAGTGAAAACCTGTCAGTATTTTTATTTAAATACAGTCTGTTAAAGAATGGCATGGCCATGGGGCCAAACCCTATTTGTCTTCTCAATGAGTGGCCCCACTGAAGTCGATGTGAGCAGGATTTGGCTCTGGGTGACATGAAACGGAGAATGATAATATAAGAAATTCAATAAAAATCTCCTCCCTTTACAGATGGGGAGGATCTAGGTTGAAGAATGCAGTCACAGTCGGGCTGTAGGATTTGCTCTATGGTACACATGCACACACACATATTCAGTTCTGCTGCAGGCACTGAGCTATGATGCCTGAAGTTCCTCTCAAAAAGATAGGAAAAATAATGAAAAGTTTTTGATACTTTTAAAATGTTAACTCTCTTTATTACGTCTTTCTCCCATTCCCAAGCTAGGCAGACACAGAGTTGGGTCCTCAGAGAGAGAGAGAGAGAGAAAGAGATTCCTAGTTCTTCTAACAATAACATTTCGAGTACTGGGATCAGAATTGGCATTTTTTATTTAAAAACTTTTATTTAAAAAAGAAACTGTGAATTCCTTGTAAGAGCTGCTTCCCTTATTTTAGTCTTATGGCCTGAGCAACATCTTTTCCTTTAAGAAGTGATTTTTGTTTTTAAAAATTGTATATTTGTATTAAAATGTATAATGAAGAAATCATTTGGATGTGTGGGAGATTGAAAACTCCACAAGATCAGCTCCGTTTATATAACATAAAAATACATTAAACTGAGGAAAACATTTTTGAGGCTTCAAGCTCCTTGGAGTGGTATTGAGTCTTATCCTACACTGAAGTCCATGGCAAAACTCCTATTGACATAAATGAGAGAATATCTACAATAAAAGAAGTATAGAAGAAATATAAACATTCATGTTTTAGGCCAAACCACCATCCAGCTGGAGCTAGGAAGAAAGTTTGCCTCAGGGCAGGTTAATTTATATGACTAGCTTCCTCATTTTTAAAAAAATCACCTTTCTAAGGTTTAATGTCATCATGTTACTTACTGGGGCAATGCCTCCCCCAGGAATAAAAAAGAAAAGGAGTACTTGTTGAACTTAATTTAATGTGATAATTATTATTTAATGGCTCAGGTGAAGTTACTTCTTGAACCAACTCCTGTGTGGTACTTAAGATCAAGTCTAATTGTTTTCTTATTCTAGCAATAGCTACTCCATTTAAGGTGTTGAGAGATTGCTTCCTTAAACCTTGTTGTCCTTTGATACTTCATGAGTTTACATGCAAGTAGTTGATGTCACCGACTATTACTATTTTATTAGCCGTTATTCCCTGCCTGATCCTTGACCCTAAATATTGAGGATTTGTTATGCTTTACCTGATCAGGGGCTGGGAGTGTAAGCAATATATTTTTATATGTATGACTTGCGATTTGTATCTATACACATTTTACTTGTGCACTCTACTTAAATCTTCCATCTCATTAGATTCTATGTAATCTTTTAGATACAGTGCTACTCCCCTACTTCTAAGTCTAATTTGCTCTTCTTGTAGAGTTCAAAGCAAGGAATTAGAATATCCCATTGATATTTTTGGCCATTCCACTATGTTTCAGGAACAACTATAATGTTAAGAGTCTATTCCAACGCCAAGCATTTTAGCTCATATATTTTTGCTTTTAAGCATCTCATATTATTATATAGACATTTACATTTGGCCAGTCATCTATTTTCACTTATATCAGTCTGATATCCTGCTACTTGTGTGGAATTTACCTTTGTGATATAAACTACTTCCACTTGTTCAGCTTGATATGGATACTTTTATATTACTGATATCCCTTCAGTATAAATCTGACAGTTTGAACATACCCAAAAAGAAGCACTCTAATTAATGATAATAGTAATCCTGAGTAATGAGTAAAGCTTTTTCTCCCATTTCCATGAAAAATTAAATGCTATTTGGAATAATAGGTATAATATACAGATAATAAGAGATTAGCACATCTGTTACATAGAACCTGACCTTCAAACTGTTAGCTCTGGTAAAAGATTCGAGCATCATGGTATAATTCTTATATAAAAGGGCAAGTCTGTTGTACCATTGTATTTTCTGATCTCTGTCATGTACATTTAATGAATTCCCTTGAAAGATGTAATGCTACTCAATTTGGGTGACTCCATGCCAAAAGAACATAGCTGATTCAGCTAAGAATTACTACAAAAGGCAATCCTGCCCAACAAGGATTAGGACTGGAACCCGGGAGACAAGGTTTGTTTATTAATTAATATGTTCATTTTGCACCCTTTTACATTAGACCAGGCCACTGTGCCTATCTCTCTTTATGCCACATGCAAGCAAATCCAGAATTCACAACATTTGCTTTGCATTGTGATTGATTCCAGGAGCTCTCTTTGACTCACATGGTGTTCATTTGTAAATCTCCTTTCATGCTGGGTTGTTTGATATGTTGCTTCCCCTTTTTCTTTTCTTCAATTCCGATATTGATATGAAATTGACAGTTCCCTGTATATTTACAAAACTATGTTGTTTTAGTGAAAGGTTTGCTAGTGCCTTCTACCTTAAAACTGCAAAAAAGCTTAAGATCAGTCCTGAATCTCAAGTTCTGCTTTTGCATAACAGAAAAACATGAGAATTTGCTGTTAAACAGTTTTAAGCTATTGGAGTAACTCAGTTAGTTTTCTACTGTAATCTCAGTAATAGAGCATATGTACAAGTAGGTGGATATTGTATTGAATCAATAAGTGTGAGAATGGTCATTATATTTTTTTAATAATATACCTGCATTACATTTCAAAAGTTCAGCAGCCCTACTTTAGTAGTTCATATGGAATCTTTGAAGTGTATTTACTTTAGAGGGCTAGACTTTCTTTAAGAAGAATAATCAATACAAAATAAGCTCCATTTCATTTATTACGGGAAAATCTTGTACCAGCTAGGAATGCCCATATTTGGACTGGCTTTAAAACTTGATAAAGAGTTGCTGCCTTGACTGGTCTGTTTTAATTTATTTCTTTGTTGGCTGTAATCCAGAAACTGTCAATATTTGTTTACAGTATATGGTTAATTTCCTCTCTTTTATTTTCATTAGTGTACCTTTCATAGTGTTTAATGGATGTATTATACATAGAAATGTTATCAGACAAGCCAAAGTCATAATAAAGAAATCTTGTTTTGCAATGAAAAAATAGCATAATTTATCCGGAGAAAGCACAGAACCTGTTTCTTCTGTGTATATTATTACCCTCTTTTCTCTGATGTTATCTTGGATAAAGGAGATGTTTCTTCACTATGCAAAGTTTGCAACACAAACAGGAGGGCTGAGCTGAATGAAATATGATAAGCCAGGTGGAGCTACAAAAATAACTTGCAGTTATTTGACTAGCAAAAGGAAAGGATACACATGAGCTCCTGCAACCTCAGTCTTCACCTTCCATGCTGGAAGACAATGATGTTAATCAAAGCAATGTTGTTGCTGCAGCTATTTCTGATTGGTGGTTTGCATATCCAGCACAGTTGGAGTGCATGAGATTGTGTCTGAAGGGTTTCCTTGAATGCATATTTGAGAATGGGAATAAAACAGCAGTATTGCACATCGTCAAGTTATTCTCAAGCATCCATTTGGGAACTTTGGCAGAATTTGTTGTCTTTGAACATGGTCTTTGGGAGTAGTTGTCCACTTTGAATAATATTAGTAAAAATGGAACAATTATATTATTTATACTACTACAGTATTTATAAAAACATGAGCTCTTTACACAAGTCTCTAGACATATTTATATATTTAAAATCATAATTAATACAAAAAAGTATAAAATACTACCAACAGCCAACAACTGCGATCTTAACAATGAAATACCCAATACTATCTCCATGAAGTTTCTCCATGACTCATTTCCTATCCTGACCACTACCTTCTTAAGCAGATGGGCCTTGCACCATAATCCTGAAGTTCAACAGACTTGGTTTAGGGCTGACCAACAAAAGGAGTGAGTTCCAGAGTGGCATTTTGCAAAGTTTACATTTTGTGACTGTAAGTTGTCTTGGCTGATTTCTAATGTCAGGAGGTTAATAGAGAAAAGGCAGTCTCTAATGTAGCCAGGACACAGAACATTACACTTCCACACTTCAATTTGTATTCCAAAGCAAACCAGTACAGCATTCAGAGCACAAATCTAACATGCTAACTTGGCTATTGCTGCTAAGCAAGAATGCTGTCATGTTTTATAGTAACTGAAGTTTCAGTGTGATCTTCAGTGATAGTTCCAAAGCAGAGTGTTCATGGTTCCTAAACTGCAGATAATAGAGCCAGTATCCAATCTCCTGAGTTTCGTGAAATTGGAAAGAAAAGCTCAGAGGAAGTGGTCTCAGGATACAACCTGGTAGTTTGGCCGAGAAACCCAGATTTCTAACTCTATTTAGGGCCTGAGATTAGAGTTCTAAGAACAGAAAGGGTTGCAACTCCCTTTTCTTGTCAGTGTTGAAGGATCCAGCTGAGCCTGTGTGCTTCTAACCAGCCTTTCTCTTACTGATCCAGAAGAGCAGGGCAAACTGGGAGTTGAAATCCCCAGTGCGGCCATGAGTATAATCAGGATTCTGGCACAGATTCCAGAGAATGGAGGTAGGTATATAAGGAACTTCCTTCCCTCAGAATAGGGAGAGAGAACTGGAGAGCGCCAACCTGGGCTAATGGTCTCTCAGGGAACATAGGGCATGAAATCCTCTCCCTCTGTGGGTTTGTTGTTTTCTTTAAAACGTTTGTTAATTTCCCCTTTGGTTGACCAGCCTAAAGAGAATCCATGTTAGGAGGAAATTTGTTATACATTGGGATGTGCCCTTTTGTCTTGAGCTGCTACAGACAGGCTTAAAGAAATACCCCAGGCATGAACAGACCTCGTTTTTTATTGGTTTCCATACACACGCTAAGATGTGCATATTTTATTTGGCTGGAACTGTGAATATTTCTTTCCTGGAAGAAGTATTGTACTGTCCTTCTAAAGACTCTCTTTTTTCCTATCCAGCCTCCTTTCGAAAATCTCCAGGGAAGGAGCTTCCACAACCTCCCTAGGCAGTCTGTTTAAAGCTTTTGCTGTTCTTTTACTTCTTTTCCTTGTAATACCTTCTAAAACTTTGAAATAACTTTTTCTTCAGCCCATTTGGTCTCTTTCCACTAGACAAATATTAACCAGTTTCTTTTTTTTTTAATGGAAGAAACCAATCTAATATTGTTCATTTATTTCTTTTCTCTAAACCAGGGGTTCCTAAACTTGGTTTGTGGCTTGTTTAGGGTAAGCCCCTGGTGGGCCATGAGACATTTCGTTTACCTGAGCGTCCGCAGGTATGGCCACTCCCAGCTCCCAGTGGCCGCAGTCCGCCATTCCTGGTCAATGGGTGCTGCAGGAAGCAGTGTGGGCTAAGCCACCACTTTCCACAGCTCCCATTGGCCGGGAACGGTGAACCGCAGCCACAGGGAGCTGTGAGCGGCTGTACTTGTGGGCACTCAGGTAAACAAAGCATCTTGCGGTCTGCCAGAGGCTTACCCTGGACAAGCCGCAAACTAAGTTTGGGAACCCCTGGTCTAAACCAACATCATCAATGATGATGGCAAAGTTCTGGGAGTAGCTTGTTACAGTAGTTTAGTTTGTGTTCCCCCTACTTTCCCTGAAAAAGTGGAGCACAACATCTTAAATTATAGACCCACTTAAATAATGTCTGTTTGTTTTTTAGTTTCTCAAAAACTGAGTGCTAGGCTTAATTACTTATTAAAATTCTATATATTTAAATCCAGAAGCATTTTAATAATCCAGATAGTTCATATTTTGGCCCCAAAATATTTTTCTGTGACTCTTGATGCTAAAAGAAACAGTCTTGCAAGTACATTCTAAAATGTCAAATCTCTCAAAAGGAAGATTAAAGGTAAAATTTTCAAAAGTGATGTTAGAGACTTAGGCTACACCGACACTATGAGCTAGGGTGTAATTCCCCTGCTTGTGTGCACATACTCATGTTAGCCCTCTTTAAGCTATCATGAGTATAAATCGCATTATAGCTGTGCAGTAGCACTGGAGGCATGGCTGAGCCACATATCTGTTGGTTTCAGGTACGTTTGTACTTGGCAGGCTCAGCCGTGCTGCTGCTACCATGGCTATATTCCTATTTACATTCACACTAGCTCAATGAGAACTAGTGCAACTATGTGTACATGAGCAGGGAATCAAACTGCTAGTATGTTGTGTCGCTTAGTCCCAAGGCGCTAATGGGATTTAGACTTTCAAATCACTTAGGCACTTCTGAAAATTTTACCCTAAATTACTTTTGACTGTGCTTTCCCAGGTCAGAAGCGTCACTAAGGCAACGTAGTTATACTGACCTTATCGCCCAGTGCAGACAATGCTACTGCCTCTCACAGAGGTGGATTAACTATGCCAACAAGAGAAGCTGTACTGTCGGTATAGAAGCACCTTCACTTAAACCTACGTGGCGCAGCTGCATTGGTGCAGTGTGCTGATGCAGCATTTTTAGTGTAGACCTGACCTAAATTTGTCTGACTTACCTTGTCTCGTGGAGAACAACTTTAAAAAAAACCAAACCACCTGCTAAGAATATGTTGTGCTCTTCACCATTTACACATCACTAGAATTTACACTGCCAACTGAATTTTTAAATCTTTCAGCAATATTTTATGAAATATTAGCTGACAGGTAGTTCAGTTCTTTTTCACTCCAAGGCCCCCTAATGTAATCAGTTGTAAAAAGAACTTGTGACTGAAGCAACTTGATCATTCCTTACAGTGCCAAGTGGTTTTTTTTTTTAAAGCTACAGAGGAAGCTCAGAGATTATTCTACCCAGAAACAGCACAAGATATTTAAACAAGGTTGAAGCTTCCTTGGCTTCTTACTGCTCACTAAGGAATATATTACAGCTGATGTTTAATTTTGCTTAAACCTAAGAGGTAAGTCTGTATATGTTGCATTTTGGTGTGACTAGCATACATGTTAATTTGATTAGCAGTGTTTTAAGACATACCTATAACTGTTCATAGCTACCATAGGTAAAAAAACAGAAAACTAATTTACTCCATTGATCTGAAGACCAAGAGATAATTTCTAAAGAGAGTTTGTTAACGTTGTATTTTTTAAAAAATGTAATAGTGCTCTGGAGCTATTGGATACCATACAGCCAGAAGGGCTCAAAATCAGATGGATCAACTTATTGAATAAAACTTGTTGTGAGTAAGAAAAACATAAGTAAGACTACTATTGTTGAGGCTATATATTTTTGATTTGATCAATAATACGTTCATAAATTAATATTGTGGTATTATTTGGAGATCTTACAGCTGTACAAAAAGGCATCTAAAATGTTTCCTTTTTCTCAAAACACTTCTTTCAGAACCATTTTAAGAGTATTGACTTTCAATATTTACATATATTTTATACAGAGTACATTTTCGACTTTTATTATTTATCTGTCATATACTTCTCAGCAAACATTGTAAGAAACATTAATATTATTAGGTATTTTATTAGTGCTCATGACAGTGTTTTAATTTTCTAATTATGAATGACACTTTGTAATTGCGAAATTTGTCAGGTTGGATAATAATTATAGTTTCAATCTTGAATCTGCCAGTGGGGGTCAGGGAAGTTAAAGAATTTTGGTAAGAACTAACCTTGAGCTTATTTTCATAACTCCCTCCTACTCATTAAAAAAACAATCTCAAAAATACACTGAAAGAGAAAAGGAACTCATGTAATGGTCCATAAACAAAATATTTAAAACTAAGACTGCAGGACGTAACAAAACTAGTAGATGGATGTTAAAAACCACTTAGCATTCTTCAATGAACAGGATAAATGATGTACTTCACTTCATTTCTTTATATAAATTATCATATGCTTTCTTTTCCATTCTAATCCAAGCTTGCCCTCCTACATTGATTGGCAGCTGCAGTCCAACACCTTTCCAATGGGCAAATGTCATGTCTGGACCCTATGCCAGTTTTGCTCTGAGAATCGTCTAGCAAAAGACTGTAGAGCAATATCTAGCCAGTCTTCAGTCTAAACATGTCATCTGCAGAGTGAACAGTTTCCATCAGTTTCTCATCCCTCTCCATTTCATTACCTCCTTCCCATAAAACCTGTGAGGCACCAAAATATGAGAGAAAATAGGCGTTTGTAAAATGGTTTTAAAATTGTATACAGTAGATAATTTGTAGACAGTGTGGTCTCATTATGTTTTTAACTCCTCCAGGAAAGTAAATATTTAGTACTATTTGAATATCACTGAAATAGGCATTAAGAGTTGGAAAAAATGTGCATTTGTATATGGTAGCAGTTTGCATCTTATTAATCTTAGTTTTGCAGAGCACTTAAAATGGCCAAGCAATCGATACCCGGTTATTTTCATATCACTGTAAACTGCATTTTTATTCCAGCAATAAAAACTCACTATCATGCATCCTCAGATGTCTCTCTTTGGCTGACAAAATGTTGCCAGTTTCATTTAATACAGGGCAAGTATTTTGTTTTTTTTTCTAAAAGCTACAGAGGAAGCTCAGAGATTATTCTACCCAGAAACAGCACAAGATATTTAAACAAGGTTGAAGCTTCCTTGGCTTCTTACTGTTCACTAAGGAAAAATTATTGCTGATGTTTAATTTTGCTTAAATCTAAGAGGTTTAAAAATAAAATTAAACCACAGATTTTGCTATTTTGAAAGTCATCATTAATTCCTGATATCAGATATTGATAGTTGTCTTTTATAGATGTGTCTGTCTTACAACACTCCCCTTTTCAAGTGTTTTTCTTGGCATTGAAAAATCAGGTCTTTCAAAATAATGTACAAGAGATTGCATGATTGTTTAGAAATTTTGCAACAAAACACAACTAACATGATCTGTTTATAGGGAAGCAAGATTTTCCAAAGTGCATGCCTAAAATTAGGCTTCTCAAGTCCATATTTAGTGCTGACCAGTCAGCAGCTCTCATTCACTTTTTTTTAAACGTAACTCTTGTATAGGGCTTTTCATCCATAGAGCTCGAAGTGCTACTTCGATCAACTAGAAGTCAGTGGGAGCTGCTGGGTAATAATTAATAGTTAATTAAATAGTTAATGTGATTTTTGAATTAACAATGCAAACAAAAGGTCAGATTCTGCCACCCTTAGGTTAGTGCCGTCTTACTCTGCAGGTGACCCTATTGCCCCAAATTAAAATAGTTAATATAATTGGAAAGCAGCATTTTGCTTTCAACTATTCTCCTGTTGTTTTCAGTGGGCTTTATCCCTTTGTTTCTATCCCAGTAATAAATACCAGTAGATGAATATATGGTGAGTAAATTGCAATTTTATGTTGGGAATGAAATTGGCTTGCCACCTGAATGTCTGAATCCTAATATGCAGTATAACAGAAAGAGGTTTTTTTTTTCAGATTCCTGGAAATAATAAATCATCCAATGCTAATTATATTGAAATCTCAAGTAAATGGATTTGACACACTTTCTAGATGGTTTCTTGCTACCAACTTATTGGCAGTGAATATGTTATGTTACATTCAGTGTAGTTTATACATGTTGTGTATCAAAATGAACCCACTGCAACTCTTGCTTTGTTCATAATTGCTGGTGACATTTGGGTTTTGGGAGAGGGATATTTTAAAGATTATAGCAGTGGAGGGGTTTATGCTAAATATTACGCTTAGACACTTTTCTTCATAAAGCGAAATAGCAAAAAGGTTGTGCAGCTTTACTAGGGGTTTTAAACTTGGGGAATCTCATGTTTTCATTGAATGTGCTGCGTGGTTGCTGTTGGGTTGATGAAGACCCATGATATGCTGCTTCAAAGTATTGCCTGGCTTAATCTAGCTAGTGTCTCGCAGTCGGTGTGTGAACCTCTGATGTGCTTGCAGGCACGGCAGATCTTGTCAGAGCTGGCTTGGAGCTTTTAGGTTTTCTTCTCTGCATCCATGAGTATCTTTGGCATGAAGAATCATTGTCCTTGAGCCATGCAGTGCTCCTCTGCATTATTGCCCTTCATTCATAGACTTAGCAATGTCGCATCTTTTAAGTTTTATTAAAGTGTTCATTTGACTTCTTTATGTTAGACTTCATTAACTTAGTTGTCCACAGAGAGGTCTTTGGGAATCTCTAGTTGAACATCCTGATGGTGTGGACAGCTTAGTTGATGTGCACTTTTATGTCTTCGCTTCAGTTCCAGTAGCAAACAGCCCTTTTGATCCTGGCTCTTAAATTTCAAGATGGTTTGCAGGAAGGGAAGGTGGGGAAGTATCAATTCTCTTGATGTTTTGTGCAAACTTAAAATAAAGTAGGGAAGACAAAATTATTACATGGTGAACTTTCATTTTGGTCTGAAGCTTCCTGTCTGTAAGAATACCAAAGGCATTGTTTCCCCTTCAGGTCAACAGAGACATCAATAGGAAGGATATTGTCTTGATAGGTAAAATGGGATACAAGAGCCATCTGAGTTTCTTGGTAGGACTGGTTGGTGGATTGTAAGGGAGTTATATTACAATAGCTGGTGCATTGCTAATTGTTTACACAAGCTAACTGTGTTATGCAGCTGTAGATGGCTGCTTTGTGATCTCTTGGAGATCCTTCTGCATGTGTTATTAAACCTACAAATAGTATTTATTATACTTGATCTTCACTCTTTCTTATGCTAGGTGTGTAGATGCAATTTGTGCTCACTAATCAGAGTTTTTGCAGATGGAAAGCCTTAGATGAAAGTGTATATATAAGCTTGGAAGCCATTTTGAAGCACCTTTGAAAATTTGGCCTAACATGTCTGTCATTCATGAGTGAACCAATTTGTCTATGGTCTTCACAATGGATGTAATTTAATTCACACAACATAGGAAAATACCTATAACATGAAACTGAAATTAATTATCCATGTCAAATCATAATAAAATTCTGAAGCTGGCACCATAGCTTCTGAAATAAATTTCCAGGCAAAAGAAGAAAACCTTCTCAGTTATGTCACTGCATAGGTATCTTCTAAGCTATTTTAATAAGGTTGTACCATTCATGTAGATGCATTCTCAAAAGTGTATGTGCATAGGTGCCAGACCTCTAACACTCTTCTCAGAGGTGTAAATAAAAGCTTTAAACAAACCAACAAGAAGAAAACAACAGCACACCTATTAATTGGCAAGATCCTGCTATTCATCAAGCAACTGATGCTTGATCCCAAGTATGTTTCATACCAGAGACCAACTTAAATTTCCAAAGGAGTTTCAAAAATACCAAAAGGCAATGCAATCCCACTTCAACGTGTCTTGTTAGAATTAGACTTTGCTGGGAATTTTTAAAGAATGTGCCAGTAAAATAAAGCTTGATATCTCCTTTTTGGCAGTATGAGTGGAATAAATAAAGGATAATGCATATAACTGGCTAGTGTAAGACTTGGAAAATATGTGAGGTATGTGCTTGAGCTTATTTATCTTAAGTGAAGACTGTTCGCTGTAAAAAGCCATTATGTATCTTACCACACTATTTTAGGTTACTTGTATGATATATTTCTGATTATATTGCAGGATATTTTGAATTTTGCAGGATCTTTAGAATTTAATTGTAAAACGCAATGATGTGTGGTGACTGAGGAAAAAGGGAGGAAGCCAGAACAGTTATGCAAAGAATAGTAACCTAGAAAATGTTCTGAAAAAGTGACTCTTTAGCCAGTTCAATGTTCACAACTCAGCAAGAAATCAAGCCTGTCAGAGTCATATATGGCTGAGGCTAGGCATATTCCACAGCACAATGGGATCACAGTCCATGGCGCACACCTTAAATTCCGTGGCGCACACCTTAAATCACCACATTCAGTGGCAAGAACACCTGTATTCCATGGCAGTGATAATTTATTCTATTCTATTAAATACTCTTCATTCCCATCCAAGCCTATCCCTGAACAAACAGAACAATGGCTCATAGCTAAAATCCTCATTACTGTAATATTAATCAGTGGATATTTTCCACCATGATTATTGTCAAGGATTTTTTTTTCACTGTACATTACAGGCACCTTGGCTCCACTCCCTAAACCTAACAACAACAGCCTCAATCCTGGCAATACAGATTATAATCTCTTTCTGCCATTTATGCCATGGGTGGGAGGAGCTTGTACCTAACTTCAGTGTCTCATCTGTCCAGTTTCCAGGGCCTTAGTTATTGCACTGTTCTCAGGGCAGCCCAGTTCACCAGCTTGCTTTTCTAGCTGCAAATTGGTCAGCTGCAAATTGGTCTCTGGCTTCCCAGCCTGGCCAGCCCTGTAGAAGAGTGGTGGGACTATGTTGTTTAATGTAACTTCCCCATGTGGATACAGCTGGAGAGCAGGGCAACTGCAGATCAATCCCAGCAGTGCAGGGAGAGAGAAAACAAAGTATCAAGCTCTTGGCTGCAGCATATGGTGGAATTCTTTAGAGTCCACAAGGCAGTTTATATCTCCTAGAGCTATGATTTCAGACTCTCTGCAGATTTATTCCAACAGTTAATGTGGAAAACATGAACACAGTGTCATTTTTACAACTATAATGGCTAGAAACATCATTTATTTTAAAATAAAAATTGAGATTCTGGAGCATAATTCTGCAGCAAGGGGTAAATTCCATGGCAGTAGACTCAGAGAACACACACAGTCCTGCATATTGCTTCCACAGCCACCTATGCACAACTCAGGAATGGAGTGTGTAGCTCTGCCTCACACAGACACTGATGGGTAATAGGGGACATTTTCTCAATTAATGCATAGCCACGCATATTAAATGGACTGCATTGGCCCACGGCAGGAACTTGGAGCTGTTGGCTTCAAAATGGAGCAAAGAACTCTCACCCTAGTTGTGATCATTGGGGATGGCTGATTTCTTCTCGGCTGATGGATAGCCCGAGGTATCGAATGGCTCAAGTGGCCAATCCAAATTCTAGCAAAAAACTCCCCATTCTAGTAATGATCAATGGGAAAGACACAGCCCTTTAATTGACTCCTTCTTTCTCTAAACCAATGTACCAATTCTTTCTATTTTGTTTTGGGACCCCTTTTGGCCATTTTTTATCTCCCAGTGATACCTCCAGAGGGGTTACTGCAATAACTCCTGTGGTCCCTGCATGGAGAGGGAGAGATGATCCCAGGATCTGCAGAGATATGCCCATGGCATGATTTCTCCATACTTCCTACCAGCGCTACAGATCCTGACTATATAGCTGGAGTCCTCCAGCCATGCTCTTTGGCAAATTTAACTCAGGAGTTGTCAGGCCTGTGTGGACGACCATGTTCCTTATAGTTACATAAAACAGGGCCAGGATTTGGCCCTCCATACTCATTTGCCATTGCCTCAAACATAAACTGTTCCAGAAACAAGAAGCAGAAAAAATGAATTGTTTTGACTCCAATTCAACTTCCAAAACAGGTGCATTTGGAAGTGTTTTTCCCCCCAGATACTGCCCTAAATTACAAACAGACTGAGAAATGGATATGGTGAGGTGTGTTCCCCCATTTTGGCTTTGAACCACGGTGCTGACCAAAAGTAAGAGCATTCATATATGAGGGAGAAGTTATTATTATGAGGGAAGAAATTATTCTTCATACGGTTATATGAACGTTTGCCAAACATAGTACTTCATGAAAGAGAATAATGTTACCAGTGAAATTTGAGGTCTAGTAGAAGGCACGTGAACTAACAGAACATTGCAAGTCTGCAGTCAACAAAAAATTATTAGAGGCATTTCTGATGAAAGATTTGTGAAGTCAAAAGTAATTATTTATGGAATCGTTCTGACCCAGCCTCATTTTTCTAGCACTTGTCATAACTATAGCAGAATACATTTAACATCAGTGACTGTACTGTCACCTTCAAAACCTGATGCTGTGGTAGACTCAAACCATCATATTTTGTGGCTCCACTTGTTTAAATCTAAAGAGCCATTCTTTGTTGTGAAATTCAAACTTCATTTTAAGTAACCTGTGATGGAAGCTCTTTTGAGTGGGGCAATTCATAAAGGAAATATACAAGTACATAATATCTTTGTGTAATATGATGATCTCAGAGTTGCAGCCAGAAGGCTAGAGTGTTTCCATTATCTTTCAAGTGGATTCCATCTGAGAGAGACCACCAACTAAGGACTAGAAAAGAGAGGTTATTTACATTTGATAGAATAATCTGTTTCTGATGTCTTGTTTATGAATGGAAATGGACAAATTGTGATCAGACAAAAATGTGCAAGAAAAGACCTGATGCTAGAATGCAATGCTAATGCTTCCTTTTGTTTTTCTACTTTCAGAGGCTGGCAACAAGAAGCTAAAAAGCACGATTCAGAGAAGCACAGAAACAGGGATGGCAGCAGAAATGAGGAATCGTATGGTTCGGCAGCCAAGTCGGGAGTCCACTGATGGCAGCATAAACAGTTACAGCTCTGAGGGGAAGTAAGTGGAATTACAAATATGTAGCAGTGCAGAAATACATTGAATTTTACAAGAAAGTTGGTTGAATACTAGTGAAAAACAAACCTCCTGATTTGTGAAAGTTCCAGATTTGGTTCCCTATGATTAATAGAATTGCTATTTGTACTAAATCTTGCATTTGTATAATTCTTCGCAGATCCCAAAACTTTCACGCATTTTTCATGAAAATTCACATTAGATGAGTGCTTTCTATAGACTATTCTTCTATTTAAAGTTTTTCCAGTCATTCAATTAGGCAGCAAAAATTATAACAAGTCCCTTAGGCCTGGCTTGACAAAGCCTTGGCTGGGATGTTTTAGTTGGTGTTGGTCCTGCTTTGACCAGGGGATTGGACTAGATGACCTCCTGAGTTCTCTTCCAACCCTAATATTCTATGATTATAGGTGACCAATCACACAACACAAATAATAATGTGAATAATCAAAGGGAACAGTTTGAGAAAAACCCAGAGTCTGAAAATTCTGTGATTCAGATTATTCAGTAAATATTTATAAATAACCAAATATGGTCATAGAAATCAGGATTGGTTTACTAATCAAAAAAGGAGCTAAATTCATAACAAATATTATTTGAAACAAGACATTTGGCCACCTTTACTTTACACTGGTAGTGGGTCTCTGCTTGGATCAATCCTGAATTAAACTTCAGATGTTGTATATTAAACTCCCTGTTATATGAAACTGTGTTCAGTAACTCTAAATATAAAGAAAGTTTAGTTTGAAACTGGTCCAAGTGCAGCTCTTATTGAAAACTATAAAGTCTTACTGCAGCTAAAATCAAACATAGGAGCTTGAGTATTCAGACAGTTCTCTTCTTTCACAGTTGTCATTGCTAATAGGTATGTAGAAAGAGAGAACACAGGCAGACCTAGCCCAGACCATACATTCATATTCCAGCCTCCTCAGAGGTCTTACTGGGACTACTTTTATTGTTAACTGCTGAAAGAGACCTGTCCTAGAGACAACCCGATCTTCCGACAGTGAGGTCTAGTACTGAGGGGTGAGAAGAGACAGACCCAGCATAGCATACTTTCATACTGCATACAAAAAAAGCTACATTAAAAGAATATGAAGTTTGCAAAATCAAGCACTGAACAATTAGAAAATGCCTGAATTAAGGCTGCCCATGCAACTTTAATTTGGACCCCGGTGCATATGCATTACAATAGTCTTTAATTACATGATGACACACTTATTTTCCGCACAGGACCCGTTTCATTCAGTACTTCGTAAGTACCTACAGGGTCCAACTTGGCAAATAGTGGTACTCTTCCCATCTCTGCCCATTTGAGACACTAGAGTGAGATGCCACTCTCAGTAAATTTCACAGATGTTCAAAATATGATCTTGCCTATTTGTGGACTTTGCTGGGCTCCTAAATGGAATTTCACCCATTGCTGAGTTCTTCAGGCTTATCTTCCCCTCAGTCAGGCTCAGATGCCCAGTTGTGAGCCTTCTTGATGGGAGGGGAAATGTAAGTGTTGGTACTATCATTCAGAGCAGGCTAGCCATTTTAGAGTTCATCAAAGCAGGGAACAAAGTAGAAGAAGAATCATATGATGAAAACCTACAAAATGCTGACATTTAAAATATTATTAGCATTTGAATTAACACCTATTCTTCTTTGAGTTATGGTCCCTACCTGTTTTCCACTTGAGGTGCATGTGCCCTCCAGGAACTTGAGACCAGAAGATTTTTGCTAGCAATGTCCATTGGTCCATGCATACTCCCCTCTCTTCCTTGTGCTCCGAACCATAAGGGGCAGCATGGACCAACCACCTCTACAGTTACTTTCTACTTCCTGTGCTCTGAGATGGAACCTCTTCAGCATCCACAGCATAAGCCAGTGTTCTTAAAAACTTTGTTGTTAGTTGTAAATAGTTTTTAAACTTGTTTTTAGATATCATGTAGGTTAGCAGGTTTGAGGGCTTGGGGTCCCCACCCCAACACCTTCTGGTACTATGCCCACAATCCCAGCATTAAATAGCCTTGTGACCTCTGGCTGGGCATTCCTGTCCTCAATAATCATGACACATGATGCTGTTGCTTCAGGGATGCTTATATCCACTCTAAGTACACCATCTGCCAGACCTTTCCTAGCCAAACCCATCAAGCCTATGAGCACAGGAGCCATAGTCCAGTCCTAGCCCATCAGATCTCCCCCATACATCGGGCAGAGGCACTGAGAAGTACCCCTGCTGGGTTGCCAATTTTGGCTGGATGTATTCCTGGAGATTTCATCGCATGACATAATCTTTAATTAGAGATTAATCTTTAATTCCTGGAGACTCCAGGACAATCCTGAAGGGTTGGCAAACCTACCCCCTGTGAACATAGTTCTTCAGTTCCAGGGATGAGCAGAGCAGAGCCAAACAGAGACATGAGGATACTAAGAACAAGCATTCTCACAAGCAATGTGAGAAACCCCCATCCAAGTCCTGATCCAAAAAAGAGCACCTCCTCTCTGACACCCTCTTAGTTGGGTGAGATTCTTCACCCTGGTACAGGAGAGTCAGGAACTCACAAGGAGTATGGTCCCAGTTTTCCAACACCAAAAGCCAAGAGCACTGTAAAACTGGACCCAGCCAAAGAAGTGGGACCTTGGTGCCAGCGAGGGAAAGAAGGCAGCAAATGTCTCCTGCATCATAAGTAGTGATGCAGAGTGAGAAGAAGCCATTGGTATCAAAGATCAGGTACCATCAAGAAAAAGAAGCTAAGCTTGCTCTCTTGTATCAGGTGCTAGATTCACTTCCCTGAGGGAGCTGAGATCTATGCAGGAAACCAATACTTTCAGATCTCATCCTAACCAAGGAGGTCCCCCACACCATCAGTTTGCCACTCACCAGTACTGTTGACCAGCTGTGGCATAGTAAGGTCTGTAGTACCAATGGCACCACCTATCAAAGTAGAAGCTGCCTCCTCCTCCTCCTCCAACAAGTCTGGGAGAGCTTCACGACACCCATCGAAAGGCAGGATCAGCCCCAACAGAGGTTCCAAGAGTTCTCAGGCACCTTCCCTTTCTCATAGGAGGGACTACAAAATTGGGACTAGTGGGGATGGCCCCATTTCTCCTATAATCCCTCTTGCTGTCTTACTGGGATCCATATTTGTGACATCCCAAATCTATAAGGTTTCACTGGAAGTCAAGACAAGCTTCCCTATGCAGGAAGAACCTCTGCCTCCTCAAGAATGACCTGAGGAAGAGGAGCAACCTGATCAGGCAGAACCACTTGCCCCAGCTGGGTTATCTTCACTGTCCCCAGTTGACACAGTCATACCAGCATCACTATCACCACCTGACGACTACAGGCAGTTTAAGAACTCCTGAGGAGGATTGCAGATACACTTCAGCTCCCCCGGAGGAAATGCAGGCCACCCCTCATAAACTGCTACAGGACATTCTCCAGAGTGCTGGTCAAATGAGGCCATCTGGGAACCAGGCAAAATGGTCTGGTATGCTCCAGCCACCTGTGCTCCCACTCTGGGGAATGTAGAAGGAATACTTTGTGCCATCTAAGGAAGCAGAATACTTATTCTCACACTCCATTCCTAATTCTCTAGTGGAGCAAGCTGTCACCACAAGGAGTGAGCATTACCATCCCAGAGCTACACCCTATGATAAGGAAGCCAAACTTTTAGGCCTCCTTGGGTGAAAGAACTTCACTTTGATGAGCTTACAGTAGCACATAGAGAACTACCAAGTCTTAGGGTCAAAATATTATTTTTATTAATTGTAAAATTTTCTCGGAATACACCAACAAACTCCATCTGGAAGACAGACTCTGGTTCCAGGCAATTATTGATGAGAATAAAGTATTGCTTGCTAGATTGGCCCTTCACGCCTCAGTGGATGCACTAGATAAAAGCCTCCCTCTGTATGGCAATGTCCATAGTCATGAGATGGGTTTTGTGGTTTCAAACCTCTGGATTTTCAAAAAAAGTTTAATCCTCCATGGTCAGTGGAGGATGATCTGCCTTTGAAGGGAAATAACCTATTCAGTGAGAAGACAGATGTGTCATTACATTCCCTCAAAGACTCAAAAGCCACCCCTTTGCTTCGTAGGTATCTATAAGCCAGGTCTATGAAGGAAATATCTCAAGTCTTCATCCTACTGACAATGATCAGCCCCTCAACTATTCTACCGTCAAAGGGATTACAAGCTGCCCAGGAAATGCCAGAAAATGCACCACAATAAGCATAATATCCCCCCTTAACTCTCCTTTCAGCCATAGCCTTCCACCAAGAAATCCTACTGATGGGACTTTCAAGAACAGCAAATCATTCCCCCTGCCACATTTTCCTGTTCAGGACTCCTGCACCACATTTGATGGCCACCTTGCTCATTTTTCCCAGGCTTTGGTATGTTGTAATGTCAGATAGATGGGTTCTGGAGATAGTCACCACCAGAGAGAGTCCCTGTTCCTCTTCGGGAACCCTTCTCATGGGAAGATGCTCAGACAAGAAGTGATCTTACTGAGTGATAGAAGTGATAGAACCAGTGCCTCCTCAACACAAGGAAAACGAGTTGTTTTTTTTCAAGCTATTTCCTCATCTCTTAGAAGAAAGGCGCCTGAGGCCCATACTAGTATCTCAGACAGCTGAATGTCTTCATCTGCTGCCTGAGGTTCAGAATGATTGTCCAAGCCTCCATAATCCCCTCACTGAACAAGGCAACTGGTTTACAGCTGTTGATTTAAAAGGATGCTGAAGGCAATGGTTGGATGGTTTCTGAAGTGAATCCTGAAACCTATCCCAATATGGGATCTCAACTTAGTCCTATTGCCATTAAAAAAGCACACTTAGAACTCTTAGCCTCGTGTTCCTTCACTATGAAGGTAAACGTTCTGATTGCTATCACCTCAGCCAGAAGAGTAGGTGTATTTGCGGGCCTGTATGACAGCTCCATTCTATACAGGCTTTCATAAGGACAACGTTTTTCTGAGGTTATACCCCAAATTCATTACTTAAGTAATCTCTGAATTTTATCTAAACCAGGACATTCATTTATCTATATTCGATCCGAAGCCATATGCCACCAGAGAGGACAAGAAACTGCATTCTCTGGATATCTGTCGAGCCTTGGCATTCTACCTGCATGGGACAGAGCCCTGCAAGAAATCTCCTGAACTGTTTGTCTCCTTTTCAGAACATGTCAGAGGAGAACAGAGGATTTTAGGCTGTATCCTGCTTTGTTATGGGTAAATGGCAACAAGGGCTGTCGAGCACCATTTAAAGTGTGGGTGTGGCAGGGGAGGGTCACAGATGTGCTCCATACAGTACACTGCACTCTCCCACCAGTCTGGCCTCCTCTTCCCTTCTCAGGTGTCCAAGAAGACAAGGAGGGGAAGGGGGGAAAGGTCATAGTCCAAAGTGAAGATGGGATGCTGATGCCAGGGCTAGAGGGGTGAGAGGCCCTGTGGGGATGTTCCTGGTGAGCCATAGGACCTGGAGCAATTGAAGAAGGGAGAATGGGATTGGGGCAGCCAGGAGTTGGGGGCATTTAGGCTGATCTGTATGGTAGATGGACTGGAAGGTTGGGGGCAGCAGAAGGGCCCTGCAGGGAGTAAGGGGTTGTGGAGAACAGAGTTTGCAGGGAGGGATGTGGTTTGGGGATGGTTTGAAGAATTTTCACAGGGTGATATTTTTGTGGAGGTTAATTTGGGGGTTGTGTGATGGGTGATTTTGTTTGGGGAAATGGGGGTTGGTGTGGTGGGGAGATGGGATAAGTGGGGGCTGTGGCAGGAAGAAGTTTTATGGGGTATGTGGACTGTGGGTTTATTTGGAGTGGGAGGGGCTTGGGGGCATTTAGTTGTGGTTGTGATAGAAGAGGGCTGGATGGGTTTAAGCAGGGCAGGGGCTGGGTGGAAAGTTATTTGGCAGTTGGGGAGGTTTAGCGGGGGGGTTATGGAGGAGGGTTATTTGGGATTCTATGTCAAGGATTTGGGTGGGAATCTGTGGGATGGGGTTATTTGGGAGTCTGTGGCAGTGGGGTGGGTGGAGGGTTGTGGTGGAGAAGCTGAAATGCAGGGAGCTGTGTGGCAGTGCCAGTGGCTGCAGCTGGCTGTAGTTGTATCTGGCTCTGTCCTCCACAGCCCCTTCCTCTCTCCTCCCTTCCGTTCTTGCTGGAGGCAGCACCAGGGAGGGATGGATTTGCTGCCACCGCACCAAGGAAGGTCTCTGAACACTGAACGCACTCAGGATGGATTCTGCAAGCACAAGCCTCAGAAAGATCCAGTGGCGGGGAGGGGGGGGAGAAGGAAAAATTCCAAAGTGCTGGAGCATCTCTCTGTCCTGGACCACTCAGGAAGCACTATCCCTCCTGAAACAGTGGATATCTGTATCCAGTTAGTTTTAAGAGTTTTGCAGCAATTATAGTAATTATTCATTCCTTTAACAAAACTCAGGAAAACCTCAGCAAAACCCTGTCTTGTCCTTGATGATTCTACACATACCAAGAATAAAAGCTTTATGCACCATTTTTAATATATTTCCAGCACAAAGCATGCGGGAAGTAGAGACCTCCTTAGCATAAGGCATAACCTTTAATAACACATGAATTTTGACTAAATAGTTTTGGCTCACACAACTTTATGAGACATTATGCCCTGGTACAAGCTTCCACTGCAGACACCCTTTGGCAGAGCAATCCTCCAAGTACCCCAGTATTCCTTGCACCCTCCTCCTCCTCCTCTATGAATACTGCTTGTGAGTCACTTCAAGTGCAATATACATAGGGACCATCTCTTGAAGAAGAAAGAAAGGTTACTTACCTGTACAATAACTGGAGGTCTTTGAGATGTGTGGTCACTACGTGTATTCCACTACCTGCCTTCCTTTCCCTCTGCCGTGGAGCCTCATCCTAGGACTATTCACAACAAAAAGGTAACTGGAGTGGCAGTTGGTCTGCTCTGCTCCTCTCAGCTCAGAGCATGAGGAGGGGTGAAAACCAATGGATAGTACTAACAAAAAATCTTCCACTCTTAGGTGTACCCCAAGTGGAATACAGGCAGGATTCACACATTCGCAGAGCTCCTGTTACTGTACAGTTTAGTAACCTTACTTTACGATGACAAGGGCTGTTCTCACCCCTCCTGACTATTGTTACAGAAACTGCAATCTCAAGCTGACATTGCTGAATCAGTTAACCTTGACAATGGGAACAGAATTTTGCTTCACAACCATAACAGCTAGAGAAGACTTTTTTTTAATTAAAGTTGAGATTCTGGAGAATAAGACAATAGCTTTCAAAAGGTGCCACACTGCTGGATACCAGCCCAGTTTGTGTCCTAAATACTTAGATTGACAGCTGATATAGATCATATGAACATAAGAACAGCCATATTGGGTCGACCAATAGTCCATCTAGCCCAGTATCCTGCCTTCTGACCAGTGGCCAGTGCCAGATACTTGAGAGAGAATGAACAAAACCAGGCAATTTATTGAGTGATCCATCCCCTGTTGTCCTATCCCAGCTTGTGTCAGTTAAAGGTTTTTTTAAGTTATGGTAGTGGAAAGTAGTGTCTCAGGAATGTACCAAAGATAGTTCATTCAGTGCAATAGCTGGTTTTGGTTTATTTGCTAGACTTTATATTATCATTATATGTGGAGCTAGGCACTGGATCAGATCAGGATCTAGTCAGAATAACAACGATCTGGCCAACTAGTGGCATTAGGATTAAAACTAGCTCTTAATAACACTATGATTATGGACCAGTTTGCTAGTGTGGTAAGCAACTGCAACATATATAGTTGCTTTCCAGATATAGTCTAACTGTTTTGAAGGTGGTTGGATATAGACATAGATCAGTGTGGGGCAGATGCCTGGCATGGAAAATTTCAGCCCAAATGGTTGAAGTTCCACAAAATTATAAGCAGGGCTACAATTTAATCACACCAATTTTTAATAAATTTTATGGCAGAGGTACAGGAAAAGAACAATATGTCACAGAAAGGGGGGAAAGGGGTTCATAGGGAATGGGTTTTGGAGAGTGAGCCCACCCTGCATTCACCCTGCAGCAGCATCTCCTATCCCACAGGGCTGGGCTCCAGGTATTGTGACCTAGCCCATGTGGTTGCAATGCCAGTCAGGTTTGGCATGTCCACCCCTCTGTAAATGGAGACAGAGTGGGGCAGAGGGCCAAATTTGGTTGTCATTTCAATCTAGTGCTCAAGGTCACAATGCCACACACAGGTTTGCTGCATCCACTCCTTTGTCTCCATCTATGTAGATGCAGATGCACTAAACATGAGTGGTGTTGCAATTCTGAGGGCTAGGTCACAATGCTACTTGGTTTGGGTGCATTTCACCGACTTTATTCAAATTCATGGTTTCCATGACCACCATAATGTCCAGGACAAAATTGTAGCCTCAGTTACAAGAAACTGAAAGCAGGGTCTTATAATTAGATATGTTGGGCAACCATAATTTCCGGCCAGGGCCTAGCCCCACAGATAGTGATAATATAAAGTCTAGCAAACAAAACCAAAAACTGCAATTGTGTTAAATGACCTAGCTTTGGTACATTTCTGTGGCACTACTTCCCACAAACATAAAAGAAAATGTCCCAAAATATTTGTACATCAGACAGACAGGTGCAAGACCAGTTGACTGCAAGTAACAAAGATTAGCAATTCCAGGCAGTGATTGGATACATATTTCCCTAGGAAATATTTGTGATTTTTTCATTAAAACTGATGCAGTATGATAAAACTAATTACATGTTTAATGACTGGAATTTAAAATTAATCACAGCGGGATAGGATCAGCCTCTGGATTTTTTTTAATCGCAATAGCTTGTCTCAGCAAACTCTTCTACTGTCACCTGGCATTGGTAATGGACTAATACATATTTATTTGTATTAGCTGTCTACTTTCTTGAATTTCTCTTTGGTATAAATATGCCGTGATGCTTCCCAGGGGTACCCAGCATTGTGAGGCTCCTCACTACCACTGCCCTTAGTGTGAGGAAGTCTTGTCTGTGTCTGCTAGGGGGTCAGCTCCCCAACTCCACCAGCCACAGGCAACACAACCACTCCCCTCTAGGCCTAGATAGGCACCCCTGTTTCTCTATAGGTTAGCGATAGGCACACTCCAACCCTCGAGCCCTCCAGGCATCTCCCTGGAGAGTCCAGCTCCTGTTCCACTGGACACTTGCAGTATTCACAGATTCTCTGCTTCCAAAGAAACAGTTCACCCCAGTTTACCAGGACTGGCTCTGCATAGCACACAGCACTTAGATATGTTTATAGTGAAATCAAGTATAAGTTTATTTAATAAAGCATAGAGAGTCAAGTAACAGTAAATAGAAGTATGGGGGGGGGAAATGGTACATATAAAACAAAATCATGACTTGCACCCTAGAGCCTAACCTAGAAAAGTCTAGTGTTTGGCTCACCCAAAATCATGGAAATGCGTTTCAGCTAGACTTGGCTGTGACCCTCCTTTCCTGAGACAAGTACACTGTCAGCTTGACTCCCTCATGAAGAATTCATTGTGTTCCTTTGCCCCCCAAGATATATAAGTCCCCCCTTTGTCTTCGTTCATAGACAGGACACCCCTGCTGTTTTATTTCTTCCTGTACATTTTCTTTCTTGTAGATTTCACAATCTCTCACTGACACCTTGCTCATTATGCAAATAGGCCTCAATTGTGAGGCAGACTATACACATATGATCAGACAAAGAGATAAGCATCTGTTACCTCCTGCTTGAAAGGAATCAGTCTGAGGCATGTCACCTCCTGGTGATCTGAATTAACTCCAGGACCTTAAGAACATAATTATGAGTATATAAATACATAACTCCTTAAATATTATCCACACATACATTTTGCAATGACTATGACAACCAGTGGACTACTGGCTCTCAGTAGAATAGGTCAGTAGAGACCTTACATGCCACCCATTGTGAACTATTATGAATATATCTGATCCATGTATTCCCTGTAAGCCATATGCACCCCCTGTGTCCTCTGCCAGTTGGCACCAAGAGGTCCCTGGATCACAAATGTATATTTAAAATGTATCTTTTTAAAGAATGATTATTGAGCCAATAGCAGGCTTATAGCAATGAAAACAACCACAGAAACTTTCACCCTGAGACATTTGCTAGGCAAACTTGAGAGTCACAAACAGAGGCAGCTAGCAGGAGAGTTTTGGAGGGCGTAGTTATACACTTTGCTGTAACAAGACTTGGTGAGTGGTGCATTTGGTTCATCTATGTACTGTTTGTGTGACTATTTATTTGTTCTGTGTATGGGCTGTGTAGATGGGCCTTTGGCCCCTGATAAGCAGCTAAGACAAGTCTGTTTGTTGGTACCTTGGTAAGGACCAGATGGGTCTGACTTTTGAAGCTTTGATCAGATCCGCTCTTTGAAGCCTATAAGCGGCTAATCACTCACTTGTAGACCTGAACTGAGCTAAGCTAAGCAGGGAAACGTGATATAAAAGTAATTTGCTAGGCAAACTCGAGAGCTGAGAACCAAGGAAGCTAACAGGAGAGTTTCTGAAGGTATTTGGAAAGGGAGTGTAAGAGGCTTGCAGGTTCAGCTCTATGTGCGATTCCATGATGCCCAGTGATAGAACAGTGGAGGTGACCTGCAACAGCTATGCCATGTTTTCTTTCCTGCCTGAAGACAGAAGGGATTTCCTGTGCATGAAGTGGAAGCTGGGGGCTATACTGGAGGAAAAGATTCTTGGACTGGAAGGGCAAGTAGAAACATTACAGTGAATCAGAAAAGCTGTACAACCAGGTTCGGGAAATGTCAGTACCCCAAGTTCAAGAAAGAATGGAGCTGCCAGCAAGGAGTTGGAGAGAGAGGACATCAGAGAAGAGGCCTGGCAGTTCAGAATCACCGTAGGCAAGAGGTCTTGGCAACATTCTACATGGCTGGAGATAGACAAGGATGGGCATGCTGTAGTCACCAGAGAGAAGAGGACCAGGAGGATTGCAGCTTGGCCCAAATTGAAAGAAAATCAAGTTTGCCCACAAAGAGATAAGAGAAATTCTGAATTTCTTGGCTCAGCCCAACTCTATAAGATGAATCTGAACTAGAACAAATCCTTTCAAAATACAAGAAGATTCGGATCTGGACCCAATTTTTTCACATCTGGCACATCTCTAATATCTATAGAGGAAAAACAGTAAATGAAAAATATTACTGGAAAATTAAGTATCAAATGATTACATGTAAATATAAAGAGTGTGTTACTCTTTTCAGTGCAGTGTTTGTTTCAGAGCATACCATAATGAAGATCAATAGAAGACCTTACATAGTGGATACAGTGAGAGGGGAATGCTGTGATTGTGGGCATCACAGGCATTTTCTGTTTGCCTTTGGGATTTGAAAAGAGCACTGTTCTCTCCAATCTGAGCCTGACCTTAATGGAATATGGAGGGGAAACAATCCAGCATCTTTCACAAGTACTACAGTCATTTAAAACAAAACTAAAAACCACAGCATACCACGACGACAAAGATAGCTATTTTCTCATTAATAGGTCAACGATCAGAATGTATCTTAAACCTCTCTCACATCCTGCATGGCCCAGAGAAGTCAAGTGATATGTGTTCATTCAAATCCTAGGTCCCAGATTTGGGCCCTAATCTCTTATTAGATCTCAATGTCTGTTTTCTCTATTTGAAAACTTTCAGAGAAGATGAACTTTGGTACTAGTGGCTTAAAGCAGGAGTGATACAAGAGATGCAGCAAAGGATGGTAAAATTATATCTGGGAATTTTAGTTACAAGAATCTTATTACAAACCTTAGCATTCTTTAGTTTGCTTTTTTTGTTTGTTAATTGTAATACTTTAATTTTTAAATAACTGGAATCCGGTAGAAAATTGTTAACGTCAACAGGTGACACGATGTTAGATGCAGAACATTTCATGATCATTTGACGCTTCACTCCATTCACTTGAAATGCAGCACTTAACACATAAATGAACTACAACTGGGTGAAATTTTTCATCCAGAACTTCTTTTAGCAAAAATGCCGATTTCACAACACTGAAACCTTTTACAAATTCATGTTGATTTTGCTGAATTGTTTATTTAAAAAAAATCCAAAAAATTGAAACATTTAGTTTCATCATTAGTAAACAAAATGTTTCAAGTTCAGTTTGAAACAACTTTTCATTTAAAAAATTTCCTTTTCATTTTAATTTTAATAGTTTTAAAAAGGTCAAAATGAAACATGAAATGAACTTTTAAAAAAAAAACTTTTTAATTCACTGAAATTTTTCATTTTGAGCTGACCTGAAACAATTTTTTTTACTTTTTGAAATTGCCAACAAATCAAAAATCTATTATTCACCCAGTTCAAATGTGAACTACATTCAGTGCCCTGGGGATTATGACCTTTGCCACACTTCAGTTCTAGTTGAGTAGGGAAGGGGTAGAGAAATAGCCACTTTTCCACGGAAGTGGGGTGAAAAGGCTATTGGTCTTGCCACAGCTTCATCCTAGTGAAGAGTTGGTCTTGCTACTTGCTACTTGCTACTTGCTACAACTATTCCCCACTGTACATGGCCTTCCAGAAGCCCACAAACATTGCTGCCCTTTAAATTGCACCTGTGGAGCAAGGTCCTGCTGTCACAGTCAGAATCATCTGGAATGTTGGTCAGGCTCTTTATTGCTGTAGTAAAACTCAAAGATGGCAAGTTGTTTGGGTGAACAAAGCTACTTCCCTATGAGATGGTTTCAGTGTACCTATTTTGGGGTTCTGGTTTTGCAGTATAGTTTGCAGTCAAATTCCCTGAGGCTGCGTATTGTGCATGAGAAGCACTTCCATGTTAATTATTATGGGCAACTATAAATTAATGTTGTAAGTACGCTTACTCATGTTTTGTATTTCTGTAGCCTAATATTCCCTGGAGTGCGGCTGGGAGCTGACAGTCAATTTAGTGATTTCCTTGATGGACTTGGACCTGCACAGTTAGTAGGTCGACAGACACTAGCAACCCCTGCTATGGGTAAGAATAATTTGTTCTCATGTATAAGACAAACGCTATCCCATTGACCAAAGTGGAGTTAAGGTGGCCAGAATTTAGCTCATGGGCTACCAAAGAGTTCTACCAAATGGCCTTCCTCATCTTTAACACAAAGGTGTTGTGTCAGAGGCAGTGCTAACCCACTGGTGGGCCTCAGCAGGAATATTTTGGAGCTCTGTCAAGAGGGTGAGTGGGAGGCAAAGGGGGCAATTGCTCAGGGGCCTGGTGTTGCTGCTAGCAGGCTGGCTTACAGGACAACTGACACAGTTGCTGGTAAAAAGCACTTTATTTCCCTTCCCACAGCCATATATATACAGCACTTGTTTATTCCTTTTCTGTTGTTTATCACCCAATGTTCTCATCATTCTTATCTTTGGGTTCCTTTATCTTGTGGTAGTAAAGACTCTCAGGTGCTGCTTATATCATTAGTCCTTAGTTCAGCCAAAGTTTAGTCCTCAGTCCAGCCAAAATCTTCTGGCCTTGTCCTTTATCTCTTGTACTGTTATTTTCCATTACTTGGCCCACATTTCTAAAACATCTGATACTCAGCATTTCCCACAGCCTGGGCGATTTAAAAGGGCTCCTAGGCGTGCAACAGGGTGGTACCAACAGCAGCAAAGGCAGCCGGGCGGGCATGTGGAATCCCTGGCTGTGCCAGAAGATCATGCCCAGCAGCACAGCCGGCAGCAGCTCACTGGGCAACAGCTGGTGCAGGCGCAGCACCACCCAAATCTCAGGCAGACCTTTCTAGGGTTCCACTGACTCTTCTGCCCTGGGCAGAGCCATCCCTGGGGTACAGCGAATCAGGGTGACCACTCCGGGCCCCACGCTTTGGGGGGCCCCGTGGGCTGGCACAATTGGCCAGCACAGTCAGTCCCAGAAGTGACCGGTCGGTCCTGGAAGTGACGGATTCGTCACTTCCGCCCCAGACCCTGCACCCCCGGGAACAGCCTTGGCTCTGGGGCCCCGAATTGCTGTCAGCGGGGCTAGCCTCCCACATAACACATAATAAACAGCAAATAGGGGCCCCCTTGAGCTGCTTGGGGCCCTAAGCAATTGTTTAGTCTGCTTATGCCTAGCACAAGCTCTGCTGTCCATAAACACAACTGATGCTCTGTTTCATCCAAAATCAGATGAAGATAGAGCATTTCATGCTGGGACCTGTAATGTCCACAGAGCTCACTTCCATATCAAAGATGGTGGCTGCAATCTGTTCCTTTCTGTGTAGAATAATTATGGTTCTTGGCTCCTGGCAAATTACTAGTTAGCTTTTGCACATGGTTGCCACTGATTATGGAGCCAATAATGGAATCTGATCCAGATTTAGCTAATTGAAAGATAATCCAAAAATTTGAAACTCTACTACATATTTGCAACAAGGCTGACAACCAGTTTCCAAATTATGCCATTAGATTGTTGCTGTTGGAACAGATTAAAATTTAAAGTCTAATTTCCAGCAGCCTCTCAAGCGCTACTTATGGTTTTCTCGGTAATCCAAAGCATCTGAGAATTCCCTGGAGTACCAAGCGCTACAGGCTCGCCCCTGACGCACCCACTCCACACTCCCTGCATGGACACTTATGGGGAACCTGCATAGGGCCGTTTATGCTCTGCCTGCAGGGGAGAAATTCTTCCCTGGGCCCTTGCAAGCTGTTTATGGTACATGTACACCACCACAGCAGTGTGTAAAGGCAGGAGCAGGGGCAAAATCCCTTCAGTCTGCATTTGAGTGAGTTGGTGACATATTTTGTGGGGTTGTGCATTGAGGATGAAGAAGAAATAACCCTTGACATCTCCACTAGCCTAATCACGCTATGCACGTTAAAAATCATAGCTAGCAAGTGCTTTTGCTGAGCAGTCTTAAGCATTGCAGAAACTCAGGTTCAGGAGGCTACTCAACTACTACTGAGGAGAAGTAGGGAACCAGGAGGAAAAATGGGAGGGGATCATCTCTTTTTTGCAGCTCATGAGCTCTACAAAAGAAGGAGAAGTCTTGAGCTGCTGTATAAATCCAAAATTAATTATTTTTTGCAATAGGAGTTATCGGGCTACAAGCTTATTGAGCATGAAGCCTGTACAATGTTATAAGGCCTGTTAAAATATATCAGATTTCCTTCTTACAGGAAATAAGAAGTGTCTGGGTTCTTCTGTTGTCCATTTTAAAATCAGGGTGATTCCAGAAGTGAATCCAGGTGCGAGCTTACATTCGCCTCACTTTTTGCTTAAAAGTTGTTTTCCTCCCTAGACCTCTTCCAACAGGGCTCCTGAGTGATAACAATTTATTTCCATCTATTGGAGCCTTTATTTCTATAAGCTGAGGGAAGGTTTTGGGCTACAAAATTCACTCAATCTTTCTGCCTAACACTTTCTCTTCAAGGGCTCATACCTAGTAGATAGTTGTCTCTGCTGGTTTGAAAATGTCTGTGTTGTGGCACCCCCTGCCGACTGCCAGTAGCATAGACTGGATTTGAATATACAAGCTTACAGCATTGAAAGGTAGCCCAAGAGCACGGTTTATGGAATTTTCCTCTAAACTATTTTTAGCTCAGTATAGAGCTGTGTTTGTTGAAGCAAATTTTTGATAGATAACAAATCATCCCTGTTTGGCTTGTCATATCACAAATAATAGAGTAGTCCGAAGCACTGTGCTATAATATTCTGATAGTGGACCAAGTGTGCTAAGGTCTCCTTTTCAGTTACATTTGAACAATAATACTTTTTTATTAAGAATACAGCACATTTTGTAGCTCAGGTTTATTCACTATTCTTTGCTTAGAAACATGGACCTACATGTCAGACTTCATAAGTTCAGGGTCCTGCACAGGTGGGAATTCCATTTGCTTCCACAGTTACCCCAACTGCACATGTCCAATGAGGTATGTGAGCACCCAGACAGCCAGTTAGGTGACTATCTACCCATTTGCATGATCAGTCTTGGTGACTTTTTTTATGCAGCCCTGAACTTCTCATGGTTTGAAAATCAGACCCATAATTACTAAGGCCCAAATCCACAAAGGGACTTAGGTATTGCAACACTCAGTGTTACAAAGTCTAACTTGTAGGTGCCTAGCTGCCCAATAGAATCCATAAACCTTGGATTAGGTGCCTTGTCTCTCTCTGCACTGAATGGTTACAAATAGGTGACTCAGAATGAGGTCAGCAAAACCCATCATGCTAGGCAGGGAGTCACCTAAGCTAGCCAATAGCAGATGCAGAGGAGAGGGGTGTGTCCTAAGCTCCACCCCTCTCAGGGAGTTAGGCACCTAACTCTATTTGGGATCCACACCTGGAAACCCACTCCTGGAATCAGGTGCCTCAGCCACTTCTTGCAAGAACAGCAGTGGTACATTGCCTAACTGCAGCAAGAGCCACTCTTCTAATGGTGGTGCGGGCACTCACCTGGGATGTGGCAGACCCTGGATCAATTAACCCTTTGCCTGAGAAGAAGAGATTTGAATGTAGGCTTCCCACTCTCAGAGGAGCACCCTAACAATTGCTCTACAGTGTCATCCTCACTCTGTCTCTGGCTCAATGCATATTTAAATATTTATATGCTGTATAATGGCCTCAACCAGAGAGATGGTATCTCAATCTCCAGTGGATATGGCATGCAACTCCTCCTCCCTCCAGACCATTTTATGTGTAGTTAGGCATGCTCTGAGAATGCCTAGCATATTAAGCCCCACAGCACCTCGTTTGAGCCCCATTTGAGGATCCCACTTTTAGCTTAGGTATCAGGCACTGGGCACCTAGACTGATTTGCACTGATGGCAGAAACTTAGGCACTTAGAGGACTTGTGAAAATGCAGGCACTGAAGGATTTTAGGCAACTCGAGGACTTAGCAGGGGGTTAGAGGATTTCAGTGGCACCTAAATTTTTGGACTTAGGCACCTAATGTTGAAGTTAGGCACCTAAGTTTTTTTTGTGGATCTGCACTTAAGTGTCTTTTTTCCATTTACAGTCTTTCTTTCCAAGTCAGAGCAGAACTTGGACCCCAACATGGCAAATGTTCTTGTCTGCAGTTGTAGCCAGAGTTGTCATTTGCCAGAACATTCAGAACCAAGGAAGCAGCTTGGAAATCTTGTTCTCTTAATATTCTGGCAGTTTGTTCAAGGTGCTGTTCAGGAAGGGAACTGTCACCCTCTTGCACACATTAAAAAACTTCCGTAAAAAAAAAATTGTGAGCCTCAGAGAACTTAGTTGTTGGCTAGACAGACTGCAGTCTACTGGCTTTCTTCTTTCTGAAGGGCAGACCTGCAAGGTTTGCAGCCACACACTTACCTAGTGAAAGCAACGAGGAGTCCTTGTGGCACCTTAGAGACTAGCAAATTTATCTGGGCATAAGCTTTCATGGGCTAAAACCCAGTCATCAGATGTATGGAGTGAAAAATACAGTAAGCAGAATATATATCATAACACATGAAAAGATGGGAGTTGCCTTACCAGATGGGGGGTCAGTGCTAACGAGGCCAATTCAATTAAGGTGGAAGTGGGCTATTCTCAACAGTTGACATGAAGAGGTGAACGCTTACCTTGTGCTCCTTCCATCTCTTTGTGTATCCACCTGGTGTCTCTCATCTTATACATGGATCAAAGACTCTTTGAGAAACAGACCATCAATGGGATACAAATCCCTGACTGGAGACTCCAGATGCTACCACAGTACAATAATAATAATGATAATCAAAATAATTGCCTGAGTGAAGACAATTGACTGCACTGAGCTGACCCAGATAATGGAATAAGCTTTTTCTTCTCCTTTCCTTTCAGGTGATATTCAGATTGGAATGGTGGATAAAAAAGGCCAGTTAGAAGTAGAAGTCATTAGAGCCCGAGGCCTCACGCAAAAACCTGGGTCCAAATCTACCCCAGGTGAGGAAAACTGCAAATGATGGAGGACAGGAGAATACAAAATATGCAATAAAGTGTGGACCAGAGATCTCAAAAGAGAACTTCTCAGCTCTTTGTAGCAGTCACTACGTTTACATGTATTCATTTTCTTTTTCGATAGAGATGTGTTTAAGGGTATGTCTACACTACCCTCCGGATCGGCAAGCAGCGATCGATCCAGCGGGGATCGATTTATCGCGTCTAGTCTAGATGCGATAAATCGACCCCCGAGCACTCTCCCGTTGACTCCTGTACTCTACCGCCACAAGAGGCGCAGGTGGAGTTGACGGGGGAGCGGCAGCAGTCGACTCACCGCGGTGAAGACACCATGGAAAGTCGATCTAAGAACGTCGACTTCAGCTACATTATTCACATAGCTGAAGTTGCGTAACTTAGATTGATCCCCCACTAGTGCAGACCAGGGCTTAGAAATACCTACTGTGCCCATGTTCAATTCCTCGATCTGCACACCATTTAACTTCAAGGAGTGCTCCCCTCACATGAGCAAAATCAACATTTCTGAGACTGAAAAATCCTTGCTAGAAGAAATATCTGCAAGGGGTGTTCAGATTAGATTTTTACTGGTAAATATTGATAAATGTCGATTTCACGGTACATACACAAACCAACAAAAAATCCATCAGTAATAATCACAATTTACAGATAGACAAAGTAAGAAAAAATGTTGCTTGTAACTTATTAGACTTTGCTTTCAGGATATTTATTTTGTATATTATTACATGTGATATTAACAATTTGTATTGTAATGGTTTAAAGATTTAACTTTTTGAATCTCGATGTCTACTGTAATTAGGTAATTATCATCTGATTCCTGCCCCCATAATTTCCTGCAACTGTGAAACTTTACATTGATAACAATTGGGAAAAAATGCTTAAAACACATCATTTTTCACAACTGTGAACATTTACATTGATATAAATTGGGAAAAGGGCTTAAAATAAACTGATATTATCCATCAAAATTATTAAAATAATCAAAATCAAGTTACATTTCACCATGGACCTGGTGATGCATATAGAGTCCCTTACATTATGATTTATGCATTTGTTTATTTCCATCTACAAAAGAGAAAGAGTAGGTGAAAGGGAATAGCAAGCAAGCAAGGTGGTGGAAACTGAGTATTGTGATCTTCAGTGACATGGCAGTGTTTTGAATAAGTCAGCAAGCGGTACCAGTGCCTGTGAGCTCAAACATTTGAGCTTACCGAGAATAAATTAAATTATTATTATTATAATAAAAATCTCCTTATTTTAGAAGTCTTTGCTGGAAAACATTTTTGTTTTCCAGGACAAACACTAAAAAGAAAAGGAGTACCGGTGGCACCTTAGAGACTAATAAATTTGTTAGTCTCTAAGGTGCCACCGGTACTCCTTTTCTTTTTGCGAATACAGACTAACACGGCTGCTACTCTGAAACCAGGACAAATTTATTTTTACACTATATTTTACACTATTTATCATAATAATTAGAATATAGGTTTCAGATTAACTTTTTCTGAGCTGTTACTTTAAAGCTATTTAAGACACAAAGTAAATGAGGAACAACTGCCTTTTTATATGAATGTTTTCAGAAATGACTGTGTTCCATTTTTAAACACCCAGTTCATTGAAATGTCGTAGGGAATGGCATATTTTGAAATGGCTTTGAACTCCTAACACATGGAACAATCAAACTATCAGTGACAACCTATTCTTGTTAATAATATCCAGTTCATGGGACACATAAGTTAAAAAAAAATCATACTTTAACAGATAAATGTAAGACGTGTTACTAATAATAACTTATGCAATGTTGTTGTAACCGTGTTGGTCCCAGGATATTAAAGAGAAAAGGTGTGTGAGGTATTTTTTTGGACCAAGCTTGTCTCTCTCATCAACATAAATTGGCCCAATACAAAATATTACCTCACTCACTTTGTCTCTCTGATCATACTTTTAATTAAAACCAAAAACTAGTAAATATTTAATTGACTTTTCATCATCTAACTTGTTTGCTTACTGTTGAAAATTCAACTCAGTTTGGCCAATGAAAGTAGTTATGTTCACTTTCCTTTCGAGTCAGTTTCCATTCATTGTTCTTGTCCTCCACCCCAATGTGGTGTTTGATTTTTGCAGCTCCCTATGTCAAAGTATACCTGTTGGAAAATGGAGCCTGTGTAGCCAAGAAAAAGACAAGAATTGCACGGAAAACACTTGATCCTTTGTACCAACAGACACTGGTTTTTGATGAAAGTCCACAGGGTAAAGTCCTTCAGGTCAGTAATTACTTAATCTTGGTTTAGGCCCTGGTTTGGTAAAGCACTTGACTATTCGCTTAACTGTAAGATTGTGAGTAGTCCCAACCCACATAAACACTTAATTTCAGAAATATCAGTTAATATAACTGAGTGGTTTGTAATGTCATGAGACTCCCAAAATGTACCTATGTAGTTTTATTATTTATTAGAAGTTTTTCTCTATTGCTTTCTATGGCTCTAACCCTATCCTACCATCAGGCCCCTTCTCTTCTCCTTTGAAAAAATATTTACCCTATTCATGCAGGTAAGGAATTGCTGAATGAATGAACATATAAGTGTATATTCTTTGGACAGTGTTAAATCTGTATTTTATGTCCTTGCAGGTGATAGTTTGGGGAGACTATGGCCGAATGGATCACAAATGCTTCATGGGTGTTGCACAGATCCTTCTGGAGGAACTTGATCTGTCCAGTGTAGTAATAGGATGGTATAAATTATTTCCACCCTCATCACTAGTGGATCCAACCTTGACTCCCCTGACCCGCAGGGCTTCCCAGTCATCTCTGGAAAGTTCAACTGGGCCTCCCTGCATTAGATCATAGTGAACTTATAGCAGATGCTGTCTAATAAAAATGTTACCACCCAGGATAACAATCTGAACCAGATTCTTATATGATCAAAAGCATTGTTGGAGAGAGACAATCACTTCTGTTTTTGCTTGTAGTAGTTATCCAAAAATATGTCTGAATTATTTGTTAAAAGATGGCTTAAATTAACAGAACAAAATAGTATATCAAATACAGTAAGTCAGTCTACTAGCGACAGTCACTGATGCTTATTACAATTTTTAAAAAGAGCGGGACCTTTAGATTAGAATAAAATGAAAAATAAAATACAAAACTGGAAGCTCTCACTCTGTTAAGTGTTGTATTTTTTCACATTTTGACAGAGCCCACAAGCAGTGTTAACTTCCTGGTGTTTCAGCAGTTTTTCTGTACTTGTTACTTCCACTAGTTTTTTGCTGTGTGATTCTGCCAGTTTTGTAAAAGTCCTCACAATGCTAACAAAGACCCTTCCTTTCGTTTTCTAAACTAAACAAAAAAGGGCTGAAGTATATCTCTGTAAGTATCCCTTCAAGTGTTCAGCAGCCAGAATTACCATACATGATGCCACTAAGGTTCTCATTGTTTCTTAGTTCTGGTTCTTCCAAGTCTATCAGGTGACAACCCAGAACAAATGACCAATCAAGATTATTTCATTAACAACAACAACTAAATCACAGTGCTAGTTTTTCTTTGTAAAAAGCAAATATGTTTGCATTATATATAATGTTTTTTATGTTTTATGATGTTTTGCATGGAAGAGTTTTGAAGAAATCTATCTGCAGCTAATGCTGGGGACTGATAAAAGCAGCTTTAGTCTTAATTTTGACACTGAAAATATTACTGGCAATGCAGTTTTCTTCCTAGACTCAGAGAGGAAATATTTACGTTCATGTGTATAAATGTATATTTGACTTCCCAAAATGTTGACCAGGAATGGGGTTAAGCATATGACACTTTCAGCTGTACCCAGGCTTCTCTGATATGTGTCACTTTAGACACACATGTCTGCCCTGGATAGAGCATGGTATGAGTTGTTCAGTATTTCACTGGAAATTCCAGTTGAAATATTCTGCACTTACTAATGTTTTTATCAAATTTTAGTTTACATTTCTTTGAGATTGATGCAAGCACAAAGCTTGATTTTTTAACGCAAGATACCTTACCTTACTTTTTTGGTAAAAAAAAAAATCAAATTTCAATCTGCATTTTATTCATTTGAGTTATTCTTGGCCTTGAAATTCCATGTGATTTACTGTAAATGTGCTAAAAACTGCAGACTCTGCTGGTTCAATGATATGTTTTCCCTCCTTTTACAGGCCATTCAATTTTGTGATCACACAAATAGGGCAGCATGACTTGGAACTGTTCAAAGCTGCATGCACGTTTTGTAAAAAGAAGCAAAAAGGTTATTTAATAATGTATGTTAGTTCCACATAGGCCAGCTTGTATGTTGCATGTACTTGTACAGTTTGCTCGTAATTACTATACTGAAGTAACCAAGAAATCTAAGCCATCCATTTTTCTTATAGACATTTTGCAGGTTTTAGCCAGGCAAGGTCTGTTAGTCTGGTGCTAAATGTCTATAGATGGACTTTATTTTTTACCCTATGGAAAACGTGATGTAGTATGGACCAAATTCCTTCTAATAAATATTTTGGTGTAGATTCCTACTGTGGGACTGTAACACATGTAGAAACTCTGTGCACACTAGGTTTTAAATCATAGACATACTGCCTGCACCAAGTGAACTATTTATTATTATTTAACATGCCAGAACTATTCTACCCATGGTTCCATAGGGCACAGATTGATTACTGCTCGACCTGCTGAGCAGGAAGAACTGAAGCACTGGTGCACTACTACTAGATTCTGTTCTGTCTTAGTGACCAAAAATCAACTAATTATAATTCGGTAGTATCTTTCTATTTTGACCACTTGTCTTAACACTCCCCTGTGCTTTTAAATGAACTCCCAACTCATGTTATGTAAACATGTTTAATAAAATTTCCTTTTCATGTCCAGAGTAGTGGTTGTGTTCAGTATGTTCTAAGGTTCAGATGCGACTCCTCTCACTACCAAATTGAATGAGATGTGTAATAGAAGTGAGCAAACAAGTGGTCCTTTTAACTGATGTAGAATCATGTGTTCACTGTAGAGTCAAATCTAGACCTGGGGTAAGTGGGTGCAAGTCATGTGATTTCAATGATGTTGCATTCCCTTCCACAAAGGAGGGGGCCAAATTGTGCTCTCATTTATATTCATGCAATCATATTGACGACATTGAACCAAACTGAGACTTGGTGTAAGCAGATGCAATTCATTTGATTTCAGTGAGGTTACATCTGCTTATACTAGGTTGGATCTTGGTCCAGTGGAGTTGCACAGATATTGGTCCCAGGTCTGTATTTGGTGTAAAAAATGTTATTTAGGTACAAAGGGCAAATTCTGCTCTCTTGCAGTCATTTAAATCCAGAATAACGCCATTGTTATTGACATCAATAAATGTATTATGGATAACTATTTATGCCAGTGTAGCTGAGAGCTGAATTTGGCACTAAATGTTGTTATTAGAGAACCAACGATGGTGTACTGCGTTTGATTTTAGTTCTCCTTATCCTCCAGATATCATTTAACATAATTTAGAAATAGCCTAAAGACTATTGCTTCACTTTGAACACATACATTTATTGCCTTGTTTAAATGAATACATAACTAAGCTTCAGCAAAATGAATTATTAAAATGATAACTATTCACAAAAAAGAATTTTATGTTTCTACTTCTGTGGGGGGGAATGAGCTATGAAATACAGAGGACATTATGATATCGTAAAACCTTCTCAAGTTAGGTGAATGAATGTTTCATGACTTCCATGGCTTTGGATATTGCATCCAAAAACTCGGATCTTTTTCTTACCCATCCTCAGGAATAAATTAAACAAAATTGTTTAGTATTCCTGATCCCCTCTATAACACAGAAAAGGTACCAGCAACATTTTAAACATTTAAACCTTATTTTCAAGCACAGTGTATCTAATGAACAAAAAGAAAAGGAGGACTTGTGGCACCTTAGAGACTAACAAATTTATTTGAACATAAGCTTTCGTGAGCTACAGCTCACTTCATCAGATGCATTCAGGTATGCATCCAATGAAGTGAGCTGTAGCTCATGAAAGCTTATGCTCAAATAAATGTGTTAGTCTCTAAGGTGCCACAAGTCCTCCTTTTTTTTTTGCGAATACAGACTAACACGGCTGCTACTCTGAAACCTGTCTAATGAACAAGTAACACATGTAGGAAGTATTAGGGAGAGAAGTGACTTTTAACCCCACTAGATGGTAGAATGTGGGAAGCAGGATGATACAGGAGTTGCTCCTGCTCTTCTGCTGCTGTTGCCTTTTGAATTGCTCATTGTTGAGTGGTGGGATTTTAGCATCACAGGTAAGTCACTCCTCGCTTGTCTCCTCACCCTACTACTTTTCACCAGAGAGGAGGACACAGTATCACTTTACACATAATGTACATCATAAAAGTAAAGCTACTAAAAATCTTAATCACTAAGTTTAAGCATACAACCTGACATTCACTTTCCTCATGATAAGAGTTTATTCAACTTTATATTGAAATCCCTTTATAATTTACTGCCTTATTACAGAAGAAAAGCTGTTGGCCTATATGGCATAGTGCTGGGACCTTAAGAACTGATGAAGGCAGATCAGTAGAATGGGCTGCACATTTAACAGCCTCTTCTCCTTGTAAGGCACAAGAAACTTATATTTGCATTGCCCACTCTGACTAATCAGTTACAGCACCTGAATGAAATCCTGAAAACTGAGTGCAGTATATCCAAACTAAACTAGAAGAATTTTAAATGGATAAAATCCTCAACATCTGTTCACAAATGTTATGTATGTACCAGGGGTTTATTTATATCCTGAAATGTTACATTTGATTGAGACTTCCATTCCATCACAGCCATTTCTGTTTTTCATTAGCTCCTTTAAGTAGTAGTTAACCCACCTCTGCAAAAAGACTATAGGCCATCTTTGCCTCTCTTATAACTATTGATTCAATGTGTTTAAGTCCCATAATGCATCTGAGCTGCCCTCCAGTGTTATACCAGTATAATACTTAGGATATAGTGGAAAGCAGACTTGTTAAAGATGCATTTCCTCAACTCATCCTATGGTCTATTCAGACCATCTCTGGCAGGAAACTAAACCTCCAATATCTCTTGTTAAGAAGAAGATAATACCAACATTCTTGACAATTATCCCATCACAATTTTTTTAAAAAGTACTGATCTGTACAGTCACTACATGACTGACCATGAGTACTTTGGGGTATGCACAGTCTGAAATATGTTATCTGTTCTATATGGAAAACACACACCAGACAGAATAAATATTTTCTAGGCTTTATTGTTGATCAGAACAATACATCTCAATGGGACTCTGCCTATATGCAGCACTGAAAAAAATGCATAACATGCAGCATTGTAAAAACTGAAAGTCATAAGGGGAAAAGAGTCAAAAGTACCATCCTCTGTAGATGACAACATGGTAATTCACTTCCGCCAAATTGCTGGATTACCTACTGTACAGCGTTATCTGAAAACAGTTTCAGATATTTAAGGAACACAATATCCTTAAATGAGGTCACAAAGAATTCAAAATATAAGGGTCCATCTCAAGGGTACCCCTCAGAAGTATTTTCGCCAGTTTGTTTCTTGGCCTTGTTTGATGGGAAGATACCTCCAGGATCATGCCATTGGAACAGTCCTATCTGGAAAAGGATCTATAAGATTACCAGCCACCCAGTAACTTTTTGGCTGATATCTGAATTGGGGTTCACCTGAAATGAGTTATCTCAAAAGTCTGACAAAGTTCTATAGCCATACACCAAGAAAGCTGCTCTGTGCGTGATCTACAACAAGCTGTTTCTTAATTCTTCCCTGTACAACCCACAGGTAATTGTTTTATGTGCCTCTCTTGGAAGTATATCTAAGTTCTCATATGCCTGATAAAGTGCAGCAACAAAGTCCATAGTGGTTCCTGTGATAAAACATCATACCTGGGACAGAGAGAAAAGATAGTCCAGTAGGTAGGGTACTATCCTAGAACTGGGAACGGTGGGGTTCATTTTCCTGCTCTAGAACAGACTTCCTATGTAACCGTGGGCAAGTCACTTAGGGCCAGACCTTTAAAAGTCTTTAGGTGCCCAACTCCCATCTTTTTAATCTGGCCCTATCTCTTTGTGCCTCGGTTCCCCATCTGTAAAATGGGGATAATAGCACTTCCTACATCAGTGGGGTGTTCTGAAGATCAATACAGTAACGATTGGGCGATCCTTAAATACTATGGTAATGACTGTGTAAGTAGGTCGATAGCAACAGAGCTTATTCCTGGGGGTCATAGTATTTCTCCAGTGCCTGAGAAATATCTTGTAGTGATGTGATTAATGTGGAGTAATGCCACTGAAGTCCCACTCCAGAAAAATAAACATGACCTCCCATGATTTGTTGGCTCTTTCTCATCAATACCTGGTGCCACCAAAGTAGTATTTAATACTGAAGGTATAGCATTGCCACGTATTGTGCCCTCCAGGAAGGTCAAAGCAACTACAGACGTTAACAGTACCACCAGTTCCAGCTGCACGTACCAAAATTTTTGAACCACTTTACCACCGATCGGTACCATCTGTTCTGACTTGCCAGCCTGTTCCCTTACATTGGTGGCAAGGGGGTCTTTTGAAATGCAACGGTATGTTACAGAAAAATGCGTTTACTAGCACCCAACCATAGAAGAGCATGGAATAAATCCATATATCACACATTTCATATAGTTACACTAGGGTCCTAACTAAGCCCTCCGTGTTTAAAGGACTCCTGTCAGCTAATTTAGTCCAAACGTTCAATGTTCACAAAATAAAGTTTTATGAGATTTGGAACCAGAGGGCAAATAAAAGGAACCCGAATGCTGTAACTGTTTAATCATGATTTTTAAACCAATCATATGACCAGGGATGAGAGAGCTGCCTCATAATGTTTGAATGCTTGAGGTTGGCAATACTGTAGCTGCCACTGTGCCGGAAGGTCTCTAGCTAGTGGGAGTAGATCAGGATTTAGAGTGAATCCCAAATGGCCCTCTACCACCAGGAGGGAGGCAGTGTACATTGGGTCCCAGTTTAACAAAGCATTTAAGTACACACTTGAATCCATCTTAATGGAGCAATCCATTTGCTTATATGTGCTTAGCTAAGTCCGTGGGACTTAAGCTTGTGCTTAAACTGAAATACCTGTTTATGTACTTTCCTGACTTAAGGCTGCACGGTTGACTTGGATCCCAGACAGGAGGTCCCAGTACCTGGAGAAGCAGGCATGAAGCCTAGAGTGGCTCTGTGGTGTGACTGGCAGAAGGTAGACTTCTGGAAAGATGCAAGGTCTGCTGAAACTCAATGTGGATAGGAAGGCAGTCAGGAAGGTTACTGAGACAATGATGTACTTGCTGAGTTTAGGGGAAAACATGAGAAAAGGGATAGCTCATGAGTTTATTTAGCTCCCATCCTTTGATTTAGAAACCTGAAAACAAGAATAGTGGCTATTATTTGGCCAACTCCTGCAGCCCTTGCTCAGGCCAAACTCCCACGGAAAGCAATCAGTGTTTTCCTGAGAGTAAATAAAACAAAAAGCTCCCAGATTTGGCCCAATATTATTAACTTAATGTTAGAAATCCAATATACAGAACGAGAAAGCAACCAGTGCCTAACTTTTAGGTGCCTAGATGATCACAGGAACAACACTGCAATCCACAAAGCCAAGTTACATGTATAGGCTCCCTATACACTGAAGGGGGAGAGACAGGTGCCTAAGAATGCAATCTACAAAAGCTGATGGGAGATGCCAATGTGCTAAGACCCATCCCTTTCTTAGAGCTAGGTACCTAGCTCTTTTCTAGTGATCCTAACTCCTTATAGCTGGAGTGGCTGCACTCCAGACCAAATGTTGTGATGCCTCCATTATAACTTTGAGCCCAGTGGTTAGACCCCTAATGTGGGCGAGCCAGGTTCAAGTACCTGCTGACAGTGAGAAAGGCTTTGAACAGGGGTCTTCTCTTTCTTGGGATGGTGCTCTGCCCACTGAGCCGCAGGCTAGTCTTATGTAGTGCACCCTCAGTCTCTCCTGGTGAAGCTGTGCCACTGTGGATACATAAAGAGGGGCAGGGCTAAAGAGATAGAGAAAATGAGTGTGTAGTACAGTGGTTAGGGCACCCACTTAGGGGGCAGAAGACCCTGGGTCAAGTTCCCCTTTTCCCTTCACTCTCTCTTTATCCATTCAGCAGGAGAGATGCAGGGAACCTTATGTCAGGATCAGGGGCGGCTCTACCAATTTTGCCACCCCAAGCAGTCGCCGTCAAATTGCCACCGCCACAAGAGCAGCGGAGCTGCTGCTGAATTGCCGCTGCGGGACACAGACTGCAACCCCATTCTGAATGCCACCCCAAGCACCTGCTTGGAAAACTGGTGCCTGGAGCTGGCCCTGGGTCAGGATACCCCCAGCTCAATGGTCATCACAATCCCCTGAGAAGCAGGAGATCCCTGTGCAAACTTTTCCTCACCGCTCTGCTAAGGAAGGGAGGATTTAAACCTGGGTCTCCCATAATCCGGGTGATACTCTCACCGCTGGGCTACAAGTGATAAGGTGGGTAGCAGCACCACTACTGCCTTCTTCTCTGGCTGGATTTTGAATGGGGCCAGATTCAGTAGGTTTTCTCAAAGAGCATGTTAGGCAGCCAAACAACCTGCTTTGTGAGTCACTCTGGGGCTTAGGCATGAGATGCCTAGAGGGAGGCAGCCGGGCACATGCCCAGAGGCATAACCATAGGTCCCTAGGGAATTCAGGTGCCTACAGGTTCAGCAATAGCTTTTGAATTGTAGTGGGGGATTTAGGAACCTAAAAACAGGACTTAGGTGCCTAAATCTGGGTTTAGGAACCTAAGTAGCTTTGTGAATTCCAGCCCTAGTGTTTTTCAACCGAATGTAAGGGACAGTTGTCCCCTTACAAAACTCAGTGGGGGTGTTTTGGTTGACTAGCTCCCAGTATCAAAAGTAAGGGGAAGGGTCAATGGGAAATCAGGACCCTGAGACTGACAGTCCCCAAGACCAATGGGGGGAGTCCAATGCCCAGGTCAGCCTGATTGACAGGCTAATCAGGGAGTCAGAAGGCCAGGGGGTGCCATCCTCTGTGTGAGTTGGAATTGCCGGGGTCAGACAAAGTGGGGCCGAGCTAAGGAGAAAGCAGGGGCTCAAGCCGGGCTGGGGAGCAGAGCTGGGCCAGATCCAGAGGGACCAGAAAAGCAGCCCACGAAGCAAGTCAGTGCTGGGAGCAGAGTCACAGGAGCAGCCTGCAGAGCAGACCTGCCCTGGGAGCAGAGCTGCGGCAACCAGACCTAGAGGGGCAGAGCAGTAGCGTATAGTAGTGTATAAGCAGCTGTGCTGAGGCAGAGCAAGCAGGACCCTGGGCAGCAGCAGGCCCAGCGCAGGGAGACACCGCCAGCCAGGAGGCTCTGCAGGCCAGACTTGGAGGGGGATTGTAACCCTGAGGGGGCGGGGGCAATGCTGCGAAGAAGGATCCTCCCACCTAGAGCCTGAGCCACTCCAGAGCAAGTGTCTGACCTGCAGCACAGCCAGGGCCTGAGACGTCTGAGGAACAGCCTGAACTTCCCTGACATTCCAGAGACGCTGGTTGTGATGTTCCCGTGCCACAGAGCGGGGTGATGTGTTTTCCTTTAACCTTTCCCATTTTTTCCTTCTTTTTTTAACTTGATTGCTGTTTCGTAGAATCAGAGAATATCAGGGTTGGAAGGGACCTCAGGAGGTCATCTAGTCCAACCCCCTGCTCAAAGCAGGACCAGTTGCCAATTTTTGCCCCACATCCCAAAATGGCTCCCGTAAGGATTGAACTCACAACCCTGGGTTTAGCAGGCCAATGCTCAAACCACTGAGCTATCCCTCCTCCCAATTTGCTTTGAAGTGTATTTAATGATCAGTGGGTCAGGGAAGCATCCAGTGCAGAGAGAGCACTCTGGAGTGCGGACATCCTGGCCCTTGCTCTAAGTGTCCACAACAAGGTTGGGGGTTGAGCCCCCCAGGAATCCTGGGCCCAGCCTTGTTGGGGTTACAAGGACTTCACCACACATGAGAGTGGAAGGGGAGCCCTCGAGGTCAGGCAGGCCTCTGGGTCAAGGAAGTGGGAGTGAGGGCTCAGATCCATTCGCTAGCCCATTTCACTGGGGTAGTGTATAAGCCAGGAAAGTTCCCCACAATAGTGGGACCATTCCCCCGCTTACACATAGACTAAGACACTTCCTGCCCTGATGAGGGTTAATGGTGGAACTACCCTACACTGATGTCACAAACACTCTGAGAACTGCTAAGAGCATACACTGTAACTGAAGTCTCCTGATACATACTGAATAATGAAGTGAGCTGTAGCTCACGAAAGCTTATGCTCAAATAAATTTGTTAGTCTCTAAGGTGCCACAAATACTCCTTTTCTTTTTGCAAATACAGACTAACACAGCTGCTACTCTGAAACCTGTTGTTATGCAAGGCACTGAATTTAGCCGTATGGAGTGGAAATCTATCAACGTCATGAAAAAATTCGTACAGTTACAGACAGACATCATCTTCCTCTCCAAATGCAAACAGATGGACATCACAGCAAAAGGACTGAAGGTAAAAAATCCATTACAATCTACATACCACACAGACTATACTGACAGCTTGTGCCACACACTCTCAAAGAAACTGCGGAACCACCTGATCAACATCCTCTACAGCAAACAGGGAAAGATTAAGAATGAGCTCTCAAAACTACATACTCTCATGAATAATCAGTGATTCTCAAACTTTTTTACTGGTGACCCCTTTCACATAGCAAGCAACATACATATTCTCAGACATCTAGGAGGTTCTTCAGAAAAAAACAAGGAGAAGAGGAATGCCACTGACATTTCCATGGTAAAGAACAAGCAGAATCTTCCCCTTGCCAACCTCCCCCACACCTCCAACGTTTGGGGTCTTCCTTATACAACGTAAGAAAGTAAAAGATGGGAACAAACCCAAAACTTTGAAAGTTACTTTTAACTTGTTCCCATTTGGTTTCTTCCGTGACAAAAGTTTCAATTCCGTTATGTAACATTAAAGTGTTCTCTGAGAAATTGCTCAAATCTCCTTTCCACAGTACATAATGTCAGAGAAGCTCTGGTATCTGTATAATCGTCCATCCTCTCAAGACATTAAGGTTTCTTCTTTAGATTGGTTATACCCATTCAAATTTTCCATAAGGCATGTCCCACGGTGTAAATCTCGTCAGAGAAGGAGAGGGAGGCAAACATTCGCATGGTAGGGAGTAACTTTTCAGGGCTTAGCCTTCACCTTGCTTTGTTTTCTAGACCTTTATCCACTGTTTTGCAGTACTAACCTTAGCCTTGTTCTTCCATCAGCCACTTGCCTGAAAAGTGTTTTGTGGACTGTATCTTTTGCCAGTGAAAACCTGTTCAGTGTGAGAACACTTAGGTTCCTTCAGAGTTTGACAGTAAATGGAAAAAGATTAAGACCTTCTGAATACTTTTTCTTTCTGGAACTGAGCTTCACTTTGTATGTGATCATTTAAAGGGCAGTAAGAAAGGATAGATTTTTTTTCTGTTCCAGAAAATTTGAGATACATAGTATATTACACATAGATATGGGTGTAGAGTATATAGAGAACCTCACACAAGGCCAAATCCAAACATTTTCACACAGTTTTCCTGCAGTCTCTATTCTGGCAACTTCCCATTAGCTTCAGAAAAAGTTTGACTTAGTAAAAACCTGAACATTTTGCTCCTTATAAATACACTAAAATTGAAACTGATAGTATTGTGCGAACCAGTTAAAAGCCAACATTTGCGAAGCATTACCACACTCTGGCATGGGAGGAACAATTGTTATTTCCTGTTCAAATTACTGGGAGAAACTGCTGTGTATAAATGGAGCTCTGTCACACTCAAGTTCTAATTCCAGATGCATGAAAGTGAAATATGCTGTTTTTGAGCTAGGCAGCAATCTGCACAACACGGCTGAGGTTGTTTGAGCTGAAGATCAACAAAGCGCCCATAAATATTCACGACAATAAAAAATGAGATTGCTTTTCCCTGTATTTGTGCCTCTTTTGTGGTCAGTTTCCATGGCTATGCTCTAACACAGGAGCTCACTGGTAGGAATGTTCATAGAAACAATGACTTTTAAGTGTGTATTCACAGAAAGCAAATTCTGAACTAAAAATGCGAAGGTTCAAACCAGAAACTTGATTATTTGCTTGCAAATTCTTTGAGGCAGGGACTGTATCCTGTGCAGTACCAAGAACAATGGGACCCTGATTCTGATTGGTGCTACAGCCGTATAAATATTAACAAGTTATCCAACTGTGTAACAAAAACAATACTAGGTGATCTAACCAATTCAGCTCCAATATCTGATATCACAACAAACTACAGATAAATAAACTGAACACCACTAATTATATGTAGAAATTATTTAGCAAATAATTTTAAATAATGAACACATTTGAAAAGGTGGTAAACTCCTCTCAGACTATTTACAAACAGCAAAAATGCTAAATTACTCAAATAAATTATTAGTTTTGAATTTTTCACTCAGTCCTAGGGGTTAGATGCTAGCCTTGAGTGTGTAACAGGACATAGCTCAGTGGTTTAAGCATTGGCCTGCTAAACCCAGGGTTGTGAGTTCAATTCTTGAGGGGGCCATTTAGGGATCTGGGGCAAAAATTGGGGATTGGTCCTGCTCTGAGCAGCGGGGTTGGACTAGATGACCTCCTGAGGTGAGGTCCCTTCCAACCTGATATTCTATGATTCTAGGACATGTACTTTAGTATAGAATTTGGAGAGTGTGGTTAACTCAGTAGGCCACAAGATGTCACTGACGTTTCAAACGACCATAGCTGAAACTGCATTATGAAATGTGAAGACTTTGCTTCATTAAAATCAATGACAAAACTCCCATGGACTTCAGTGAGGTCAGGATAATCACTGAATCTGATTCTGAATTTAATCTGTGACCTTGGATTGGGGTATTGCAGTGATCGGGATTAGACATGGGTGCCCATGTAAAGGTTCGGTTAAATTCAGAAAAGCAACGAAATTTTCTCTCTGAAGCTCATTTTAACATCCTTGAGTTGGAAAATTTACTAGAGTGTTTTCTCATTAGATTTCCAATGCTGCTTGGTTTTGTCTGGGTCACAAAAGCTGCTTCATTGCATTGTTAATATTCTCTCCTCCTGTCCTGGATGTCAATTTAAAGGGAAGGGCAGTTTGGGGTGAAGAAAAAAATGCTACTGAAACTTTTTTTAATTTCAATAGATGAAGCTAGGAGCATTGCATCTTATAGTGTTTTCCCATGTGTTGCATGTATATTTATGAGTGTAGTGAAACTGATGATTGACTATCTTAGTCTCATGTTACCATGGTACAACATGTACTGCTTTCACTATAACAGCACTATCCAGTATTTTGATAGATCTCCAAGAAAAACCCAGGATGCCAGAAGAAACTGTATTCATGATTCAGTAGGAGACACACTTTTCTCTGAGACAGTATAAATTATGGGCTAGACCCACCCCCCATTGGTATAAATCAGTGTAGTTCCATGGGCTTCATTGGAACTAAGTCAGTGTACCTTCGCTAATAAGGTTCTGGCCTTTAATTTCCAAGTGTCACGTTAGGCAGAAGTCCTGTGGTATCAAAAGTGCTTTCAGCTCAAGATAAAACTGAAGGCATTAAAGGTTCCAAAATACTGTTGGTGAGGCATATTCACCCGCATATCAGGGATAATTTATGCTGCCTTCCTACATATAGCATCAATAGGAGAGAACATTCTTCATTTTTTATCCCAAAGTGCTGTGTTTTATTGCTGTGTGCTACTAAAACAGCTGTCATGCGTTGACAGCCCTTCAATGAAAGTGCCAGTTGGGCAGCAGAGATGGAGAGAGAGAGGCTTATTATTGACAGAGAGTGGTGAATGCAATATTTGCTTTATATAGCTATAAAGTGCTTTAGGATCCTTCAAATGCATCCGATGAAGTGAGCTGTAGCTCACGAAAGCTTATGCTCTAATAAATTTGTTAGTCTCTAAGGTGCCACAAGTACTCCTTTTCTTTTTCAGGACGAAAAGTACTCTGCAGCTGTACAATGCTATATTATCAACCAACACAATGGGCCAGATCCTGCAGTGTGGAGGTGTGGTGCTAGTCCCTGGCATAAAGCTGTCCTAAACCCTGCCCATTCAACCTTTAGAGGCTCCTCACATCCTGCAAAGGAAGATCTTGGGGTGATACTGATCCACCGCAATGGGGCCTTTTAAGATGCCCTCCTCCCAGCTGCTGGTATTGGAGGTCATGGCTAGGGAAAGGAGAACGTAGCTGGCATGTCCTTCCCTCCTGGTGATTCTTGGCTGCCAAAATAGCCTCTTGGGACCATTGGAGAAGAACATAGATTATAGCTGATCTGACAATGCTCTAATTTGCACTGGAACAAGGCCAGGAGTAGGCAGTACTTACAGCTATATTTCAGCCACCTGTAGCTATACACCCCTTCAACAAAATACTATAATTATCAATAATGAGGGAAGGGTCTGCACCTGTAAAGCCTCTAATTATGCAGCCCCATCTCTCCCCTATAAACAGAGGTGGGCAAGGCCTGAAGGGTTTGAGTTCATGTGGGCTAGATGAAAGAGATTTTGCTCAGAGAGACTGAAATCAGACCAATCTGTTCTGATTGACATTCCTGAACCTTCAAGAAACCTCCCCCTTCCGATAGGGCACTTTGCACCAGCCCCTTCTCCCCCCCCCCGCGCCCACTTCCCCATCTCCTTATTTAGCTTGTTTAGCCTAGACCCAGTACAAGGTCTATTGACAAAGCACTTTTTTGCTGGTATAAACTGTCTACACAAGAAGGATTTTCCAGTGTAGCCACACTGATAAATCCTTTCCAGTGTAGACCAGGCCTAATGCTTCCCCAGCCCATGCACAATCCTCTCAAGGGGTCTTATGGGATGGCAGGAATCTGCTGTCTCCTTCTCACTGACACAGAATAGGAAAGCAAGAGAGGGGAAATACTCTGCTACTGCTAGCTCTGCTTCTGACTTGGCTACTGATACGGTCCCATAATTCCTAGTCAGGTAACAACGGAAATCACAGCCACCATTTTTTCCTCTCTGCTCCCCCCCCGCACACTCTCCCATATACACATTCTCCCCAGGGTCCCTTAGCAATCATGAGCTAAGGATTACAGGTTCTCTCTTCCTTGGTGTATAGTTGGTAGCTCTGCCTGCACACCTTGCCCTGAAAATCACTGGATCAAAGGAGCTTCACATCAGCGCAAGAGCTGCTCCTGCAGGCTCCAAAATAATATGACCCACAGTTGGTTGAGCATGCTCAGTTGGTCAGCATAAGAAATGCTGTAGAAATCTTGTTAAGGGCTGGTCTATGTGGGTAAATACTGCTGCTTCCCCCAGAAACCCACCTATAGACAGGACAACAGCTCTTCCCAGGTAACCCTGTGAACTGTTGGTGATTGGCTGTCTTCTGGCCCCTGAAGAAACTAGGAGAGAGGAAATCAAAATATCAGCTCCCACCATACCCAGAATCCATCTAGGTTATGTTCCAGACCCAGAACCTGAAGAGAGATGAGGTTAAGGCACCTGAAAGGAAGGCAAAAGTAAAAAGCTGCTATATTCAAAAACATTTGAAGTCACAGATCACAGCTGAAATCAACCCTACCCTGATTTCAGGTGGGCTCACTTCTCTAGATGAAGTATAATACTAATGGGGATGACTGTAATTTCCCACTGGCATTTGTCATTTATTTTTAATTCTTAATAGCTTTTGTAACTTTGCATGCTTTGAAAAGATGGAAAATAATACCATAGTTAAAGTGTGTTTGAAGTCATTCTGTTGTGTAGAGTGTTTTTCTGCCAATGTACTGGTTACCTAGGAAACTGCTGTAGGGTGGAATTTGGATAGATACGTTGTCAATAACTAATGTGAACTGTAAGTAGATTTTCAAGTGGTGGAAAGGGGAATAAAATGTATTGAACAAGTAAATGCTTGAAATATGAGGATTGTGGGCCAGATTTTCTGATTTGTCAGGGTTTAAATATGTCTAATTTGCATGTGCAAATGTTAGCGTTATGCATGCAATTTATGTATGCATGTAGTTGAAATGACAAAAAATGTGTTTCTGCGAACTGGTAAATGAACTGCAAGTGAAATTGTGTGCACAAAGTGGGCATGCATCTACCCTAGATGTGCAAGAGGAAAAGAGCTGCACTGATGTTTTAAACAATATGTCTATTGTATTCACATATAGTGTGGAGACATTAAAAAACATTGCTGCCTGTTGTGTACACCTGAGCTGCAACATTGGGTGTATAGAAAAAAATACATTATTTAAAAAAATGTTATGAAGCATTTGATGATCTCGGGACCTGTCCATGAAAGTTTGTGGAGTCATTTATGTAAGGAAACATTATTGTTCATTGAATTTTTTCAGGGAATTGTCCAAGTTTTCTAGTAGGCACTTGTAATATGTTAAAAGACATGAGACAGCAAATGGATGAATCTGAGGGAGTTTTACCAGGGATTTTATATCTTCATAGCTATACTTTCAATCAACAATCCATTCAAATATCTATGTATCTAAGGCAGCGGTTCTCAGACTTATTTGATTGGGCCCTAGTTCTTTGTATCTCTAGTCAGTTATACCCCTGCCCATTCCACAAACATATGTACTGCCACAAGCTCTGAAGGCAAAGTGGAGAGCAGCAGCTGCTGGCTGGGTGCCTGGCTTTGAAGGCAACACTGTGCCAGCAGTGGCATAAAGTAAGGGTGGCAATTTGAGAAGTGATATTTGTCATCATTTTTCACAGCAGACTTAGCACCCCATTGCTACCTTTACTTCTGTGCTGCTGCTGCCCTGGGTTTCACAGCCAGAGCCTCACTGCCTCCAGGTGAGGGATTGCAGGAAAAAGGAGAGCCTGAGCCAGGCTGCCTCCCGATGAGGGATTGACAGGGGGAAAGGAGAGCCGCAAACCTAGGCTGCCTCTTGGTGGGGATAATTTGAGATCCACTGATCTAAGGTACTTATATGGCCCCTGTCGCCATTGTAGCTGAGTGCCTCACAAACTTATTAATATATTTATCTTCACAACCCCGCTGTGAGGTAGGGAAGCACCATTAGCCCCCATCACAGCTGCTCTGTAACACCCACTGCTAAGCCTTACATGGCTCTGAAAGCACTTCCAGGCTTAATCTAAAATTTTTGGTCTTTTGCTTGGCATAGGGTGGTTCATGCTGTAAGCTCAGGGTGATACTCTTAAGTCTGTATAGTTTAATAAACAAACAGACCTCAAAATCTGGCTGTCTGCACTTTTAAATAAACAAAACCTCAAAGGCAAGGGCTTAGTTGCAGCACTTGAGGGCGCGGGGCGGGGCGGGGCTGGGCTGGGCTGGGCTTCTGAGATAACACTGCAAAGCTCTTCTGCCTTAATCTGACCCATCCTCCCCTGAAGAGAAGCAGGCAAACCTTCTTAACTGGCCTGCTAGCTCCAGATTGGTCAGCAGCTTCTCCTGGCCCTTGTAGGCTTTTGGAGGACTAAATCTTGTTGGTAGCCCAGCCTGAGCAAGGTGGTGTTAGGGCACCCATGCCTCCAGTAGGGGCAGAAAAGGCCTGACAGATCACATCATACCCCTTTTTACAGAGAGAAAATGGAGGTACAGATTCTATAGTTTGAGTGGTGAGTGGCTGAAAAGGAGCTAATGAATGAGTGTTTCACTTGTCTAGAGTTGTCTGACACGGATGTAAGTGGCACAGAAACATTTTTTGTTGGTTTCATTTCTGTGCCTGTAATCACAGATCTCCCAACACTCTGATGTCTTGGAAGATATGTGATGCCAGCAGTTAGTTTTGCATCTGTCTGAAAGTGTACTGAACCACAACTTCCTGGAATTTCAGTTGCATAATACACTTAAATGAGCAAATGCAAACTTTTAGTAGTTCAATCTTGTTATGGCGGGTGTTACCAGGCGAGGTTGTCACACTGTCTTATTTCTTTTTCCCGAGTATGTGAGCAAGTTTTGACTTTTGGAAAGACTTGCCCTATTGTCAGTCTTGGGTTATGTAAGTGTAATGGGTCAGGAGGTAATATTATGCATAACTAATTATTCTGCACCTCAGCTTATTTCACTGTGGAAGTTCAGGCCAAAGCTTAGTCTTTTCAGGGCTTTAATTAAATTTTTTAAAAATTGCACAGAGTTAAACCGCTTAGCATGACATACACTTTCTTTAGAAATAACATATATGCATATAAACATCTGCAGCCAGCATTTGGAACACTCATGAAAACTTTTCTTGAACAATTATTATGTGGTAACGCTATTGGTGTTGTCCCCCCTAGGCTTGCCTACTTTGATGCTGTTACATAAGTATGCCTTGGCGCGCACATGCACGCGCACACACACACATACACAGCCATGCTCCTTCTGATGCTTCTCGGGGCACCCAGGGCTGTGACTCACTTTGGTGCCCCCTGCCTCCAGCACAAGGGAGTCTTGCCTGTGCCAGATGGGTGTCAGCTCTCTAACACTACCAGCCTGTCAACCTGTCAGCTCTAGCACTCCCTTCTGGGCTATACCACTCTTGCTTTTTCCATGCTGGTTGACAATAGATACAGCCCAGCGCCCAAGTCCTTTACAAAACATCCCCCCGGTGGTATCCAAATCCTGATCACTGGATACCCACCGAAATCCCAGCCCCTCCATTCCCCAAAGGAACAGTGTACCCCACTCTATCTGCTTTGCCTTAGCCCATCGCTCCTGTGTCACACACACAACACTGGAGTTCAATTACAGTTAAACAAAAGGAAATTTATTTAAGACAGAAAAGAGAGTCAAATAGAAACAAATGTGCGATGGAAAAAAATGGTTCCACTACAGAACAAAATCATAAAATGTGAACTACGGCCAACACTTAACAATTACCTTTCCTACAGTGCTTAATTTTTAATGAAAGAGGGGCGCGGGCTCAAGCAATTGTTTTAAATTCATAACTGATGAAGCAAGTCCAGAGATGCAGGGGTTATGAACTGCCAAGCTAAATTAGATGCTCTCCCCACAGTTCAGTCTTTTGCAGTGCTAGCTAGCCCCAAGGAGCTAGGCCCAGTCTTTCATGAAGGACCCCCGCTCACCAAGGTATCTCCTCAGTGAGTGGAGCTAGAGTGTCTTTCTCCACCCTGTGATAGATTGAATCAGTCTTTTGTCTCTAGTCATAGACAGAGCGATCGTCTCACTGTCATACTGTTCCTTTTCATTTCCAAGTAGTTCTGATGTTTATAGTTTTTCTATTGACTTTTCTGGGTTGTTGCAATGGTGGACAATTGAGCAATATGCTGCATAATTGACAAGCCAGGAAGGGGTGACAGCCCCCTTTCATTTGAATGGGCCATCACCAAGACCTCTGAGTCCCTAGTGACTCACTTTCACTCCAAGACCGTAAAGGCACAGTTTTCAATATAGTTACATTGTTCCTATTTAATCCATATATACATCTCACAATGATTATGAGTTTTGAATTAGTTATGAGCTTTCAGTACAGATCTCACATGCTATCCTTTGTGGATAAATACCATGAAAGTAGTGTATTGGATGTAGTGAGTTTGTCATGTCTCAGGCAGGACTTGCTTTTAAATCGTGAACCCCTTGCCAGTTGGCACCCATGGGCCGCCATGTCACACTCCCTTCATATCTTTTCACGGAGAGGAATTCTCAGTCTCTGCAGGATGGCATCAGAAGTGCATGTGTGTCACCTGGATTTCTCAGAGTGAGAGAAGAATGACAGTCCCACAGTTCCCCTCCAAACTTCACAAAATTTCCTCAGCAAAGTGGTCTGAAGATCCTCAAAGCCAGCAGCAATTCCAGTCCCATCATCAATACTTGGCCATCTCCTCAGCTGTGAGGAGATAGGGTGTCTGTAGTCTGGATCCAGTGGCACAAGCAGCTGAGATGCAGCTCTCACAGCAGATACATTTGAGCCCTGCATTGTTCAGCTGCTGAATACATGGGTTTGTTTCTAACACTCCCTATTTATAACCATCTCCCTATGGAGCTCCAGTTGGCTCAGCTCTCAGATGGTGCATGTGTGGAACCTGTTCCGCTGCCCTGTTTGCCCTTAATGGAAACTCTCTGCATAGTTCAGAGACAGCTGCTGAGCAGGTCCAAAAACTACCACTCTCCCCATTTCTCTAGATGCCTCTTGGCCATTCTAACTAAATGTCCTATGCTGCTCTCTGCCTATGTGCTTGCTGTTGAACTATCTCATTTCAGGACTGGCCTATGTGTGTCAATATACTTGCAGTATATGCAGACTGTGCATCACTGATTTCTCCTCCAGTGGAAGGCCATCCTGAAAGACCCCAGACATCTGCTACCACTCAGCATAGGTGTGACACTAGTGTCTAAAGAAGCAGAAAAATATTTTGAATATCTCTCCCATTGTTGGTTTCTAAACAGCTACTTATGGCCATGATAATCCAATGCATGTTTTCACTTTTTAACAGCATTTAAATCAGAGAAGGGCCTGAGCCAAAATTCTGGAAGATGGCTGAACTTTGAAATAATTCCAAACTTCACAGCTGGCCCCTCTCTGCGTAAACTGAGCTGAACGAGCACCCTGGATCTGAAACCGCCACCATCACCACCTTGAAAACTTTCAGATCTGGATCCAGCCTTTCCACTTGGGGCCCATCTGTAATCTGTACAGGATGTGCAGTGATTGGGTAGTCTATATGTTTAATAAGGAACTGTATCAATATTTTCAATGTACATGCTTCACACATATTGCAAGAAACCACTCATCCTGATTTTGTAATCCCCAGCGCAGTAAGCACTAATATATTATACAACCACAGATGATGGTAAATATATCAACAAACAAATTGTTGCAATTTCCAGTGTGTGTTTAAAGCTTCATTTATCAGTAGTACAAATTCTGAGAAAGGAACTTGGGGACCATTGCTGCTGTGATTAGATACTTGTACTGAGACTTGTGCTGTAGCCCGAGCCTTGCAAAATATATGGTTACTAAACATTCCTCATACTGTGTAACATCATTTTTACCTAGATTATGTGAGTCATGTACTTTGGAGAAGGAAATTAACGTAATTTGGACTATAGGGACCTCTCTAATTTGTCAGTGGATGAGAAAACCAGAACGTAGAGTGAGTCTTTTCTCATGGAATTCAAGCCTACTTCTAATTTGATTGCATACATATGAACACATTCATATTGACCCAGAAATAAGGGATAAACTGTAATAAAATATCAATCAACCACACGGTTATGTTCAAGTTGCCTCCAGAAACAAAAATATCCATTCTGTAAGCCACTCTGCCCCGAGTCTTTAAATTCAATAAATGGTCTAATTAATCATTTGTGTGAATGGAGAAAGATCTGAGTTAATGTAAAAGTAGCCAGCTTGAGATATCAACATAAATTTACACATAGACACAGATTGGGTTTCAGCAACAAACGTGTCCAATAGTTCTCTTACATGTCCATTATCTTTGGAATTCACACAAGGAATAGGGTTTGTGTGAGTGTGTGTGTGTGTATATTTACATAATTTATGTAAATAAGGCTGGCCTTAAATATACATACACACAAATAATCTCACAGGGAGATGCATACATGCACATACATTGTATATGGATGTAAATCCCAGCTTTTAGGTCTGGTGTACGCTAAAAAGTTAGGTCAACCAAACTGCATCACTCAGGGTTGTGAAAAATCCACAACCCTGAGCGATGTAGTTAAGCCGACCTGATGTAGACAGGGCTAGGTCAATGGAAGAATTGTCCATTATCTCTAGCTACCTCCTCTCAGGAAGGTACATTGCCTATGCCAATGGGAGAACCTCTCTCGTCTGCATAGGCAGTATCAACACTGAAGAGATACAGATGCACAGTTGTGCCACTGTAGCATTTCAAATGTAGACAAGCTCTTAGAGGGATGGAATGCTCTGCTCCCTCTATAGGGACAAGGGAAAAAGCCAGCTCTGGCCATCCTCATTTACATAAATTATTATGTAATAATTGCATGTCCATATAATAATGCATGCCCATAGTTCCACATCCTGTGTTTTGTTGTTTTAATTGGAATTTGTCTCTGTTCTGATTGTATAAATGATAACAGATTGTGACTGAAACTGTACATGTGAAAGGACATAGAAATGGTGTAAGATATGGTCTGGAGTATACAGGCAATAGACTATGGCTGGGGAGGAGGGGAATGGCGGGACTTCGGGCAGAAGGGGAGGGGCCGGGGGCTAGCTCCCCCAACAGGCATTTCACATGCCGGCCATAACGCTGAGGTTGTAGAACTGGACCAGGGAGCTGTGCATCACAGTGGGACTTGGCAGTGCAGACTTTACTAGAGTGGAGCAGCCAGGCAGAGAAGAACTTGACTACCACTGAATCTATCTGACCCCATAAGTGGGATCTTTAAATGGGTGGACTAAGAGTTCCAGAGTTTAACAAGCCAGATAATTAATAATTGGAACTTTGGTGCTGATCATCCTGCTGACATATTGATTGTGTTTTGTTACTTTTATTGCACATAAATATAGATATACGGTTGTCATGATTCTTCTCCTCCCCCAAAAAAGAAAAGAAATTATTTGTGTTTCATATACCCAAGGATTGCCGAGTTCTGTGAGTGGGAAGGAACCTGCAAAAGTGACTTGGGAGGTTTTATTCTAAGCTCCCTGGAAGTAGAAATGGGGCTCTGAGTGGGGGCTTGAGCCATTGTTTCTTTTATTTTAGAAAAGGACCCCTAGACAGATTGAACCCCAGCTTTATGCTGCCATTGGCACCTTGCAGAAGGGTTATATTTATATATTCAATGTTAGACACTGTTAATGTTAATGTTAGACACTGATGTGCGGCTTGGGGCTAGAGCATCAAGTCTTTCCTTCATAGGTCCTTTATGGCTCTGATCCCACAGAATATACATCTCCACTGCATCTAGTCAAAGCAGTGAGTAGTCCATTAGTGCAATTTGTAGTCATTGTGGTTTATTCCATTTATTGTTTTTGTAAGGATTCAGACGTGTTCTAGAAATCCCCAATTAGACTGAAAAGTTCAATTGAACACAAAGATTGGGTGTAGTGCATGCTGTTAGAATATAGATATTCAGGCCTGCCTCTAAAGGCCTATACTTTAAGAACTTAGGTGTATTTTTATCACTTAGCTAGTTACAGGGGTATAAAAACAAAGAATCAAAATCACAGTCTGCCTGTGTATGGGCCTTCTCTCACTAGGATAGTCTGAGGCCTTGTTCTTAAGCTAATGCCTTTGGCTAAGTAGCTGGGGTAGCCATAAGCTGGGAAGTGTATGGTTAGATCCCCACATTCCAAACCAGTCACATGGAAATAAGGTGGTATTGGGCTATTAGGAAGACGATCCTGTACTAATAGTGCTCATCACCACCAAATAAAGAAACAGATCTTAAGGTGGTTAAAGAAAACTTAGCTTGATAGCATCCTGTCTGGCAAGAAATCGCTTATCAATGATTGTGGTTGTGAAACCCTCATTAATGTGGCTTTTATCTAAATGGACCCCACTTTTCTATTCAGACAGAGACAAACACCTACAAGATCTCTATCATGCATTCCTACAACTACAATACCCACCTGCTGAAGTGAAGAAACAGATTGACAGAGCCAGAAGAGTACCCAGAAGTCACCTACTACAGGACAGGCCCAACAAAGAAAACAACAGAACGCCACTAGCCATCACCTTCAGCCCCCAACTAAAACCTCTCCAACGCATCATCAAGGATCTACAACCTATCCTGAAGGACGAGCCATCGCTCTCTCAGATCTTGGGAGACAGACCAGTCCTTGCTTACAGACAGCCCCCCAATCTGAAGCAAATACTCACCAGCAACCACACACCACACAACAGAACCACTAACCCAGGGACCTATCCTTGCAACAAAGCCCGTTGCCAACTCTGTCCACATATCTATTCAGGGGATACCATCATAGGGTCTAATCACATCAGCCACACTATCAGAGGCTCGTTCACCTGCGCATCTACCAATGTGATATATGCCATCATGTGCCAGCAATGCCCCTCTGCCATGTACATTGGCCAAACTGGACAGTCTCTACGTAAAAGAATGAATGGACACAAATCAGACGTCAAGAATTATAACATTCAAAAACCAGTTGGAGAACACTTCAATCTCTCTGGTCCTCGATCACAGACCTAAGAGTGGCTATACTTCAACAAAAAAGCTTCAAAAACAGACTCCAACGAGAGACTGCTGAATTGGAATTAATTTGCAAACTGGATACAATTAACTTAGGCTTGAATAGAGACTGGGAATGGATGAGTCATTACACAAAGTAAAACTATTTCCCCATGGTATTTCTCCCTCCCACCCCACCCCCCACTGTTCCTCTGATATTCTTGTTAACTGCTGGAATTAGCCTACCTGCTTGTCACCATGAAAGTTTTTCCTCCTTCCCCCCCTGCTGTTGGTGATGGCTTATCTTAAGTGATCACTCTCCTTACAGTGTGTATGATAAACCCATTGTTTCATGTTCTCTGTGTGTGTGTATATAAATCTCTCCTCTGTTTTTTCCACCAAATGCATCCAATGAAGTGAGCTGTAGCTCACGAAAGCTTATGCTCTAATAAATTTGTTAGTCTCTAAGGTGCCACAAGTACTCCTTTTCTTTTTGTGAATACAAACTAACACGGCTGCTACTCTGAAACCACTTTTCTATTGTTAATCTGACTGGTTCTCTAATTGTTTCGGTCTGCTGTATAATTAATTTTGCTAGGTGTAAGTTAACTAGGGTAGAGGGATATAATTGGTTAGAGAATTATGTTATAATATGTTAGAATTGGTTAGTTACATTTCAGTAAAATGATTGGTTAAGATATAGCTGATAATATTACTATATAAACTGTGGTCAAACAGGAAGTGGGGGGAAGGGAAATTGGAATCATATTTGCTAAGAGGGGGGAATGAGAATAAGGAACAGGGAACAGGGACGTAGGCAAGGTTCTGCAGAGTCAGAGCTGGGAAGGGGGAAATGGGGTAAATGCTCTGCAGCATCAGAGCTGGGAAGGGGGACACGGGGTAAACACTCTGCGGTGTCAGAGCTGGAAAGGGGGACACGGGGGAACACTGGGGAACAGACTCTATTGGCATATAGAGATAAGCCCGACTGGTGTGAAGGGCTTTGGAATATGCTTGCTTGGAAACTAACCCCAATAAACATCGCATTGTCTGCGTTTCTGACTTCTGGTCTTCTGCTTTCTGTCTACATGACAAGAACCAGGGGAGAGGGTGAAGGGAAAGCCCTCCAACACGTGCAGTTAATATAACTTTAGACTGAGCTTCTCTATATAGATACGAGAGGAGATGAACACATCCCGCATTCAAAGCAGATTAAAAATGGTTCCCCATGTAACACTTATTGAACACTCGAGTCATTTTTTATTCTGTTCTTCGTTCGAACAGGCTGTGATGTTCTGCTTATTTTATTGCTGTCCTTTAATAAACCATCAATCTCCCATTCCGAAGGACACAGAGCCCAGTTTTGCCAAGGAGAAGAGACTTGCTTTACTTTGTGGTGAGGACTATAAAGTTACAGTTCATTAATGTTTTTATGGTTTTATTATTCAGCAGCGCTTTTTATTTTTTCTTTCTTCCTGAATATTCGGTATCTTGCAAACACCTCTGAGTGCTCGTAATTGTAAGGCTTACATTGTGTATGGCAAGTGGCACTTAAAGCAATTGGATATCCATAGCTATTTTAATATGTTTTATTAGCTTCTTTCAAAAGCACAACATGCCCAAAGCCCTAGTAAAGGACACATGCTCAAACTACACATTGACTAGCAGCAGCCCTCGGTACTGCCAGTACAGAGTAATTACTCCCACAGCTAGCTCTCCTAGTTATTAGCTTTCTGAGTTCTTGTTGCTTGATAATGGCATCCAGCTGAAGAATGGTCCTCAGTTACTAGTGTTCTCTATCTCCAAGTAAAAACTGCCTTTCAGATGCTTAGTGGTGAATTTAATTTAAATTAGTTTGCATCATATGTAGACATCTATAGCCAATTATGGACTAACATTCCTCTCTTCCTTAAATCTAATTCTTTTAAAGGTTGAAAGCTCCAGGAATTCACATTTGACTAAATTACAATGCACTGTATGAACAAAAGACACAATGATCTGTAGGAATTAGCTTAAAATTGTTGCCTAGAATGTATTTCAGCTTCTCCATCATGACTTTCGTAACCCATAAGAAGTCAATTTATTATAATTATAGAGGAGAATTTAAATAAATATTCATCTTCACCTCTGTATTTCCCAGTGTCTCCTGTCTTCTCAGTATCCACCCTTTACACTGGACTCTTCTCCTGGTGGAGACTTCCTTTTGCTTTGTCCCCTTCCGCAGACTTTTACCAGAAGGCAAAGCGACGTGGGCCATGGAAAGCTACCAACTGTTATTATAATAATGATATGTAAATAGTCTCCATGCCCGGCCTCTCCTGTAAGTATAATTTTACATGTGATCTTTACCAGGACAAAGCTACATGTTATTAAGGCATCACACACAAAAGTACATATTAGTTTGCTTAGAGATGTCCATCTCCATCACAGGAGATTTGCAACCATAGTAACCCATTCCCTATGATCCTCTGCTAAGCTCTTTGTGGATGAACAGTCCTTTTGATCCACCCTAGCTGCCACGTCATCTGACCAAGATCTTCATTTTCTGCCTAATGTTCTCTTACCATCAGCCCTCACTTCCAGTCTCCATAAACGTGCATCACCCTCTGAACCTCTTAAAATGTGCCCTGCAAATTGAATTTTTCTATTCATGAGATCTCTATGTAGCATTTGCTAAATTTCAATCATCTCCAATATTTTTTGTTGGTTACGTAGTCTATCTACAATGTTTTCAGAACTCTTCTATAACTCCATAATTTGAAGAATTGTAGTTTCTTTATTATTGATTGTTTGAATGTACATGTTTGACAGCTGTAATATAACACAAACCAAATGTAAAGTTAACACAGAATAAATGCATAACTAACAGAACATAATTACTCAAGCTGAATATCGCCCAGCACATCAGGCTAACAACAGGAGAGGCTTCTGTAGTGAGATAGTTAGGGTGTTTATTGCTCAGCCATTATCTGTTATCCCACTCCATTCTAAATTGTACAAAAGCTCCCTCACATAGGATAGAGTAACTCATGAATTTTATGTCTAAATTTTTATTACTAAAGCACTGGGTGTTAGGATTGAGTCTAATTAGGACAGGGCATCTGAAACATCGTCTGCATTCATCCTTGCTTGTTTTTCTTCAGAAACATTCAGCTTTCTACATCGAATGAAAGGGTCAGATATGACCGTGATCTGCAAAATCATCAAGAGACTGGAGAATGACTGCACTGTCAGTTAAGATTTACCTGGGGAATAATATGGCAGTACAGCTATCTCTAAATATATGAACTCCAAAATTCAGTGACTGACTACACTGCTCCATGTCTGCTTGTATTGGAAATTCTCTATCACCCTTTTCACTGGATTTATTCTACAGAACAAACATCTATTGCCAGCATTGTGAATTCACTCCATAGTCAAATCAACATTTGTGTAAAGAAATTGCACCTGAAATGCTTATCAGATCTTAACAGCTCCTCAGCCTGAGTCTTTACATTCTTATTTTGAAATTAGTTTCATTCTCAAACACCCCATTGCTATCCAACTGTTTCTTTCCTTTCAGCAGCTTATATATCCCACTGACCTATATTTCTAGGTTCCAATGAGCCACATCTTAAAACTATTTATTCATAATAAATGCACCTCAGACCCGTCAGTGCATTGTGCTGCTCTCTCCTTTTATAAGAGCAAAGTCCCTTTTATAACTAGGTTTGTCAAATTACATACACTGGTTCATCCTAATGCAGCCTCACTAGTGCCAAAATATCTGTCAATTTATGGGAAAATGTTGATACCTTAATGCTAGCTTGTTTGCTTTTTTTAACACTACTGTCAAATATTGTAGAGACAGATTTAGTGATTTGTCTGACCATCCCCAAATTCTTTTCCTTATTATTTTCTCCACTGTGCTGCCTTGTCAGTTATTTCTAGGATTGTTTTTGTTCCCTATTTTCATTGTTACTTATGGGCCCATAAATAATATTGTACTGTCATCTGTCCAAGAATGACCTTAAAAAACCTGTCTAAGCAGCTATGCAGTTGAATAGATCTATCTTTCTATTTATAATCTGTTTTACATAGCCTGAGAAACTAGAAAGACTTTACACAAGTCCTTCCTGTCTCCTAGGTGAAGATAATATTACATATCGTACCATTAAAGAGGTGTTGTGGTGGGGGAGGAAGAGAGGGGAAGGTTTCAAAGAGGAAATAAAGCATAGGGCTAGTATGAAACACCTTGCACTAGATGCTGCTACTCTGAAACCTTGCACTAGATTGTGTCTTCAGGCACAGCCCTGAGTAACAGGGTGGTGTCTGCCACAGCTCAGAAAGGGATTGTGCTTCACATGGAAGTTTTTGCTATGATGCTATTGCAAAGCCTGACAGCTTTGACCAAACCTCACTAGACTGTGCAGGCCTCAGAGCTCCTAAGAGTGGAATGCTATCACAGAATACATGGGGAAATATTTGCTGAACAACTGACATCATCCGAGGAGCAGCTTTGTCTTGGTAAATTTTGTGAAGAATCCTGGGAATGTTGCCATAGGGCAACCTCTGCATCCAACTTGAGCAATAAAAACCAACCACATGAAAAATAGAGGGCAAAACTTCTTTTTAAAAGGCTTTACCCACACACTACTTGATTCATGATATATAGGGAATCCTTTGAATTGCAGCATTTACCTGACCAAATGCTCCTTAGGGTTTCCGACATGGAAATGTGTCATGAACATTAGGCCTCAAATAACGGACAACCCTTAAAATGCAGGCAGGGTGGCCCCTGTTGTAATAACTGAGATAATATAACACCTCTTAAAGATCCCCCTGTATTAGGCAGTACCGTGGAGCTCAGAGTAGACCTGTGCAGGAGTGTAGTGGTCCCTCCCACTCAAATAGGGAGGGAGGCCACTGAAGTTGCTGAATTTTGTACAGCTCTTGTTAATAGTCCCATTGCTATATCCTGTGTGAGCAATGCCCTCTGTTCCCCATGTGCAATGCCCTCAGTTCTCCATTGTTTTACAGTTTGAGTCTGAAATCACATTGTGACAGAGGCCTTGATCTGCTTGAAGAAAGTTGGCACCTACTTTAATGAGTGACTTAGGGTAACATAAAATGGTATGAAAAATTAGATCTGGCCTCAGCCAAGCCCCAGGCTTGAAAACCCTGTAGAAGGTGGGAGAGATGTTCCAACTCTGATTTAAGGCCTCTTCTCTATGAAATGAAATCCCAGATCTGAGCATTTCTAAACCTGGGAGCCTTGAAAATATGTATCTGTGTTTTGCAGCTCAGACCCATTGCTATTCAAAGTCTATTCATTCTATTCATATTGAAGTAATCTTTCCCAAATGTGGTCAGCTCCATTGGCTGAAGCTTCCAGACCTACAGCAGTTTCTGTGGAGTCATACATCAGGAGTTACCATCCCAGCTCACAAGACATACCAAGGCTCCCAGCATCCCTTGAGAATTTGTCATTCCTTGTTACAAAGAGGACACAGATGTCCTGTATACAAGCAGTCACCAGATTTGCTCCCAGTTACAAGCAATGGAAATCATGGTAAAAATCATCACAAACATGTTTTATAGTAATCTGAGTTAGGCCTGGGTCCATCATAAGAATGACCTTACTGGATCAGACCAGTGGTCTTTCTAGCCCAGTCTCTTGTCTTCTGACAATGGCCAGTGCCAGATGCTTCTGGCAGTCAGAGGTTTAGGGATACCCAGAGCATGGGGTGCATCCCTGACCATCTTGCTAATAGCCATTGATGGACCCATCCTCCATGAACTTTTCTAATTCTTTTTTGAACCCAGTTATACTTTTGGCCTTCACGACATCCCCAACAACAAGTTCCACAGGCCTTAATCTGATTGTTAAGATTTCTGGGACTGGAATTGTATTTGACTCTTAGTTTGCATGCATCCCAGCACAGTAGATCCTGGTGGAGGTCTCTAGATGTTACCATAATACAAATACTGACAGCTGCTGAGGCAACAAGATCAATAATTGATTAAATTAGTTTCCCTTTTTCATTGATTTTAGTTTTGATGTTTTTTTCCAACCAGTTCATCAAACAGTAAAATAATTACACTTTTACTATAAATCATACCAATATGTCTAATGTGCCAGGCCTCTAAACTTTTTGTAATATATCTTAGGAAGTATAAAGATTTGTTATTTTCTCAGTTATTGCTTCTTTTTTACATTGAATCCTTATAGTTCTTTCATATGCCAACAAAAAATATCCCAGCCTCCCCATAAATGATATCCTAAAATATTAGGGAATGTGGTAGGACCATCTTGTTTCCATAACATGATTGCCATATATAGCCCTGTGGGCCTGATCAGCTAATGTTCTCAAAAACCTTCCTTTACAGTACTAAGGGCTAATCTCTTAAGTCTCTCAGTTATGTTTATACAATGCTTTACCTGTTCTACTGTTAACCCAGCCACCAATGGTTATCCACCCATCCCCACCTATATGTATATATCCTCACCCATTGCTTCCAGTCACTTCCCCACCTACCCACTGTGTTCTCTGTTCACCTGCCTGCTCACATCCTAGAACTGTAAATACACCTCGGCTGCTAACTCACCTTACAAAGGACATTCCAAATGTCAGATACTCTGGACAGTCATTTAAAACATAAAGGATGGTATTTGTGATGCCCATGGCAGTTGTGAATACCATTTATGGTACTTAACAGGAAGACAGAGAACCAAGAGCAACAGCAAATGGTTAAAACGAAGGACAAAATAAGGTGATTCTTCAAACAAATGAATCTCTTTTTGTGTTAAGGACAACTTGTACACTGCAGTTTTCAACTTTCTTCCTGGCAGCACTCACATGTATTATGTTTCTTCTGTAAGAGACATGCAAAAATTGTTTGTTGTAAAATCTACTATTATGTTCTGTTTAAATTTACTTTTACAAACCTATAAATTACAGGCCATTCCTTTCTGGAGGGTTGAAAAAAACATTGATTTTTGTTTCTAAACTTGCGTATTGGAGCAACTTGAACTAAAAAGGAAACAATTTAACATTTAACTGAAGAAAACATACATCTGTGGAAATTCTATAATTTTTCATTGACATATCTATATATTTCTCTAAATTTCTGCCACATCTGTTACTGTGGGTAGATTTGTGCTTTTCTATATAAGCGAGATTAATGTTAGCAATAACTCTCAGGAGGAAATTGAGGAAACAGTAACACTGGCTAATAAAAAGGAAAAATTATAAAGAAGTAGAAACAGAGTACATTTTATGCAATTGCAGTGTACTCTGCTATCTAGTGAAACTGCTTTAAAACTGCAATGAACACATTGCAGTATTATAAATCATGTCAGATAAATAGCACTTTCATAAAGGTACCTCTTATAATAGAAGAAAAGTAAATAATATTCAAAGTTATCCTTAACCCTGAACTTTTCTCTATTTACATCTCTTTGAATATCTGCCTATCACCATCAAGGCCATTGCTACCTTTTCATCTTTATCGTGATATTGCCTCTGTTGAATTCCTTACTCATGCCTTCATCTCTTTCTATTTTAACTATTACAGTTCCCTTTTTGCTATTCAGCCTAGATCCTTACCAGGAAAACATTAGGGAATCCAGAATACTGAGTCCATTCTATTTTCTGTTTTCTTATTACTAAAAGTAGGAACATATCACCTCCAGCCCACCTCATCTTCAGTAAGGCTGTATTCATCCCGGATTCCAATTCAAAATTATCCTCCTGGTGTTCAGGATTCACCATGGACTCAGTCAACAACTATGTGACATGATAAGAACAGCCATACTGGTCAGAGCAAAGGTACACTTAGCCCGGTATCATGTCTTATGACAGTGGCCAATGCCAGGTCTTCAGAAGGAATGAACAGTAATGAATGAACAGATAACTGGTGACTTTCTATGGTGTCAGTTTTAAACCCAAGATTGTGTCTACGCTAGCATTTTTTAAAACTTTCCCGGTATGGCATCATTACCAGTGCAGCTACAAAATGCTACCAGAAGCAGAAGTGCTATGACATACCACCTCCCACCATTGTTTAACAACTATGTCAGACCCCCTGTTGGTTTACAGTGGATTCACTTTTTCAAGACTATTTTAGCAACCTTGAGAGCTAGAAAACCTTAATGAAGGCTCAGACTTTGGAGCACAATTCTGTGGCAAGCAGTGCAGTTTACAGTAGACTTGCATAATACATGAGGCCCTGGATCGAAAGTATTAATATATTGCAGCAACTAACCTTTCTGGACTTTATCTGAACAGTGAGTCACAATACTATTGCAATTTCTGAGCAGAAAACAAGGCCAAGATTTTTAAAAACAAGAACCTAAAGTTTGACTCCTACATCCATATTTAGGCATTTCAACAAGTGATCTGACTTACAAAAGCACTGAGCAGCCAGCAGCTCCCATTGACTTCAAAATAAATGGAAGACACTCATCACTTTTAAAAATCAAACCGTTCATTTAGGTTCCTAAATATGGATTTGAGATTACGCTGCTATTTTTGAAAATAGATTTCATTGAGAAGTGAAGTTCTCAGCACCTCACAGGATTGGGCTCTTAGTTCTTAGTATGGTCCTGAACACTGCCGTTGCTGGTATCAGTAATAGCGCTAATCAATCCATTAATATGAACTCCTTATTCTTTTTGTTGTGGCCAGTGAGTTATATTGAAGCTAGGAAAGCACTGCCTGAGATCATGTCTGAAGAAAAGTTTTGGGGAAGGTAATTCAATCTAACGCTCCCTAACCTGGCTTCCTCCTTCCTGACTAGATGAGGAAATAACTGACTGTGGGCTTTTCTGGAGCTCTTCCATCTATTTGGTAGAGTGCCAGGGTAGGCTGTATCCATAAAGGAGACAGTAAATCAGCTTTGAAACAACGTGAAGTTATTTCAGTTCTATCTGTTTTGACAAAATGACTTGGCAAATGTGCATATTCACAGATTTCAGCCTCTGAAGAGGAAAGATCTTCTGACTCCAGCACACCCAGGCTTCAGATATAGACATTTCATCGATATCGTTCTGAAGATCACCAATCACATTTCTAACACAATAGATGAAGGTTATAATACAAAAGTAATATTTGTTTAACCTAACATTTCTGAACTTAGTCAACCATACTCTTCCTAAAAGTCAGGGCTGTTGTGCTAAGCAGTGACTCCAAAAACTGATTTGCTGGGTGCTAACAGAATTGTCTAGAGCAGAGTTTCTCAACCTTTTTGATACCAGGGACAAGCTTGCTGCCTTTCTATACTGTGTCTGGGAAATCTCATTGACCACCGTTGGTCCATGCATCGGTCATTGAAAAACACTGGTCTAGAGAAGATTTCTATACACCATATTCTAGCATTACAGGGCATAACAACTGGGGCACATCAGTGATTATTGCTTTTTTTGTCCGTTTTTCTGTTTTACTCTTATCCATCTTTTGTTCATAACCTTCCATTTCAGTGTGGTTTCTGCCCTTTATATATGCACACGGAATGCAGCCCTAGATTAACAACAACCTGCAGTCTGACTTGAACGAGCTGGAAGGATGATTCTTCTGTGCTGACTTGTGTTTAAATAAAGTGAAAACCAAAACCATGGGGGCTCTGGTTCCTTTCCAAATCACACTAAGGAACAGACTGCTTCAGTAAAGATTAAAATAGCTGTTGGTAACAAGAGATAGACTGAACCAAAGCCCCAGATCTAATCACTCCTAACTTTGTGACTTGAGCCTGTCTCTAACAGTAATCTCTGGGGAAAGGTTAAACAGTTTATATACCTTGGAATATAGCACAACCCCTCTTGTAGTGGGGACCCAGGTTGGGGGAAACTGTGTAAGTCAAGAAAGAATCTGGACACATTATCAAGAAAGCAGGTTGTCTAGTAGTAGCTCTCTAACAATCATCTGTCTTGGAATAGTGTGCGTCTGAAGTACTATTATTAATTTGCACTGCCATACTGCCTACAAGCAGTTGTTCTAAACATTAGACAAACATATGACCAGAAGACTTCTCCAGCACGAAAGAGCTTACACAATAAGTTGAAAACAAGAGACAACAGATACATATGACAAACAGATGTGGAGGAGCACAAGTTAATAATGAGATGATATAATAAGCATGATAAGCAATGGTCAGAGCACACCAGCTGCCAGCTCATATGATGGGATGGGAAAAGATGAAGTATTGTATGATGAAATCTGCTGGTTTGTACTTTCCTTTTAACTTCATCATGCATCATTTCCACCTCAACAATTAACTTAAATGGACAACTTAATTGAATGGGGGCAGCAACACTGGTGCTACCAAGTATACCCTATGTGGAAAATTACTATAGTTCAGATTTAAAATAGTTTCATTTATAAGCCTATGTTTTCTGTTGCTCAGGGCTATCAGAAATATTCTGTCTTGGAGCTAAAGTTCCCCATGTATAGATTCTGCCAAACCTGAATTTTGGGGGGTTAAAACTTTAAGGAAAATCTCTTCAGCCATTCAGCAACTGATGTTAGGTTGCAGGAATTAAACTATATACTTTTCTTCCTTCACAACAATAATGGAAGAACCACTGATCTTTGAAACTTGAAGTTTGACTTGTAACTAGTCCTTACAGAGGAGTCTGTCCAAGAATAGGGTCTTATCTATATAAACACTGGGTTCACAGCAAACAGGAGTGTTAATCTGTTCAGTCCTGCCCTAGTCTCCCCACACTGATTATCCAAGTGGACCCTGCTGTAACTCACTAGAAGTCCTGTGGTGTGCCTTGATCCACCCTGCTTTGAAACTACTTGAACTGAGTATTCATATAGACAAGTCCCAAATTTGAAAATACTTGTGTGAAATTAACAATGTTAGAAGAGTTAGAAAATCACTTCCCATAGGAGAAGTTCACCATGGGTTTGTCTACACAGCAAGTTAGTGTGCAGCAAGCATGGATGGGACTCTACGGTGAACAAGCTTGCCACATACTACCGGGCCGTGTGGACTCTGCTACAAGTTACATAGTTACATGCAAAGTTACATAGTTGACATGCTCATCAAAGTGTTCTATGGAATTTATAGTGCATGGTAGCAGGGTCCACAGGGCAAGGTAGTGCCCAGTTGAGTCACACTCTGGCTTGCTGCACCCTAACATGCCATGTAGAGGAGCCCTAAGACCTCAATCTTAGATAGGATTTTTTCAGAGCTGCACATTTTCAGTACATGAGATGCTGCTTTATACCTCTTAGCTAGGAAATGAACACTTGGTAAGCAACTGATGTTATGCTTATAAGAAGTACATGGGATCTTTTACAGGGAAAAAGGCAATACGCCGCATTTATTGAAAATAGAACAGTTAGCTTATGCATTCAATTACACAACACAAACAAGTCCTGCAGATAGTCTTTATAGTCTGTCGTAGCTAGAGTCAATCTAACGGCCGGTTAGACTGAGCACTAGTGAGGAGCTGGGCTCTGTCGGTCGCAATCCAATGCTCCAAGGCTTTGCAGGACTGAACCAAGAGTTCTATGGCAAAACAGCCCAGCTTTATACTTGTAAATTTCCACTTTAGTCTATGGATTTTCCAATGTTATTTTGTAATCGTTAGTCCTTAAATGGTGTTAATCTTGGGATTTTCCACCGTTATAATTTGATGGTTATTGTCAGGCTTCCCATTGTTATCGCCTATTTGTTGTCTTGCATTCGGGGGTGCCTGCCTCACTTCTGAGGTCATCAGTGCTACTAACATGTTTAGCATCGGATACAATGGATGTTTTCTGATTGTCTCCTGGTGTTTCCAAGTCTCTCACTTTTTCTTGACCATCTAGACATTTGTGATGGCTTTCACACTCATCCTTAACCATGCACACATCCTTTACTCATACCAAACAATTTTACAGAGACTTTCAGACAGGATAGCATTTTGGAAAGGATTATATGGTTACTAAAGGGATTACAACTTAGTTTGCAATGCATACAAGAAGCAAGACCTTATAGCAATTACTGTAGTGAAATCTTATCCTAAAACAAAAGGTGACCATAATCAGCCACAAGGACTATTCTGGTCTATTCCTGCCTTGAAATCAAAAAGGGTGGCTGGCAGGATGAAATCAAATCATACATTAATACATTTAATACATACTACATTATTATAACCGTCAATCATTATTACCTCTAATACAAATATATAATCCTACTCCTATACTGAGCAAAATCCACTTGGCTCAGTGAACAATTTTAGTCCTGTTCCTTTATACCAATGCCTCCATCTCATTATTCAGAGGGGAGGGAAGCAAAACCCAGCCCAGCTGGAGATTGTTGTATCAAAGGAGAGCGCAGAGCCTCAAGTTACATGCTCCCCATCAACTTCCCTGGGAGCCTGTGGGTCTTTCTAGAACAATTCTGTCTGGTCAAGGCCCCACAGATTCAGAGGGCAAATTCTTGAGGAATAGTTTAAAAATCTTAAGGCTGTATTAGCAACATAGGACCTGCTTGTGTCCCACAGACCCATATGGATGAGTTTGGACTTTCCCCTCCAAATGCAGCTCAGATGCCTCTGCAGCATCATTCCCTCTTTCCCCAAACTTTTTGGCCTGAGGGCCACATTGGGGTTGCAAAATTATATGGAGGGCCAGGTAGAGAAGGCTGTGCCTCCCCAAACAGCCTGGCCCCCTCCCCCATCTGCCCCTTCCCACTTCCCGCCACCTGACTGCCCCCCACAGAATCCCGGCCCCCCCAACCCCCCCCCCCCCTCCTTGTCCCCTGACTGCCCCTCCTGGGACCCCCACCCTTAACTGCCCCCCGGGACCTCACCCCCTATCCAGCCCCCCCTTCTCCCCATCCCCTGACTGCCCCAACCCCTATTCACACCCCCAACCCCTGACAGGCCCCCTGGGACTTCCACGCCCTATCCAACCCCCCATTCTCCATCCCCTGACTGCCCCCGCCAAAACCTCCACCCCATCCAACTGTCCCCATCCCCTGACTACCCCCCAGAGTCCCCAACCCATCTAACCCCCCGTCACCTGACTGTCCCCCCCAGAACCCCCAACCCATCCACCTGCTCCCTGTCCCCTGACTGCCACCCCGTGAACCCCAACTCCCCACCCCCTTGCCATGCCGGAGCCAGTCACGCAGCCCCGCTGCCTGGCAAGAGCGGCAGGCCAGAGCACTGGCAGCATGGCACACTCAGGCTGTGGGGGCGGAGGGACAGCGGGGGAGAGGCTCGGGGCTAGCCTCTGTGGCCGGAGCTTAGGGGCCAAGCAGGACGGTCCCACAGGCCGTAGTTTGTCCACCTCTGCCCTAGACCCTCTGAAGGGCTACATAAGCCCTGGTGAAGATCTGTAAACCCTGCAGCACCTCATTGACAAGCCTCTGAAAGGTAGGCCCTGCATTAATTAATCCAAAAAGCATAACCTTAAACTCATATAGACCAGATTCCGCTATGAAAGCTGACTTTTCCTGGGCATCAGCATCTAAGGGAATTTGCCAGTATCCTCGAGTCAAATTTAGAGTACTTATGAATTTTGCACCCCCCAACAGATCCAGTAGGTCCTCTATCCAGGATGTGGGGCAGAGATCATGTTGGGTGATGGTGTTGCCCGTTTAAAATCCACACAAAATCTTATGGTTGTAATCTTTTTTCATACCATCACAATAGGAGATGCCCAGGGGCTTTTCAACTTAGTAATCACCCACATGTCTAGCACGCTCTCTACCTCACCCTGAATCTTTCCACTACTCCTTTATCAGGGTATGCTTTGCTAAGAGCAGGGTGTGGTCCTGTAGTTTTAAATGGAATGCACTATTTTGTTCCTTAAACCTGGTAGGTTGGAATACACCTGCCTGGCGTATTTCCATAGGGCCAGCATCTCCAGGTTTTGCGTTAGGTTCAAACCCTCCCTAATCTCCTTACTCTACCTTACAAAATCAATTAAAGGGGCAGTAAATGTTCACTCATCAGCACAACAAATCATATTCACCATTATCATCACTCTTTCAATCTATTGACATATACTGTTTACACTACTCCCCTGCCATGGGGTTTCATTACATCATAAGTAACCTCATTCACTCTGTCCCCCAACAATTTGGCATCTTGTTCTTCCTCGCTGGAATCAACACCAGGACCAAGTCACCTATATCAAAAGATCATTCTCCAGCATGCCAGTCACACCAAGCTTTCTGAGACACCTGAGTCCTTTCAAGGTTCTGATTACTAAGTCCATCATAGACTTTAAATTCTCTTTAAAATGAGTACATACTCCCCTACAGGCTGTCTTGACTCTTCTGTACTATCCTTTCAAGAGCCTTTGATTAAATCTAAGGTTCTCTTCATCTGTCTCCCATAAAGGAGATCAATGGGGGGAAAACCCACAGACTCTTGTATGTGAAGTAAGGAAGCAGACATCCCAGTCACTCTCTTGCTGGGTAACATACATCCTCAGCATAGATTTCAATGTCCTATTGAATCTTTCCTCCGGATCATTAATTTCTGCATCGTATGGGGTGGTCTTTTTATGCCTCTCTCCACACAAATTCCATGATTTTTTGAAAACTACAGACATGAAATTGACACTACCATCTGACAGCATTTCCCTGGGAAAACCTACTCTGCTAAAAATGGTTATTAGGGCAGTAGCCACACTTTCAGCTTTTATATTAGACAGACCTATGGCTTCTGTGTACCTGATGGAAGAATCCATCACAACTAGTATATATTTCTCTCCTTTTCTGGAAGGTCTGGGTCCCACAATATCTACAGATACTCTGGCAAACACCTCCTTAATGGAGATGGGGAATGGCTGCAAAAGTATCTTGCAGGGTCCTTTTAATCCATACACTTCTGATATAAGACTCTTACAGTATTATTTTACTGTCTCAAACATGTGAGGCCAACAGAAATTCTGTCTGAGCCTATCACGGGTTCTCTCCACTCTTAAGTGTCCAGCAAAGGGACCATCATGAGCTATCTGCAGCAACTCTGTGCTGTACTTATCTGGCACAAGCATCTGCTTGCAAACCTCTCCAGGGCAATTCTTTTTCCTATGGGATCCTCCCTGTACAACAAACCTTCTTCTAGAAAAATCAACCCTTTCCTTTCACAGCCACATTACCATTCTGAGCTGCATTCCTCTCCTTGTCCAGGCAAGGATCAGCCTGTTGAGCTCAATAAACTCATTTTGAGTTTCACTTAAGTTAAGAGCAGATGCTGGCAAAGCAATGGATAATCCCTCCGGGGATAAACTGTTATTCTCAGCTGACAAAGGACTAAGGGAATCTCCCACCCCCCACCCCTTTCCACAGACAATCCAGGTGAGGTAGAATCATACTGTCTGTGGCTATCATCTAATCTCTAACTACCAATAATAATTGCTCCTGGGCCATCAGATCAAACACCTTTCCATAAACCCCTCCAGCCCAAATCCACTGTGACGTTATCTGATTAAAATATGACCATATAGAGCATTGTTGCAACCACTGTTATATATTTGCAGAAAATATTGTACAAAGGTTGTCAAGTAAGATGTCTATGAAAAGGGTTATGATTTGCTGGTTATGATTATGCTATCTGTATGCATGTATCATTTTTGTATTTAAAGTTATAAGTTTTGGCTCTATATCTGGATTTCAAATGTTTGCTCCTGGAATAACACCCACAAAGTAATCAGCCAGATATGCCATGTAAGATATCTGCAAAAATGTTATAATTTGCTATCATCTTGTTTCTATGTTTGTATCACCTTTGTATTATGATTTATAGATATGTATGTATGTCTGTATTTCAAAGTTGTGCTATGCTTCTGGGTGACACCCCAGAGAGATTGGCATTAGCACTGCCTAGCCTGCTTGATGGTCCATTAAGGACCATCAGCTATAGAGCTGACCCATTGAGAGAAGGCAGATACATCTTATGACTCAGCAATGCATGCAGGGATATGCCTATGGAGAGAACTCTAAGGCTTTCAAGCCATGTGCTGGGCAGCTTGTGTTTGAAACAAAGGAAAGCACAGGCCGCATGACAAGAGACTATAAAAGGCAGCTGCATCCTCTCCATTTTGTCTTCAATCCTGCTTCTTATCTCTGGAGGAACTTTGCTACAAACTGAAGCTCTAAACAATGGACTGAATGACCCATCCAAGCTGTGGATGTACTACAGAGACTTGACTAAAGCCAGCAGTTTATTTCATCACTTCAACAAGCCTGAGCCAAGAATTTTGCCATTACTGTATGTAATTGATTCCTTTAACCAATTTTAATTCTCACCTTTCTTTCTTTCTTTTCTTCTTCTTTCTTTCTTTCTTTTCTTTTCTTCTTTCTTTCTTTTCTTTCTTTCTTTCTTTCTTTCTTTCTTCTTTCTTTCTTTTCTTTCTCTTTTCTTTTCTTCTTTTCTTTCTTTCTTATAAATAAACCTTTAGATTTTAGTTAAGAATTGGCTGTAATGTGTATTTGGGTAAGATCTGAAACATTCATTAACTTGGAAGACGATGTGTCCGATCCTTTGGAGTTGGTAGAAACCTTTTCTTTTATGTGATAAAATAAGATTTACAGAATTTTCATCATATTGATGACTTGGTACCTGGATGGAGGCCTGAGGCTGGATCACTTTAGGGAACTATGTTTGTTTGGACTTCTGATAACCAGTAAGGTAATAAAGAAGCTGTTTTATGCTGCCTTGGTGAATCTAAGTATTGGAATACCCACCATCTTTGGGTTGGTGGGCTGTCCCATTCTTTGCAGTTCCCCTAATTGAGTGACCACAGCTGGTCCCACTAGGACCCCAATAACCTCCCCATTATGCATTTTCCTCATAAAATTTCACATTTTATGTAAATATTAAGCATGAGTGATTGTCAAACATTTGAGGTTTTATGCACTTCAATTGACATGTCTCAGGGTAATCTTAAATATTTTCAAAACATTTTCTTGAGCAGTGGTCCCAGGGGTAGCCCCGGGGAACACCCAAGCAGCAGTCCCAGGGGCAGTCCTGGAGAGCACTCAAGTAATGGTCCCGGGGGCTGCCCTGGGGCCAACTGCACCGGCCACTGCTCAGGCAACTGGCTCCAGGGAGCACCCAATCAGCAGTCCCAGGGGCCTCGGAACAGGAGTGGCTGGGGCAGTCAGCCCCCGCGGCTCGTGCAGGGGCTAGCCATCAGCCCCTGGGCCTACCAGAGCAGCAGTGTCCCGGGGCCCCCCAGAGCAGCAGCACCCAGGGCTATAGAAGCTGCTAAGTTTTAGTCAGAGGTATTTCTATAGTAAAAGTCATGGACAGGTCACAGGCCATGAATTTTTGTTTATTGTCCGTGACCTGTCCAAGACATTTACTAAAAATACCCATAACTAAATCTTAGTCTTACTTATGAGCAAAGCTCTCATCTCCTGAACTGGGACTTTCTTTATATAGGCTATTCCCCTCTGCAAACATAAATGTTCAAGGTCTTTTCTCACAAGACCTTCATATGACTGTGGTTCACTCTGAATATCAAGTTTAAATTTAACAGTGCGGAGGTTATGATCTATAAACTAAATTGACCTGTGGTATGTGAATTCTGTCATGACTGCACCAGCGTCAAGCTGCCTGCAATGACTCAAGAATGTGAGTACAAACTTCAAGGCAGATTGTTAGGAACTAGGGCACAAACTCCAAATAGGTTGTGAGTTCTATACTTAGATTTCACAAACCAAATCAAGTGTAAACTCCTCAGGACTATAACAGCCTGACCATGGAGTCAGAGACAGTCCCCTTGGGAACTCCAACCTATGTTGTCACCTAGGCAAGCTTACCTTTGTGATAGATGGTCCCTTACACCAAGAATCACAGCAATATTCAGGTTACTCCCAGTTCCAAAGGACTAGTAACTTACCCCAGGTCAATTGCTCCTTACATCGCACACTAAAGACAATGCTTGTAGCCCATGTTTTCATACACTATGTAAGGATTTACTAACTAGGAAAACCAAATAAGAGAGTTATTTACAGGTTAAAGCAGGTAAACATACACAGAAATGAGTTACAATCTAAAATTTCAAAAAGTAATAGAAGCCTCTATAATAAGCAAGCTCTATATCCATGGTATGCCCACATCTTGAATCCTGTGTGCACATCTCACAACAAAAATGATGAGGGATATGGAACGGCTGCTGTATGAGGAGAGATTAATAAGACTGGACTTTTCTGCTTGGAAAAAAGATGACTAAGGGGGGATATGAAAGAGGTCTATAAAATCATGACTGGTGTGGAGAAAGTAAATAAGGAAGTGTTATTTACTCCTTCTCTTTCTCTTCTGAGTCTTCACCTGTTTTTGTGAGTAAATAATCAAACTGTGCCTTATAGCTGTGGTTCATAGTCATGGGAATATGAAATTGCCAAGCCATATTGATCAATAGTTCATCTAGTCCTGTATGCAGTCTCTGACAGTGGCCAGTACCAGATGCTTCAGAGGAAGGTCCAAGAAAACCCCTCATAGTCACTTATGGAAAAGCATACAGAAGAGAAAGTTCTTCTTCCTTGTGTAGAGGAGAAAGTTCTTTCCAATTCCAGTCAGTAAGTGGTTGGTTTATGCCCTGAATCATGAGAGTTTATATCCCTTATTAAAAATATCTTATGTAATCATGGATGTTCTCATTATTTACACACGTGTCTAACACTTTATTGAACTCTAAGTTCTCAGGCTCCATGAATGAGTTACACAGCTTAATTATGTGTTTTGTTTTTTTAAAAAGCTTATTAAACTTTTGACAATCATGATATGGATAAAAAAGTGATTGTACCTAAACTCCTTCTCGATTTTGCTTCTACTGCAAATGAGATTGTTTCATCTTCTTTCACAATGCAAAAAGATTGAATTTCAGTGAGCTAAAAAAATTGTAGGTCCTTTGGCATTGCTGAAGTCCAGAAAGCTACCTGGTGAAACCAGTTAGAATTCTGAGTGAAAGGACACACCTTTACAGCATTCAGAAAGATAGACTCTAGGAAACAGTGGATTTCTTTGAGGGAAACTGTGCTTAACAGTAATGGTAGCAAATTAGACAAATCACTAGACTTATTTCTGTTCTCAAAAACCTGTTATGCAAATGGGGAAAACATTAAATTGGGAAAACAAAAAACACATTATCACTCCAAAATAAGCCCATAGGGATGAAATGTGTGTGTATATATATGTTGCAGATGTACAAAACTGAAACACCTGACTTATATTGGGACAAGTAGCTTTAGCACATGGGAAATATGTTTTCAATATCTATGTATAAAGGCCCACCATGATGCTATTCCTTTTAAACACATACTTTAGGTGTCAGAGTAGCAGCCGTGTTAGTCTGTATCCGCAAAAAGAAAAGGGGGACTTGTGGCACCTTAGATACTAACAAAGCTTTTGTGAGCTACAGCTCACTTCATCAGCTCACGAAAGCTTATGCTCAAATAAATTTGTTAGCTTTTTGTTCATTTTAAAGAAACCACCTAAAATATAAAAGTACTTGTGGCACCTTAGAGACTATCTTTAAAAAATCTTGGACTTTTCCCTGTTCTGTACTTTTAGTTTTGTTTAAAATATAGTTTCAGTAACTAGAGATGACAAAACCTTTAGTGTCTTAATGCAAATTACATTGATCCCTGTCTTCTGTAATGCATGGGTTCTGTTTTGCTCTGCTTAGCTATACTGACCTGGTCACCACAGCACCATAAATACAGAGGCTGCTCTGAGACCAGCCATCTCCTGTGCCATACTCCTTCTGGACATTAGGTGTCGCAGCAGCAGCATGCAAGGAGTCTAAAAGCAGCAAGTAAAAGACTAACTAGTCAAAACACTGAAGATTAATAGCCACTTGCGCTGAGGACCATAGAGTAACGTCTTCAGCCTCAGACACAGGCAAGAATTTCACCCCACTGGTGCTTGAGGGCTCTCAGGTCTGGGGGGCCTTCATGAGCTGCTTTTGTCTAGAATTTCATTTTTGAGACAATATTGTTCTGGAAAAGAGTAAGGCTCCTAGACTCCTCCTCTGGTGCTTTTCACTCAGTATACACATCCCCACCACCATCACAGCTGCCAGTCCTGCAGACCAAAAGACAGAGCCCAGACATTACAGCTCCTTTTGCATCAGAGGCTGTGCATTAATTTATTTTCCTCTGTGTTGTTTTGCACAGGAGGTAAACGTATGGCAAGTGTATTTAAGATATTTGTATTTCTATTGGAGTTTTCTCCCTTACAGTTTAGCTTCTGTTTCTATTTGATCCTGCATTTGTAGCATTGACTCAATGATGTTCTACTATCTTATGGTAGAAATTATTGTGAGCTTACAATTTCAAGCAAAATGAGCCAAACTGAAATCTGCTTTAAGGCACTGAATTTGACTCTATGATTTCAGTGCAGAATAGAAACAGGAGAGATGGAATGCAGTAGAAAATAAAAGGTGTTCAGCTGAGTAAATGTATCTCTGATAAGTAATAAAATGACAAGGAATCTGAAAACTATGTAAGGCTAATTGGATTTATGCTAAATTGTGATATATTTAAATGATTTTTCTTAGGCTGAAATCTACTCTTTAAGCAAAGCCAATTCACCCTTATATCATGTATCAAGATATTCTCCATGTGCTGGCTCCATTTCCTGTAATCATGAGCCATGACGTTATGAAAGCAATTAGAAAAAGGTCTTCTGGCTTGAGGTAGGAGAATTTGGAACCCATCATGAGAACATCTTATAACACCTTTTTAGTTTCATTATTCAGAAGCTTTATTATTTGTTAGGCAAGAACAACATCTTCATCACTCTACAAGACTGAAAATAAACTTTATTGGAAAGTTTCTCTTTCTGTGTGTGTATAAGATTAAAACGTCATCAGAATAGGCAGTTCTGGAGATTGAAAATGAACTATGGAATCCTTGGCCCTCAAAGATATTAGTTCAAATTTTACCAAGATCTGTCCTCTATATCTGATCAAATTTTCTTCTTTACCCTCTTTTGCCAGTTTATTGTGTTTCATCACTTCAGAACATCACAAAAGACTTTTGGGAAACTTCAGAGTCTGTGGGTGCAAAATGTCTTCAACTAATCTGAGACTCCAACATGTCTTCAAAATTACCTTAATGAAAAATTATGACAACAGTGGGCAATTTGAAACTTTTTTAATATTTTCCTCAGTTTCCATTTTTCATCAGAAAATACATTTATTTGAAATCTTTCTATCACTCTGCATATCACTTCAAAATTAATTTTGAACATTAACCCCTTCTATTTAATTTCAAGAGTAGAACATCCATCAGAAAGTACAACTACATTGTATCAAAAACATCTGCAGTAACATGTCTTACACTAGCTATTGCTATTACTTGCGCTCATGATTTACAATGATTCTGTCATTAACTTTAAACAATTTCCAATACATGCCAGCTGTGTCATGCAGAAAAGTTTCATGAGAAGTTACCACATAAGAAAAACACTGGATAAAATTTGACTTCTTTAATAAATTCTGATTTGGTAATTCAGTGTTTGATTTCCTTTGCTTCTTGGATTGTTTGTGGACAGGCTAAGGTTTCCTCAACCAGGAAAGCAACAATGGACAAAAAAAATAGTTCACCAAATGAGGGATGTAAAGAATGAAAAGGTCCCATCCCGAAATGGAGGAGGAAAGATATTGCAGGAACATAGTTCATGAGTTAGGCAGAGGCCCATTTCTGCATTCTATTTCCAGCTCTACTGCAGATTCTTAGGGGGATTTAAGACAAACCACATAAATTTGGTTTCAGCCTCAGTTTCTGCAAAGTGGAAATAACAAACCTTACCTACTTTACAGGGCTGTTGTGACGCTAAATCTACTGATACTTGTAAAGTGCTTGAAGATCCATGACTGGAAGGCAATATAGGAGTGCAAAGTAAATATTAGTAAGTAAAACAAAATATAATCATTCTGCATTTTGCCTTCAAGCTTTTTCTATTGTATAAGGACGTTTAATCCCTATTTTGCTTCAGTCTTCACTAAAAGGTTAATGGTGATCAGATACTGAACTCAATTAATTGTAAGCAACAAGGGATAAGGACCACAAGACAAAATAGGGAAAGAACAAGTTAAATAATAACATAACGTAGACGTAGTCAGGTCAGCAGGGTCTGATTAAATTCATCCTGATTAAAAACTAGTTGAAGTAATCTTTGAACCATTAGTAATTATCTTCAAGAATTTATGGATGACAGGGAGGCCCCAGAGGCCTGGAGAAAGGTAAAAATAGTACCTATCTTTAAAAAGGAAGAAAAAAGAGGACCCAGGGGATTATAGATGAGTCAGCCTAACTTTGGTATGTGGAGCGATAAAGGAACAGATGATCGATTTGTAAGCACCTGGAGGATAATAGGGTGATGAGGAATAGCCAGCATGGATTTGTCAAGAACAAATCATGCCAACCCAGGTTAACTTCCTTCTTTGACAGGGTTACTGGCCTAGTGGATGGGACAGTGGATGTGATGTATCTTGATTTTAGTAAAGCTTTTGACAGTCCCACAAGACATTCTTGTAAAGCAAAATTATGGAAATGTGGCCTAGATGAAATTACCAAAAGGTGAATGAACAACTGGTGGAAAGATTGTATTCAAATTGTAGTTATCAGTGGTTTGCTGTCAAAATGGGGGGCACATATTTAGTAGGATCCCACTGGGGTCTGTCCTGAGTCTGGTACTAGTCAACATTTTCATTAATGACTTGGATACTGGAATGGAGAGTATGCTTACATAAAATTTGTGGAAGACACCAAGTTGGGAGGGGTTGCAAGTACTTTAGAGGACAGGATTAGAATTCAAAAGGACCTCAACAAATTTGGAGAAGTGGTCTGAAATCAAGATGGTGAAATTCAATAAAGTGCAAAGTAATTCTTTTAGGAAGGAAATGCACAAATACAAATGGGGCATAACTGGTTAAGTGGTAGTACTGCTCAAAAGGATCTGGGCGTTATAGTGGATCACACATTGAATGAGTCAACAATGTGATGCAGTTGCAAAAAAGGTCAATGTTCTGGGGTTTATTAACAGGAGTGTTGCACATAAGACATGAGAGGTAATTGTCCCATTCTACGCCAGCGCTGGTGATGCCTCAGCTGGAGTACTGTATCCAGTTCTGGGTGCCACACTTCAGGAAATACATGAAGAAATTGGAGAGAGTCCAGAGCACAGTAATAAAAATGATAAAATGTTTAGAAAACTTGACCTATAAGGAAGGGTTTAAAAAACTAGACATGTTTAGTCTTGAGAAAAGAAGACTGAGGGGAAAACCTGATAAGAGTCTTCAAATATTTTAAGGGATGTTATAAGGAGGAGGATTAATTGTTCTCCATGCCAACTGAAAGTAGGACAAGAAATAATGAGCTTAATCTTCCATAAAGAAGTTACGTTAGATATTAGAAAATCTCTCTAACTATAAGGGTAGCTACATTCTGGAATAGGCTTCCAAGAGAGGTTGTGGAACCCCCATCAATGAAGGTTCTTAGAACAGATTGGACAAACACATGTCAGGGATGGTCTAGGTTTACTTGGTCCTGTCACAGTGCAGGTGGCTGAACTTGCTGATCTCTTGCAATCCCTTCCAGCCCTAGATGTCCGAGTTTGTGATTCTATAAAAGTCATTACTATACTTTATTCAAATTTTAGCTGTATTATATATATTTTTCTTTTATAGAAGACAGATTAGAAACATTTGATTAATGTTAAAAACTTAATGTTTAACCCCATGTGCCTTTTATATAAATATAGAGAATAGCTATAACAGACAAAATTGATGACTATTGTAAAATATATGTCTCTTTCCTGTTTGAAATATTCCACATGTGCAATCTTTCCTGTTTTCTAAAAAAAAAGTCAATAGTGTGAGACCTTCTATTAAACCAAATATCAGTTTAGTTATAAGAACTAGGGCTGTTGATAAATCACAGTTAACTCATGCAATTAACTCAGAAATTAATCGCGATTAATCACAATTTTAATCACAGTATTAAACAATAAAATACCATTGAAATTTAAATATTTTGGATGTTTTTCTACAATTTCAAATATATTGATTTCAATTACAATACTAGAATGAATATTGTACAATGCTTACTTTATATTATTTTTTATTACAAGTATTTATTACAAATACTGTAAAAAGAATAAAGAAATAGTATTTTTTCAGTTCACTTCATACAAGTACTGTAGTGCAATCTTTATCGTGAAAGTGCAATTTACAAATGTAGGTTTTTTTGTTACATAACTGCACTCAAAAACAAAACAATGTAAAACTTCAGAGCTTACAAGTCCACTCAGTCCTACTTATTGTTCAGCCAGTTGCTCAGACAAACAAGTTTGTTTACATTTGAAGGAGCTCATGCTGCCCACTTCTTGTTTACAATGTAATCTGAAAGTGAGAACAGACATTCTCATGGCACTTTTGTAGCTGACTTGCAAGGTATTTATGTGCCAGATATGCTAAATATTCATATGCCCCTTCATGCTTCAGCCACCATTCCAGAGGACATGCTTCCATGCTAATAACATTCGTTTAAAAAAAATAATGCATTAAATTTGTGAGTGACCTCCTTGCGGGAGAATTATATATCTCCAGCTCTGTTTTACCTGCATTCTGCCATATATTTCATGCCATAGCAGTCTCGGATGATGACTCAGCACACGTTGTTCATTTTAAGAACACTTTCACTGCAGATCTGACAAAACACAAAGAAGGGACCAATCTGAGATTTCTAAAGACAACTACAGCACTCAATCCAAGGTTTAAGCATCTGAAGTGCCTTCCAAAATCTGAGCAGGACAAGGTGTGGTGCATGCTTTCAGAAGTCTTAAAAGAGCAACATTTGGATGCAGAAACTACAGAACCCAAATCACCAAAAAAGAAAATCAACCTACTGCTGGCGGCATCTGACTCAGATGATGAAAATGAACATGTGTTGGTCTGCACTACTTTGAATTGTTATCGAGCAGAACCCGTCATCAGCATGGAGACATGTTCTCTGGTATCGTGGTTGAAGCATGAAGGAACATATGAATCTTTAGTGAATCTGGCACATAAATATCTTGCAATGCTGGTTACAACAGTGCCATGTGAATGCCTGTTCTCGCTTTCAGATGACATTGTAAACGAAAAGTGGGCAGCGTTATCTCCTGCAAATCTAAACAAACTTGTTTGTCTGAGCAATTGGCTGAACAATAAGTAGGACTGAGTGGACTTGTAGGCTCTAAAGTTTTACATTGTTTTATTTTTGAATGCAGTTATTTTTTGTACATAATTCTACATTTGAAGGTTCAACTTTCATGATTGATATTGCATTACAATACTTGTATGAGGTGAATTGAAAAATGCTATTTCTTTTGTTTTTTATAGCACAAATATTTTAATATAAACTTAAGGTACACTTTGTATTCTGTGTTGTAATTGAAACCAATATATTTGAAAATATAGAAAACACTCAAAATATTTAAATAAATGGCATTCTATTCTTGTTTAACAGCGTGCTTAATTGCGATTCATTTTTGTAATTGTTTGACAGCCCTAATAAAAATAGATTAAAACATTTATTAGGAAATATTTAAAATGATAGAGCACAAGTTGTTTAATACACATTATGAATACTCCAGCCATATCCATTCCTGTTTATCAAAAAAAGATGTTATAAACATGAATTGCAAATGAAGAGAGAAAAGTGGTATGAGTTGACAATTCCCCCCAGTGGGACATTGGTCTGGATGTATTATCCTCATATTGGCGGTGTCCAGTAACATATTCAATATCAATGTTCCTCAACCAACTGATGGTATCGGAAACCATCAACCACCACATCAGTTTGGCATAACATCTGGGCACCTTATAGTCTCAGAACACAGTCTCGGTCCTGAGGTCCCAGGCACGGAGTGCTCCAATGATCAGCATGTGAACAATAGTGGAGTACCCCCATTCTCTCACAGTATCAGCTGGGGTGGAGGTGGGGGTGTATTTCTCCAGTTTCCATTCCCATTCCTCAACAAAGGCAGTGATCTGGTTCTCAAAGTTTCTTCTAGTCCAAAGGTCCATTCTTTAAAAGTGGATCTCATAATCCACTCACTTTTTTCATATTCTGGCAAATCATTAAGCATTACCGATGATATTAGATTTCTCTTTTATCATATACTAGTGTTTAATTCATGGTCCATACAATATATAACTATTCCTGACTATAAGTCATCAACTGTTAAAAACTTTCCCTGCACTTAAGGCAGGGTTCTCCAACTTTTTCATATAGTGAACCACAGCTTAATAGCAGTAGATCTCGTGGAACATTTCCCCTTCCATACTGACTACCTCCTCTCTTATTTGCAATCACAGAACATCCGTATAGCAACTGCAGCAATTGCTTGTGTGGAAAAGTACTTTTAATGTATTTTCAGCTTCTTTTTAATGAGATTTAGCAGGTGGAAACCAGACAACATGTGCCCAGCCAGCTCTCTGTAGACCAGTGGTTCTCAAACTTTTGTACTGGTGACCTCTTTCACATAGCAAGTCTCTGAGTGTGACCCCTTTATAAATTAAAAACACAATTTTATATATTTAACACCATTATAAATGCTGGATGGAAAGTGGGGTTTGGGGTGGAGGCTGACAGCTCGTGACCCCCCCACGTAATAACCTCCTGGCCCCCAGAGTGGTCTCAGCCCCCAGTTTGAGAACCCCTGTTGTAGACCTTTGTGGGTCCCCAGTGGTCTATGGACCACAGCTGAGAACCACTCATTTTGTTTTGTTAACAAGCGAGATGAATTCTATGCAGTAGTTCCACTGAGATATTTGAAACTTCCTCATTTTCAGCCTTGCATTTAAGTGAGATAGAATATACTCCATGGGCTCTTACATTCTATTAAGCAATTTATTTTTAGCTGCTTCCTCTACTTAAAGATATAGCTGACTCCCTTCTTGACACTTGGGATTTTGTCATTACATGGTACAAAAGGAACTGAACTTTTACAAAATCTGGGTTAAGAATAATAGAGAGCCTGCTGGCCTAAGCTAATAGAGAACTCCCTGTAGATCAATGACAGAGCTCTTGCTTTGATAACTGAAGATCCTGGATTCCAGTGCCATGAGCAACCTCTCCTCCTATTTAATTTTAGATGTACTGCAGTCTGTTAAGGGGATGTATAATGGCAACTGAATATTGATAACAAATACCCAACAGTTATAAAAGATGAATTACTTATTTGATTGTCTTAGTATTGGAAAAAAGTGGGGACATACCATCTGTTTTTAATCTTTTAATAGGTTTTATTTTAACACAAAAATGGCTTTTAGAAGTACTATTTTTAAGGAATATTCCTGAGTGCTATATTCTTATCTTTTCCTTTCAACTAAATACATACAGTACTCTAGTGTAAATTATTTTAAAAGCTTTATTATTTAATAATCCTTAGAATTTAGAATAAAAAAATCAAGAAGCCAGTATTGTACATAGTACTCAGGAGATTTATACAAGGTATGCAGACTCCCCTGAAATAACTCTTACTAGGAAATTGTGTCGTATGTTGTATACCTCCCTGAGGGAAAATAAAAACAAGTATAGAGCAGGTTCTATGCAAGCAGTGTCAGAGTTTGACTACAGAGCCTGTCTGACTACTTAGGACATTTTATAAAAAGATTCAGCACCTAGATACAAGGGTGTTGGGTATATTAGATCTGCCTATACAGTTAAGGAGGCAGACAGACCAATGTGGAGGTGCTTTGTGTAGGCATGGCTTGTAAATCACTTCCTTCATGTAAAAAACATAAGTTAAGCTGAAAGAATGTTATATGGCTAACATTCTACTGATCAGGAACTCTCAAGCATTGTGATCCAATTATAGACAAGGCTTAATCGTATGCATAGTTAGTTTTATTATGCTGGTATGTCTGAGACCACCCCCAGGGAACTGCACAGTTGGCAATCCCATTGGAGCTCCATGTTATTTATTTGCTTTATTTGGGTTAGGTTTTTTTTTTAAATGTGCTTAACCACCTTTTTGGGTGCATGTACATTTTTTAAAAAAATGACAATCTTTAAGATAGTATAGTGGAGCATAACTGCTGACAAGCCATGATTTTTGCAAGCAAGGCACACTAGAAAGTAATAAAAGGACCAACACAGACATATATCACTACTATAGAAGCTTCCTTCTTATCAAGGGCAAGTTTATCTATAAATAATATCCAGCAAAGTGTTGCTGTTGAATGGAAACTACATAAGGAAGGAAAATGCCAAAGTTAAAATAGAAATAAACCCTTTGAAAGTGCTAATTCAATTTTTTTCAAAAAACAAAACAGCCTTTACACTTGGGACCATCAAGAGGATGCCACATGTGGCTGTGGTCAAAGACAGACAATGTCACACATCACTGATGATTGCCATCTGACCAGAGGCCTGTTCAAAATTGGTTCAGAAGGGCCCATGAGCGGCATGGCACATCCAAGCTGGATAAACACACGGTCGGATCAGTCATAAGAGACTGCTGTCTGACATCAGCTACAGACTATTCTTCACACCACATCAACATTACAGAGAAATCTGGGCAGGGCAAGTGGGCCCGCAATGGGTTTCTCAACTACAAGCGTATTCTTGCATGATCCAGGAGGTCCGCGTATAGTGGTAGGCCTGGTTCGCCCTGATCTTCTCAAACATTTTGGCTGTAGTATTCTCATGACAGATGTGTGGAGAAGTGATGTTGGTTTACATGGGGAGCCACAGTACCCAGAGCCATCCCTAGGGCATGTCAAATCATGGCAGCCACCCCAGGCCCCATGCTTTTGGGGGCCCCGTGGTGGCCGCCTGAATCACTGTACCCTAGCGACAGCTCTGTGCTCGTGTCGTGCGGGGGGCACTAGGCCAGCCCAGAGGGGGTGGGGTTAGAGTGCAGTGGGACAGGTTGGCCTGGGGGTTAGCCGCGTGGACCTGGAGCCGGCATCAGAGGTTGGGCCTGCATTCTCCGACATGAGCCCGCCCCGACTTGCCCCGCCGGCTCCCAGCGTCACTTGGGGAAGGAGGTGGAAGCTGTAAAGAGGCGAGAAAGAGGCGGGGCAGGGGCAGGAAGAGCCAATTTGCTTAGAAGGTCTTTACACGAACTCACCTGAGCAACAGTTTTCCCCAAGTGATTAAGATATATATTTAGGAGATGAATGTAGGGTTACTCTGAGGTAGACTGGGTGGGATTCGTGCGTTAAGTAATGTCCAAAGATATTCAGTTCTTGGCCTACTCTGGCCTTGTAAAGATGGAATACACTTGAACTGTTTTGATCACACTTGGTTATAAATGCCACCGATGGAAGTATTTGCCCATCTTAATCAAGTCAGCATTTATGGCATTTAAGTGCCCTGATAGGAAGTGAGTGGCAAGTGATTCTCTGGAGCCACATGGAAGCAGGCTGCAGAAGGACAACAGATGGGGCACTAAGCACTGGGGTTTGGGCAGGCTCATTTGAAAACAATAGAGGTTTTAACACCCATTTACACTGCATTGGTAAGACTGTAATTTGAATAATGAACATACAGTGAGTACCATTAAAAATCGATATTTACTGTGCCACAGCATTTTACTGTGTGGTGATTTTTCCCTATAATTTTGCTAAGAAGCAGTGTAAGTAATGTAACTGCTGTGGGGGAGGGTAAATATGATTTTGTTTTTCAATGGCACCCGCTGTAGTGCTGTGAGAATGATACTGGGAGTTGCATGAAGTATCACGGGGCTATGGTGCACCCACAATCTACAGCAATGAGATTATCACACCAATATTGTATTCAGCCATCTAGCTAAGGTACTGATAAGCTACCTTGATATCTTAATGTGGCTGTAATTGTATGTAATAGGAATATAACACCAATAGCAGAGCCATGCTCTTTAGTGAGTGGTGGGCAATGGAAGAAGTTGAGATTGAGCTGAAGACTGTGCAGCTCATGGTAACATCACAACAAATCTCTTTATCATCTTTGATTTTTGAGAGCAGTGTATGGGTCTAGTTGCTGGCTCAGGCCTTACTGTCAATCCAAGTCTGAGTGAGACTTTATTCTCCATTGTCCATTGAAGTATTGCAGTGCTTGTAAATGGCAGTCTGGCTGCAGTACTGTACCAGAAAGGAAAGCGCTTTCAAAAGATATCTTGACACATCACTTAACAAGAATGGCTTTATTTACATAATGATATTTTTGGCAACCTGACTTAAAGGTGGAACAGGGGATTTGTTTCTGTTCTTTTGATTTCCTTGTACTTCAGATGCAGACATCTATGTACTTTTTTCCTGTTTCTTTATTGAGATTTCTAAGAAATAAAGAAAAATAATTACCATGCAGCTCAGCCCTGAAACGCCAAATGTCCAGGATGTATTTACTTCCCCATTTATGTTCTGTTTCTTTTCTGCTATGGATGCAGAGCTGGCTCTTGGAAGAGTTGTCACAACTATAACATGTTCCAGAAGGATCCATGAGGGGCATAGAACTGCAGTGCACCAGGGATGTAGACATTTCTACTCAGGCTTCCCACTCTGCAAGCAGGGTGTGGGACAGCAGGTATCCTGTATTTTGCTGGTATATGTCCATGTGGGGATACGAGGAAGGACTTGCCACTAAGTGTGTTCTAGTTACAGTCCTCATGACACTCATTCTCCGACACTGGAGTCTTGCACAAAAAAAGAAAAATAACCTTGTGCTACTGCTGCAGTCTGGAAGCTAATATATTTTTGTGCAGGTATCATATTAACAGTTTTTCAGAGATAGGTTGTTCCTTCTAATAAGCCTGAGGCAAGCAATCAGTTACTGCACCTTTTTCTCCTACTCTTTCTTTACTGCCTTCCTCTTGCATTCTCAATCTCCAAGTACCCCTCATGATACTACGTTAAATAATAAAAGACCCAAAGATTTTGTAGGTTCTGTTTGTCAAACAAATCACCAACTCCCAAAGATCTGTTGTATTATTTAGGAGCCACATTTCCCCAGGAGTTCCCAACTGTGCAGAATCTGCACTCCAGCTATGCAGTCTTTAATGGAATGCAGCATGATTTCTCCCTTTTGGGGATTCTTAGTGCTCCTGTGGAAGCTGAAAGAAAAGGAGTACTTGTGGCACCTTAGAGACTAACAAATTTATTAGAGCATAAGCTTTCGTGAGCTACAGCTCACTTCATCGGAAGCTGAGAGACAGCAGCTCTTGCTGTGTCTAAAGCAGAGAGTCTGTCATTATCCCTGTATGAAGTGAGGTCAGGTTCCACACATTCCCTGGGTGTGGCAGACAGCAGACTCTGGCACAACATTAGTACAGAAAGTAGTCTCCCTTTTTTCAACTATCTTGGTTTATTGACAAGTCAATTCAAATGACCTCACATAGAAAGGACAGTCTTATGGTCAAAGCACAGAACAGGATGTCAACAACATTGGGTTCTTTTCCTGGTTCTGCCACAAACTTTGCCTTTTGTTTCAGTTTCTCCATATGTAAGAAGGACCTCAGCTGTGCATATTCAGTGTAGAGATATTCAGCTCAGGGTGGAGACAGCTGTGGGGAGGGGAAAGGGTGTGTGAATGTAATTCAGTGAGGAAGCCACATGTTTCTTTGAATGCCCAGCAGGCCTGAAGTTTAGAAGGAGTGTTTTCTGTCCTTGTTTTCTCCTGGGAACTTAACTGAGGTAAGTGATACTTTACTTGAAACTATAGTTGGGCTGGGAAGTATTTTTTCCCCTTATTGGCACTTGAAAAGTTGGGATGCTGTAAGTTCTACATAGCTTGAAATGAAATCTATCCACCCTGGCCAGTAGAATACTTGCTGAGTGTGATGACTGCTGTCTGTCCTTCCTCAGTGGACTCCCATATCATAGTGGCTCGTAGTCTATAAGGATGCAAAATTACTTCTTAAATTAAAGTAAGATTCTTTACTTCAAAACCAATCCTCCTCATAGGGTTATAAACCCCTTCTTTAAGTTTTCTGTTGGCTAATACTTATCATTCAACTCAAATATTATAAAGTAATATCTGATTCTAAATTGTGAGGCTCCCATACTCTTCAGTACTCAGTCTGTTTGTTTGATTCCAAGATTGCTCAACATTTTTAGTAGACCTTGTTGAAAAATTTCAAACTGTAAAATATTTCAATGGAGGGGGGAGAAAGGGACAAAGTTTTTTGTGAAAAATTTTCCTTTTTTTGATCAGTTGATTTCAGTGAGAGGTAGGTGCCCAGGCACCTTTGAAAAGACCACTAGATGTTTATTTGCATATGTGCTGGAACTAGGGATGCTGGTTTGAAGTGACTTCCATTGTATACAGGGTTTACAGTTTGGTTCAATGGCTCTCAGTACCCCTATTATACAAATTGTTCCAGTACCCTAGCCTGTCTGCATATTTAGATGCCTAAACGCCTTTTAAAAATCTGGTCCGCTATACCTTATTATTGAAGCCTAGCAAGGGGTTCAGTTAAAAAGATGCACAGGATGAGGGGGTTGGCTGGCTGTTGCATCTCTGCTCGTATGGCTTCTGTTTCTGACAATACGCTCTTCCTGTTGATTGAGGCTATGCATCTATGCTTCCATTGTTCCTCAGGCTGTTGCACTGTGTCTATCCCTCCTCAACTGAAACTTAAAAAATAACATTCCACACTGTTCCTTCCTTCCTCCCTCTTTTTATTGTACCTTTATTCTACTCCACTTCCAAACTGGTGGTGGTGGTGCTTTTTTCCTCCCACTATAAAGGAAACAAAGCACTCCCAATTTTCCTTACGCTTTCCTTCATTGAGCATTATTTTGAAAGCTCCCTAATTTCCCAGATACCTATTACACCATTCACATAATTTCCCCTAAATGACACTTTGTCTGAAACGTGACTGAAAAGATTGCTTTACTTCGTGATCTGCTGTCTGTGTCAATTCAGTCACATCCTGCTTATTTTACTGACAACTATAAGCTATTCCTGATACCCCACTGCAGAATCAATACAGCTCAGAACATGTGAAGTGGAGTCTATTCCTCCCTGGCCATCTTAATTTTTTTTTTTAATCTGCATAGGACCTCATTCTCCTCTGTCTGAGATTAATGTAATTCTTTTGAATCCAATTGAGTTACTCCTGAATTCCACTAAGAAACTCAGGCCTTAAGTTCAATCAGTCACACCTATATAAAATGCAGTCATAATATGGCCTGCTAAACTTTTACTGGTGATGATGAGATGATTGATGATGAAGATGAGAACTTGGCCTGACTTTCAAATCCTAGGCTGAATTTACAGGATTACTGTCAGGAAAAAAATGGTCTGCAAGCTAATTGAGCACACTTGATCTGGAAATAATTAAGACCAAGATGGAATTCTTCAATATCGTTTTTGTAGCTGCTTCACAGAATAGAAACTAGGGTGACCAGACAGCAAATGTGAAAAATCGGGACAGGGAGTGGAAGGGTAATAGGAGCCTATGTAAGAAAAAAAAACCCAAAATCAGGACTGTATAAAATCGGAATATCTGGTCACCATAGTAGAAACACACATCAAGGACCTGATCCAAAGCCCACTGAAGTAAAATTTCCATAGACTTCACTGAACTTTGGACCAGGCCCTAAGCCTTCACTGCCTGGCAAAGAAAATAAACCCTGCTGCCGTCCGATACATTCTCCAGCTGCTGCAGAACAATGTTGCCATGATGTCCACAATGGAATAGTTACTATAGTTTCTCAGCCTAACAGCTTGGCACTTTCTTCTGAAGGGGGAGCACATTTTAACAATTTTAAGTGAAAGGTGTATAACTGATCCCCTTTTATAGACCCTGGGGTCAAATTCCCCCATCTTCAGTGGAGCTGCAATGGGATGAATTTGGCCCTTTGTCCTTACTTAATATAGATGTCTTTTTACAAGTATATCACCTGCCCAGATATAGCTATGTCAGCTTTTGCAAAGTGCATGTGCCACATTTATCTTATAGCGAGTAGAATAAATGGCTCAATTATAATTCATCATTTTAATTGTGCTTTTCACTTTTCAAATCTTTTTTTACAAACAAGAATAGAATAACTAATGCTCTTAACTTGGGTTTCTTTAAATCATTCACTTTGGATTCAAAGCATGAAGCTAACAGGCTTAATATGTTTGTTCCTGCTGATAACTTTTTTTTTTTTATGTGGACCCATCTTCAAAACTCGCGTTGCATCTTCCATTTTCAACATAAACAGCAATGATTAGAGACTGTGGGGTTTGATTATGTGGCAATATATTTGGGACACCAATTATTCCGGTTTTGCCTATAATAGAGGATTACCTGAGGAGTACAGTTCTAATGTATGATTAAATTTAGGCAAGTTAAGCAAAAAACTCAATGATGTCTCTTTTTAAAAACAATATTGGGGAGCTGTGGGAAAGATTTGTTAGCCATTCTGCTGTTTTGTATATGGCTACATTTTTGATCAAATTAAGTATTCTCCAAAAAGAAGTATGCCCTTTGCACAGGATAGGTGATATGGTTAAAGTATAGATAATAATTCCAGTAATTGGGATTGGCTGAATCACTGCAGCAAAGAGTTCAATGATATAAGGAAATATTGTGTAAGAAGCTGAAGGAGAGAGTATAAAACCTTGGGGTAGGATTGAGGCATTTGTAGCTTTGGGCAGGGGGAAAGGGAGGCAGAGAAGGAAAGATTGAATTTCTGTTAGGAAATCTTAATGAAATTGAACTATTGATAGTGAGGGAATGGATTAGTTGCCATTAGTTAAGGAAGCGCCTTAGGATTTAATTAATGCCATTATTTAAAGACTTGAAGACATTAAAACCTAAAATGTAAAAATCTTGTTTGCAGGAGACAAGAGCTAAGAAAATGTGTTAATTCATATAGCACAGGGGTGGCCAACCTGAGCCTGAGAAGGAGCCAGAATTTATGTATGTACATTACCAAAGAGCCACAGTAATTGATCTTTAAATATTCATGGTAAATAGGCCCAATGGCCTGTGATGGGATGTTAGATGGGGTGGGATCTGAGTTACTACAGAAAATTCTTTCCTGGGTATCTGGCTGGTGAATCTTGCCCATATGCTCAGGGTTTAGCTGATCGCCATATTTGGGATCGGGAAGGAATTTTCTTCCAGGGCAGATTGGAAGAGGCCCTGGAGGTTTTCGCCTTCCTCTGTAGCATGGGGCACAGGTCACTTGCTGGAGGATTCTCTCCTCCTTGAAGTCTTTTTAAACCACGGTTTGAGGACTTCAGTAGCTCAGACATAGGTGAGGTTTGTCGTGGGAGTGGGTGGGTGAGATTCTGTGGCCTGCGTTGTGCAGGAGGTCGGACTAGATGATCAGAATGGTCCCTTCTGACCTTGGTATCTATGAATCTAGAAGCCCCATATTAGCTCCCAGCACCTCCCACCTACCAGCATCCCTGCCGATCAGCACCTCCCGCACCTCCTGATCAGCTGTTTTGTGGTGTGCAGGAAGCTCGGGGGGCAGGGGGAGGAGCGAGGGAATGGCAGGCTCAGGAAATGGGGTGGAATCGCGGCAGGGCCTGTGGCAGAGCCAGGGGTTGAGCAGTGAGCCCCCCCCCCCCCCCCGGGCACCTTGGAAAGTTGGCGTCTGTAGCTCCTGTCCTGGAGTCGGTGCTTATACAAGGAGTTGCATATTCTGTGCTATAGCCACAGATTGGCTACCCTTGATATAGCACGTATTTGGTGCTGGACAATTAGAAAATATTTATTCAGCTGGGGGTGAGGTGGGAGGAAGAGGTAGGGTTGCCACCTGTTCATTTTTTCTAGGATCATTCCTTTTCTGAGCTATCCAAGGAAATCTGTAAGTCTTCCCAGGACATTAATTTGTCCTGATTTATGTCGCCTCCCATTCCTTAGTCTGCATTTCAGATTTTGCCTCTGTAGAAGGGGCTGCCCTGAGTTAGAGCACAGACTCAGCATGGGACCAAGGGATAAGGGGGAGCTTAACCAGCCTTGGAGCAGGATGCGGGAATGGTGCCTGCAGGACAGGGCTGAGGAGACCAAGGTATTCTCCTCAGGTCTGAGCTAATGGCTCAGCTGTGGAATGTGGACCCATACCCAGATGGCTTAACGCTCTCCTCTCACGCGTCTCAGTGCATCGCCATTTTAATTGGGAGGGGGATGGGGGGTCTGTCCGTCTGTCTGAGGTGACAACCATAGGAGCAGGAAGCCCTCCCTTATAACTTTTACTCCAGTGGTTGGGGTACTCACCTGGGATGCAGAAGACGTCCCCCATTCTCATCAGGAGAAGGGATTTGAACAGGGATCAACTACCACCTCTCAGGTGAGTGCCCTAACCACACTTTATATATAATGAATAAATATAAACTGGCTGATGACTAGTGACTGACAGATCTCTAAGGGCTCAGGTCAGTTTGAAATGCAAGTTTCCACTGTTGCAGTGATGCTAGAATTAATCATCAGATTCACAGTAACTGAAGTAAATAGGAGGCCTGATTAAATGCAGACTAGCCAAAAGCTTCCTTTCTTGGAGTTGAGAAAATCATTAGCTTGGCAAGAAGAGAGATGGCAGATAATTAGGGGTCTACTTAAATCATGGAGAAATTGCGCACATTTTTGTGGGTTGGTCATGGGCATAAATAGCAAATTTCACAGATGTGTTCATACAGCAGCATTGCTCAAACTGGGGATCCTCACCCAAAAGGGGGTCATGACTTTTTGTGGGGGAGAGAGTTGCAAGAGTGGCAGCTTCTGGACAGGTGCCCATCTCTGAAGGCAGGGTTGCCACTAGCAGTAGCAGAGAAGTAAGTGTAGCGATCCCATACCGTGCCACCCTTCCTTCTGCACTGCTGCTGGTGACAGTGCAGCCTTCAGGGCTGGGAGCCCGACCAGCAACCATTGTTCTCCAGCCATCCAGCTCTGAAAGCAGTGTGGAAGCATGGGTGGCAATAATGCCACTCCTCTACCATAGCTAGATTTCATGGGAGAGGCTAGATTTCATGGTTCATGAATTTGGTAGGGCACTACGAATAATGGAATAGACCATGCTTCAGGCTCAGACAACGCAACACTCCACAGATTGCTGCATGTAACAAACTCATGAATCCTGCTGGCTGGTTCCAAATTAAGTCTGGTGGGGAAAAAAATGGTTGCTTTCTAAATTTCATATCCTCGAATTACCTGGATTACAAATGCGATGCAAGTGTTATGGAAGGGTCCAAATGGACTAATTTGGAACAACATTTCTGATATCAATTTTCCTCTTCAGGAAGGAATCACGTGGACTAACACAGAGAAAAACTTTTAGGCATGCCACAATATGTTCAGCAAGGTTTATTTCATTTCCATTTGATGAATGCTTCTGAACCTGTCCAGCAACTGCATACTGTATGTAGACTGTCATTAACTGAAATAAATATTTTTGTGTTTTTAGGTACGTATATGGGCACTTCATGCTCTTCTTGATACCCTACAATACCTGATGCATTGTATGTGCCATTTAGGAAAGACAGAAATAAAGGTAAAGGTGGTGGAGTAGCATTGTATATCAATGATGAGGTAGAATGTAAAGAAATAAGAAGCAATGGAATGGATAAGACAGAGTCCGTCTGGGCAAAAATTACATTGGGGAAGAAAACTACTACAGCCTCCCCTGGGATAGTGCGTGGGGTGTGCTATAGACCACCAGGATCTAATTTGGATATGGATAGAGCCCTTTTTAAATGTTTTTAATAAAGTAAATACTAATGGAAACTGCGTGATCATGGGAGACTTTAACTTCCCAGATATAGACTGGAGGACCAGTGCTAGTAATAATAATAGGGTTCAGATTTTCCTAGATGCGATAGCTGATGGATTCCTTCATCAAGTAGTTGCTGAACCAACTAGAGGGGATGCCATTTTAGATTTAATTTTGGTGAGTAGCGAGGACCTCATAGAAGAAATGGTTGTAGGGGACAATCTTGGCTCAAGTGATCATGAGCTGATTCAGTTCAAACTAAATGGAAGGATTAACAAAAATAAATCTGCAACTAGGGTTTTTGATTTCAAAAGGGCTGACTTTCAAAAATTAAGGAAATTAGTTAGGAAAGTGGATTGGACTGAAGAACTTTTGGATCTAAAGGTAGAGGAGGCCTGGGATTACTTTAAATCAAAGCTGCAGAAGCTATCGGAAGCCTGTATCCCAAGAAAGGGGAAAAAATTCATAGGCAGGAGTTGTAGACCAAGCTGGATGAGCAAGCATTTAGAGAGGTGATTAAGAATAAGCAGAAAGCATACAGGGAGTGGAAGATGGGAGGGATCAGCAAGGAAAGCTACCTTATTGAGGTCAGAACATGTAGGGATAAAGTGAGACAGGCTAAAAGTCAAGTAGAGTTGGACCTTGCAAAGGGAATTAAAATCCATAGTAAAAGGTTCTATAGCCATATAAATAAGAAGAAAACTAAGAAAAAAGAAGTGGGACTGCTAAACACTGAGAATGGAGTGGAGGTTAAAGATAATCTAGGCATGGCCCAATATCTAAACAAATACTTTGCCTCAGTCTTTAATAAGGCTAAAGAGGATCTTAGGGATAATGGTAGCATGACAAATGGGAATGAGGATATGGAGGTAGATATTACCATATCAGAGGTAGAAGCAAAAATCAAACAGCTGAATGGGACTAAATCGGGGGGCCCAGATAATTTTCATCCAAGAATATTAAAGGAATTGGCACCTGAAATTGCAAGCCCATTAGCAAGAATTTTTAATGAATCTGTAAACTCAGGAGTTGTACCGAATGATTGGAGAATTGCTAATATAGTTCCTATTTTTAAGAAAGGGGGAAAAAAAGTGATCCGGGTAACTACAGGCCTGTTAGTTTGACATCTGTAGTATGCACGGTCCTGGAAAAAATTTTGAAGGAGAAATTAGTTAAGGACATTGAAGTCAATGGTAAATGGGACAAAATACAACATGGTTTTACAAAAGGTAGATCGTGCCAAACCAACCTGATCTCCTTCTTTCAGAAAGTAACAGATTTTTTAGACAAAGGAAACGCAGTGGATCTAATTTACCTAGATTTCAGTAAGGCGTTTGATACCGTGCCACATGGGGAATTATTAGTTAAATTGGAAAAGATGGGGATCAGTATGAACATCAAAAGGTGGATAAGGAATTGATTAAAGGGGAGACCACAACGGGTCCTACTGAAAGGCGAACTGTCAAGCTGGAGGGAGGTTACCAGTGGAGTTCCTCAGGGATCAGTTTTGGGACCAATCTTATTTAATCTTTTTATTACTGACCTTGGCACAAAAAGTGGGAGTGTGCTAATAAAGGGTGCAGATGATACAAAGCTGGGGGGTATTGCCAATTCAGAGAAGGATCGGGATATTATACAGGAGGATCTGGATGACCTTGTAAACTGGAGTAATAGGATGAAATTTAATAGTGAGAAGTGTAAGGTTATGCATTTAGGGATTAATAACAAGAATTTTAGTTATAAGCTGGGGACGCGTCAATTAGAAGTAACGGAAGAGAAGGACCTTGGTGTATTGGTTGATCATAGGATGACTATGAGCTGCAAATGTGATAGGGCTGTGAAAAAAGCTAATGCGGTTTTGGGATGCATCAGGAGAGGCATTTTCAGTAGGGATAAGGAGGTTTTAGTACCATTATACAAGGCACTGGTGAGACCTCACCTGGAATACTGTGTGCAGTTCTGGTCTCCCATGTTTAAAAAGGATGAATTCAAACTGGAGCAGGTACAGAGAAGGGCTACTAGGATGATCCGAGGAATGGAAAACTTGCCTTATGAAAGGAGACTTAAGGAGCTTGGCTTGTTTAGCCTACGTAAAAGAAGGTTGAGGGGAGATATGATTGCTCTCTATAAATATATCAGAGGGATAAATACAGGAGAGGGAGAGGAACTATTTAAGCTCACTACCAATGTGGACACAAGAACAAATGGGTATAAACTGGCCACCAGGAAGTTTAGACTTGAAATTAGACGAAGATTTCTAACCATGAGAGGAGTGAAGTTTTGGAATAGCCTTCCAAGGGAAGCAATGGGGGCAAAAGATCTATCCGGCATAAACTTATCGAGTAGAATCTTAATGGAGGAGATGGTATGATGGGATTTTGGTAATTAATTGATCTTTAAATATTCAGGGTAAATAGGCCTAATCCCCTGAGATGGGATATTAGATGGATGGGATCTGAGTTACCCAGGAAAGAATTTTCTGTAGTATCTGGCTGGTGAATCCCATCTTGCCCATATGCTCAGGGTTTAGCTGATCGCCATATTTGGGGTCGGGAAGGAATTTTCTTCCAGGGCAGATTGGAAGAGGCCCTGGAGGTTTTTCGCCTTCCTCTGTAGCATGGGGCAAGAGTCACTTAAGGGAGGATTCTCTGCTCCTTGAAGTCTTTAAACCACTATTTGAGGACTTCAATAGCTCAGACATAGGTGAGGTTTGTCGTGGGAGTGGGTGGGTGAGATTCTGTGGCCTGCGTTGTGCAGGAGGTCGGACTAGATGATCAGAATGGTCCCTTCTGACCTTAGTATCTATGAATCATTAATCCAGTTATGACTATCCTTTCCTTTTCTTTCAAGAATTAGATATGCCTTTTTGTTACTATTCCCCTTGCCTTCCCTCCCATCCCATCTCCTCTCCCAGTCTCCTGCTGCCTAACCTTCTTGCCCGGGTGGCTGCATGTGAAAATGTAACCCCTCCCATTGTCACTGGTCTGCGGCTGTAAGATGAAGAATTAAAGCAACCCAACCTCAGCCAGGGGTCCCTATAAGAGGAAACCACATTTTGAGGAACACTTTGGGATTAGTCTGGTCTGGCTTTCTCTCATGCCATCATGCATGTTTGATGGGAGAGATTTGAGAAGGTAACTATTTGGGATCTCCCTATATGTACTCCTTAGAGAAGTTCCCAAGAATGCTTTTCTCACCCCAGTAAGTCAAGGCTGCTACTTGTTGTTCAGGTGATGGGAGCCACTAGGAATAGTTTCAAGGTGCTCTCTGTCTGCTAGAGGCTTGAATATGTTTCCCTTCAGAAGGAACAAGGGTTCCCACATGGTCACAATTCTTTTCTAAATGTTTAGTCAAGTCTTTTGCTTTTGATCCCAAGGCATTTTGTTGCTCTCTTGTATACATGTGTTAAATAATCAGGATTGGCTGACTGCACCTGATCCATCATCTTCTAGAGGGAGACCCACCAGCAAAGATGAGAGCCTACTGCTCCTAACAGCTCATAGTTTCTCTATCTCATGGGTAGAGATTATGCTTTGAAGGACCCTGGTTTGATTTCTTCCTGATGTATGGTGTCTATATGAGTACAGTTCCATATAGGCAAGATGGTGCTATATTTATTTCTACCAAATCAGAGGTATAAAACTCACCTTTTGGATGTAAGCAAGTATCTAACATAACCAAAGCAAGTAAAAACTTCTGGAAAAGAGACTCAAATATCCTATTTCTAACATAGTTTCCAGCATGGGTCAAGCATCAAATAATCAAATTTCATTGCTAAGCATCCCTGCACTTTGTAGAATATATTAAAATATTAATGACCTGGACACTGCACTAGTTATCTGAGGGAGGGGGAACTTGGACTAACATTTTGCCCAGAAATCCTCCACCTATCCAATGCACAATAATGAGAACACTCAGATGCTGTTATATTTTGCCTGTATGTCCATGTTGTTTCAGGGATACTAACATAGTGTACCGTGACTTCACTTCTCCCCTTTCAGCCAAACTATTTCTGTCCCAAACTGATGAAAACCTCTGTGTATTAACAAGGTGAGCAGCAACTTGATAATGAAAAAATACTTGCAGGGAAAAGCAAGAGGAGAAAATAGCATTTAAGTGAACCTTAAGAATGGTCAATAGCACAGTTCATACAGAAGGCTATAACACTGTCAGAGTGAAAGGACTAGATTCTTTCCTGTGCTGAGCTTCACCTGGAGTAGGAGCTGGATGTCAGGAATCCACTTCAAACTGGCTGATTTTCAGGCCCAGGCTCAACCCCAGTCCCTGTGCAATTTAAAGTTGGTACCATGCCAGACAGCTTGAAGGTCCACCCTTGACTCAGGATTCTTAGTGAATTTATGCTTTCTCACCTTTGACATACCCCCCCCCCTTCCCAGGAGTGGAGTGACAGGGGCAGGCCTTGGCTGAAGAGCAAATGCACCAGCAAGGACTTCCTCTAAACCAGGTAAATTTTGTGTTGGACATTTATGGCTACATTACAGTCCCTTTATTGCCTCATTGTACTATCACCCAGCTAACAATCTGGCCCAAAAGACCTAATGCTTGGATCACTGGGTAAAACTTAAAATAAAGAGCACTACAGAAGAGTTAAGGTTATTTATAGTACCATAAGTGTGCGTGCGCGCACACACAAATGCAAGGGAAAACCACCAATTCTGCCCAGAACAGAGTTCCTGTCCTAAAGAACTAAATATAGTCTATAGATACAGGTGGGTACAATACAGTACAGAGCACAGAGTGTCTAGTGGTAACTGCTGCTGAAATGTTGCACCCAACAAATGGGCTTCAAGAGTATTCCAAAGGAAATATCTCCAATGGCCAGTGATGGGACACTGGAGGGAGAGGGCTCTGAGTTATCACAGAGAATTATTTCCCAGGTGCCTGGCTGGTGGGTCTTGTCCACATGCTAAGGGTCTAACTGCTTGCCATATTTGGGGTTGGGAAGGAATTTTCCTGAGTCAGATTGGCAGTTTTTTTGCCTTCCTCTGTGGCATGGGTCACCTGCAGGTTGAAATGAATGTAAATGGTGGATTCTCTGTAACCCAAAGTCTCTAAATCATAATTTAAGGATTTCAGTAACTTGGCCAGAGGCTAGGGGTCTATTACAGGAGTGGGTGAGTGAGATTCTGTGGCCTGCAATGTGCAGAAGGTCAGACTAGATAATCATGATGTTCTCTTCTGGCCTTAAAGTCTATGGAGAAGGATGCAGCTGTTTGTTATATAGGCTACACTAAGTATAAGTGATGGCATGGAAGAAAGCATGTAGTTAGTAGTGAACAAAAGAAACAAAGGGCCAAATCCTGAAAGATAATAGTACGTGAAGTCCAAAGTTACACTGTTGTTAAAAACTGGTGCTAGGTCAGAATCCAGCCTAATTATTAGCATTTGTCTTCAAAGCATTTAGTTTGTTTGCAAATTCAAACATCCCTTTGAAGAAAGTGGGGTTATCCCCATTTGACACAGGAGGAAACTAAATCTCTGATAGTGTTACCCAAGGTCAAAGAGGAGCCAGTGTGAGAGTTGAGATGAGACTCCCAGCCCCAGAAATGGACTACTAAGCTTATCTTCACATCTATTAAATGGATACCCAGGGCAGTTCACTGTACTTGGCTGCAGTCTTGCATAGGGTTGCCAACTGTCTAATCACAGAAACCCAAACACCCCGGCCTGTCCCTTTACCGAGGCCCCACCCCACTCACTCCATTCCTCCTCCCTCCATCGTTCGCTCGCTCTCCCCTCACTCACTTTCACTGGGCTGGGGCAGGTGGTTGGGATGCAGGAGGGGGTGCACGGCTCTGGGCTGGGGCCAAAAGGTTTGGAGTGTGGGAGTGGCTCTGGGATGAGCCAGGGCAGAGGGTTGGGGTGCAGAAGGGGGTTTGGGGTGCAGGCTATGGGAGGGAGTTTGGGTGCTGGAGGGGGCTCAGGGCTGGGGCAGGGGGTTGGGATGTGGGAGGAGGTAAGGACTCTGGCCAGGTGGCGCTTACCTTGGGCAGCTCCTGGGCGACGGTGCAGTGGGGCTAGTCTGGCCCCGCACCGCTCCGGGAAGTGGCTGGCATGTCCCCGCGGCCCCTGGGGGGTGGGGGGCGGCGCGGCGCGGCGCACAGGAGTCTCTGCACCCTAACCCTGCCCTAAGTGCTGACTCTGCAGCTCCTGTTGGCCAGGAACTGCGACCTGGGGGCTATGAGGGTGGTGCCTGCAGGCAGGGGCAGTGTGTGCAAAGCCCTCTGCCCTGCCAGGGGCCACAGGGACGTGCTGGCCCCCTCCAGGAGCGGTATGGGGCCCAGGCAAGCAGGAAACCTACCCCACTGTGCCACCAGACTTTTAGCGCCTAAAATCTCCAGTTTGGTTTCAGAAGCCTCTGGGAGATAGAACCTGATTCCAGGAGACTCCTGGCAAAACCAGGAGGGTTGGCATCCCTAGTCATGCAATCAGCTGGTCTCTTACAGCTCTGCCTTTATTCAACAGAAGAAAATGCAATCAAATAAGCAGGCTCTATAGGTAATATTTTCACCAAGCAGACAAACTCTATAATGCAGTGTATATCATCCACATGGCACATCATGAAAGATTCAGTATCGAGGTTTTAAAATATTTCTCCTGACAACTTTCCTCTACCAGGCAAGGCAGCTTAAAAGCTGCTTTCAGAGTTAATGGTGCTTCTCCATGGGTGACAGCAATAATGTGTCAGCTCAGCAACTGGCTTCTTTCCCATTCTCCAGGACACATCTAACCTTTGCTTACCTACTGATGTCCAGTTCAGTCCTCATGGTTCACAGCTTGCGTTCTTAATGCCTTTGAATCTCAACTAACATTAAAGAAATTTCACTCTTTCTATTGGTGAGAGTGAAAAGCTCCTTTTCTGCTGAAAATCTTTTGAAGAGGGGTTAACATTTGAAAAGGGGGGGAGGGGAATTCTTTTGCTCGAAAATCTCAGCATGAAATGTGGCTCTGTAGTCTTCACTTGTTCTCAGAGATAGAACTCTACCATCAACAGCAGTTTATGCTTGTACCCTCTCAAAACTTTCTTTTCCAGTTTTAGCTATTACATTTTGTGGCACTGTTGTGGCCAGTTTTATCTCTCTTTTGTGCCACTGTTGATCAGTAGAGTAGTATACAATGCTATTCCTTTAATCTAAAAACTGGACACTGCAATTTTTAAGGGATCAGGTCTTGTTTGCCACATAGGAACTAATAGGTATCATTATATGCCAGCAACCCGAGGCACAGTAAAGGAATTTTTCTTCTTATAATGTGGGAGATGAAAGGACAGCAAATCATGCAGCAGGAAATGAACTAGTAGTGAATTTTAAAAATCTTTTCTTCCATTGGAAGTTTTGTGTGTGACGCATTATGTAATAGCAAAAGGCATGCACAGATTTTATGCAAGGGGGCACACAAGAAATGTATGTTTAACAACTATAGGCTGTGTGGAAGCTAGAGGGTTTCCAGTCGGGCTGTTGTCAGAGAAATGGAGTGGCTTAGGAAGATGATGGTGATTGAACCTGTGCTACAGACCTTTACTGATAAGTATGAGTCCGACACTTGGTAGCTTTCAGGACATGTGTGTTGGTCATATGCTTTGATCTCTTTCTTCAGGGACTACTTTGGGAAATTTTTGCCCTGAGACTAAAATTTCTGACTTGAGTGACATTTTAAAATGCTCCAAAATCTACATGCTGTCTCTGATTTTACTTTAGAAGTACTGTCAAGTAAATTAGCATTAATTAAATAGAGCGAAGATGAAAGGCAATTAAGATAATATAACGTTTCCTTGCACAATGGGTCTGAATCAAAGGAAAGCAAATGCCTTTGTCATTTGGTGAAGGGGTTCCTGATACAAAACCCCTCTGCCATTAGCTGTTCATACATTTTCAGATTCTTATAATTTTCTTGGTGCAGCTCCAGTTGTGTGCCAGAGTCCAGCAAACCCTTCCACTATGGGAAATCCAAGCCCTTCTCCCTGCTCCCCATGTGTATGCTAGGATCTGGGGGGCCCTGCCTCTCTGGGGGTGAGCTCCTCTCCCTCCCATCCCCCATGCGTTAGGTGGAATACTAAATGTGGGGTGGGGGGGAAGAAAAAATGCACTACGATGATTGGATCAGTTCACATGTCTCAAAGCAATTATTGAAAGCTGTGCACATTTCCATGCGGTGCTTTGATGGACTGTACCCTGTATTCACCCCTTGCATGCTATTGTAGTAATCTTTGTGCAAAGTATGCCTTGTGAGGTATCATTTGAAAACACATAATTTGCTGGTCACCGTTGTCCTGGTAAAACATGTGTTGTAACATTGTATGTAATGTTATAAGAGTTCACTGTACGGTGTTACTAAAACATAGTCCAAGTCCAGATAGTGGCCAAACCAGTTCCTCAGAGACATAAGGGTAAGCTGATGCCTCAGCCAGGTATAAACAAGGTCAGTGGGCCAATACATTGATAAATGGCCATTCTTTGGCAGGAAAGGGGGCATGAAAAATCTACATTTAAGTGAACAGCATGGGATTTCCATCCACATAGATTTTTTTTTTTTGTCTCCTGCATGTCAACTTCTTAAAGGAGGGCGAGGACTATAAAAAGAAAGGAGAGATGCCCCAAGAGACCCCCCCCCCATCCATCGATTCACAGCCCCAGAAGGAACAAAGGAAGCAGCCATTGAACTGAACAAAGGGCCTAAGAAGTTTGGCCAGTAAAACTGTTGAGAACATATGGTGAGAGAAACTGCTTTGAATTTAATATAGTTTTTTAGGCATTAGTTGAGTTATTTTTATTTTTCTTGTAACCATCTCTGACTTTTATACCTCATTACTTGTACTCATTTAAAATCGATCTCTTTGTAGTTAATAAACTTGTTTTATTGTTTTATCTAAACCAGTGTGTTTGATTTGAAGTGTTTGGGAAACTCCATTTGGAATAACAGGATTTGTGCATATGAGATCTATTAATAAACTAATGGACTTTTTATATGAGCCAGTATTGTCCAGGAAAGGGCTGGGCAGTAAAAGAAATAGATTTATGGAAAAAAATCTGGGAGTGTGCTGGGGTCACCCTGCAGTATAATTCAGGCTGGTAAAAGCCTGGGTATGACTGGCAGGTTGCAAGTGCACACAGACATAGCTGTGAGTGACTTACATGCTAGAGGCTGATTGTGAGTAGTCCAGGAGTGGAGACAACAACAGCAAAGCAGTGTGAAGGGCACCCCAGGTTAGAGGGCAGGGATGACACGGCTACTTTCTAGTCTACATTGTACACAGGTATGTCAGTGTTCTGCTTCACCTGAAAGCATCACATTGAGATGAATTGGCCACTTCGCGCATCTCTGAACCTTCTTTGCTGCAGTCCTGTAAGAAAATGGTTCTACACATCCACTAGGCCGAGATTTGAAGTAGGGTGAGGTCTCTGCATCTCCACTCTCCTGCCCCTTCCTGCATTGAGCTGGTACATGCAGTCTTCACAGCCCCACCCCCTTCCCACTTCCCCATGGCCTCTTCAAGTTTATTCAGGGTATGGAGTAGCAGGGAAGGAAGGTAAAGCTGAGGGGAAGGGTGCTCCAAGCAGCATACACTTCATGCTTGGACTGCTGATAATTTGTTAGTCACAGAAATGTAGGCCCGGAAGGGACTTGAGAAGTCTTCAAGTCCAGCCCCCTGCACTGAGGCTGGACCAAGTAAACCTAGACCATCCATGAACGTGTTTGTCCAACCTGTTCTGAAAAATGTCCAGTGACAGGGATTCTACAACCTCCCCTGAAAGCCTATTGCAGAGCTTAACTACCTTTACCGTTAGAAAAAAAAATTCCTAATATCGAACTTAAATCTTTCTTGCTGCAGATTAAGTCCCTTATTTCTTGCTGTACTAGCTAGGATTTGTACTTTGGGCTCCTGTACACATAGACTCTCCAGCATAGGCTGCAGAGCTGGAAACTATAGTCAAGCCCTTCACTTTTATATAGCAGTTTGTGTACTACAAAGCTATACTAACTGATTTCCCATGAGTCTTAGGATTCATATTAAAACATCTGATTATTTAGCAATCTTAAAACAAAGACTAGCAACTGAAAATGAAATTTGAGAAGTATGTCTTTAAAACACTCCAGAATGCCCACTTCCAAATTTTGAGTTTAGTTCTTTCTACTTCTGCAACATCATGTGTGAATGGCATTTCCTATTGCCTATCCTACAATTTACCCACACAGCTCAATATTTAACTATAATTGTAATTAAACCAGCAAAATAACCTATCAACTCCTAAAATTGAATTTTTCCTAGCAACAGGGAGTTCCTAAAGCAAGAGGAGCAACAACCAAGTGTTCATAAACCCTTAGATCTCACAGTGGTATTAAGGAGGCACAACTAGGCTTGTTTCATTAGACGTCAAAGTACAACTCAGAATATAGGACACAAACATGTCACTGAGATAAAACTGAATTTAGTTGCTAAGGTGCTTTGTATGTTTCAAAAGCATTTTCGTATGCTACAAGAGATTTAATCGGGAGACAAGGCAAGGATCGTACAGCTAGGGATTTATATTAAAATAAGTGATTAGATTTAAAAACCCTGGCCACTGCATTCTGTACAAGTTACAATCTCTACAGAGCAAAATAAGAAAAACCCTAAAGTAGACTGTTTCCATCCTTAAATCTCAAAGTGGCTAAAGCATGAATCACTGCTGAAATGTCAGAAGATAAGTCTGTCTATATAGATTTCTTAGGTTTCAGAGTAGCAGCTGTGTTAGTCTGTATTCGCAAAAAGAAAAGGAGTACTTGTGGCACCTTAGAGACTAACAAATTTATTTGAGCATAAGCTTTCGTGAGCTACAGCTCATTTCATTGGATGCATTTGGTGGAAAATAGTGGGGAGATTTATACACACACACACACACACACACACAACATGAAACAATGGATTTTATCGTACACGTAAGGAGAGTGATCACTCTCACTGTAAGGAGGAAAACCTTTCATGGTGACAAGCAAGGTGGGCCATTTCCAGCAGTTAACAAGAATGTCTGAGGAACAGTGGGGGGTGGGGTGGGAGGGGAGAAATAACATGGGGAGATAGTTTTTTACTTTGTGTAATGACTCATCCACTCCCAGTCTCTATTCAAGCCTAAGTTAATTGTATCCAGTTTGCAAATTAATTCCAATTCAGCAGTCATAGAATCATAGAATCATAGAATATCAGGGTTGGAAGGGACCCCAGAAGGTCATCTAGTCCAACCCCCTGCTCAAAGCAGGACCAAGTCCCAGTTAAATCATCCCAGCCAGGGCTTTGTCAAGCCTGACCTTAAAAACCTCTAAGGAAGGAGATTCTACCACCTCCCTAGGTAACGCATTCCAGTGTTTCACCACCCTCTTAGTGAAAAAGTTTTCCTAATATCCAATCTAAACCTCCCCCATTGCAACTTGAGACCATTACTCCTCGTTCTGTCATCTGCTACCATTGAGAACAGTCTAGAGCCATCCTCTTTGAAACCCCCTTTCAGGTAGTTGAAAGCAGCTATCAAATCCCCCCTCATTCTTCTCTTCTGCAGACTAAACAATCCCAGCTCCCTCAGCCTCTCCTCATAAGTCATGTGCTCTAGACCCCTAATCATTTTCGTTGCCCTTCGTTGTACTCTTTCCAATTTATCCACATCCTTCCTGTAGTGTGGGGCCCAAAACTGGACACAGTACTCCAGATGAGGCCTCACCAGTGTCGAATAGAGGGGAACGATCACGTCCCTCGATCTGCTCGCTATGCCCCTACTTATACATCCCAAAATGCCATTGGCCTTCTTGGCAACAAGGGCACACTGCTGACTCATATCCAGCTTCTCGTCCACTGTCACCCCTAGGTCCTTTTCCGCAGAACTGCTGCCGAGCCATTCGGTCCCTAGTCTGTAGCGGTGCATTGGATTCTTCCATCCTAAGTGCAGGACCCTGCACTTATCCTTATTGAACCTCATTAGATTTCTTTTGGCCCAATCCTCCAATTTGTCTAGGTCCTTCTGTATCCTATCCCTCCCCTCCAGCGTATCTACCACTCCTCCCAGTTTAGTATCATCCGCAAATTTGCTGAGAGTGCAATCCACACCATCCTCCAGATCATTTATGAAGATATTGAACAAAACGGGCCCCAGGACCGACCCCTGGGGCACTCCACTTGACACCGGCTGCCAACTAGACATGGAGCCATTGATCACTACCCGTTGAGCCCGACAATCTAGCCAGCTTTCTACCCACCTTATAGTGCATTCATCCAGCCCATACTTCCTTAACTTGCTGACAAGAATGCTGTGGGAGACTGTGTCAAAAGCTTTGCTAAAGTCAAGAAACAATACATCCACTGCTTTCCCTTCATCCACCGAACCAGTAATCTCATCATAAAAGGCGATTAGATTAGTCAGGCATGACCTTCCCTTGGTGAATCCATGCTGACTGTTCCTGATCACTTTCCTCTCCTCTAAGTGCTTCAGGATTGATTCTTTGAGGACCTGCTCCATGATTTTTCCAGGGACTGAGGTGAGGCTGACCGGCCTGTAGTTCCCAGGATCCTCCTTCTTCCCTTTTTTAAAGATGGGCACTACATTAGCCTTTTTCCAGTCATCCGGGACTTCCCCCGTTCGCCACGAGTTTTCAAAGATAATGGCCAAGGGCTCTGCAATCACAGCCGCCAATTCCTTCAGCACTCTCGGATGCAATTCGTCCGGCCCCATGGACTTGTGCACGTCCAGCTTTTCTAAATAGTCCCTAACCACCTCTATCTCTACAGAGGGCTGGCCATCTCTTCCCCATTTTGTGTTGCCCAGCACAGCAGTCTGGGAGCTGACCTTGTTAGTGAAAACAGAGGCAAAAAAAGCATTGAGTACATTAGCTTTTTCCACATCCTCTGTCACTAGCTTGCCTCCCTCATTCAGTAAGGGGCCCACACTTTCCTTGGCTTTCTTCTTGTTGCCAACATACCTGAAGAAACCCTTCTTGTTACTCTTGACATCTCTTGCTAGCTGCAGCTCCAGGTGCGATTTGGCCCTCCTGATATCTTTCCTACATGCCCGAGCAATATTTTTATACTCTTCCCTGGTCATATGTCCAACCTTCCACTTCTTGTAAGCTTCTTTTTTATGTTTAAGATCCGCTAGGATTTCACCATTAAGCCAAGCTGGTCGCCTGCCATATTTACTATTCTTTCGACTCATCGGGATGGTTTGTCCCTGCAACCTCAACAGGGATTCCTTGAAATACAGCCAGCTCTCCTGGACTCCCTTCCCTTTCATGTTAGTCCCCCAGGGGATCCTGGCCATCTGTTCCCTGAGGGAGTCAAAGTCTGCTTTCCTGAAGTCCAGGGTCCGTATCCTGCTGCTTACCTTTCTTCCCTGCGTCAGGATCCTGAACTCAACCAACTCATGGTCACTGCCTCCCAGATTCCCATCCACTTTTGCTTCCCCCACTAATTCTACCCGGTTTGTGAGCAGCAGGTCAAGAAAAGCGCTCCCCCTAGTTGGCTCCCCTAGCACTTGCACCAGGAAATTGTCCCCTACGCTTTCCAAAAACTTCCTGGATTGTCTATGCACCGCTGTATTGCTCTCCCAGCAGATATCAGGAAAATTAAAGTCACCCATGAGAATCAGGGCATGCGATCTAGTAGCTTCCGTGAGTTGCCGGAAGAAAGCCTCATCCACCTCATCCCCCTGGTCCGGTGGTCTATAGCAGACTCCCACCATGACATCACTCTTGTTGCACACACTTCTAAACTTAATCCAGAGACACTCAGGTTTTTCCACAGTTTCGTACCGGAGCTCTGAGCAGTCATACTGCTCCCTTACATACAGTGCTACTCCCCCACCTTTTCTGCCCTGCCTGTCCTTCCTGAACAGTTTATAACCATCCATGACTGTACTCCAGTCATGTGAGTTATCCCACCAAGTCTCTGTTATTCCAATCACGTCATAATTCCTTGACATCACCAGGACCTCCAGTTCTCCCTGCTTGTTTCCAAGGCTTTGTGCATTTGTATATAAGCACTTGAGATAACCTGTTGATCGCCTCTCATTCCCAGTATGAGGCAGGAGCCCTCCCCTCACAGACCTTCCTGCCTGTGCTTCCTCCCGGTATCCCGCTTTCCCACTTACCTCAGGGCTTTGGTCTCCTTCCCCCGGTGAACCTAGTTTAAAGCCCTCCTCACTAGGTTAGCCAGCCTGCTGGCAAAGATGTTCTTCCCTCTCTTCGTAAGATGGAGCCCATCTCTGCCCAGCACTCCTCCTTCATGGAACACCATCCCATGGTCAAAGAATCCAAAGCCTTCTCTCCGACACCACCTGCGTAGCCATTCGTTGACCTCCACGATTCGACGGTCCCTACCCAGGCCTTTTCCTTCCACGGGGAGGATGGACGAGAACACCACTTGCGCCTCCAACTCCTTTATCCTTCTTCCCAGAGCCACATAGTCCGCAGTGATCCGCTCAAGGTCATTCTTGGCAGTATCATTGGTGCCCACGTGGAGAAGCAGGAAGGGGTAGCGATCCGAGGGCTTGATGAGTCTCGGCAGTCTCTCCGTCACATCACGAATCTTAGCCCCTGGCAAGCAGCAGACTTCTCGGTTTTCCCGGTCAGGGCGGCAGATAGATGACTCAGTCCCCCGGAGGAGAGAGTCCCCGACCACCACCACCCGCCTTCTCCTCTTGGGAGTGGTGGTCGTGGAACCTCCAACCTCAGGACATCGCATCTCATGCCTCCCAACCAGCGGAGTCTCCTTCTGCTTTCTCCCCCCAGACATATCATCTGGTCCACTCTCCGCATTGGTACCTGTGGAGAGAACATGAAAGCGGTTAGTTACCTGTGTCTGTGTTACTGGAACCCGGACATTCCGCTTACCTCTTCTGGAGGTCACATGTTGCCAAGCTTCTTCACTGGCCTCTTGGCTCCTCTGTGCAACCTGCTCTACATCTTTAGAGCTTTGTGCCCCTAGAAGGCTATCCTGAGTTTGGTCCAGAAAATCCTCAGTCTCTCGTATACAACGCAGGGTCGTTACCTGTTGCTCCAGACCTTCAATCTTCTCTTCCAATATGGAGACCAGCTTGCACTTTGTACAGTCTCTCACTGGAGTCTGTTTTTGAAATTTTTTTGTTGAAGGATAGCCACTCTGAGGTCTGTAATCGAGTGACCGGAGAGATTGAAGTGTTCTCCAACTGGTTTTTGAATGTTATAATTCTTGATGTCTGATTTGTGTCCATTTATTCTTTTACGTAGAGACTGTCTAGTTTGACCATGGCAGAAGGGCATTGCTGGCACATGATGGCATATATCACATTGGTAGAAGCGCAGGTGAACGAGCCTCTGATAGTGTGGCTGATGTGATTAGGCCCTATGATGGTGTCCCCTGAATAAATAAGTGGACAGAGTTGGCAATGGGCTTTGTTGTAAGGATAGGTTCCTGGGTTAGTGGTTCTGTTGTGTGATGTGTGGTTGCTGGTGAGTATTTGCTTCAGGTTGGGGGGCTGTCTGTAAGCAAGGACTGGTCTGTCTCCCAAAATCTGTGAGAGTGATGGGTCGTCCTTCAGGATAGGTTGTAGATCCTTGATGATGCGTTGGAGAGGTTTTAGTTGGGGGCTGAAGGTGATGGCTAGTGGCGTTCTGTTGTTTTCTTTGTTGGGCCTGTCCTTTAGTAGGTGACTTTTGGGTACTCTTCTGGCTCTGTCAATCTGTTTCTTCACTTCAGCAGGGTATTGTAGTTGTAAGAATGCACGATAGAGATCTTGTAGGTGTTTGTCTTTGTCTGAGGGGGTGGAGCAAATGCGGTTATATCGTAGAGCTTGGCTGCAGACAATGCATCGTGTGGTGTGATCTGGATGAAAGCTAGAGGCATGTAGGTAGGCATAGCGGTCAGTAGGTTTCCGATATAGGGTGGTGTTTATGTGACCATCGCTTATTAGCACCGTAGTGTCCAGGAAGTGGATCTCTTGTGTGGATTGGTCCAGGCTGAAGTTGATGTTGGGATGGAAATTGTTGAAATCCTGGTGGAGTTCCTCAAGGGCTTCTTTTCCATGGGTTCAGATGATGAAAATGTCATCAGTGTAGTGCAAGTAGAGTAGGGGCATTAGGGGACGAGAGCTGAGGAAGTGTAGATTTCTTAGTTGAGATAAAGATTTGATATTCTTAGAAAGGCGATGACAATCAGCTGTAAAAATACTAAAGTATATTTAAGATAAAACATTATTAATGATGTGTGTATACTCTAGGCAAAGCTAGCAGCAACCCCTATTAAGTTACCTAACAATTCCCAGTATAAAAGAAGAAAAGCAGTACTTGTGGCACCTTAGAGACTAACACATTTATTAGAGCATAAGCTTTCGTGAGCTACAGCTCACTTCATCGGATGCATTTGGTGGAAAAAACAGAGGAGAGATTTATATACACACACAGAGAACATGAAACAATGGGATTATCATACACACTGTAAGGAGAGTGATCACTTAAGATAAGCCATCATTTCCCCCCCCCCCCGCTGCTGGTGATGGCTTATCTTAAGTGATCACTCTCCTTACAGTGTGTATGATAATCCCATTGTTTCATGTTCTCTGTGTGTGTATATAAATCTCTCCTCTGTTTTTTCCACCAAATGCATCCGATGAAGTGAGCTGTAGCTAACGAAAGCTTATGCTCTAATAAATGTGTTAGTCTCCAAGGTGCCACAAGTACTGCTTTTCTTTTTGCGAATACAGACTAACACGGCTGCTACTCTGAAACCTGTCAGTATAAAAGACACAGTTTTAAGCTGCTTATAACTTTGCAAAACTTTTAACCATTTGGACTGAGATTTTTCCATCCAGGATGTCTGTCTCAGGCTGAATTTTTTGGAAAATTTAACCCAAAATAATTCAACCATTTCTGAGTGGGCGGTTGGAGAGAACATGGTTTTACCCATATTAAGAAATGCTGTCAATCTTCTCTTTGAGAAGTTGAAGCGCCGACCTGCATTAAAGCAGCAACTTGAAATTTGGCAGTAGGGTGTTATAGTGTCAAAAATATGCCTTCTGCTATGGCTAGATTATAAGCTTTTGAAAAATCAGTTTCTATATGGTTGTAGTATTTTTGAAGCCATATTTGTCCCAGGATATTAGAGACAAAGCAGATGAAATAATATCTTTTATTGAACCAACCTCTGTTGGTGAGAGAGACAAGCTCTCACAGAGCTGCTTTTCAGGTCTGGGAAAAGTACTCAATGTCACAAGTAAATACAAGGTTTAGGATATGTAGTTAAGATGTATTGAAGAGACCATTGAAGATGAAGTGACCAGTTAACACTTCTGCTGTCATCAGAGGAAAAAAAAAGCGGGGGGGGGGAGGGAAGGTGATGATCTGCCCAAGAAAATGGCTGGCTTGTAATGTCCTTGATTTTGACATCTAGGTCAAAGATTAGGGTCAGAGAATGACTGACTGTGTGAATTGAATGAGAGATGGCTTATGATCCTAGGTATGCAAATAAGGAGATAGTTGTGTTTTCTATTTTATGGGTTTTAAACATCTCATTAATCCTTGTGATGGGGTGGCTAAAACCCACATGGGAGAACTAAGACTGCAGGAACAACTCTGGGGCCAGGAAGCCTCAGCCCAACAGGCCTGCTGGGCCTGCTCTAGTTGGAGGAGAGACTTAAAAGACAGTATCTTGGACACAGCAGGGTGGCTGGCAGAGAGAGGCAGATCTGAGCACTCTGCTATAGAGGGACTATGCCAGAATGGCATTCCCAGGGGCTGGAACCTAGAGTTGCCAACCGTCCCGAATTGGCTGGGAGTCTCCTGGAATTGGAATTCATCTCCCAGTGGCTACTGAAACCAATCTGGGAGATTTTAATAGGCTGCTAAAAGTCCAATCAGCAGCACAGCAGGGCTACCTGCCCTGTCTCCACACAGCTCCTGGAAGTGACTGGCATGTCTGGCTCCTAGGCACAGGGGCTGCCAGGGTCTCTGAATGCTGCCCCCTTCCTGAGGGGGTTTCTGCATGCTGCTTCCATCCTGATAACCACCCCTGTACCTCCCATTGGCCAGGAACTACGGCCTGTTGGAGCTGCGGAGGCAGAGCCTGCAGGCAGGGGTGGTGTGCAGAGCTGCCTGGCCACCCTGAGCTTAGAATACAGACATGCCAGTTGCTTCCGAGAGATGCCTGAGGTAAACATTGTCCAGAGGAGCCTGCACTCCTCCCCCCATCTCCTGCACCCCAACCCACTGCACCAGCCCTGAGCCCCTTCCTGCAGCCAAACTCCCTCCCAGAGCCCACACCCTGAACCCTCTCCTGCACCCCAACGGCCTGCTCCAGGCTCAGCCCAGAGCTCCATCCCACACTCCAAACCCTTCGGCCCCATCCCATAGCCTGAATCCCCTCCCGCACACCAACCCACTACCCCAGTCCAGTGAAAGGTGGGGGAGAGTGAGCAACAGAGGGAGAGGGGATGGAGTGAATTGGGGTGGGGTGTCAACAGGGGTGGGGCCTCGGGGAAGGGGATGGGGAAGGGTTTGTGCGATTAGATTGTTGGCAATCCTAATGGAACCCAGTGGAGTAAGAGATCCCAGGATCCCCAGCCCCATATTATGAGGCAGGGCTACTGCCACAGACTGTAACTGCTCGGCAGGAACCCTCACTCAGCTCACAATGGGTGGAGAAAGCAAGCATAACAGCCCAGTCCTGCTGAAGGAAATAAGGCCATCAGAGAAGCAAGGAAGAAAATAAAAATGGGGCAATCTGGATCTAGAGAAGCTGCTGAAGTGGGTAGTGGAGAGCCAACAGCAACAGAGTCTATTATTGCAACAGCTGACCATCCAACTCAATCAGCTCAAAAGCAACAGCAGCAGCAATTCATCTAAGAGCTGACCACTCACCACCACCACAACCTTGTCCAGCAGATCACTCCTTTAAGGCAGCCCCAGACCTTGCCATAACACATACAAAACCTGCAGATGTACCTCTGCTGCTCTGATAATTAATACTCCCCACAACATACCTTTCAGTATACAGAAGTCCTACACCTACCTATCACAACATGTGGTGTACCTCAATAAATGCCCCCATAACCACTGCAATAAATGCCCCAATAACTGTGAGTGAAACCAGACAATCACTGCATTCTCAAATGAACTCACACTGAGCAAGACTAAGAGCTAAAAACTAAAAACACCATATCATGCAGGGGTGAACGCTTTTCACAAAGTGATCACTCCATATCTGACCTCTCCATCCTCAATGGAAACCTGCACAACACCTTCAAAAGATGAGCTTGAGAGTATAAATTCATTACTTTGCTAGACAATTAGTGTTGCCACACCACCACATGTATTGGATAAAGTGATTTTGGTCCCTGCTGAAGGAGCTCTCACCCCAACATCTGCCCCGTCTTGCCCATTAATTAATCCTGTCCCCCATCAGTTCTATCACCACCCCATCAACTCACCCAATACTTTCAGTTCGCCCTTCCAGTACTCACTCCATCTACCCAAAACAATACAGCCCTCCCCATCCCATCAGTCCCCAGCCTCTTCACTTTGTCCCCAGGCCATAGTTCAGCCCTCCCAGCTTCACCCCTGCTCCTCTTAGGGTTCTTTACCCTCCCCAGACCTCTCCCACTTCCACTTCCCAGGCTGGCAGGAGAATTCCAGATTCCTGGGGCTGACAGCAGGGACCCCAGGGGCTGCCTGTGGCTCACACTGTCAGCCCCGGGCTGACTGACTGTCGGATCCCTGGCCACACTGCCTGGCTGGACTGACTCTGGGAGCTCTGGCTGCCACAGCACTTTCTAAGTAAAAATTAATTCAGACTTTATTTCATTTTGGGGATACAACTCTCAAATGTCAGGATTTTTTTCAGCTGTGGATGGGAAAAAAAACCAAAAAACCCTGACATTTGAGAGCTCTATCTTGAAATCATGAGTCAGGCTTAATTTTACTTAGAAATTGCATCTCTCATGACTAATTCACGAGAGTTGGCATGTCTGCAACAAGCTGCAACCCACTAAACCCCCCCCCCCCCGCTTTGTCCTATGATGGCAGTGGTGTTACTTGTCCACTTCACATTGAATGGTCTCTTACAATGTGTGCTAACTGCTTATGCTAAACAATCTGTTACACCTTGTATTTAGCTGTGACTGAGTATCTTTCCCCGCCCTGGAGAGGAGCCCTTTGAAAGCTTGTCTCTTTCACCAACAGTAGTTGGTCCAATAAAATATATTACCTCACTCACCTGCTTGCTCTAGTTTCTACATGATCAGTAGAGACTTGCTGAAGTTTTAGCGCTAAATTACTCAAAGATTCTACCCTTGTTGGGCATGCACCAGTCCAGGGCTGAACAGGACTTTCCCTGCAATTGCAACTCTGCTGCTGCCTGGATGCCCAGGGCTGGGTCCAGGCACTGGAACTGAGGGCAAGGAGCCTGTCTCTTCTGTGCTCTCAGTGACCTCCCCCACCCCCGCTGACACCCGGGCAATGTGAAGGAGGAAGGTGTCTGATTCAAATGCAGAGGGGGTAAGGGATGGACTTGGTTGTGGGGTGGGGAAAGTGGATTGGGACAAGGAACCCAGGAGAGGGGGAGTTTTGGTGGGGGTAGACTGGGACTGGTTGGGCCAGGGGACTGAGAGCTGTTGGGAGGAGTGAAGGTAGATTTGATGAGGAGTCGGGTAGGAATGGAGAATTGGGACAAGGAGCCAGAAGTAGGGCTGAGACAGGATTGGAACAGGGACAGGAGGAGAGAATGAGGCAGAAGAGGTCAAGTTGGGGGGAGGATGCAGAAGGTTCTCTGCCCACCAGAGCTCACTCTTCTCCAGACCCTGCAATGGAGCCCAAGATTCCTGAGCCTCACCATTCCACTGCTACCAACAAATACCTATGAAACCCCCTCGCAGTGTGTGTGTGTGTGTGTGTGTCTTAGCCCCCTCTAGAGTTGATCCACATAAAGAATGACAACTGACTATTTCTGTTACTCCATGATAATCGTGCTATCACTTACTCCATCAACTCAAATGGCTGAGGTCAGTGGAGCGTGTCCCATCTTTCCTCCCTTCCCTGTGGGTGTTGGGAAGGGCGTAGGTAGTGGTACTGTGGGACTTTTGTAGGAATTGAGTGGGGAGGTTAATTAACTGTTGTCATATGTATATCGTCACAATCAATATTTCTATGTATTTTCACCCTTCATTGTTGTGGCACACCATCCAAATGCTGCATTGGGTACAGAATTATTAATTTCCCAATGCTTTTCTGTGATCTTCTCCCTATAGCATCTGAGCGCTTCACAATCAGTAATGAATTTCTCTTCACAATACTCCTGTGAGGTAGGCTGGCATTACTGTGTTTGCATGTTATAGATGGGATTACTGAGACTGAAAGATTAAGGTGAAAATTGGCCAAAGTGTCCATTGATTTTTATTTTTTGGGGTGCCCAACCTGTGTCATGTAGGGCCTGATTTGTCCAAATACTTAGCATTTTTATTAGACTTTATGTATTCAAGCACAGATCTCACTGATTTCAGCTGCAGCTGTGAATGATCTGCTCAGCAAATCTGGTCCCAGGTGTCTCAAGTCAGGCACCCAGAAAATGAACACACAGTTAGTGAAAACTCTCTGAAAACTCTGGCCTAATGACTTGCTCAGTATTTCACAACACTCTATGGCAGAGGCAGGGATAAGATCCAGTTCTTCAGAGTGGCATTTAGCTGGATGGAATTTCCTTGATGAGTCCTGTGGGGAAAAAATAGTAAGTGATCCTGTAATTCAAGACTGTATCAGGCATGCTCACATGAGGGATGAATTAAAGTTGCATAGACCATCTTAATTCCAGCATTTCCTAACTTTCAAGTACTTGAATTTTGCACCTTAATGTTTTTGAACACAGATTTTTTTTATTGTAATTTAACATGCAGTGGGGTGTGTGTGTGTGTGTGTGTGTGTATGTGTGTATAAACTCTTTACAAATAAAAGAAATGACCAAGTAATCTAGCTTCACAAATTTGGACATCTCTGGATGAGGAATTGGAGTGATAAAGATACTTAGGTTCCCTGGCACAAGTCTTCTGCTATCACTTAAAATCTCATAAATTATATCCTGAACTTCAAACTAGCTTTATCTATCTCCAAAACCAAGTGGTTCTTGACTGCCCCTTTCATCCAAGGCTTAAAGTGAACTAAGTTCCATGAGGTCATAGAGGTAAACAAAAGGGGGCCGAAGAGGCCTGAGGAGAGTCATTCAAAAGACAGAAGCTGTTTTAGCCTTAGCATTTTGTCACACTGATAAAATTTCAGCTCTGGGAAGCAATAAACCTAGCGCACAACAATGCAAAGGCCATTTTGTAAGACTTTCCCATATCACTTCTGAAGGTTTGTCACACAAATCCATGTCCTCTGCATTTTTCTTTTGGCTGATGTGAACTTGGTTCCCACCCTGCAAACGTGTATGCACATTCTTAACTTTCTGTACTTGAATAGTTCCACTGAAGTCCATGTATCCATAATTAGCAGTATTGGCTGAGTTGCTATAATATATATGTTTCAGCCTATAGGTGTTGGCAAACTTTTACTGTTTCATAGTGTTTGATTGATTGGCAACATAATCAAAATGAATTGCTTCTTGGATTCTGAACAAATGTTTCTGATATCTATTTTCAAATACTTGGGCAACTCTACTTCTTTTAAGTGAGTATACTTCCTATTATCTTTTCAAATTTTACTCTAAGTTTGGGGTGAGGGAGGTTTGTAAAGAGAATTATGGTCCTATACAATTATTTCATCTTAAATTGATGAATTAGCATTTAAAAAGTGGTGACAGTTTGACACGGTTACATAAGAATGTGTTGGGGCAGTATTATTTTGCTTGAAATATTTTGCATATTTTCACTGACTGCGAACCTCAGTCATATCTGCTACCTTCTGATGTAAGTACTTGCTTTTCAAAATCACTAATACAGAGTATGTAAGCGCCAAGAGGCTGAATCACTTTCTCTGTTAAAACTCCCTATTTTCATGGTTTATTCATTTGCTGTAGAAAAAAAACAAAACAAAACCCCATGGAAAACAAGGTCCAGGCAGCAGAGAAACAGTTTTTAACTTTTATAAATAGTCTAGATATTTCCTTTTGTTGTTTTAAAGTTTTTTTATAGATCTTCACTGTGGTCATTCTAAGAATCACAATACCATCTTCGTAAGCAATACTTCATGGTATGACGCTAGTTATTTGACAACACGGATTGGTAATTAGGACAGAGCAATAACCAGAATATTGTGTTCCAGAGCTGGCATTTCTGGGAATGGCCACATGTTCATACCAGCTTGTGACATTCATAGGCAGGAATGGTGTTTTGAAAGTGAACACTCGGTTTCCTCATTTTGGCCCATCTCTAGTTTTCATTACTAGTTATATATCCTAGACAGAAGGAGAACTGGGATGGCAAGTGCTTGCTGATACACTTTTCCCTAAGCTAAATTAATATTGAACAATAGGAAATTGATTGAATGAACCAGCCAATGAGTCAGCAAAGTATTAAGTGAAGGAAGTGCAAGCCTAGCAGTTGATGAGATGTGTTTTAGTATCTAAACTCTGCAATGTGTTTGCTTTCTCGGATTGGAAATTTTAAATGTCTCTTAAAAAATTACTTCATATCATTGCCCCAGCAAACAAAGAATGGCCTCTTTGACCTTGTAAACTGTTTGTACATCAAAATATATCCATAAGAGTACATCCCAGATAGAGCTTGGTTATGGAAAGAAAAGAGTTCATACACACAGCTTTACATTCCAATAGGTTTTTTTCTTATTCATAAGATAAAATATCAGAATGTTCATTTCATTCACATATTGACACTAAACTCACACAATTCACCTTCTTGGTCAAATACTATTACACATTATAGCATGAGTGCCCTGGACAGTTGTTCTTTAAAAGTGCCCTTTTAACCGTTGCTTGTATGCAGGTCTGCTAATATTAGGATTGCCAGGTGTCCGGTTTTCAACTGGAATGCCTGGTTGAAAAAGAACCTTGGCAACTCCAGTCAGCACACTGACCGGGCTGTTAGAAGTCCGGTCGGCAGCGCAGAGAAGCTAAGGCAGGCTTCCTTCCTGCCATGGCTCCGTGCAGCTCTCAGAAGCAACTGCATATCCTTTCTCCAGCTCCTATGCATAGGAGCAGCCAGGGGGCTCCACACGCTGCCCCTGCCCCAAGTGTAGGTTTTGCAGCTCCCATTGGCCAGGAACTGCAGCCAATGGCAGCTGAAGAGGCGGCGCCTGCAGACGAGGCAGCGCACAGAGCTACCTGGTTGCATCGCCGAGTATGAGCCAGAAGGAGGACATGCCACTGCTTCTGGGAGCTGCCTGAGTTAGGCGCCATGAGAACTATGCACCACTGACCCCCTCCCATGCCCCAACCACCTGCCCCAGCCCTGAGCCCCCTCTAGGGTTGCCAACTTTCTACTTTACACAAAACCAAACACCCTTGCCTGCCACCTGCCCAACCCCTCCTCTGAGGCCCTGCCCCGGCCTCACCCTGTCTCCTAGGCTCTGGGTTGGTGGGTGGAGCCAAGGCGTGCAGAGTATGGGAGGGCTCCAGGCTGAAGCAGGGGGTTGCAGTGTGGGAGGGGGTACGGGCTCTGGGCTGGAGGTGTGGGTTCCAGGGTGGGTCCAGAAATGAGAAGTTCAGGGTGCAGGAGGGGGCACCGGCCTGGGGCAGGGGATTGGTGTATGGGGCGTGAGGGCTCTTGCTGGGGGTCCTGGCTCTAGTGTGGGACTGGAGATGAGGGATTTTTGGATACAGGAGGGGGCTCCAGACTGGTATGAGATTCAGAGGGCGGGAGGGGGATCAGAGTTGGGGCAGGGGGTTAGGGCAGGGGGGAGTGAGGGCTCCAGCTGGGGGTGAGGGCTCTGGGGTGGGGCTTCGGATGAGGAGTTTGGGGTGCAAGAGGGTGCTCTGAGCTGGGAGCTGGCTGTATTTTAAAGAATCCTTATTTGTTACAGGAACAAACCATCCCTGTCTCTGCCTCGATCTCATTCTGGACTTGCACCTGATCAACCAGTCAATCAACCATTAATTTCAGTTAATGAGCTCATGCACTGAAAGGACACTAAAATATTTGGCTTCTAAGGCCTCAGTACAGTCTACAAATAGCTACAGAGCCTGGCTCAGAAAGAGAGAATATTGCCATCATGTTAGCATGGAGAGTTATGAGATGTAGACCCTTATGGCTGGATTGCCATACGTGTCCTTTCACATGGTCAAGGTGGTGATGAGATCATATCCCAAGAAACCTCACTCTTCTTCAGTAGAAAAGAAACTTCATGCACTGGATGGTTCCAGAGCTCTGCTCTACTACCTAGAGAGGAGTAAGCCCTTCTGGCTCTCCCCCATCTTTATGGCTACATTGGATCTAAGAAAGAAGAAGTGGGGCCGCTAAACACTGAGGATGGAGTGGAGGTTAAAGATAATCTAGGCATGGCCCAATATCTAAACAAATACTTTGCCTCAGCCTTTAATAAGGCTAAAGAGGATCTTAGGGATAATGGTAACATGACAAATGGGAATGAGGATATGGAGGTAGATATTACCATATCTGAGGTAGAAGTGAAACTCTGATAGCTTAATGGGACTAAATCAGGGGGCCCAGATAATCTTCATCCAAGAATATTAAAGGAATTGGCACCTGAAATTGCAAGCCCATTAGCAAGAATTTTTAATGAATCTGTAAACTCAGGAGTTGTACCGAATGATTGGAGAATTGCTAATATAGTTCCTATTTTTAAGAAAGGGGGAAAAAAAGTGATCCGGGTAACTACAGGCCAGTTAGTTTGACATCTATAGTATGCAAGGTCCTGGAAAAAATTTTGAAGGAGAAATTAGTTAAGGACATTGAAGTCAATGGTAAATGGGACAAAATACAACATGGTTTTACAAAAGGTAGCTCGTGCCAAACCAACCTGATCTCCTTCTTTCAGAAAGTAACAAATGTTTTAGACAAAGGAAACGCAGTGGATCTAATTTACCTAGATTTCAGTAAGGCGTTTGATACCGTGCCACATGGGGAATTATTAGTTAAATTGGGAAGATGGGGATCAATATGAACATCAAAAGGTGGATAAAGAATTGGTTAAAGGGGAGACTACAACGGGTCCTACTGAAAGGTGAACTGTCAGGCTGGAGGGAGGTTACCAGTGGAGTTCCTCAGGGATCGGTTTTGGGACCAATCTTATTTAATCTTTTTATTACTGACCTCGGCACAAAAAGTGGGAGTGTGCTCATAAAGTTTGCAGATGATACAAAGCTGGGAGGTATTGCCAATTCAGAGAAGGATCGGGATATTATACAGGAGGATCTGGATGACCTTGTAAACTGAAGTAATAGTAATAGGATGAAATTTAATAGTGAGAAGTGTAAGGTTATGCATTTAGGGATTAATAACAAGAATTATAGTTATAAGTTGGGGACGCATCAATTAGAAGTAACAGAAGAGGAGAAGGACCTTGGAGTATTGGTTGATCATAGGATGACTATGAGCTCCCAATGTGATACGGCTGTGAAAAAAGCTAATGCGGTTTTGGGATGCATCAGGAGAGGCATTTCCAGTAGGGATAAGGAGGTTTTAGTACCGTTATACAAGGCACTGGTGAGACCTCACCTGGAATACTGTGTGCAGTTCTGGTCTCCCATGTTTAAAAAGGATGAATTCAAACTGGAGCAGGTACAGAGAAGGGCTACTAGGATGATCCGAGGAATGGAAAATTTGTCTTATGAAAGGAGACTTAAGGAGCTTGGCTTGTTTAGCCTAAGTAAAAGAAGGTTGAGGGGAGATATGATTGCTCTCTATAAATATATCAGAGGGATAAATACAGGAGAGGGAGAGGAATTATTTCAGCTCAGCACCAATGTGGACACAAGAACAAATGGGTATAAACTGGCCACCAGGAAGTTTAGACTTGAAATTAGACGAAGGTTTCTAACCATGAGAGGAGTGAAGTTTTGGAATAGCCTTCCAAGGGAAGCAGTGGGGGCAAAAGATCTATCTGGTTTTAAGATTCTACTCGATAAGTTTATGGAGGAGATGGTATGATGGGATAATGGGATTTTGGTAATTAATTGATCTTTAAATATTCAGGGTAAATAGGCCTAATCCCCTGAGATGGGATATTAGATGGATGGGATCTGAGTTACCCAGGAAAGAATTTTCTGTAGTATCTGGCTGGTGAATCCCATCTTGCCCATATGCTCAGGGTTTAGCTGATCGCCATATTTGGGGTCGGGAAGGAATTTTCCTCCAGGGCAGATTGGAAGAGGCCCTGGAGGTTTTCGCCTTCCTCTGTAGCATGGGGCACGGGTCACTTGAGGGAGGCTTCTCTGCTCCTTGAAGTCTTTAAACCACGATTTGAGGACTTCAATAGCTCAGACATCGGTGATGTTTTTCATAGTGGGTGGGTGAGATTCTGTGGCCTGCGTTGTGCAGGAGGTCGGACTAGGTGATCAGAATGGTCCCTTCTGACCTTAGTATTTATGAATAAGGGGTTCAGAGGGCAGGTCTAGTGCAGGGGGTTGGGGTGCAGGAGGGGGATCAGGGTTGTGGCTCCAGGCCACACCTGGAAGCAGCAGCATGTCGCTCTTCTGGGTCCTATGCGGAGGCATGGCCAGGTGGCTCTGCACACTGCCCCATCCACAGGTGATGCCCCAACTGCAAGCACCGCCCCCACAGCTCCCATTGGCCACAGTTCCCGGCCAATGGGAGCTGTGGCACTGGGCAGGAGAAGTGTGGGGGCAGCCAGAGGGTTCCGTACACATAGGAGCCGGAGTGGGGACATGTCGCTGCTTCTGGGAGTCGCCCGGATCCATGCCAGGCAAGGACTCTGCCTTAGCCCTGCCACACTGCCAACCAGACTTCTAACAGGCTGGGTCAGTAGTGCTGAGTGGAGCCACCAGGGTCCTTTTTTGACTGGGCATTCCGGTCAAAAGCTGGACACATGGCAACACTAGCCACAGCCAACTTTCACACTTGGAAATTTTACTTTTGTGTCATCCCTCACTTTGTCCCCTTATTCCAAAGATCCTGTCCATGATAGCGTGGTGCTTGCTGATAAATATGGTAAATGTTCTTCGAGGGCCACTGCAGGGTGGATGTGGTCCATTCCCAATAATTGATGAGGAGATGTCAATACCAAGAGAGGGAAAATTGCTTTTGTAGTGAGCCAGCCACTCCCAGTCCCAAATTCAAGCCCAAATTGATGGTGTTAAGTTTGCAAATGAATTGTAGTGCTGCAGTTTCTCTCTGAAGTCTGTTTTGGAAGTTTTTTTGTTGTTGAACCAATCCCTGTAACAAACTGCATTGCCTACTCTGTCCCCATATCTACTCTAGCAACACCATCATAGGACCCAATCACATTAGCCACACCTTCAGGGGCTCATTCACCTGCACATCTACTAATGTGATGTATGCTATCATGTACCAGCAATGCCCCTCTGCCAGGTACATTGGCCAAATCAGACAGTCTCTACATAAGAGAATAAATGGATGTAAATGAGACATCAGGAATGGTAACATACAAACACCAGTAGGAGAACACTTCAATCTCCCTTGACATTAAATAACAGATTTAAAAGTAGCCATCCTTCAACAACAACAAAAAGCAATTTTCCCTCTCTTGGTATTGACGCCTCCTCATCGGTTATTGGGAGTGGACCACATCCATCCTGACTGAATTGGTCTTGTCATCACTGGTTCTCCACTTGTAAGGTAACTCCCTTCTCTTCATGTGCCATTATGTATATATGCCTGTATCTGTCATTTTCACTCCATGCATCTGAAGAAGTGGGTTTTTTACCCACAAAAGCTTATGCCAAATAAATCTATTAGTCTTTAAAATGCCACCGGACTCCTTGTTTTGTGTTGTTTTTCAGACTAACACAGCTCCCCCTCTGATACTGTAATTGGAAAGTAAGGGGACAAATGCTTTCCGATTATAAATAAAGGTGGGATTTGCTTTAACAGTTCTACATTACAAAAGGTTTAGAGTAGAAAGCTGACATGTGCCATGGAAATCTGTACCCTATTGAAGAGAGGTGTCATTGAGTGTTCCAGGGAGAATTGGTTTTATTTTACCCACTGACACTTCTATAACACTCCATTTTGAATAGGTTCTCTGTAAGATCCTGGCTCTGCAATGAGCTCAGTGAAGGTAAATGGATACCTGTGCTGATGCAGAGCTCATTATGATTTTGTACCGAAGAAAACCTATTCAAAATGTAATGCTCCTGCTGAAGTGAAGGTGAGATCTGGCTGAGTAAGCACTTTGGCCCAGATCCACAAAGATACTCAGGTACTTAATCCCAGACTAAGGCCTTGTCTATGCTACAAAGTTAAGTCGACTTAAGTTATGTTGACGTACAGCCACTGCTGTAATTAAACCATTGTTGCCTGTCCAAACTATGCTCCTTGTCTCAGCAGAGCACATCCACAGTAGCAGCTCTTGCATCAACACGGAGAGCAGTGCACCACAGGTAGCTAGCCCACTGTGCACTCACCACCATCTACCACAGGGTGTTCTGGGGTCAGGTTCAGCATCCGATGATGCAGTTTTCTCCATTTCATCATTCAATGAACAACCTAGTATGTTTCGCTCCACTTTTAAGAGCCCCTGTAACCTGCATGCCCGCCATATCTGTCAGAAAGCCTGGATTCTGCACTGCTCTCCAATATTGTGTTGAGCATTGTGAACACAATGCATCTGATCCTGCAGTATTTCATGAGCTGCAACTCTAATGACGATACCTTGATGTCTGCCTTGCTGTGTGGCATGGAATGAAATAATCCCTGGTCACTGTTGGCATTCATGAAGCAGCTTTACATGGTAGACAGTCAGTTCTGGGCTCAAGAAACAAGCACCAAGTGGTAGGATCACATCGTTATGCAGGTATGGGATGATGACCAGTGGCTGCAGAACTTTTGGATGCACAAGGCCGCCTTCTTGCAATGGTGTGCAGAGCTTTCCCCTGCCCTTCAGTGCAGACACCCTAAAATGAGAGGTTTCAGAGTAGCAGCCGTGTTAGTCTGTATTCGCAAAAAGGAAAGGAGTACTTGTGGCACCTTAGAGACTAACAAATTTATTTGAGCATAAGCTTTCGTGAGCTACAGCCGATGAAAGTGAGCTGTAGCTCATGAAAGCTTGTGCTCAAATAAATTTGTTAGTCTGTAAGGTGCCACAAGTACTCCTTTTCTTTTTACTAAAATGAGAGCTGCTTGTAACTTTCTGTACAGGCCTGTGTTCCTAAAGATGCCATGCGTCATGCACCTTCCCTGATCAGCACCACCATCCTCGCTGCTTCTTCCTCTTGGTGTGTGGTGTGAAGCAAGGCAGGAGCTTAACTCATTTCTATCAGAAGCACACTAGGTGCCTAAACTTCCTGACTCCAGGTGTTGGTTCCCCGGTGTTGGATGTTCATGGATCGCTAAGCAGAGACTTAGTGTGCAGCCCCAACTTAGGTGCCAAACTCCAAGAAAGGGGATGTTTAGGACACATCCCTCTCATCGGTCTAGCCCATTGACTAGTTTAGGCAGCTCCCCACCTACTGTGGTGCCTTTTGTGGATCATATTCTAAGGGCCTATCTCTCCCTATTTACTGTATAGGAGCGTTGGCACCTAAGTTGGCTTTGTGGATTGGAGTCTTGTTCCTGTGATTCCTCTAGTAGCCTTAAAGTTAGGTGTTACAATGCTGAGTGTCACAGTCCCTTCAGGGATCCACCCCTCACAACTGGCCCTGGGTGCATTAGGGATGTGGGTTTTTTTTCTTTCCAAGAGATAACGCTAACATTCTAATAGCAAAAGGTCACTAGCAATTACAAATCCTCTTCCCTTTTACATTTGTGAATTTTTGGCTATAAAATATTCCAATGCTATAATCGTGTTGCCTAATCAGCAGGCACAAACACAGGAAGTATCCAGGAAGAAGCTCGGCCTTGGTGTGAATTAGCATCCTCATAAGACATCTCACTGAAGAGCAACAGTATTTTTCAAGTTATTGTCTAGCCAGCTAGAAGAAAAATGCAAGGAAATGGGCTCATTGTTTAAAATATCAATATTGTCCATATTTGTATTAATAGTAAGATGGTGACTGGGGTGATAAGGTTCTTGTAACAGCAGCATTCATATTAGTATCATGGGTGCAGTTCCCCATGACACTTTTAACGTTAGAGCAGTGGCTTTCTATAACTTGAGCACGCAGCATGGCTATCCAGTCTCTCCGCATGAACCCTACTAAAGCAGCAAGCTTAGAACAGCACTGTAGCACCAACCCAATTTATTTCTCCTTCGCTGAGCAAGGTAGGTATTTTAACTCCTAAACTTACTAACAGATCATTTTATGAGAACTGTTTAGTCTTTTCCCCTAAAAGTTTTATTTAAAAAAACCCACTTGTCTGAGGATGGCCGCCTCCTTTTCTCTATAAAGTCATCCTTTCAGAGTAGTACAACTTCATTTGCAGCCTTCCCTACACAGCTTCACCACTGCTACTTACTGTCTTCTCTAGTTCCCCTTTCACCCTGCCACTAGTCTCAGCACATACTTTACCCTTTCCTGCTCTTTCCTTATGTTATCTCCTTCAGCTCTTGTCCCCACCATTCCATCGCTCACTATCTGCCAGGCTTCTTCCAAAAATATGGTGATAGCAATAGTACTTTCCACTTCTAAGCAATTTTAAGCTCATGATATTGAAGCTCTTGGCAAAGAAGGGATCACATGCACCCAAAAAGCCAGTGGGAAAGATGGGAACAGAACTCATCTGCTGTCCCCCAGTCAGATAGATGCCTTAGCCACTGCACATGTCCTGATAGCATCTGGAGCTCTGCTTTACTTGTACTGTAATTATTACTGCTTTAAACATGCCTTATAAGTTCCTAAGTATCTCTTCATTCTATTAATACTTTTAAGTAAATACTGCAGCACTTGCTTGGTTTTGCACACCTTTTTTTAAAAAAATCAAGCTTTATTTAATTTTAGAGCAACTAGATTGTGACAATCTCTTTTTGGCAGGACTTTATCTCTTTCAATGTTCCCCAGATGCCATATGTAATGGAAACGTTGTGGGTTTATGGCTTTGCAATATCTGTGCTGAACTTCAATAACAATGTTTATGATGCCTTGTGCTGTTATGGCAACTGCAATCAGGTTCTAAACTGACACTCAGGAAATAAGGACTCGTATATATCAAGTTGCCATGGAAACACATTTTCTGTGTTTAGGAAACTCAATCTATAGTGTCACACATCCCTTTTGAAACATCTGGACGACCGAGTATGGGCTACATGGTGGCTAGAACACCATAGTTAAATGGTGGGGGAACGCAGGGGTGCATCAACTGAGCAACAGAGTTCAAATGACAGGTTTCAGAGTAGCAGCCGTGTTAGTCTGTATTCGCAAAAAGAAAAGGAGTACTTGCGGCACCTTAAAGACTAACAAATTTATTAGAGCATAAGCTTTCATGAGCTACAGCTCACTTCATTGGATGCATTCTGACTCAATTGGGGTAAGTTTTCCTCCACGCCCCAGTGGACTTTCTGTTCAAGGGACTGAGGGCATGATTTTCCATGCTTCTGTTCCAAGGGCTTCATATAGTCAAAGAGCAGCACTACTGGGCTGGGATACTCCTGTATCCCACCCTGCCAGATGATCTTTACAAGGAGTAGCAGAAACAGTGGAGAAAAGAGACCCTGGTCATCAGAAGAAGAGAAGCAGAAGTAAATGCAGATGGTTACCCCTCAGCTGCCAGAATGTGTAACAGGTATAGAGTCTAGCAGCTGTGTTAGTAATACAAAACCTGATGAACCCATCCCCCTGGTGCCCCACTCTTTTGCCCTTGTTCCACATTGTACTTTGAGCATAATTCAAAGTGTGTCTCCTAATATTCAAAGCCCTCCATAGGACTGGCTAAAACTACCAGAAAGATTGCCTCTCCCTCTGTGACAACAACCTCCCATAACAAGTATGTTCCACTGGAACTAAGAAGCTGTTGACATTAGGAAGCAACTCAGGAGTTTGGAAGAATGAACTATTACAGAAGCTGAATCTAATTTGTTTTTTCAAAAAAAAATTAGTTTTGGTTTGTGAAAATTTCCCACAATATTTTTATCAAAAATAAATTGAACCGAAAAAACAAAAATATCAACTCGGTCCAACATATCTTGCTAGATGAGGTGGAGGAGGGGTAGGGAAAGCCATGGTGTAGCTTCAACTTCTGTGAAAGCTCAGTCTTCCACAGGATCATCTTCTTCCCCCACCCCCTTCAGGCACTGGAGAGCTAGAAGAGATTTTCTCCACTCACTCATCCATGTCCAGATGCAAAATCAGTTCCTGGACAGGAGGAGGAGCAGAGGAAGCTAAGAAATAGGTGGGTTTTCACAACCTTGGAATGTGGGTAGTCACTCTATGCCCACATGCCAAACTGTGTGTACATTAAGAACATAAGAATGGCCCTACTGGTCAGACCAAAGGTCCATCTTGCCCAGTATCCTGTCTTCTGACAGTGGCCAATGCCAGTTGCCCCAGAGAGAATGAACAGAACAGGTAACCATCAAGTGATCCATCCCCTGTCATCCACTCCCAGTTTCTGGCAAATAGAGGCTAGGGACACCATCCCTGCCCATCCTGGCTAATAGCCATTGATGGACCAATCCTCCATGGATTTATCTAGTTCTTTTTTGAACCCTGTTATAGTCTTGGCCTTCACAACATCCTCTGGCAAGGAGTTCCACAGGTTGACTGTGCATCATGTGAAGAAATACTTCTTTATTTGTTTTAAATCTGCTGCCTATTAATTTCATTTGGTGACCCCTTGTTCTTGTGTTATGAGAAATAGTAAACAACACTTCATCTACTTTCTCTACACCAGTCATGATTTTATAGACCTCTATAATATTTCCCCTTAGCCATCTCTTTTCCAAGCTGAAAAATTCCAGTCTCATAAATTTCTCCTCATATGGAAGACGTTCTATACACCTAATCATTTTTGTTGCCCTTTTCTGAACCTTTTCCAATTCCAATATATCTTTTTTTGAGATGGGGCAACCACATCTGTACACAATATTCAAGATGTGGGTGTACCATGGATTGATATAGAGGTAACATGATATTTTCTGTCTTATTATTTATCCCTTTCTTAATTATTCCCACCATTCTGTTCATTTTTTGACTGCCACTGCACAGTGAGTGGATGTTTTCAGAGAACTATCCACAATGACTCCAAAATCTCTTTCTTGAGCTAATTTAGACCCCATCATTTTATATGTATAGTTGGGATTATACTTTCCAATGTGCATTACTTTGCATTTATCAGCATCAAATTTCATCTGCCATTTTGTTGCCCAATCACTTAGTTTGGTGAGATCTTTTTGAAGGTCTTCACAGTCTGCTTTGGTCTTAACTATCTTGAGCAGTTTAGTATCATCTGCAAACTTTGCCACCTCGCTGTTTACCCCTTTCTCCAGATCATTTATGAATAGGTTGAATAGGATTGATCCTAGGACTGACCCTTGGGGACACCACCTCTGGTGGATTCCAGGATCAGCTGCCCCAAGAAGCAGTCTTTTAAAGTGTCAAGAAACTTTATCTCTGCATCCTGTCCTGAGATGACGTGTACCCAATCAATGTGGGGATAATTGAAATCCTCCATTATTATTATTGCTTTATTTATTTCATTCTTGCTTTATTTGCATTGCATATTGATACACAATAAAAACTCTTTAAAATTGCTCCCTGTTTCTGCACAAGTGCCTTTCTGCACATGTACTGCGTACCTCTCTCAAAATCTAGCTAGTAGATTTAACCAGCTGTTTCAAGGTTGAACAATAAACATTTAATAGTCAGGAAATGTGAAAGTTAAAGTTGGACATGTAACCTTAACTCTGACCCCTGTGTGTGTAAGGATTATAGTAGTCTTTAGCTTACAGGATGATATACTAATTCACAGATAACATTTGGCACTGATCCTGCAAACACTTTTTTGCACATGAATAGCACCAGTGATCTTAGTGGAGCTACTCATGAGTGTAGGTGTTTGCAAGTTTATGGTCTTGTCATACTTAGTCCATATTTCTCAATTTATTATCTTATTGTCATGGTCTTGACAACTTTATTAACTTAGGCTTGTTGTATGATTCATACCTTCATAGATACTAAGGTCAGAAGGGACCATTCTGATCATCTAGTCCGACTTCCTGCACAATGCAGGCCACAGAATCACACCCACCCACTCCTACAAAAAACCTCACCTATGTCTGAGCTATTGAAGTCCTTAAATCATGGTTCAAAGACTTCAAGGAGCAGAGAAGCCTCCCTCAAGTCACCCATGCCCCATGCTACAGAGGAAGGTAAAAAACCTCCAGGGCCTCTCCAATCTGCCCTGGAGGAAAATTCCTTCCCGACCCCAAATATGGCGATCAGCTAAACCCTGAGCATATGGGCAAGATGGGATTCACCAGCCAGATACTACAGAAAATTCTTTCCTGGGTAACTCAGATCCCATCCATCTAATATCCCATCTCAGGGGATTAGGCCTATTTACCCTGAATATTTAAAGATCAATTAATTACCAAAATCCCATTATCCCATCATATCATCTCCTCCATAAACTTATCGAGTAGAATCTTAAAACCAGATAGATCTTTTGCCCCCACTGCTTCCCTTGGAAGGCTATTCCAAAACTTCACTCCTCTGATGGTTATAAACCTTCGTCTAATTTCAAGTCTAAACTTCCTGGTCGCCAGTTTATATCCATTTGTTCTTGTGTCCACATTGGTAGTGAGCTTAAATAATTCTTCTCCCTCCATGGTATTTATCCCTCTGACATATTTATAGAGAGCAATCATATCTCCCCTCAACCTTCTTTTACTTAGGCTAAACAAGCCAAGCTCCTTATGTCTCCTTTTATAAGACAAATTTTCCATTCCTCGGATCATCCTAGTAGCCCTTCTCTGTACCTGCTCCAGTTTGAATTCATCCTTTTTAAACATGGGAGACCAGAACTGCACACAGTATTCCAGGTGAGGTCTCACCAGTGCCTTGTATAACGGTACTAAAACCTCCTTATCCCTACTGGAAATGCCTCTCCTGATGCATCCCAAAACCGCATTAGCTTTTTTCACAGCCATATCACATTGGTAGCTCATAGTCATCCTATGATCAACCAATATTCCAAGGTCCTTCTCCTCTTCCGTTACTTCTAATTGATGCGTCCCCAACTTATAACTATAATTCTTGTTATTAATCCCTAAATGCATAACCTTAAACTTCTCACTATTAAATTTTATCCTATTATTCCAGTTTACAAGGTCATCCAGATCCTCCTGTATAATATCCCGATTCTTCTCTGAATTGGCAATACCTCCCAGCTTTGTATCATCTGCAAACTTTATTAACACACTCCCACTTTTTGTGCCAAGGTCAGTAATAAAAAGATTGATCCCAAAACCGATCCCTGAGGAACTCCACTGGTAACCTCCCTCCAGCTTGACAGTTCTCCTTTCAGTAGGACCCGTTGCAGTCTCCCCTTTAACCAATTCCTTATCCACCTTTTGATGTTCATATTGATCCCCATCTTCTCCAATTTAACTAATAATTCCCCATGTGGCACAGTATAGAACGCCTTACTGAAATCTAGGTAAATTAGATCCACTGCGTTTCCTTTGTCTAAAACATTTGTTACTTTCTGAAAGAAGGAGATCAGGTTGGTTTGGCACGATCTACCTTTTGTAAAACCATGTTGTATTTTGTCCCATTTACCATTGACTTCAATGTCCTTAACTAATTTCTCCTTCAAAATTTTTTCCAGGACCTTGCATACTACAGATGTCAAACTAACAGGCCTGTAGTTACCCGGATCACTTTTTTTTCCTTTCTTAAAAATAGGAACTATATTAGCAATTCTCCAATCATTCGGTACTACTCCTGAGTTTACAGATTCATTAAAAATTCTTGCTAATGGGCTTGCAATTTCAGGTGCCAATTCCTTTAATATTCTTGGATGAAGATTATCTGGGCCCCCCGATTTAGTCCCATTCAGCTATCTGAGTTTTGCTTCTACCTCTGATATGGTAATATCTACCTCCATATCCTCATTCCCATTTGTCATGCTACCATTATCCCTAAGATCCTCTTTAGCCTTATTAAAGACTGAGGCAAAGTATTTGTTTAGATATTGGGCCATGCCTAGATTATCTTTAACTTCCACTCCATCCTCAGTGTTTAGCGGCCCCACTTCTTCTTTCTTAGTTTTCTTCTTATTTATATGGCTATAGAACCTTTTACTATTGATTTTAATTCCCTTTGCAAGGTCCAACTCTACTCGACTTTTAGCCTCTCTCACTTTATCCCTACATGTTCTGACCTCAATTAGGTAGCTTTCCTTGCTGATCTCTCCCATCTTCCACTCCTTGTATGCTTTCTGCTTCTTTTAATCACCTCTCTAAGATGCTTGCTCATCCAGTTTGGTCTACAACTCCTTCCTATGAATTTTTTCCCCTTTCTTGGGATACAGGCTTCCAATAGCTTCTGCAGCTTTGATTTAAAGTAATCCCAGGCCTCCTCTACCTTTAGATCCATAAGTTCTTCAGTCCAATCCACTTTCCTAACTATTTCCTTAATTTTTGAAAGTCAGCCCTTTTGAAATCAAAAACTCTAGTTGCAGATTTATTTTTGTTAATCCTTCCATTTAGTTTGAACTGAATTAGCTCATGATCACTTGAGCCAAGATTGTCCCCTACAACCATTTCTTCTATGAGGTCCTCATTACTCACCAAAACCAAATCTAAAATGGCATCCCCTCTAGTCGGTTCAGCAACTACTTGATGAAGGAATCCATCAGCTATCGCATCTAGGAAAATCCGAGCCCTATTATTATTACTAGCACTGGTCCTCCAGTCTATATCTGGGAAGTTAAAGTCTCCCATGATCACGCAGTTTCCATTTGTATTTATTTTATTAAAAACATTAAAAAGGGCTCTATCCATATCCAAATTAGATCCCAGCGGTCTATAGCACACCCCAAGCACTATCGTAGGAGAGGCTTTACTAGTTATCTTCCCCAATGTAACTTTTGCCCAGACGGACTCTGTCTTATCCATTGCATCGCTTCTTATTTCTTTACATTCTACCTCATCATTGATATACAATGCTACTCCACCACCTTTACCTTTGTTTCTGTCTTTCCTAAACAGCACATACCCTTCAATACCTGTAGTCCAGTCATGACTACTATTCCACCATGTTTCTGTTATCCCTATAATATCTGGCTTCACTTCCTGCACCAGTAGCTCTAGTTCCTCCATTTTGTTACCTAGGCTCCTCGCATTGGTGTACAAACATCTTAATTTTTGCTGTTTGGCCTCGCTCACATTTTGTACCCTATTAGGCACAGTCATTCTACAGCCAGTATAACCTATTAGACTAGTATCCACACCGCCCTCGCTCCTTATATACATTCTCCTACCCATGGCTGTATCCTTTCTTACTTCGTCTTCTTCCCTCTCAATGCTAAAATCTGGCGTGGAGGTTACCTGGACATTTCCCAACCATCTCCCCCTAATTCCTAGTTTGAAGCTCTCTTTATCAGTTGTGCCAGCTTTGATTCTAGAAGTCTATTTCCTTCCCTACTCAGATGAAGTCCATCCCGAGAGAACTGTCCTCTCTCTGTGAATGCCTCCCAGTGGCCATATGTCCCAAAGCCCTCCTTATAGCACCACTGCCTAAGCCATCTGTTGACAGTCAAAATCTTGTCACACCTTTGTTGCCCTTCTCTAGGAACAGGAAGGATCACACTAAAGATCACCTGGGCCTCAATTTCCTTAAGCGTCTTCCCCAGCCTAGCATAGTCTCCCTTAATACTTTCCAGCGAGAATCTAGCCGTATCATTTGTTCCCACATGAAGGATAATTAGGGGATTCTTTCCCGCTCCCTTTAGGATCCTTTTCAACCTCAGGTCTACATCCCGTATCTTAGCACCCGGAAGACAGCACACCCTTCTATTCTCAGGATCAGCTCTGGTTACAGGCCTGTCTATTCTTCTCAATAAAGAGTCCCCTATCACATAGACCTGCCTTTTCCTGGTGACAGTGCTATTCTCCACTCTCTCCCCTATTCCCTCTGGCTGCAAATTCTTTCCATTCCTATTTTCCCTTATAATCCTCTTCAACCCATCCTGTATCCTCCTGGGGCTCATATTTGGTGTAGTCTCCCTTGACTCTTCCCCTTTTTCTATAGGACTAGCCTCTCTTCTCTTCTTCCTTACCCTTCCACCTTCAACAAGTACCTGCTGAGCCCCTTCTTCATTTTCCAACTCTGCAAACCTGTTCCTAAGCTCTATTTCTCCTTCACTAGCCCGTCTTTTCCTCTGCCTGGTTCTTTTAGTCACATGCGTCCACTGACCACTTTCCTCACCCAGTCTCCCCTCAAAATTCCCCAGCCCTGCTTCCATCTGTGAGTCTGAGCTTTTCCCTTCAGATACCTCATATCTTTGCTCCATCATCTGCTCAAACCCCTTCCTAAACTCAACGAGACTTTCCACCTGCATCTCCAAACCTCGGATCTTTTCCTTCATCAGCTCTATCAGATGGCATTTCATGTAGACAAAACTCTTACCAGGTTCCCCCTCCAGGATCATGTACATACCACAGCTTCCACATCCAGTCATCCTCATTGTGTCTTCCACTACAGGAGTCACTCCCACAGCTGCTTCCGTATCTGTCATCGCCTTCCCCCCTAAATCCTATTAATCTGGGAAACACAAGTCACACCAAAAAGACCACCACCCCCAGCAAAAGCAAACCCCAAACAAGCACCACAATACAAACGCTTCTTCTTCTCTCATGGTATTTACCAGAATAATTTTGTCAGTACCCAAGAAGTACTCTTGGGGGCTGTAGAAGAGTGGTCACTGCTCCTGCCCAGAAGGGCTTAAAACAGCCCTGAAAGAGGGCTGTGGCAGGGGAAAAGTTGGGCTGATTGGCGGAGCAGCCTTAGTTGGGGCCACGCCCCAAACAGACTCAGCTGGCCCTATAAAAGCCAGTGAAGCCAGGAGCTAAGAGGACTTCCTGGCTGCTTGGAAGCTGAGAGAGTACCTGAGGTGGAGCGGAGCTGGGGAACTCTGGTTCAGAAACCCCCCAGGCTGCAAGCCTAGAGTAAGGCCAAAGAGGTACTGGGGTGTCAGGGGGCAGCCAAAGGCAGCAGGTCCAAACCCCCCTTGCCTATGATGAGTGGTGCTTACACTGCAGTTGGCCCCAGGGAACAGGGGCTAGGTGATGACTGGCAGTGACCACAGACTGAGGTGAGGTGGAGGTAGAGGGTTGGGGGTTCCCTGGGAAGGGGAGACCCAGATCTGTGTGGGGTACTGCAAGGGGGCAGACCCCCAAGGAAAGGGGCACCTGGGTCCAGGAGGGACTCGGAGCCCAGCAGCAAACGGGACACTGACCTGCAGAGGGCGCTCTGGAGGCTGGAATGCTAATTCCCTGGGTGACCAGCAGGAGGCACCGCAGGGGTGAGTCCTGTCCCGCTACAGAGGTGATCCAAGACTGAGGAACAAACACCTTGTAGGAACACAAGTAATCACAGATTTCACCAAGTTCTGTCCCAAGTGCAAGGTGACTGTCTCTGATCTTTCTTTTGAATAAAAACACATAGCATGAATATAAAATATACACTAGTAGTTGAAAGCCTATGCTGTCACATGGGTGTCATTCACAAAGGCATGTGTGATTTTTAAAAAATAGAAGGGGAAAAAGCAAAAATTGCTGAGAACTTTCAAAACAGATGGCAACTGACTATGAATGATTGAACCTGGTTATATTCTGAACAAAAAGAGCTCTAAACCATGTTTGTAGCAGTTTCCATCACTTCCCACTAACAATACAGATAGTATAACCTTCCAAGTGATGTTTGGGGTTATTGTGTGTGCTGGTTGTCTTGTGTTGATTTGTATCTATGTAGGGGTTGTGGTGTGACACTTATGATTTGTGCAGTAGAGAATGAGGGTTGTGTTTGCTGCCCTGAGGCACAAAGATTGTTTGGGTTATTGCGTCTGCTGATTTGTGTTATATGGGTGGTTTTGAAGAACTGTGGTATCTGGACCAAGTAATCTACTGTCTGTGTAGTATCCAACTAACTACACTATTAGCTGTGGAGTAAGGGTGGTGATTGGATGTGTTATCTCTGATACCACCATGATCTACGGACTCTTGGCATGGCATAGATACAGTATATGCTTTACTATGACTGTACATATCCAGATACAATTCATAGCTGAAAACTTTAAAATTGGACAATAAGAGACTGCAAAACCCAGTGATGATTGAACCTGGTGATATGCTGAACAAAAAAGAGCTCTCGAGCATACTTACGGCTGTTTGCATCACTTCATACTGACTCTACAGTCATAATAGGTTTCAGAATGACACACTGTGGCATTCCTGGAATCTTATCTTTTTACTTTCTATATAATTATACATACGCAATTTTTCCCAGGGAGAGGAAGGAAGAGAAACAGTCACCGTGACAGCTATTAGTCCTGTCACTTAAAGCACTAGTTGACAGCACTCAGATATTGTGTCTTTCCATTGACTTTGGATCAGACTCTTCTTAAAACTGTAAAATGTGTGCAGTACTTTATGACACACATTAAGAACAGTGCCTGCCCCGAGGAACTATTGATTTTTAAACATCAGATATTGATGTGAGAAACAGCAGAGACCCAGAGAAGGCAGATGATTTAGATTTCCTTTTGTTTGGTTGATCATCTTCCATGGAAAATTGAGGTCATATGATATGGATTAGCACTCATGGGCTACCTGAAAGATGTGAATTTTTGAGAGGTGTGACTGACTAGAAGCTGTGAATGTGTGGCACTCAAATCTCTACTGCCCTGCATAAATTGAAATACTTGCCTCTTTTAAATAAAAGCCTTTTAAATATACATCTTGGACTGACTGACTTATTATATGTACTCTTAAATCTGATAAAAGATCATGGTTCTTGAGGTTTTTGGTGCCATTGTTCTCTCTTTGGTGCTTGCCAACAGAGGAAAGTACTTTGAGGCCTTCTGGGTTTTGATCAGTTTTAAAGGTCACTATTGCACTGGATAATCTTTCAATGAATCATCAGAAACACTGTCACTGTTTCATTGGTCTCTTTATGTCTTCTAAAGTATTGCTGAAACTGAGCCACATGTCTCAAGTCCCTAAGCTAATATAACTGTGTTTTGCCCATGAACTCTACTGAATAGTTGATTGGATTCTGGATATCTCAGTTCAACCACATTTCTTACCCAAACCCTCTGACCTTTTCATGCAGTGTAGCCTGGAAGAGTTATTTAACAGGAATAGGAGGGCATATGAGGTAAACTTGTATGGGCTACTTAGAAATTTTAAAAACAAAAATATATCTGTACATCTGCAGAGCAATAACTTCATGACAGTGAACTTCATGACAGTTGCACAAGTGGGGAGTGGAGGGGAGAGGTGGGGAGTGGTCCTGGTTCTACATTATAGCTATAAATGACAAAAAACGTGGATACCCAATGTTCCAATAGGCAATTAAAATCAATATCTTAGTACCTGGGGGGGAGGTGGGGAGGGGGGAAGACATGGGTTAATGGGAATAGTGAGTTCAGTTACTCAGGACATCTGAAAATCGGGTTACTAGTATGACGGGAGTACTTCTAAGAACTGTGGTCAACAAGAATCAAACTGAGTGTGTCTGTCTAAGAACAAAGATGATAAACTTGGCCACTGTTTTGCTCCCATTACCTTACAATGACGATTAAAAGAGAATGCAGATTCCTTTGGTCCTGCAAATATATCCACATTAGAATGTGCTGTCCCCAAGGATTGGGGTGGGAGGAAGCAGGAAAAAATCTTTCATTTCTGAAATGTCTTGATGAGGCAAAGAACCTTTAAAATCCAGCCCCTGACACCTCTACAGCTATTGTAGGTCACCATGCAGGAGTACCAGGGCAGATGCGCTACATAAAAGGGTTGCGGGGAGGGGGAAGCACATCCCCCATGTGTTGTGTGTCAGGAAGGGAGTAGTAGTACACATGGAGGAGGTGGGGGTGGAACAAGTTTAAGCTGAGAGAGGAGTTGGGCCAGGGGACACACAACTGTCCATTCTCTGTCCTGCCATTGTGTGTTTGGAGAGGGTGGGAGAAAAGGTTGGAGGGG